>NC_090408.1:11630976-12259309 GCF_036365525.1 Heterodontus francisci | reverse complement strand
ATGCATTAAAGACACCTGACCTGTCTACCTAATCCCATTTGCCAGCATTTGGCCCATAGCCTTGAATGTTATGATCTGTCAAATGCTCATCCAGGTACTTTTTAAAGGATGTGAGGCAACCCGCCTCTACCACCCTCCCAGGCTGTGCATTCCAGACCGTCATCACCCTCTGGCTAAAAAAGGTTCTTCCTCAAATCCCCCTTAAACCTCCTGCCCCTCACCTTAAACATGTGTCCCCTCGTAACTGACCCTTCAACTAAGGGGAACGAACAGCTGCTCCCTATCCACCCTGTCCATGCCCCTCATAATCTTGTACACCTCGATCAGGTCACCCCTCAGTCTTCTCTGCTCCAGCGAAAACAACCCTAGCCTATCCAACCTCTCTTCATAGCTTAAATGTTCCATCCCAGGCAACATCCTGGTGAATCGCCTCTGCACCCCCTCCAGTGCAATCACATCCTCCCTATAATTTGGCGACCAGAATTGCACACAGTACTCCAGCTGTGGCCTTACCAAGTTCTATACAACTCCCTGCTTTTGTAATCTATGCCTCGATTGATAAAGGCAAGTGTCCCATATGCCTTTTTCACCACCCTATTAACCTGCCCTTCTGCCTTCAGAGATCTATGGACCAACACGCCAAGGTCCCTTTGTTCCTCGGAACTTCCCAGTGTCAGGCCATTCATTGAATACTTCCGTGTCACATTACTCCTTCCAAAGTGCATCACCTCACACTTTTCAGGGTTAAATTCCATTGACACTTTTCTGCCCATTTGACCATCCCGTCTATATCTTCCTGTAACCCAGGACATTCAACCTCACTGTTAACCACTCGGTCAATCTTTGTGTCATCCACAAAATTATTGATCCTACCCCCCACATAGTCATCTATGTCGTTTATATAAATGACAAACAATAGGGCACCCAGCACAGATCCCTGTGGTATGCCACTGGACACTGGTTTCCAGTCACTAAAACAGCTGTCTGTCATCACTCTCTGTCTCCTGCAGCTAAGCCAATTTTGAATCCACCTTATCAAGTAACCCTGTATCCCATGTGCATTTGCTTTCTTGATCAGTCTCCCATGTGGGACCTTGTCAAAGGCTTTGTTGAAATCCATGTAAACTATATCAACTGCACTACCCTCATCTACACACCTGGTCACATGCTCAAAAAATTCAATCAAATTTGTTAGGTATGGCCTCCAGCTGACAAAGCCATGCTGACTATTTCTAATCAAATTTTGCCTCTCCAAGTGGAGATAGATTCTCTCCTTCAGAATCTTCTCCAATAGTTTCCCTACCACTGACGTGAAACTCACTGGTCTGTAGTTCCCTGGCTTATCTCTGCAACCTTTCTTAAATAGTGGGACCACATTAGCTGTTCTCCAGTCCTCTGGCACCTCCCCCGTGGCCAGAGAGGAATTAAAAATTTGGGTCAGAGCCCCTGCAATCTCCACCTTTGCCTCCCACAGCATCCTGGGACACAAATTGTCCGGACCTGGAGATTTGTCCACTTTTAAGTCTGCCAAAACCTCCAATACCTTGTCACTCCCTATGACAATTTGCTCAAGAACCTCACAATCTCTCTCTCTGAGTTCCATATCCTCATTCTCTTGGGTGAAGACAGATGTGAAGTATTCGTTCAACACCCTACCAATGTCCTCTGGCTCCACCCACAGATTTGGTCCCTAATGGGTCCTACTCTTTCTTTGGTTATCCTCTTCCCATTGATATACTTGTAGAATATCTTGGAATTTTCCCTACTTTTACCAGCCAGAGCTTTCTCATATCCCCTCTTAGCTCTCCTAATTGCTTTCTTAAGCTCCATCCTACACTTTCTGTACTCCACTAATGCTTACGTTGATTTGCTCTCCTTGTATTTGCTAAAAACCTCTTTTCCTTCTCATCGTACCCTGAATGTTTCTGGTCATCCATGGTTCTCTGGGCTTGTTGCTCCTACCTATTACCCTCGAGGGAACATGTTGGGCCTGTACCCTCCCCATTTCCTTTTTGAATGCGCCCCACTGCTCTTCTGTAGATTTCCCAACAAGTAACTCTTTCCAGTCTACCTTGGCCAGATCCTGCCTTATTTTACTAAAATTCACTCTCCCCCAATCCAAAACTTTTTTTTGCAACTTGTCTATTTCTTTCTCCATAACAAGCTTAAATTGTACCATGTTGTGGTCGCTATCACCAAAATGTTCCCCCGCCAACACATCAAAGTACATTCTGTGCCCTTGCCACCCTCAGTGCTTCCTCCAAATGCTGTTCAACATGGAGGAGTACTGACTCATCAGCTGAGGGAGGGCGCTAGGTGGTAATCAGCAGGAGGTTTCCTTGTCCATGTTTGATCTGATGCCATGAGACTTCATGGGATCCAGAGTCGATGTTGAGGACTCCTAGGGCAACTCCCTCCCTACTGTATACCACTGTGCCGCCACCTCAGGTGGGTCTGTCCTGCCGGTGGGAAAGGACATACCCGGGGATGGTGATGGCAGTGCCTGGGACATTGTCTGTCAGGTATGATTCCGTGAGTATGACTATGTCAGGCTGTTGCTTGACTAGTCTGTGGGACAGCTCTCCCAACTTTGGCACAAGCCTCCAGATGTTAGTAAATAGGACTTTGCAGATTCGACAGGGCTGGGTTTGTTGTTGTCATTTCCGGTGCCTAGGTCGATGCCGGGTGGTCCGTCCAGTTTCATTCCTTTTTATTGACTTTGCATGCCAGGATTTCTCAAATTTACATTTCTCAAATTTAGTAAGGGACAAAAGTGAAACATATAAGTAAAGACACATATCTGCCTGTAATATATTAAAAATCTACATCCTGACAACATTTTCCACCATAAGTTCCTGTGACAACTCTAATAATGAAAACTGTCTAAGTGAATCTGATGTGCTGTAATTGTACCCTGGTGCCAGTGGAGGTATTGCAGCTTATATTTACTGCCTACATTGCATAACTATCCCATTTGTTACAAAGCAGTATCGCCTTCAATTCACTTCAGCAATCCCATTTGAGAACTAATGCCGATTAAGTACAAATCTTGCCTATGTGCATACTTCCTGTAAGTGTCATGTTTACTTCCCATAATAGATTTCCTCTCATTCTTCACTAATAACGCTGCCATTTTCTTAAATCAGCACATTCTCCACTCACCGAAAGCAATGCCACAGGAGAACATCTAGCGTGTATGGACTATAGCACGGCCCGTGTCGTGCATTCATCAATGAGAGATGTTAAGCCAAGATCCTGGGGCATATTTCCACACGGGGGGCAGGGGTCCCCACTCATCTACTGTAACTTCAGTGGATGAATTGCAAGAATCCCAGAGAAACAGAGTAGATGAGGCTTGTGTTTTTTTTTCAGGGATCCTATAGCCATCTCTCTAAGGTGGGAAGACCCCGAGGAATTCACTCTGCACCCATTTGCTGTTCAGGCGGACATTCAAGATCCAAACAAGTAGGTCTCCTCTTGTCCTGGTTGACCTTCTACACTCAACTTCAGCCAACAAAATATAGGCGACCTGAGCATTTATCTCTTCGCTGTTTGAGACATTGCTATGTTTCCCACATAGATCAGGAGTCAGCTGCAGGGCATCTATTGCCCTTCAGGTGGTAATTGGCGAACACAGCAGAGATGGGGAAACCAGATAACAACAACAACAACTTGCATTCATATAGCGCCTTTAACGTAGTAAAACATCCCAATACGTTTCACAGGGAGGGATAAAACGTAAAAAATAAGCAAACTGGCCCCAACCTGCCCACTTTCGGTTTTAAAGGAGGTGGGTCAGCGGGAAATGGGGTGTGGGCAACCTATCTGCTCTCAGAGGCGAGTCAGGCATTAAAATATTTTAAGGAGGCTGCCTGCTTTCATTTTGACGAGTGTTTTATTTTTGGCTGCGTTTGCTGTAGTACTAGCACATGCACAAATGCAGCTTCTTCCACTGAAAAGTCACTGTTTGCGGCATTTCAGGCAGTTGCCAGGATGAAAGATGGCGCTACTCAATTTATGACAAAAAACAAATTCAACCCGAAAATCCCCTCAATTGCTGCCATCACCATGTCCACCCCACTCCCAACAGCACCCCCGCTCCCTCCTGCCATTGCGCTTCTCTTCGCCGTTCCCTCCTTCGCCCGTCTTCTCGCCGCTCACTCCCTGCTGCCTTCCCTTAGCCACTCGCTCCGGCCTTGGCGCTCGCCCTCTACCTCCGGTTGCTTGCTCCCCACTACCCCCTCCCGCCATCTCTCCAGCTGCTCGGTCCAGACTGCACTGCTTCCCTCCTCTTGGCCAATTGCTCCCATGTTTGATCGTTCCCTGCCGTGCCGCCCAAACAAGCAAGTTGGGCCGTGAAGGGTGATGGGGCGGGGAAGTGGCCGGTGGGGAGCGGGGGGGGGCGAGAAGCATCGAGGGTGAGAACGAAAGGCTGAAGGGGGGGAAGCTGGGAGGCCTGGAGCGATTGGCTGAGAGGAGAGAGTGGCCAATGGGGTGGGAGCGAGTAGCTGAGGTAGGGGAAGTGGGTGGGGGGAGCGAGTGGCTGAGGGAAGGCAGCAGCATGGTGGGGATCGAGCGGGGTGAAGCAAGGATGGTGGGAGGAAGCAGGATTCTGTTCGGGTCATTGCGTGGTGATGTCATGAGTGCATTCATACTGGCAGGCTGGCTAATGTTTGCATGCATTGATGATGTCCTCGATCGCTCTGAGCATGCTCTGTATTTTTCTTAGAGATACAGCACTGAAACAGGCCCTTCGGCCCACCAAGTCTGTGCCGACCAACAACCACCCATTTATACTAACCCTGCAGTAATCCCATATTCCCTACCACCTACCTACACTAGGGGCAATTTACAATGGCCAATTTACCTATCAACCTGCAAGTCTTTGGCTGTGGGAGGAAACCGGAGCACCCGGCGAAAACCCACGCGGTCACAGGGAGAACTTGCAAACTCCGCACAGGCAGTACCCAGAACCAAACCCAGGTCCCTGGAGCTGTGAGGCTGCAGTGCTAACCACTGCGCCACTGTGCCGCCCATTGTCAGGAGTCACTTTGTTTATTTTTAGCACTTGCAGGCTGGGTTCCCAGGCCAGCACAGCTCGAGGGCCAGGAGGAGTAGGACTGTTTTCACTCAGCCCACCAGCATTCCCTGTCAGTCCCACCAAAATTGAGCTCCCAAGATTGGCCAACATTTGTAACTCTCAATCTCACCAAGATAGGGTCAGCACAAAATCTGGTTAATAAATTAGTGTTCAGTCTTTCAGATTCAATAGAGATCCACCCTAAATGGGGATGGGGGATGGTTGCTGTAACTGGATAACCCATTTGTAATTTTAAACCTTAGCTAAAAATCTCTCGAGCCAAAATATTTTCCTCCATGTATTCTTTACGCAAATTTGCTTTCTTCCTCAGAACTTTGATACACTGGGAATGATCCACTGTGACATTGTATGTTTGCCTGGGATTTTATGACATTCCCCATTGCAATTCAGCCACATAACACTCACTATTAAATTAGAGTGGAGAACAAGCAAGCATGGTTTGCAAATATATTTAATAAAAACGTAGAATCCGATCAGCAGACTTCCATTGATTTTTCTTAAAGGCTGTCGTTGTGAAGGGTAATGAGATATGTAATGATACTACTTACAGAGCAAGGATGAATAGTGAAACCTTGAGACCTTCGATCTTCACACAGCAACAATGTGCTCTAATGGCTTTCCATTATGCAATGCATCTGTTGTCGAGCTATCCATTGGTGTCCTGGCCTTACATTAAGTCAATTCTTCTTCCAAAAGACATTTGCTTCCTTTTAAGACCATGTCAGCCTTATGAGTCGACCATGGCAAAATCCTTCTTTCAACAATGAAAGTAAAGTAAGACGTTACTGTTTCGAAATTTCAGCCAACCAATCATGATAGAGGCAACACCAAGCTGAGCAGCTGCAATTCAACTGCTAAAGTCCATCTTTCCTTTAACATCAAGGTGGGTATGCAAAATCCAAACCATTTAGTATTCATTATCCAATATATTTTATGCTTTCAATAGAGAGTCCACACCTTCAGGAGAGGAGGAGGAGAGAAGCGAAATGAAAGGAAAAGAGAAAAAGGTGAAGAGAGTGTAGGTGAGGAGGGGAGAGGGGAGAGGGGAAGGGAGGAGCGGAGTACTAAAAGAAAAACAAATTCTGGGAATAAAATAGCAAAGTATGTAAAACAGTTTCTTCCCATTTTCTCAAATATTTATACCAGAAATAAAAAGGTTGAAGATTGAACACAGAAACACTGAATTACAGAAAAGTGTCTTTTCCCACCGACGTTCCCTCCACACTATCCCAGGACCACTGCAGCTTTGTATCTCTCATTGACTGCAGCCTACAGGGGCTTGGTGTAGTGATGTGATATTCATCACCTTGCCAGTTCCTGCTTGTCACATTCAGGGCACACTTTGTTGTGCACACTGATCAGTGCGTTATTCCTCGGTTTCATACACTTCTCAGAGGGTGCAGCTAGCAGATATTCTGTGATTTCCTCTTGGAGCCATTTCTGTAGTGGTCAGTTGAGGTGGCCCGTCAACTGTCAGCACACTGAACTCTGAATGGAGTCCAAGAGACATTTATCAGGCATGGGGTACAGAGTTAGTTCAGGAACACATGTTAAAATTTGAAACCTTTGATCCTCAGGCACTCAAAATACTTCCAGCATGGAGCGGAAAATCCAGCTCTGATATTCAGCTTAAATGCCCTGGTTAAAGTATTTAGTTTCTGTTAATTTAGGATGAATAGACATCTCCAGGCCTCCTAGAGGCATATTTATATTCTTGATTGGTCATGACAAGTCCTAACCAAATCCTTTCAGATTTTGTAGTGATACAAATCTCATTAGGAGTGCCATTGATGTTTGCTTAAAAATATTTCATAGAGTCATAATTGCATAGAAGGAGGCCATTCAGTCCATTGAGTCCATGCCGGCTCTCTGCAGATCAATCCTATCAGTCCATTCCCCAGCTCTACACCCATAGCCCTGTAAGTTTATTTTCCTCGTGCCCATCCAATTTCCTTTTGTAATCAGTCATCGTCTCTGCTTCCACCATCCTCGTGGGCAGTGAGTTCCAGATCATTACCACTTGCTGCATAAAAATGTTCTTTTCACATCTCTTGCCCCAAGCCTTAAAACGGTGTCTCCTAGTCCTTGTACCATCAGCTAATGGGAGCAGCTTCTCTTTTATTACCTTAGCCAAACTTGTCAGAATTGTGTACACCTCTATCAAATCTCCCCTCAATCTCCTTTGCTCCAAGGAGAACAACCCCAGCTTCTCCAACCTAATCGTTTATATAAAATCCCTCATCCCTGGAACCATTCTGGTAAATCTCCTCTGCACCGTATCGAGGACCCTCACTTGCTTCCTAAAGTGTGGTAACTAGAACTGGACACAATACTCTAGTTGTGGCCTAATCAGAGCTTTATGATGTTTTCACAAAAAATATGACTCAACTAGTCCAACGTGACATTTCAGAATCACTATTGAGCAAGACACATTCTTCCTTCTGAGTTCACCAATCATGCTGTGCAGTTAGTTTAAAGTTTAATGCAGATAATTCATCCAAAAGAGAATAGTCACCAACTCGTTATAGTTTGGTAGAAATACTACTGGCTGGAGTTTCAATACAGGGCCATCTTTTCCTCTTCCTGAGCCTGAGACTTCTCAATTATCTGGACTAATACAGGAATATTGGACAGGGTCACTCATGGTGCACTCGCATCCATACCCAGTTTTCACTGAACACAGAAGATCCAACAAGCCAGGAAAAAGAACAGAAAAATCTGCCCATGATATTGATATATGGACTCAAACAAGGACCCCAATTTTTAAAAAAAAGTTGGTCCTTATCTAACCAGGCCTTGAAGGTCTAAACATAATTACTGCAGAGAAAAGGGGCTCAAAAACATTCAAGTTATTTGTTGAGTGAGGTTCTCCTTTTATCCCACTCCTCAGGTATTTATATTTCGTCTTCATGATAACTCGATGGCCCTTTGTTTATTTGATCCTGATTACAAGTGATTTGGCTTTGGGTTACCATTGTCATCTCACAGCCTGAAATGGCATTAGCCACGAGTGTGTTGGAGTGACTGGCAGAATAGAACCCCACTGACAGAGAGAGACAGCTGTGGAAATCACTGGAAGGGCACTGAATGCTTTCTCCTGTCTCAGCCTGGATTTGAAACTCAAGGCATCAATAAAAACTGTCGTGGCTGCGACGTTTCCTTTTGGAAAAGCAAGAGTGACCTCTAGTGCATCAAATACTTGTGGCCTCAAGGCGCCCAGAAGCTTCTGCCCCCTACAGCAAACAGAAGTATATAGTGCAATCTACACCTTCTGATTCGAAGCTGCTTAATTCAAATGATCTGATATTTTAAATCATTTTAGCGCTAAATTCCTACTTAGTTCAAATTGTTGGATAATTCACTGTTTTAACTGCAAAGGCACACAACAACAGCAACTTGCATTTGTATAGCACCTTTAATGTAGTAAAATTTCCTAAGACGTTTCACAAGAATGTTATCAGACACTGAGCCAAAGAAGGAGCCATTAGGACAGCTGACCAAGTGTTTGGTCGAAGAGGTAATTTTTAAAGAGCGTCTTAAAGGAGGAGAGAGAGAGATAGAGAGGCAGAGTGGTTTAGGGAAGGAATTACAGAGGTTAAATCATAGGCAGTTGTGCCAAGGAAGCAAGGCATACGCGAGAGGTCAGAATTGGACGAGAGCAGAGACCTCGGAGGGTTGTAAAGCTGAAGGAGATTCCTGATAAAGGGAGGGGGCATGGCCATGGAGGGATTCAAACACAAAGATGAGAATTTTAAAAATTGTGGTGTTGGTGGACTGGAAACAACTGCAGGTGGGTGAGCACAGGGGTGTTGGAACACCTTCGAATCAATAGGAACTGATTAGATTGCCCTTCATGTTTGATGATAGTTTTAGTTAAAGGACAAATGTTTCTTTGTAACAATTATTATGAAATGGAGAAAATGTTATGTTTTATTGCACATTATTTTAAGTCAAAAGGTGATTCAGTTACTGGACTGCACCGCTGAAACTCACTTCAGTAGTTACCTCATCTGTTCAAGAAAAACATTGGAAATGGGTTCTAATAATTTGGACACAGATGCTGCCTGGGTTATAAGACTGTCACTGTCAATACTATAAATAACAGGCTGCAATATTTGAAAGGTATTCATAGAAATCTGTTCAGTGTGCCCAGAATTCTAAACCTAATATTTTTTTTTTGAAGGCGTGACATTTTCATTCTCTCAGGATAAATGAAGAACAGGTGCAATGGCCCCAGTTTTAAAGTGATGTGCTTGACTGCCAACTCACTTACTGCATCATGAATGAAGATATTTGTCAGTGTTTGGAAATGATATCTGACAAGAAAGCTTCCACACCAAATAAAATCAATCATAAACCAGCCAGAAAATAAGGGACAGAAAAGAAATCAAGAAATTGCTCTGCATTATTCCTAACTTGCTTCTTTTTTCCCCATTCTCAGTCTCTCCCTGCTGTGAAAAATGCGACAGTTTTAACGTAAATATTATTCCATGTTACAGCTGCCCAGTGCCTACTTCTTTTGTGGAACAAGACTAATGGAATATCAGTTTTCCCTGGTATAAAGTCCACTTTCATACACATCTCTGGGCCATATACCTAAAAGATCGACAGTAACTATTAAATCTCACTTTCACAATTCATCATTAATTCAGCTTTACAGCTTTACTTGTGTAATAGTAAAACAAAACGCTGTGTTATTAACTATTCAAAGGTTATTCATTAAGTGCTACAAATGAACCAAACTTGCTGTCCTGGGACAATGTTCAGGTGGGACATTGGCCACCTTTCAATATTACTGTGCGCCCATGCCATCTCACAGCCAGTGGGCTGGCTGGTTTGGGGGTGGTTTGTGGGGGCGGGGGGTGCAGAATTAAGGAATTTCCCAACCAGTGGTGTTGGGGGAAGGGGAGTCTTCCAATCACTGGTGGGAGGTTGGGAATCCATCTTGAGGCACCTTCTCTCTCTCTTTTTTACCTGCATTGCAGCTCCTATCTTGGACCATGGGCCTGCGACATGTCATTGCTGGAGGGCCTCCTATTGGTCCCCCAGCCTCGGAAGCCCACCCACCATCCTTAATTAATGGCGACTGTCATGAGTTTCTTTGTGTTATCATAAGCAACACAATGAGGTACTTGGAGTCCAATTCCTTGAAGATCTCTAAAAGTTTTATTAACAGCTAAACAAGTACATACAATACAGAGCAAACTATATACAGAACCTTTGTCCAGGATGTTACTGCACAGAATGACTATGGCTTCCAGTCACATGACTACATCCTGGTACTTAGCTCATTAGCGTACTGAGTTCTTAAAGGGACATCATTCTTAAATCGATCATGCAACATCCCCTTTCTTTCCAAAGATAAGTCTCGAAAGCTACAAGTAAAACACATAAAATTGGACAATATCAAAATTAGTTATACAGAGATAGAGATTATAAAATTTACAAGTATAAAGATAGGGATTGTGAAATTTCTGAGTGCAGAAGCTGAAGAGTCTATATATCATTTCAGTGGTTTGATAACTCTTCCAGGTCTTGTTATGGTATAACTTTCTGAGGATGTGGATTTCACACTTGGCTGTTCTTGGTTTGCAGGCATGTTCATAGATACAGCACCAAAACAGGCCCTTCGACTCAACGAGTCCACACTGTCCATCAACCACCCATTTATACTAATCCTACATTAATCCCATTTTCCCTCTCACATCCCCACCTTCCCTCAATTTTCTTACCACTTACCTACACTAGGGGCAATTTTTACAATGGCCAATTTACCTATCAACCCACAAGTCTTTGGCATGTGGGAGGAAACCGGAGCACCCAGAGGAAACCCACACGGTCACAGGGAGAACTTACAAACTCCACACAGGCAGTACCCAGAACCAAACCCGGGTCGCTGGAGCTGTGAGGCTGCAGTGCTAGCCACTGCGCCACTGTGCCACCCATTGTTGTCAATGTGTTGGTTGTCGTCCTGCTGTTCCATCACGCCCTCATCATCAGAGTGTGTACTTTCAAGTCCGCTCTGTGCGGTTGAAGTTTTGCACACTTCTCTTAATTGGCTTCTGTTTCTCTTCAACACTGTCACAATGGAGTAACCTCATGGGATCTATGCTCACTGCATACTTTGGATACCTCTGTGGGTAACCATGTTCTCATTGTGGAGTGGATGACCCTGACCTTTTGTCCTATGTGAAGTTGAGGTAGTTCTGCCCCTGCATGTCGGACATGCACCATCTTCATTCTCCCTTGTTTTTCAAGCAGTTTCCTGCATCTCGGAGAATTTGGCCAGATGGTGGCTTGGCAGAATCGTTCTCATTTGTCTGCCAAACATGATCTCTGCTGCAGACAGTAAGCCCATATCCATAGGTGTAGCTCTGAGGTGTAACATGGCAACACAAAAATCTTGTTTCGTTGTCCTACTCTTCAGGCCGAGCGAATTAACTGTGCGAACCATTCGCTCGGCAAGACCGTTAGATCTAGGGTAGTGTGGTGAGGATGTCACATGGTATACGCCTCATTTGGCGCATTTATCCCTGAAAGGTCTGCCGTATACTGTGGCCCATTGTAGAAATTATTTCTTCAGGTGCACCAACAGACTGAATATGGCAGTCAATGGGTCTGCGACAACCGCACTTGAAGTGTCTTTTACTGTCTGACAATTGGAAATTTGGAGAAATAATCAGTGACTAAGATAAAGTTATCTCCATTAATGGAAAACAAGTCAGTGACGATTTTGGACCAAGGGACTGAAGGAATCTCGTGAGGGTGTAGAGGTTCCTCACATTATTGTGGCTGGCGGCTCTGGCATGTCTCGCATGTCCTCACTAACCTTTCGATGTCACCGTTGGTCCCTGGGTAATAAACAGTTTCTCATGCCAGTCACCTCATTCGCTCTATATCCATATGGCCTTGTTGAAGTTGTGACAAGATGTCCTGTTGGAGAACTTTGGACAGAATCACTTGTTTTCCTTTGAAGGTAATACTCCTCGCGATACCAAGTTCACCTCTGTAAGGCCAAAAGCATCTGAGGGTTTCTGGCACCTTTTTTATCATATCAGGCCATCCTTCTATGATGACTCTCCACAGTGCCTTCAGTTGTGGGTAACTGGCTGTTTCTGATTGTAGTTGGTCACATTTGTGCTGACCAAACTGCAATAAATCGATTTTGAGCACATCGTCCACCTCGATATCCATGCTGTCCAATTGTAGATCCAGTGGAACCTCTTCATTCTTGCTTGGGTTTGGCAATCTGCTCAGTGTATCTGTGGTGTCCATATTGGTGCAAGGTTTGTAGCAGGCAGTGAAGTCGTACCCCCTATACTTGCACTAAGAGTCGCTGTAGTCGAGGTGGTGCATTTGTCAATGGTTTGTGTCAGATCATCTCCAGTGGTTTGTGGTTGGTTTCCACCATGAACTGCTTACCGAACAGGTAGGTGTAGAACCTTGTGATCCCGAACACCAGAGCAAGTGTTTCACGCTCTATGTTTGAGTAATTGGATTGTGCTGAGGATAAACATTTGGACCCGAATGCAATTGTTTTGCCATCCTGCAGGATGCACGCTCCTGGTCCTTTCTGTGATCCGTTGACTTCCAGGATTGTCTTCTTCGTTGGGTCACAGTACTGCAGGGTCCAGGTTTCTGCTGGCAATGCTTGTTTGAGAGACTCAAACATATGCTGATGGTCCTCCTGCCATACATGTGGTACGTCTTTCTTTAAGAGCTCTCCCAGTGATGATGCTGTGTCAGAAAAATTTGGAATGTATGGTGTCAAGAAGTTGAAAAATCCAAGGCATCTCTGGAGATCTTCTTTGTTTTGTGGGTCAGGCATATGCCTTACACCATCGACTTTGCCTGGGTCAGGACGAATTCCGTAACTCGAATAAAGTTGATCTGACTTACATTCACCTGGCACCTCTTGCTGTTAAAAATGAGCCCTTTGCGACAAGCGACTGCCATCACTGGGTGAAGATTTCAATCATTCTCTTCTTTGGTTTTGCCCGTTACCACAATATCATCAGCAATGCACATACAGCCAGGCACGTTTTCTATAATTCTGTCCATATGCTGCTGAAACAGATCTTGACTGACAGATAAGCTGAAGGGTAGTCTCTCGAAGCAATATCTTCCAAATGGTGTTCTGAGGTGGTGACTTCCTGTGATTCCTTAGCTAGGTGTACCGACTAATATCCATGTTTAGCATCCAATTTGGAGAAGAATTTGGCTCCTGTGAACTTGGCATCCAATTCCACTAGTATTGGAATCTTGTGGGGGTATCTCTTTAGGCAGTGGTTTAGACGCCTCGAATCTGATTGCTCCATCCTTCTTTTGTACACACGTAATTGAGCTGCACCAGTCGGTGTGATGATGCACATGACGGCTGATGCCGTTGCATTCCATGTCATCCAGTTCACGCTTTAGTTTTTCTTGTACATGTACGCAGCACTTTCTGGGAGAGCCGACGGATGGAATCGCATCCTCTCTGAGGTGCAGTATGGCATCGCCTTTGAAATCTCCTATGGCGTCGAACACGTCCGGATGCACTTGTTGTAGGTTCTGGACTGACTCAATCCGGGTACACTTGGTTTCTTTTACTGTAATGGGTACCTTGGGACCTCATGGATAGTCACAATGTTGAGGTCCTTACACGCTGATAGTTCTGTCACTGCCGATCCGTTTGTGTCTACCAGGTAAAATATTTGTGATTTCCAAGCCAACTTGCCATAGCTGCATTGCATTATTTGTGTGCCACTGCAAGGGATGCGTGACCCATTGAATAGCAGTTAACTTTGCAGTTATCGGTTGTATCATTAATTTCCAATGACCCCAGTACATATCCTTCAGGATTCGGACTGGTAGGATATTTGCACTAGGTCCAGTGTCAATCTTAGACCTGAGTGTGTGTTTGCCAATTTTCTTTGGGCACATGATCCCATAGTAGCAAAAGCTTCCAGTTGTTTGACTTCATCAACACAAATATGTTAGTTCACAATGTGAAACACCTGCTCATCTTCTGGCTGAGAATCGCTGCACTCTGAGTCTTGTCTCAGGTCTATTTCACTGTGGACTTGGTGTTTCGGTTTGCACTTATGCAGGTCTCTAGCGCTCTCTTTGCTGTTGTTGCCATGTTGTTGCACCTGTCTTCTGTTTGTTTGTGTCCTATTGTGACTTCTGGTTGCGTCTTTGGAGCCAGATTTCTTGCCTCGGCCGGCCAATGTGCTTTTGCAATGCACATCTTGCATAGATCTTGAAATGCAGGACAACTTCACAGTGAGTGGGACAAACTACACTTACCACACAGCTTGCTTGCTTTTGGTGACCTGGTTACTGTGCCAATACTGTCGCTGCACCTAAGGCTTGCAAATGCTGTTGTCCAGCAACAATGGCTTTGCATTTCCTGCCATCTTCCAGCACCACATCAATGCTGTGTACGTTCTTTTTCTCAAAGAGGTCTTTTTGAAACACTTCAATGGGTGTTGAGATAATCACCAGTTCTATTATTCACTCTGACAGCTCAGTTTCTGAAAAATCACATTCGTTGCCCTTACTACGGCATCGACTGTTGAATTGATCTATTGATTCCTGTGGCTGTTGCATGCAGGACATCAATTCCAGGCGATGAATTCCAAAATTCACTCTTATCTGAAGCTGATCTTCTAACACTTTCCATATCTTTGCAGGATCTTTCTGGTCCTCTTCAGGTAAGCCAGAGGTATTGATTCTGTGTGACCCCTCATTTCCAACAAGCAGCAATATTTTTACAGCCTGCTTCTCTGGTTCTACAATCGCTTGGTCTGTGAAGCATAACTGCATTCTTTGTTTAAAAAGTTTGAACGAGGATCGGATATCAATGGCCGTCCAGTTCACTCTGGGAAATTGATATCCGTACTTCTGCTGTTCTTTTGCTTTCTGCTCTATATGTAACTTTGTTCAGCTCTGTGTGTGCCTTCAGCACTGTACTTGCTATGACTTTTTGATTTGTGGCTTTAAATTTGTTTTAAAACTTGTTCTGTTGACTCCACGCTGTTCCCACTTTACGAAATTCTTTCTTTTTTAGGTTAGCTGCTTTGATGGAGTATAACAGGTGCTTGACAGTGTTGGCTGTTTTTTTCTCTTTCAGCCATTCGCTTGTATGTTTACACAGCTGTTGAATTGGCCATCCAAGGGTTTTGCCTTTGCTTTTTTTGCTGGAGTTTATTTATCTTCATCACGCTTGACTGGTTTAATGATTTTTTTCAGCTTGACTGCTTTAATGGACACCCTGCTGTGTTCAGGGGTTTGCTACACTTTTTTTTAAACATTTAGAAAACTCTTCAAAGGCTTTTCTTTAATCAGGATTTCTCGATCGTTGGCACAATGACTCACCCGATTGTTTGCTTTTTAGCCACGCTTCCGTTCTATGGAGCTTTTCTCAGCCTTCTAAGGTATGCAGCTTTCTTTCACTCTTTTCAGGTACCTGTTTTAAAGTTTCTTCACTTGTTGCTTTAAATTTTCTCCTCTGTTTTCTGTACTGCTTTTAAATCTTGTTAGCTGTTTTACCCGTGGTCTTCAAACTTATATCTCGTCTTTTCACCATCGCTGCAACCAGATCATGAGTTTCTTTGCTTTATCTTAAGTAGCACAACAAGGTACATGGATTCCAATTCTTTAAAGATCTCTAGAGGCTTTATTAACGGCTAAGCTACTACATACAGTACAGAGCAAACTATATACAGAACCTTTGTCCAATGTGTTACTGTGCAGATTGACTATGACTTCTAGTCACATGACTACATCCTGGTACTTTCATTAGCATACTGAGTTCTTAAAGGGACATGGCTCTTAAAGTGATCATACAACAGCGACCGTGCTCCCTGGCGACTAATTAGCCATCCCTACAAATATTGTGTTGGGAGTGAGGCGCAGACACGATCAGGATCAGGACCAGGAAATGCACCCGATGTCGGGGATCTGCGCCCAGAACTAAAATCCAGTCTATTAAATCCCTGCTAAAGCTGCTGTTTTGATTGGACTGTTTTTAAGGTGCGTCTGATTGGAACTGAGTTCGGCAAACACCATTTGTTTTTCATTCTGGAAGCAGTGTGGTTTCCAGCCCTTTGTCCTGCATTTTTCTGCATGGCTAGAATCTGATTTTCTACACTCAGAAAATAAAACTGCCTGCCTTTTTTCACATTTTTCCTGTAAGTCTGTATATAACATCAGTAATATCCTCCTCTATATGATGCTGGTGAGGAGGAGGCTCAGTTTTGTTTGGACAGGATGGAATTTTGCAGGATGGGCTGGACAGTCAGTAGGACCTGCAAAGGCCGCAGCGTGCAATCAGGACTAATCCAGGACAGATGCTTTCACTCTGCAACCACAGCCTGCTGCATAAGCTCAGGAAGGGCTTTGTTTAGTTGGACTAAAGCTGGCCAATTCCATCCACTTTCCACACTTCCTTTGGTTTGTCCTCCCCTCAGTCCTGAATACAGATCTGCCTGAGGAATCAATGAAAGCGATGTTAACTGTATCTCCACAAAGACTTTCACCAACTTAGTCTGAATGCGGACAGGGAAAATTCTAGATGTGAAAGTCACCACACTGTTTTCTTTGTTTCAAATAAAAGCACTTGCAAATTCCTATTTGTTGTTGGGGTTTCGCTGGGTTCGCTCATTCAACAGTTAGGCTGAATTTTTTTTTTATAGAGCTTGTATTTTTAAGTTTACAAGCATTTTAGTGAGTTACATAGGAACAGGAGGAGGGCATTCTGCCCCTCAAGCCCATTCTGCCATTTAATTAGATCAAGGCTGATCTCTATCTTAACTCCATTTAGTTGTCTTAGTTCTGTAATCTTTAATACCCTTGTCGAACAAAAATCTATCAATGCTGGAAATACTAAGCAGTCAGCCAGCATCGCTGTTTCTCTCTCCACAGATGCTGCCTGTCCTGCTGAGTACTTCCACGATTTTCTGTTTTCATTTCAGATTTCCAGAATCCGTAGGATTTTCACCCCCGGCCTCAACAGCTTTTTCGGGGTGTGAGTTCCAGATTTCCACTAAACTTTGTGTGGGGAAGTGATTCCTGCTATCTCCCTTGAAGAGCCTAGCTCTAATTTTAAGATCAGGCCTCCTTGGTTACGGCCTGTTTTTGGATGTATAACTAATGTTGTGCCAACAGTCTGCGCCCCAATCGGGGGTCACGAAGCTGACACGACATTGGGCCTTGGGCTGAAGTGTCATTATATGTAAGAACTTCTGTTGCCTGTCGTGACTCTCATAGAATCATTGGAGAACAGAATATTGCTGCACAGAAGGATGCCATTTAGCTCATCAAGTCTGCCCTGGCTCTTTTGAAGGGCAATTCAGTTGGTCCCACTCCTCTGCTCTTTCTACATATCATCAAAATCCTGGAACTCCCTTCCTAACAGCACTGTGGGTATACCTACCCCAAATGGACTGCAGCGATTCAAGAAGGCAGCTCACCAACACCTTCTCATGGGCAATTAGGGATGGGCAATAAATGCTGGCCTGGTCAGTGACACCCACATCCCATGAAACGAAGAAAATAAAATATAGTTCTAAGTCAGGATGGTGTGTGAATTGGAGGGGAACTTGCAGGTGGTGGTGTTCCCATGCATCTGCTGCCCTTGTCCTTCTAGGTGATAGAGGTCGCGGGTTTGGAAGGTGCTGTCTAAGCAGCCTTGGTGCATTGATGCAGTGCATCTTGAAACAATCTAAAATCCTCATGGCACTCAATCCAAATTTAATAACTCTTGAGGATAGATTGAATGATTTTGTCAATTTATAATTATTGAGGCAACAAATATTTAGATAAACTGGAATAAAAAGGAACTAGTTATTCACTACTTTGATTTAAACTCCAAAACAATCGAACGGGTGTGTGATTAATTCTGAATTAGGCCTCACAAAACACAGAACCTAAAAGATGGTGTGAAATTTGGGGTTCTCATCCCTTCCCCCGCCAAGTTCAGTGGGGCAGGAATCCAGCCTGTAATTGACCCCAACCCAAATCATAACATCTTAATTGTTTTAGGTAGGCAGCACGCACTTGTTACAGGTGCAACAGGAACACAGACCCCAACTCCCAAGGAAGAAACTGGAACCGCTGCCTAGTTTATGATGGAGGAGCCTGAGGCCCTCATCAGGTTGAAAAGAAGCAGGACATATTTTATTTCTTTGTCCTCAATAAACAAGGGCCAGCCCTCCAAAGCCAATCTATCCTTTTTTTTCAGGCCTTAGGAAGGCATAGGATGGTACCCACTCTTGCTCTTAGCAGACATGGCTTCCACTGGGCATAAGGAGTGAGCAATGATTGGAATTCCCAGGGTGTCCAGGAATTATGGCCATGGCTGGTTACAAAACTAAAAACAGACAGTGGGGGTTAATGGCAGCTACTGAAATTGGCAAAAATTGGGAAGTGCTGTTGCACAAGGGTCGATGCTGGGATCGATGCAGTGTTATTCACAATTCACATAAATGACTTGGGCTCAGGAATCAGAATTACAATTTCAAAATTTGCAGATGGCACCATATAGAGAGGTGTAGTTAACACAAAGGAAGAATGTGACAAAATCCAGGAATTAATAAACTTGCAAAATGGGTGTACAATTGGCAAATTAATTTCAATATAGACAAGTGTGAAGTGGTGCATTTTGGTAGGAAGAATAGAATCCACATATTGCTTGGAAAATTAGAGTCCAACTGGGGTAGATGAGCAAAGGGATCTGGGGATAATGACACACAAATCATTAAAAGTGGCAACACAGGTTAGCAAAGCCCTAAAAAAGCAAACCATGCACTGGAGTTCATTTCTAGAGGGATCGAATTCAAGAACAGGGACATTGGGGGGAATTCTATTTGCAAAAGGTAAGTAGGTTTGTGAGCAGGTGGGTGATTTAAAAGGGCTGAAAGTGCCAACATGCTATGAAGCCATCAGCAACCCACTGACTTCCACCTTTAACCTGAACGGGATCCGCAGCACACAGGTTACTAATTATAACAGATAAAGTGCTCATTAAGAGCTGTTTCAACACAAGAGTTGAACATTGAGTCTGTGTGCACCAGTTTCCGGAGCTTTGTAGAACTCACCAGGGAAATCAAGGTGAGAGGACAGTGGGATTTGAGGGGGCTGAACAAGTGACAGACAAGATGTCCTCTAAGTACTGAGACCTCACACCTGTTTCCTTGCCTAGCTGAAAGACTTTTGCTCACAGAACATTCTGAGAGAGTACCTTCACTGCTTTGAGGTGATTTTCACTACTTTGGAGTTTAGTGCATATGATCTACACTTCTCAGTTGTCAATCTTCAGTATGGAAGCCACTTATGTCACTTTACCTTGGATCTTAGATGAGGAACAAGATGAGCAGCAGCAGCCACAGCAGCAGGAGCTGCAGCAGCCTCCTCCTCTACCACCTGTTGCTCGACAGGAGAGAGGGAGGAGTGCAGAGCAGGAGGCAGTATTTCCAACACAGAGTTTACAGGCAGAGCATGAGCTTCCTGGACATGACCCA
Source organism: Heterodontus francisci (assembly GCF_036365525.1). Lineage (NCBI taxonomy): Eukaryota > Metazoa > Chordata > Chondrichthyes > Heterodontiformes > Heterodontidae > Heterodontus > Heterodontus francisci. The sequence goes on along the minus strand of NC_090408.1, from coordinate 12,239,701 downwards.
GGAGGGCCAGGGTTTCCCATCAGGTGGTCGCAGACATTTGCAGCCTCCTGGAAAAACACTTCCTGTTAGGTGGACCAGGTGGACACTCATTGCCAGTGGCTGTCAAAGTCACCACAGCCCTTAATTTTTGTGCCTCTAGCTCCTTCCAGGGATTTGCAGGTAATATTTTCAGATTCTCACAACCTGCTGTCTACAAGTGCATCTCATGTTTGCCAAGGCTGGGACCTTTGTGCACTTCTCAACTGATGAGGCCAGCATAATGAGCGGGCCCTCAGCTTTGCTGCTCTGGCTGGCTTCTCGCAGGTCCAGGCAATCATCGACTACACACATGTGGCAATCACCCTGGAGTCTTTGTTAATAGAAAGGGCTTCAACTCCATCAGTGTTTAGCTCGACTGCAACCACAAAAAGATCAACATATATGTTTGGAGTCATTCAAAACTACTCTGTGCTGTTCTCAAATGGATAGCATCATTCTGGCATAATGGGTTGGATGGCTGTCAATGATTTCCATTGACTCAAGTTGATATGGTGCACAAGCAGCACCATTCCACAAACTGATACATCTGGCTTTAATACACATGTGCTGCATGTTTGTTGCAGCCGAAAAAGAAATCTCTTATATTGTTGCAGTCTAAGCCAAGCTTCTATACTGCCCCACTGCTTTACACCCTTGTTCCACTTTGGGAGAGCAGAGCACTCTGTACAGGTACTTCAATGGTGACATTCTTAAAATAAAGAAAGCCTGCTGATTGCTTGCTAAGATTAAAAACGTAGTTGTGAAGTGTTTGGCAGGTCTTGAGGTCATGAAAGGCATTATAGAAAGCAAGTTTTTTTTTGTACGTCATTTCAGATCCAAAGCCAGAATCTAAGCTCTTGCTGGTTTGTTTCCACTTCTGTTGGATAATCTGTACCATTGCAAAACAAAAAGCAGCAACAGAAAATATGAACCATAATTATGGCTTCCAATATGTAAGTTTGTCTCATTTTTTAAAAGACATTTGTTTTATAATGATATACCCATTTATTAGTTTTGGACCCCTGGGTCTCTATAATTGCAGATAAGATCATGTGAGCTCAAGTCAACTAATAAATACATGATTGATTATACAGAATGCTTGACACAAAACCCAAAGCTCTCGAAATGATGGTACGTGTGTGTTAATGAGTTACAACCATTTAGAATCCAGCTCTTTTGAACCTTTGCTACCACAGCAATGTTAAATAGAAGGAAAGACTTGCATTTATATAGCACATTTTACAGCATCCCAAAGTGCTTTGCAGCCAATGACGTTTTGAAGTGTAGATGCTGCGGTAATGTAAGAAATGCGGCAGTCAAATAGTGCACAGCAAGCTCTCACAAATAGAAATGAGATAAATGACCAGATAATTTGGAGGACCACATGGAGTAGTTGAGGTGAAAAGCATGGAGGAATTTAAGGGGAAGCTAGAAAAGGAAATAAGGGAGAAAGGAAAAGAAGGATATGTTGATAGGGTGAGATGAAGTAGAGTGGGAGGGAGCTCTTGTGCAGCATAAACAGCAGCGTAGATCAATTGGGGTGAATGGCCTGTTTCTGTGCTGTGCTCGATTTAACAAGTCTGCCTGTAGCAGGAGGGCAGAAGACTCACTGCCCACAGCATTCAGAATCTGGGACACAATTTACAGCCAGTGGAAACATGGCAAAACTTGGATTCACCCCAAATTCCTGACATTCCACAGGCGATACATCTGGGTTGATCCTTCCTCTATCCTTGGAACTTTGGGAGAGTTTTAACCTAAAAAAAAAAGGTGGATTTGGGTCGGGTGAGAATTAAAGTCTGAAAAATGTTTCCTGACCCAAACCCGTCTCCAACCTACCTATTTCTGACTTTAACTGCGGCTGAAAGGTGGGCACCGTGACCAACCTGACCCAAGGAGATGGGCTGGAGCTTTAAATATGATGATGAGGCTACGAGCCTCATTGTTGTTCTACTTTTTAACTACAGTTGACCGGGTTTCTCGAGCTTTGGGAAAGCTGGCAACTTTAATCAGGTGAGGATTTGGTGGATTCAGGGGGTGAGTGCTTTCACACCTACCCCCTGCATCCAGGTATCTTCCTGAGGAGCCTCTACAATCAGGCAGTCCCAACCCAACTCCCCCACATTGACCTTCCCCCCGAGGTCTCCAATCCACCACCAAGACTCTGACCTCCCCCACCAACACGGGACCCTGAGATCGGCAGCCCATTCAATTAAAAGCCCCCTCCACCCCTATTGACTCCCTCCCCCGATAACCGAGCACACCCCCCCTCCCCCACTGACACCCCCCCCTGTCTTCAGTATTGCCCCACCCCTCCCCGGCACAGATTTACCTGGTCTGTTGGCCTTCACTGATTGGCCCCATGCTCGACTGCGAATAGAATTTTGAGGACGGCCCTCAGTTACTGGAACTATATGCACTGGAGCAGAGTAACTTCTAGGAGATTTAATAAAGGCTTTAAAAATTCTACAGTGTTTGCTCCAGTGAACAGGGAAATACTATTCCCTCTGGTTGGGGACTCAGTGTGAGAAGTCTTGGATTTGAGCTGGTTCTGGGTGAGGAACTGGTCGGTGACATCATATGCACATGCTGGAGTTAAAACTCCACCACATGCACAGGAATCCCGATTTCCATGTTCCCTGCAATGTTTGGACCCCCATCTGCTCCCAGCAGGTCAGGCAAGTAAAATTCATCTCTTTATGTCTATAAAATGCATTATATTTTGGTGGTCCGTTTATGGCCTTTCCTCCAGGTGGTGAAGGCTTGTCCTTCTCTCTGGGTAGTCAGTGTCTGCTTCACTCCCTCCCCATAACCCCGTAGTAACCCCAAACTAATTCCACTGCCCTACTCTCTCCACATAACCCTATATCAAACCACCTCACTCTCTTCCCATAACCCTGTATCAACCCCAAATTAATTCTACTGCCCCACTTTCTCCCCATAGCCCTATATCAATCCCAAGCTACTCCCACAGCTCCATTCTCTCCCCATAGCCCTATATCAATCCCAAACTAATCCCACTGCCCCATTCTCTCCCCATAGCACTGTATCAATCCCAAAGCAATTCCACTGCCTCACTTTCTCCCAATTACCTTGCATCAATCCCAAACTACTCCCACTGCCCCACTCTTTCCCTTTAGTCCTGTATCTTCCCCCTTCAAATATTAATCCAACTTTGTTTCAAACAATGGAATAGTTTCTGCACCCACCATTTCCTTTTGACAAAGTGGAACTGTGGAATTTTCCTAGCAATGAAACACTTAAACACTTTCATTATTTAAAGCAATGGTATCACATAAGCAAACTTTTCAAATCATTAGCATTTAAAAGTAATTGCTGCCTTTAAGAGTTCCACTAGCAGCATTTGTCATACAGTATCTCAACAATCATGATGGCCTAGAAATTTGTTTGCGAGGGCCCATTTTTCGGTTGACAAATGAGTGCTTTGGGGTCCAACTTGGTATGATGATAGCACCTTTCTTAACCCCAGGAGATCTCAAAGCACTCTACAGCTAATCTATTAGTTTTGAAGTAGTAATTGTTTCCATATAGGAAAATGTGGAAGCCCATTGCACACAGTAAGATCCCACAAAGAGCAATAAGCTAATGATCAGATAATGCATTTTTTAGGGGTTAGTTGAGGGATAAATATTGGCCAAGACACCAAGAAGACTCCTCTGCTCTTCTTAAAAGCATGGGATTTTTTCACATACATCAGGAAAGGCAGACTGGGCTTCAATCTAATACCCCATTCAAAAGAGAGCACCTCAGACAGTGTAGCATTCCTTCAGTACTGCACTTGAGTTAGACTTTGAACCAACAATCTTCTAGCCCAAAGGTGGCTGTGCTAGCCACTGAGCCACAGCTGGCTCTGTTTTGCATGAGAGAGCCAAACAGGCTGTGTGGCCTATCACCACATGAGATTAACTGTGAATTGCTATAGAACCAAAAGATCTAGCAGTTAAATAATGCTCCCCAAAGCAATCAGCCTCACTGCCATATGTCATCAATTTGTTGAGCGATCCACAACAGCATTTTTTTCTTTGATTAAATGTAATTTAAAAATTACAGTGTGTTTAATCATCCTTCTGGTTTTTTTCTGTTTAAACAGGCTTGGTGCTGTAATAAAATAGCTTGGCTGCTTCTCACTGTTGTCTTCCTATAAAACTTCCTAAATACCAGTGTGCATCTAACCACTGAATGCTCCCAGAACCCTATTAAACCTTGAGAAATACTCGCCAAGAGGCACCTTTTATATTCACCCACTAATTGGTAACTTACTGCCCTCATGTTGTCTCAGAAAACTTGATTCAACAATGTTGTCAAATAAAACAATAGAAAGAACTTGCATTTATATAGCACCTTTCACAAGTTCAGGATGTCCCAGTGCCTTTTACAGCCAAGTAAATACTTTCTTGAAGTGTAGTCACTGATTAAGTGTAGGAAACCTGTCAACCAATTTATACACAGTAAGATCCCACAAACAGCAAAGTGATAAATGAGCAGATAATGGATTTTTTTAGTGATGTTGATTAAAGGACAAATATTGGCCAGGATACTAGGGAGAACTCCCCTGCTCTTCTTTGAAATAGTGCCATGGGATCTTTTTGCGTCTACCTGAAAGAGCAGATGGGACCTCGGTTTAAGTTCACACCCAAAAGGTGGATTATTGCAGGTTCTGAGTTTATGGTGCTGAGGGGTTGGATCTGAAAATGTTCAGTCTTTTATATTTGCTTAAAGTAGTTACTTTGAGTTGTGAGGGTCACTAAGGGAAATGAAATATAAACAGTTGTGTTAACTAATGGGTACAATGGGGTAGCGGTTACATTACTGCACTAATAATCCAAAGAAAATGAGTTTATAATCCCACCAAGTCAGCAGTCTGTATCAGTAAAAGTGACTATGAAGCCGTTAGGTTGTTGTAAAATTATGATACATGAATTTCCTACATTACAAAAGTGACTGGCTGTAAAGTCATTGGCTATAAAGCACTTTGGGATGTCCTGAGATCATGAAGGTTCTGTATAAACACACATTCTTTCTTTCAGGATCCCAAAGTGGCTCACGAATGCCAATTTAGGGAAAAAACCTGCCCTCTTTACCAAATCTGGCCTATATGTGACTCCAATCCCATGCCAGCGTGTCTACCTCTCAATTAATCCCTGAAGTGGCCTAGCAAACCATTGAATTATAGCAGGGCAATTAGGGAACGGGCGATCAGTGCCAGCCTTGCCAGCAATGCCCACTTCCCAAGACTGAATATTAAAAACAATTAAGCTGCCTACACAACATAGGGAGCAGAATTCCACTGTCGGTTCAGTGGAATTGTGCAATTTTGCCCTAAGGACTCCCAGTGGAATTTCTACCCCATATTTATATGGAGAAATGGCTAGTGAAACTGTACACACGTCCCTTTTCATTGCATTTACGATGTGGTGACACATATGAACATATGAATCAGGTCCATTCATCCACCTCCCATCCACAAGCTCCCCCCAACCCGTGTTGAGTTTTGATCTCAGCCGAAATGTTCTGGAGTGATGTGTAGGAAGAGTGATTTTAACTCATAGTAACTACTTCAGCGGATGGGATATTGAAAAATTCTATGCTATTCTATTCTATGGTTAAGTGAGTGGGCAAAAACTGGGCAGATGGTGTTCAATGTGGGAAAGTGTGAGGTCATCTACTTTAGTAGGAAGAATAAAAAGGCAGATTATTATTTAGATGGAGAAAGACTACAAAATACTGCAGTACAGAGGGATCTGGGTGTTCTTGTGCATGAAACACAAAAGATTAGCATGCAGGAGCAGCAAGTAATTAAGAAGGCAAATGGAATTTTGACCATTATTGCTAGGGAGTTAGAGTTTAAAAATAGGGATGTCTTGCTACAACTGTCCAGGGTGTTGGTGAGGCCACACCTGGTGTACTGTGTACAGATTTGGTACCCGAATTTAAGAAAAGATATACTAGCATTGGAGGTAGTTCAGAAAAGGTTCACTGGGCTGATTCCTGGGCTTATTCCTGAAGCAGAATAAATAATGATAATTCAGGTGCAGAGGTTAACGCATTAGTTCCATAATAGATCATCACACAGGCTGCAATTCAGATCTACTGGCCTCTACCCTTAAATTCCTGATGGACAATTTTATTGCATACAGCTCTGCTCAGGGAGTTTTAACTGGTCAAATTTCCCTATTTGGGTTCAAACTCTTTGCTTACATTCCCAAGGTCATCTGTCAGATGAGATGTTAAACCAAGGCCCCAACTGCTCTCTCAGGTGGACATAATAGTTCCCACAGCACTATTGCAAAGAAAAGCAGGGTAGTTCCCTCTGGGGTCCTGCCAATATTTACCCCTCGACCAATACCTAAAAACAGATTATCTGGTCATTTATTACATTGCTGTTTGTGGGAGCTTGCTGTGTGCAAATTGGGCTGCCATGTGGCTACCCTTCAAAAGTGTTATGTTAATGCTTATGTTACTGCACTAATAATCCAGAGAAGGCGAGTTCATAATCCCACCATGTCAAGAGCTTGTAAAAGTGAGCATGAAGCTGTTGTATTGTTGTAAAATTCCATTACATAAATTTCCTACGTTACAACAGAGATGACACTTCAAAAATACTCAATTAGCTGTAAAGTGTTTGGAATGTTCTGAGGTTATGAAAGGTGCTATATAATTGCAAGTTCTCTCTTTTAATCCTTCTTTGGCCTACTTATCTCGAGAGACAATGGGTAAGCGCCTGGAGGTGGTCAGTGGTGTGTGGAGCAGCGCCTGGAGTGGCTATAAATGCCAATTCTAGAGTGACAGACTCTTCCACAGGTGCTGCAGAAAAATTTGTTTGTCGGGGCTGTTACACAGTTGGCTCTCCCCTTGCGCCTCTGTCTTTTTTCCTGCCAACTGCTAAGTCTCTTCGACTCGCCAAATTTTAGCCCCACCTTTATGGCTGTCCGCCAGCTCTGGCGAACACTGACAACTGACTCCCACGACTTGTGATCAATATCACAGGACTTCATGTCATGTTTAATAATGTATCTTTAAAATGGCATAACTTTACTTAGGATGGCTTGGATATTCAAGCTGAATCCAAGGTCTCTTTCAGTGCATTGTAAGCATCAGGAACAAATCAAAAAGGATAGCAAGACATTTAAGATAGATAGAAGGGAGACCGCGGTGACTGCAACAACTACCGTGGAATCTCCCTGCTCAGCATAGTGGGGAAAGTCTTTGCTCGAGTCGCTCTGAACAGGCTCCAGAAGCTGGCCGAGCGCGTCTACCCTGAGGCACAGTGTGGCTTTCGTGCAGAGAGATCGACTATTGACATGCTGTTCTCCCTTCGTCAGATACAGGAGAAATGCTGTGAACAACAGATGCCCCTCTACATTGCTTTCATTGATCTCACCAAAGCCTTTGACCTCGTCAGCAGACGTGGTCTCTTCAAACTACTAGAAAAGATCGGATGTCCACCAAAGCTACTAAGTATCATCACCTCATTCCATGACAATATGAAAGGCACAATTCAACATGGTGGCTCCTCATCAGAGCCCTTTCCTATCCTGAGTGGTGTGAAACAGGGCTGTGTTCTCGCACCCACACTTTTTGGGATTTTCTTCTCCCTGCTGCTTTCACATGCGTTCAAATCCTCTGAAGAAGGAATTTTCCTCCACACAAGATCAGGGGGCAGGTTGTTCAACCTTGCCCGTCTAAGAGCGAAGTCCAAAGTACGGAAAGTCCTCATCAGAGAACTCCTCTTTGCTGACGATGCTGCTTTAACATCTCACACTGAAGAATGCCTGCAGAGTCTCATCGACAGGTTTGCGTCTGCCTGCAATGAATTTGGCCTAACCATCAGCCTCAAGAAAACGAACATCATGGGGCAGGATGTCAGAAATGCTCCATCCATCAATATTGGCGACCACACTCTGGAAGTGGTTCAAGAGTTCACCTACCTAGGCTCAACTATCACCAGTAACCTGTCTCTAGATGCAGAAATCAACAAGCGCGTGGGTAAGGCTTCCACTGCTATGTTCAGACTGGCCAAGAGAGTGTGGGAAAATGGCGCACTGACACGGAACACAAAAGTCCGAGTGTATCAGGCCTGTGTCCTCAGTACCTTGCTCTACGGCAGCGAGGCCTGGACAACGTATGCCAGCCAAGAGCGACGTCTCAATTCATTCCATCTTCGCTGCCTTCGGAGAATACTTGGCATCAGGTGGCAGGACTATATCTCCAACACAGAAGTCCTTGAAGCGGCCAACATCCCCAGCTTATACACACTACTGAGTCAGCGGCGCTTGAGATGGCTTGGCCATGTGAGCCGCATGGAAGATGGCAGGATCCCCAAAGACACATTGTACAGCGAGCTCGCCACTGGTATCAGACCCACCGGCCGTCCATGTCTCCGTTATAAAGACGTCTGCAAACGCGACATGAAATCGTGTGACATTGATCACAAGTCGTGGGAGTCAGTTGCCAGCATTCGCCAGAGCTGGCGGGCAGCCATAAAGACAGGGCTAAATTGTGGCGAGTCGAAGAGACTTAGTAGTTGGCAGGAAAAAAGACAGAGGCGCAAGGGGAGAGCCAACTGTGCAACAGCCCCAACAAACAAATTTCTCTGCAGCACCTGTGGAAGAGCCTGTCACTCCAGAATTGGCCTTTATAGCCACTCCAGGCGCTGCTTCACAAACCACTGACCACCTCCAGGCGCGTATCCATTGTCTCTCGAGATAAGGAGGCCCAAAAAGGAAAAGAAGGGAGATCATTGATAAGCTAGACAAACCTGGAGAGGATAAAACCCAGTCCAGATGGTTTGCATCCATGCATATTCAAAGAAGCTCAGGAATAGTAAGCAAACACTCATTTAATAGAAAAGGGAATAAGTGCCAGAGGTTTGGTAGAGAAATAATATGATTCCTACATTCAAAAAACAGAGATAGAACAAATGTCTGTGGTAGGAAAGATAATGGAATCTTTACTCAAAGATATAATAGAAAAGCATTTAGAAACCAAAAATAGAATAAAAAAGTCAGTACAGGTTTCAGAAGGGAAGGTCTGATCTTATTGTACTTTATAAATGGTAATGTGATGGATGTAATATGCATGGACTTTTAAAAGGCCTTCCGTAAGGTACTGTATAGTAGAATACAGTCAGAGAACGTGGAGTCAGGGGACAAGTAGCAAAAATGGATAGAAAACTGGCTACAAACAGATGAGGGTTAAAGGTAGTTTCTTAGACTGGTAGAAGGTTGGAAGAAGTGTTTCACAAGGATCGGAACTGGGATTGTTGTTTTTCACTATTTACATAAATGATTTGGACTTGGGAATTGGAAGTCATGGAGTCATAGAGGAACAGAAGGAGGCCATTCAGCCCACTGGGCCTATGCTGGCATTGATAGTGCAATCCAGTCAGTCCCATTCCCCTGCTCTATCCCTGTCGCCTTGCGTCAATTTCACTCAAGTGCTTATCAGATTTTCTTTTGAAATCATTGATCGTCTCCACTTCCTCCACCCTCATAGGCAGTGAGGTCCAGGTCATTACCACTCACTTCCTCACGTCCTTCCTGTAACTTTGTACAATTTCAAAATTTGTAAATGGTTGATGAGCTGAGACGGGGTTGAAGTTGTGCAGTGGTTAGCACCGCAGCCTCACAGCTCCAGCGACCCGGGTTCAGTTCTCGGTACTGCCTGTGCGGAGTTTGCAAGTTCTCCCTGTGACCGCGTGGATTTCTGCCGGGTGCTCTGGTTTCCTCCCACAGCCAAAGACTTGCAGGTTGATAGGTAAATTGGCCATTGTAAATTGCTCCTAGTGTAGGTAGGAGAATGGTGGGGATGTGGTAGGGATTATGGGATTAATGTAGGATTAGTATAAATAGGTGGTTGTTGGTCAGCACAGACTCGGTGGGCTGAAGGGCCTGTTTCAGTGCTGTATCTCTAAATAAAAAAAATAAAAATAAGGTTGGGCGATGCTACAAAGGTGGAATTTGGCAGTCTTGGAGTGCGTATGTGGTTGTAAGCTCACCTCAGGGTCGAATATTACACCAAGGTTGTGAACAGTCGGGTTCCGTCTCAGACAGTTGCCAGAGAAAAGGATGGAGTGGGTAGCTAGGGAACAGAATTTGGAACAGGGACCGAAGACAATGGCTTCAATCTTCCCAATATTTAATTGGAGAAAATTATTGCTCATCCAGTACTGGATGTTGGACAAGCAGTATGATAATTTAATTACAGTGGAGGGGTCGAGAGAGGTGGTGGTGAGGTAGAGCTGAATGTCGTCGGCATACATGTGAAAACTGACACTACTTTCGGATGACGTTGCCGAGAGCAGCATGTAGATTAGAAATAGGAGGGGCCAAGGATAGATCCTGACAGACACCAGAGGTGATAGTGTGGAAGCAGGAAGAGAAGCCATTGCAGGTGGTTCTCTGGCTACAATTAGACAGATAGGAATGGAACCAGGCGAGTGCAGTCCCATCCAGCTGAACAATGGCATAACTAGCGCAAGTGATTTTTTAAAATTTTATTTTAGAGATACAGCACTGAAACAGGCCCTTTGGCCCACCAGGTCTGTGCCGACCAAGAACCACCCATTTATACTAACCCTACAGTAATTCCATATTCCCTACCACCTACCTACACTAGGGGCAATTTACAACAGCCAATTTACCTATCACCTGCAAGTCTTTGGCTGTGGGAGGAAAGCGGAGCACCCGGTGAAAACCCACGCGGTCACAGGGAGAACTTGCAAATTCCGCACAGGTAGTACCCAGAATCAAATCCGGGTCCCAGGAGCTGTGAGGCTGCGTTGCTAACCACTGCGCCACTCATAACTGCAGAATTTTAAGTGCAAATAGTGTTCAGCGTAACTTGTGTTTTTTTTGATCTTTTATGCTAGTTTTAATAACATTGCTAGAAGCAGGCCCTGCCCATAAAACTGGCCACGCCCCCAAGTTGAATTGATCACAATTGTGAGTTAACGCTAATTGCATTCATTTGCAGGCCTTCAAGGAGGCTTCAAAAATTAAGCTGGATCTTTGAGCACAAATAGACATGATTTAATCGGGTTTTTTTTTATGTACTAAGGAACTGATTACTGTACACCAATCTAACTAGAAAATAGTTTTGTATATTTTTTATAAGTCATTTTCATTATTTTAAAATTGGATTGCTCACTGGTGGTGCACTGACACTGTGATTCAAAATGCTTACTTTCTGTGATAAACCCATTTTCAGCTGTTTTAATCAAACAGCACCAAGTTACCACATTTGATATATCAAGGAATATTTTTGAAGCAAAATTTTAAAAGAGATTATGCTTTAAAATGCTGCCTGATGTGCTGGGCTTTCTTTGTGAGAAACAAACACACAGCAGGGTTTCATATTCAGGACAGGATTTAATCAGGAAAGAAAATAGAGAAGTACTTTGCACTGCAATGCATATATTTTCTTCCTGAAAGATGCAAAGTAAAAGCTTTAAATGTGAAAGTGGCTTTAATGCAAAACAGCTTTTACTATGTGGCATGTAAATGTTTCAAGGATCAATTATTGAACTGATAAAAAAAATTCATAGGATGTATTGCACCACTGAATGCTTTAGACGGAAGCTGCAGACGATGTTTCATTGGCCGGTGAGTTAAAGTGTTGCCATTAGCTGGCACTCTGTTTTCATAGTTAGTAATTGTGTGGAATCTTAATCTAATACAATTTGCATTTATATCGCACCTTTAATGTAGTAAAATATCCCAAGGTACTTGACAGCAACATTACAAAACTTGACACGGAGTCACATAGGACAATGTGTTGCAACCGAGGCAGGAGGAGTGCACTGTCTTTTCTAGTTCCACTTCTCCACAGATCACAGCATATCTTTAAATGTTTACCCAGTTACCGATACAGTCAATCATATACTCCACTCTTTATCCCAGAATAAAATACACCAACCAGGTTTCTTTAAAAACAACAAAATTATCAGTTTATTACCAAACAAGACTTAGCTAGTAACAAAGCAAAGCATTAACACACAGATTGAAATATGAAAGTTCCCTTTTAAAATTACACACACACACACACACACATTGAAAACAATACAGAAATTCTCTCTGCAGAGGTCTGTTACAAAAAAAAGACCAAAAAAGAATATTTTGGCCAAAATACTTGCTAATTCTTGAAGAAAAAAAGAAGATATGGAAGGAAGTCAGTTGTCCTAGAATACTGAGGGAGGCAAGGGAAGAAATTGCTGGGGCCTTGACAGAAATCTTTGCATCCTCATTGGCTACAGGTGTGGTCCCAGAGGACTGGAGAATAGCCAATGTTGTTCCTTTGTTTAAGAAGGGTGGTAAGGATAATCCAGGAAATTATAGGCCGGTGAGCCTTACGTCAGTGGTAGGGAAATTATTAGAGAGGATTCTTCGGGACAGGATTTACTCCCATTTGGAAACAAACGAACTTATTAGCGAGAGACAGCATGGTTTTGTGAAGGGGAGGTCGTGTCTTACTAATTTGATTGAGTTTTTTGAGGAAGTGACGAAGATGATTGATGAGGGAAGGGTGGTGGATGTTGTCTATATGGACTTTAGTAAAGCCTTTGACAAGGTCCCGCATGGCAGACTGGTGCAAAAGGTGAAGTCACACGGGATCAGAGGTGAGCTGGCAAGATGGATACAGAACTGGCTCAGTCACAGAAGACAGAGGGTAACAGTGGATGGGTGTTTTTCTAAATGGAGGGATGTGACTAGTGATGTTCCGCAGGGATCAGTGCTGGGACCTTTGCTGTTTATAGTATATATAAATGATTTGGAATAAAACGTAGCTGGTCTGATTAGTAAGTTTGCGGATGACACAAAGGTTGGTGGAGTTGCGGATAATGATGAGGATTGTCAGAGGATAAAGCAGGATATAGATTGGTTGGAGACTGGGGCGGAGAAATGGCAGATGACGTTTAATCCTGACAAATGTGAGGTAATGCATTTTGGAAGGTCTAATGCAGGTGGGAAGTATACAGTAAATGGCAGAATCCTTAGGAGTATTGACAGGCAGAGAGATCTGGGCGTACAGGTCCACAGGTCACTGAAAGTGGCAACGCAGGTGGTTAAGGTAGTCAAGAAGGCATTCGGCATGCTTGCCTTCATCGGTCGGGGCATAGAGTATAAAAATTGGCAAGTCATGTTGCAGCTGTACAGAACCTTAGTTAGGCCACACTTAGAATATTGCATGCAATTCTGGTCGCCACACTACCAGAAGGACGTGGAGGCTTTGGAGAGGGTACAAAGGAGGTTTACCAGGATGTTGCCTGGTCTGAAGGGCATTAGCTATGAGGAGAGGTTGGAAAAACTCGGATTGTTTTCACTGGAACGACGGAGGTGGAGGGACGACATGATAGAGGTTTGCAAAGTTATGAGCGGCATGGACAGACTGGATAGTCAGAAGCTTTTTCCCAGGGTGGAAGAGACAGTTACTAGGGGACATAGGTTTAAGGTGCGAGGGGCAAAGTTTAGATGGGATGTGCGAGGCAAGTTTTTTACACAGAGGGTGGTGAGTGCCTGGAACTTGCTGCCAGGGGAGGTGGTGGAAGCAGATACGATAGCGACGTTGAAGAGATATCTTGACAAATATATGAATAGGAAGGGAATAGAGGGATATGGGCCCCGGAAGTGCAGAAGGTGTTAGTTTAGGCAGGCATCAAGATCGGCGCAGGCTTGGAGGGCCGAATGGCCTGTTCCTGTGCTGTACTGTTCTTTGTTCTTTGTTCTTTGTCCCTTTTGGTCTGGTGTTTGGGTATATGGAGATGAGTCACTGGGATCTTTTCTGAAGCTGTTCTCTTCAGGTGGCATTGAGAATTAATCTGGCAGGTTTTTCCAGCTTCTCAGGAGAGATGCAGCACCAGGGATTTTAGCTCTCCCACACTGGATCTTTGCAGGGTTTCTTCAAAGAAGTAGAGAAAGAGGTGAGCTGGGTGGTTTCTTTTTCCTTGGCAAGTTGATCAACTCTCTTCAAAACAGTTCACACCCCAAACAGAAAGTCAACCTCCCGACCTCCATAAACCTTGACATATGGCTTCTCTATAAACATCTTCTCCAGGTCACCAAGGTTTCTGTTGTTTACTGAACCCAAAGCACGTGATTTCCAGCAAAGGTTGTTTTAAAACAACATCTCAGTGTCCCTTCAGTGAACTATCAGTAACAAAGCAAAGTCCAGTGTTTATGAAATCTTCAGCCTTCCAGTGAACCCATCTCCACAATTTAAATATGAGTCCTTAAAAAAATACTTAACAAAAATATAGAGGCATCTTAATAACACCTCCATCTTTGGAGGAATGAAACACCATTTTTAAATGTGTTTCATTCCTAACAGTGAAAAAAAACAGAAGATGAAAAAATATTAGCACACATTACACACTCATTCTCATTCATTCTTTACCTATAGCTAATACAATTCTGCTCTGTACCATCTTTCCACTCAGATAATTCAAAGCAATGTTAGATTCTATACATTATTACATTATTTTTTCCTGCAATGTGGATAATCTTTAAGTGATAATGTTGTAATAGTAAACTCCATCGGAATAGTCTGGCATTCTGGTTTTTACATTTTTCCACAAAGGCTCAGGGGGTATGCTCAGTATATACCAGTGTCTCTCTGTAGTCGTGGCAGACATAGGAAGTGCCGTCGCTGAGCACCCGCGTTATTACGCGCTGGTGCTCATTTAAATGGAGGGGGCGGAGCAGCCGCACTGATGACGTAGAGGGGGTGGCCATCACATCCCTGGCAAAGATGTCTGGTGCCACCATGCAGGTGCCAGCGCCATTTTTAAAGGGATTCAAGCCCTTCAGTGACATTTAAATTTTTAAAGGTCCCCGTCTCTGGGAAACAAAATTAAAATTTTAATTCAACTTTAAACCCCGTCTCCCACACGCACCCCCCCCATGAGTAATCTATACCTAAATTTCCCTTTCCCCCCCAGAAAAGACTTTGATTGATCTCCTGATCTTGCCCCCCCGAAATTTGTTCCCTTTGACCCTCAACCCCTTCCCACCATCACTGCAACCAATGATAAGTGTTTTCCCTGCTCCCCCACCCCCCACCCCACTCTGATAATTTTAATCCTCCCCCATCCCCACCAGTGTCTGGCCTCAGAACTCCAATGGTTAGCTGTAAAATCAGTGTGGGACAGCCACCATCGGCAGGTAAGTTAAATTTGAATGTTAATTACCCTCATTTTAATATTTTAATGAAGGACCCGCCACTTGGCGGTGGTGGGGGGGCCACACCGAGGCCTCGCTGACGCCGCTAATATCCGGCGGGGTCTTCTTGGCATCGTGGGTCGAGGCGGGCCACTCCCACTAGCATTTTACGGGCCTCCCCGCCACAACCCACGGCATCGAGAGGCTGATAAAATTCAGCCCATAGACTTCAAAATGCTTAAGATCTAGTAATAAGCCCAGGGTTTCTTTTTCCACTGTTGAATATCTTTTTTGGTGTTGATTTAGCTTTTTGGAAGAGTATCCCAGTGTCCTTTCTATGCCAGATTCATCATTTTGTAACAGGACTGCACAACCCCCAGGTCACCAGCATCAATTGCTACCTTGAAGGACTTAATGGAATGTGGAGCAGCCAACACTGGTTCATGAATCAAAATGGTTTTCAGCATCTCAAAAGATGCTTGGTACTCCCCTGACCACACTACCTTGATTTTCTTTTTTTGTTGCAAATCTGTCAGTGGAGCAGTTATAGTACTAAAATTTGGTACAAACTTGTGGTAGAAACCACACCTCCGCAAAAAATCTCATGATTTCTCGTTCAGTCTTAGGGGTAGGGAACTCACCAATGTTTGTGCTTTTGCTGTTCTTGGCAACACTTGTCCTTGCCCTACAATATGCCTGAGGTAGGTTACTCTGGCTTTTGCAAATTCACTTTTGGCAAGGTTTATCATTCAATCAGCTGATTGAATATTTTCTAAACAGTGCTTCTAGTTGTTCCAAGTAGTCCTTCCAAGTGTCACTGTATGACAGCACATCATCAAGATAAACCACACAGTTAGGAACACTGGCTACCACTTGGCTCATTCAGCTCTGAAAAATGGCTGGGGCATTTGTTACCCTGAATGGCATCACTCGACATTGGAAAAGAGAGAAATTGGGTAGGAGTCTGCCTTTGTTACTGCATTAACCTTTCTGTCGTTTATGCAGAATCTAGTTGAATCGTCAGGTTTAGGCACTAGTTCTGATGAATTGTCACTGACCTGAAACATTAACTCTGCTTCTCTCTCCACAGATGCTGCCAGACCCGCTGAGTATTTCCAGTATGTTTTGTTTTTATTTTAGACACTAACACCACTGGGGAACTCTAGCTGCTTTGACTGGGTTCAATTCGGTGGTTTTCCAGCATTTATTGGATTTTTGCTTTTACCTGGGCCTGTTTCTCTGGACTTAAGCAATAAGGATGCTGTTTTAAAGGAAAGGATTCCCCTACATCCACAGCATGGGGCGAATTTTACAGACGCCAATGTCGGGGGTCGTGGCAGAGGGGGGCGGTGGGGGGGGCCGGAAAATGCCTCCGGGAGAGGCCTACCGCAGACCTCAACGCCAGGAAGGCCCAGCCCCATACTGCTGGTGGTGGTGAGGCCTCATGGTGGCCCATCTGCTGTTTGGCAGCGGCATCAAAATTTAAATATTTAAAATTATTAAAATTAATGATTTAAGTATTTACCTGCTCCAGCCGTCAGTCTCGGTGTGATAATCGTGCCAGTGGCCAGCACTCCCGTGCCTTTGGATCTCTGTCTGGCGATCCGAGGCATAACACTGGTGGAGAGAGGGGAGCAGGTAAGTATTTCAGTGCAGGAGGCAGGTAGTGGGGTCAAACTAATATGATTTGTGTAGGGGATGTTGGGAAGGGTTAAAGATGAAAGTTTATGAACCTTTAGGGGGTAAGGTCACGTACACAAGGTAAATACTTTGGGGGGAAGAGGGCAAGGAATGGAGTGTTTGGTTACTGGGGGGCGTGGTGAGAGAGGGGCTAGGAAAATGTATTTTATTGTTTTTAATAAAATCGAACTCACTATTCCTTTAAGAATGCAAATGAAATGTAAAGGCTCGAAGTCCTTTAAAAATGCTGTTGGCAACTGCTCAATGGCACCTGACACATTGCCGGGGACGGAACACCTGCCCCCTCCCATCATTGGGGACTGCGGTCCGCACCAGCCATGTAAATGAGCCACTGCATTTAATACCACGGCAGCTCCACGGAGTAAAGCCTGCGCATGCGAGCTGCCATTTTTTACAACGCTGGCAGCGTACATTTCTGGCCCATGTGTGGCTAAGGTTGTACATCCTGGCTTGTCCCTACAGACTCCTTTAAATGCTATGAGTTGCCTTGTTAGGTATTCTTGTCGTTCTGCATCTAAATATGAAAGCATAGTGTCCAATCTCCCTAACAATTCAGTATTAGCTAACTGGATAGTAGGAGGTTCAATTTGAGAATTATCTAGGCCTCCTTTTGCCTCATCCTCACTATCCCTTTCATCCTTCACTGTCTCTACCTGACATGCCTGTGCTTCCTTATCCTCCTCCCGGTGATTATATTGTTTCAACATATAGATATGACACAGCCAATTCTTTTTCTGGCGATCTGGGGTGTCAATCAAATAATCTATTTTACCAATTCTTTTGACCACTTTATATGGATCACTGAACCGTACTTTCGGGGGTTCACCCTGTAAAGGCAGTTGCACTAACATTTCATCCCCTGCTTGTCTACCCATTTCTTCATTGTTGTTTGAAAAGCTTTCAGGTGTTCCTGAGCCACTTTGCAGTCTTTTGTGAGCCACTCCTGGAACACGGATACATGACCCAGTACAGAAGATTCGTCCTTCTGTTAACCTTTCTTTAATTAGTTTTAGAAGACCTCATCTTATGTCCGTAAACTAATTCAGAAGGACTAAAACCAGTATACTCATTAGGTGAATCCTGGTGGAAAACAAAAGAAATTATAGCCCTTTATCCTAATTATGGGGATATTCATGACAGTATGCCCTGATCATCGTTTTGAGGGTTTGATGGTACTGTTTTAAAGTCCCTTGTGTCTGTGGGTGGTATGCTGAAGACTTTAACTGTGTTATGCCCAAATTATTCATAACTTCCTGAAAGAATTTAGACATAAAACTTGGAACCTTGATCCAACTGAATCTCAATCGGTAATCTATATCTAGTGAAGAACTGGGTTAACTTCTCTACCACTACCTTAGCAGAACTTGTTCTCAAGGGAATGGCCTCTGGGAACAGAGTAGCCATATCCATGATAGTGAGTGTATATTGGAGTCCCACTTCAGTTTTCAGTAAAGGTCCTACACAGTCTACCAACACCCTACTAAATGGTTCCCCAAAAACTGGTATGGGAATTAGAGGTGTCCGTTTTATGGCAGGTTGCGGTTTTCCCAGAATCTGGCACGTATGGCATGTTTTTCAAAACTGCACCATGTCCTTGGAAAGACCTGGCCAGTAAAAATGTTGACTTATATGTGATTAGGTCTTCCGGATCCCCACATGTCCCACCATTGGAAATTCTTGCACTATCCTTCACATTTCCCGGCGATACTTGTGAGGTACCACTATTTGATGAGCAACCATTCATTCTGCATCCGCAGGTCTGTGAGGAGGTCTTCACTTCCTCATCAGAATCCCCTTTTTTATATAGTAGCCTTCTGGAACTCCCTTTGCCTCAGTTTCAGTTAGAACTGATTATGCCACTTTACTTAACTCTGGATCGATTTGCTGATCCTTGATCAGAGAAGACCTAGTGAACATTTCCTTCAGATTATCCAAATCCCCAAAGAAAGTTTCAGATATTCAGCTCTATGTCTGTGGTGCCAATTTGACCTCCAGCAATGGAACTTGTTTAGCCATTGCTCGGGTCACTACACGTGAAGGAAAAATTCCTGGAACCTTTTCCTGCAACTGCTTTGTCTCTTTAATTTCACTTAGATTTTCTGTGACTAATGGAGAAGCTACTACCTTCCCTCCGGCCAAATCATTCCCCAGGAGTAGGTCAACTCCATCTGTAGGCAAACTATGGACAACTCCTACAGTTACCATTCTAGGCATTAGGTCACACTCTAGGTGCACCCAATACAAAGGTATGGGTATATACTCCCCGCCAATACCATTCACTAAAACCTTGGCATTCAGTGCGCTGTCTGGTGGAAAAGTTATGCCTTTCCCCAGCAAAAGACTCCTGTATCCCTAAGTCTAATGATAGGTTTATCTGCCTCACTTGAGGAATAAGGAATTACTGTTCCTTTTGATAAGAATTCCCCATCATTCTCAGGTATCTTGTTCACGTCACCCATACTCAGAACACTTTTTGTACTTGGCCTTACAGCTGCAGTCAGAGCTACAGCCTGATCTGTTGTACTCTCGGTCAGAGCCCCTTTCTCTGCATTGGCCTTGTGTACCCCAATAAGTCCAATGGGTTTACCCCACAACTTCCAGCATTCTGGATGAAGGTGTCCCAGCTTGTGACAATGGTAACATTTAGGTTTTCGGACCTCACTTCCACTCTCAGCATCTTCCTTTCAGGCCTGGGGTGGAGATCCAGGGGTGTTCCCAGCTATCCCTTCTTGTCCCTGGATATTTGCCTTCCTTTCACCCTCCCACCTTCTATCCTTCTCGGATTTGTGGGGGTGACGGACAAAGTTTGGGCTTGTAAACAAGCGCATAATCATCAGCAACTTCGGCTGCCTGTCTGGCTGTTGAAACCTTCTGGTTCTCAACATGGGTTCTTACTAACAAAGGCAGTGAATTTTTAAATTCTTCCAAGAGAATTATTTTCCTAAGGTTCTCATACGTGGCCTCTACCTTTAGTGCCCTCATCCAACAATCAATATTAATTTGCTTTACCCTCTCAAATTCTATATAAGTCTGGCCAGGCTGTCTCCAGAGGTTCCAAAATCTGCCTGTTACCTTCAGGGACCAACTCATAAGCAGTGAGAATAGCTTTTTTGCCATCTCATAATCTGCAGAAGCCTCCTCAGAAAGCATCACATAAACTTCATGAGCTCTGCCCATCAACCAGCATTGCATAAGCAGTGTCCAGCTTTCCTTCAGCCACTTCAGTCTGGCTAACTTTTCAAAAGCAATGTAAAATGCCTCTCTGTTCCTTGCCTCAAACTTCAGGAGGGCTTGCACAAATTTAAACAGATCTCCACTGGTCCTGGGCTGGAGATAGGTCTTTCCCCAGTAAAGGTAGAGGCCATGTATGAAAATTTTCACTGGGGTCAAGGGCATCCTTCTTTTTTCTCTAGTTCCAGCCTTCGAATCTGGTATTCCCATTCACTTTGTTTTTCCTCTCTTTCTCTTGCCTTTCTCTCTTCTGTCGTTCTGCTTTCTCCCTTCAGAATATCCTTTCTTTTCCCTTTTCCCTTGCCTGAAATTCTAGCTTTAACTTCTTCCTGTCCGACTGAGTCTGTGCCAGTGTTACCTTGTCTTCATCCGATTCTACGCATCTCTCTGGCTCTTTCACTTCAATCTCCAGCTGTCTGGTCACTAGTCTCTGAATTTCAGCCCGCTGAGTTTTCAGTCTAATCTCTAATTTCAAGTGCTCCACCACACTTGACAGCTCATCAGTGGACAATGCATTTAAAGACTCATAATCTATTCCAGCTGTTGCACAAACACACTTGCAACAAAAGTAGCCATTCTGTTATTGTAAGCTTTACGCTAATGTACGAGAAACCTGACATTTTCCTTTCCCCTTTTCAATCATTATTACTCCACTGCTCTGGTGTCCTGGTACACGGAGACGAGTCACTGGGATCTTTTCTAAAGCAATTCTTTTCAGGCAGCATTGAGAATTAATCTGGCAGGTTTTCCAGCTTCTCAGGAGAGATGCAGCACCAGGGATTTTAGCTCTCCCACTCTGAATCTTTGCAGGGTTTCTTCAAAGAGGTAGAGAAAGAGGTGAGTTGGGTGGTTTCTTTTTCCTTAGCCAGTTGATCTCCAACTGTCTTCAAAACAGTTCACACTCCAAACAGAAAGTCAACCTCCTGATCTCCATAAACTTTGACATGTGGCTTCTCTATAAACATCTTCTCCAGGTCACCAAAGTTTCTGTTGTTTACTGAGCCCAAAGCACATGATTTCCAGCAAAGGTTGTTTTAAAACAACATCTCAGTGTCCTTTCAGTGAACTTCAACAGCAAAGCAAAGTCCAGAATTTATGAAATCTTCAGTCTTCCAATGAATCCATCTCCACAATTTACATATGAGTCCTCAAAAAATACTTAAGAAAAAATATAGAAGCATCTTCATAACAAATATTACAAATTATCTGCTAGTGGCACTAGCAGGTAAAATGGACACCAATCATGGCCATTCAAGGAAGTGTTTCTTTAAGTCACTTAAGAAGACTTAACACCAAAGGGCAGCTTTGTGTAGGAGTATAACCCCATGTGTGTGTTTATCTTGAGATATTGTTGACTTTCTTGATTGACATTGAGCTGCGCATAAACATGGAACAAATCTAACTTTGTGAATAGCTTGGATCCCGTTAACCCCACATATAAATCTCGAGAGGTCGATAGTGGATCCTGCTCATCATCTACTGCCTTGTTGATTGTAACTTTGTTGTCCCTGCATAGTCTTACAGTTTAGTTAGTCTTGGCCACTACTACAATTGGGGTTGCCCAATCACTATGGCTAGTTTGCACTAGCACACCGTTCCTCTCTAGTTTCTTTAGTTCCTTTTCAACCTGAGTTTTGAGAGCATAAGAAACCGGCTTAGCTTAGAAATATACTGGATTTGCATCAGGCCTGATTCGGAAGTGCACTTTCACACAGAGCGTACCTTCATAGCTGTCCTTGAAAATGTTCCTGTAACTATTCAATAGCTGATCAAGCTTCTTGGTCATCTCAACTTGGAAAACATGCTTCCAGCCTAACTTTAGCTTATGAAGCCAGTCGTGAAACCATTAACGTTGGTTTGTTGACATATCTTGCTACTGCAATGGGCAACTTGAGGGACTTGCCCTTATAATTGAATATTGCTCTCCATTTGTCCGCACGTCTCTAACACCTCATCAGAGTGGGTTTTCAACTGAATTGTGCTCTCAGTTCGAGGTACGTCACTGAATTTGCTATCGTATGTGTCTGTACTCATATTAGAGCATCTGCAGCCATATCGATGAGCAAATCAATGTACTGTTGATTTACCAACACCTTTGTTCTAAAGTTTCTGTCATTTGAGTGATTGCTCGTAGCATAAATGCTGTAGAGTCCTAGCTCCTTTTCATTTAGGTACTCTGGATTCACTTCAAGATTGTGAACTCCACCCACTGTTTTCCATGACCACTGGAATGAGTTCCTTTTCCTGCTTTGGCCTTTGCTCGGCAAGCAGTTGTAACATGACCTTACTTTTGGCAATTAAAGCACTTGGCATTTCTGTACAGACATGCCTGTACCATATGGTTGCCATTACATTGATAACAAGGCACTAAACCACTATCACCGCCACTCTTCTGACTAGGTCTCTCCACTTTAGGCTTGGTGTAAGCCTTTTGGCTGTGGATAGAAGCTGTACTTATCATTGGCATAGGACAAAATTCCCGAGCATTCTTTGATGCCATCTCCATAGAAACAGAAATCTCACACACTAGGTCAAATGTAAGATTTTGTGTGTTTAGTCACTTCGATTGGATTCTTTCATCCACCAATCCACACAATCTCGTAATGCACAGTCTAAGAATGCGCCAAAGTTGCAATGTTGTGATAAATTCTTCAGTGCCACAATTTACTCATCAACTGTTTCACTACTTTTCTGATTTCTGGTTCCAAGTTTGTAGCTTTCTGCTATCTCGAGTGGCTTAGGGTTGAAATGTTCCTCCAACTTGGTGGTGATTGTTTTGAATGGCACATATTTTGCCTTGATGGGAGCAAGGTTTGTTTGCGTGCCATACACTTCTACGCCAATTTCCGTTTGCTTTCTTGCGCTCAAGAATTGCCTTATTCTGAGTCTTGACCTCTTCACTTTCACCTTCACGTTCAAAAAAGTTATTAGCGCTGAAAAACATGTCCATTCTTTCAATATAGGAACTGAATGGTTCTTGAGTCCTCTCATATGTTCCTAGCGTTCCAATGTAGCCTGTGGTCACTGCCATATTGCCCTGTTTCCAAATTCACAGTAACTCAGCAACACTTCATTGTGGCTGTCCTTAACAGTGATACCAAAAACTAATCTAGTCAGTGGCTGAAAATATTCTGTTACCCAAATGCGCACTTTAAATCCACGGTGCATATTCGGACCCTGCAACATCCCATTCGATTGAGAAGACAGTTTGAGTTTCAGGCCTTTGCAAAATCCAGCCAAAATCTCCACTATCCGACAAGGTAGGATACCAGGAGCTGGCAGATCTCATTCACTGCAGTACCTGCTGCTGTTTGCTACCTATATTTAAGGACTTTTATCTCATTCTCATTGCCATTTTCTGTATTATATTCAGGTGACACTAGCTGAGAAGGTTAACACCAAACATGGCCAGTTCAAGGAAGTGTTTAATAACGTCATTACATCATTAGCATGATATACAAATACATTATAGACAGGTGACCAAATGCTTAGTCAAAGATGCAGCTTTTAAGGAGCATCTTAAAGGAAATGGAAGGTTCAAGAAGCAGAGAGGTTCAGGGAGGGAATTCCAGAGCTGAGGGCTGAGGCTGCTGAAGAAATGGCCAACAATGGTGAAATTTGATGATGTGCAAGAGACCAGAATTGGAAGAACACTGAGTTCTTAGAAGGTTGCAGAGCTGGAGGAGTTTACAGCGAAAGGGAGGGTCCTGGCCATTGAGGGACTTAAACAGTGAGGAGCCAGCACAGGTCAGTGAGCGCCAGCAGCTGGTTCACCTCACAATGAGAATGTCACCAGTGTTTGTCACCGTCACATAACGTCATCAGTGAGCACCACCCTGACTCTCACCATTACATCTTACATGAGCCACCCACGCTATTGTCCTGAAGTTCCTATTTTACTCTGGGTGATATTTTAATTACTAAGTTCCACAAACATTTATGGGATGTGAACATCACTGGTAACGCCAGCATTTATTGCCCATCCCTAACTGCCCTCGAGAAGGTGGTGGTGAGCCCCCTTCTTGAACCGCTGCAGTTCGTGTAGTGTAAATGCACCCACGGTGCTGTTGGGAATCAAGTTCCAGGATTTTGACACAGCAACAGTGAAGGAATGGTGATATATTTCCAAGTCAGGATGGTATGTGACTTGGAGAGGAACTTGCAGGTGGTAATGTTCCCATATGTCCGCTGATGGTTGAACAGGACTTGGTGTCAGTTAGGATACGAGCAACTAAGTTTTGGATGAGCGGAAGTTTTATGGAGATTGGAAGATGGGAGGCCAGCCAGAAAGTTAGTACAGTCAAGTCTGGATGCAGATCAATTTGGCATATTTTAATCACAGTTTCTTGGTGCTATGAGCTAGCAGATGTGTGATAGTTACACAAACTTCCCACAATTTAATTTTGTTTGATGTATTTATTGGAAACTGCATGAACAAAAAGCAAAAAAAAATTCTAAGTGGTTGTTCAGTGTTTTGCAATCAGGACATCTGGCAAAAAATAGAACACTGTTTAACTGAGAGTTTGACTGGGCACTTAAACTATAATCTGTACACCACATTTGTGGAAACTCAATGACAATTGAAAAATGCCCTTTCAGTAGAAAGGCTAATTGCAATTGCAGTCCTTGTAAGTAAGTCATAGTAAACAGAATAATGAGAAAATTCTATGAGGCCTCTCCATGCCTGGCAAACTCCCCAAGGTCACTGAACTGTGTGTTCCAAATCTGGGTTTTACTATAACGTAATCTTGTACTAACTACTCAGATTGCCAAAGGCACTAACCTGAAATGTTAACTCTGCTTCTCTCTCCATAGATGCTGCCTGACCTGTTGAGTATTTCCCGCACTTTTTGTTTTTATATTGGCAAAGGCTTTATTGGGTTTTTGTGGCATGTGTAGTTATTTCTCTGATGAAGGACCACAACTATGATTGGAAAAGGTCCAATTGGTTTCTAACAGTGTGACAACCATTTTACTGACCCCGCCCACCACTTGGTAGGTATTAGCCTGTGCGCTTTATTCTCAAACACTTCAAGGCAATTATAGCTCCTGGGCAGTTGGCAGGTAGAATCCATGGGCAGACCCACCGGAAGGTGCGGAAAGAGGCCCGGTCCATTTTAACAGCAAAGCCACATTTAAATGAAGCTAATGAGATGCCCGACCCAAACGGGTATCCAGGGACAGTTTGGATTCAGGTCAGTGCAAAAGTGCCTGGCCCAGAGGCTGCCCAATGCCAGTCATCGGGAGGAGGGGTGGCTGGGGTTTCAGTAGGGAATTGGGAACACAGGATCCTGGCGAGCCAGTGACCCAAAATATTTTTGTGGTGTCTAAAGGAGCACTCCTTCTCCTGGCTTCACAAAAATACTTAACATGGAGGAGGGCCTTCACTTGAGGTGCAGCAGCTGCTACTGAGTGGAGAATTGCCCACCCTATAGGCTATAAAAATGGCTCCGGGGCCCCATCTACATAATTGGGCCCTGATTAGCATACATTCATGAGCTGAATGCGGCCTCAGTGCCCGGCTTTAAGATAGTCAAGAGCCGTAAGTGGACAACTTTGGTTTTAACTCTCATACCACCAAGTTTCTGTGGGAAGTGTAATAATGTAACGGAATCATGATATGTCACCAAGCAGGTAATTCAGCAAATGGCTTTCAGCCGATTAGCTTGTATTTGCACTGCACCATGTTACAGGAGAGAATTTCTTCCCAGCAACATTGAATCTACCTATTAAAAAGATAGCGAGCAGATCAGAAGACCAGGCAAAGTGAGAATGTGTCCAATAATTTGGATTAAAACAAGAACAAATTCAAAACTTCTATGCTCCCAGCAGGGAACCTTATTTACTGAGAGCATACTTCAGATAGGGGTTCAGCAACTTAATGTGGCTAAAGTGACCTGCGCTCCTGTCCAGTGAGGTTGGGCATGCCTCAAAATTACCCCGTACTGTTCTGAAATGAATAACACCATTCTGGCATAATGAGTCTGGATGGCTTGGAATAATATTCATTGTCTCAAGCTGATATGGTACACAAGCACCACCATTCCACAAGCCAATACATCTGGTTTGAATACACATGTGCTGCATGTTAGTTGCAGCTGGAAAATAAATCTCTTACATTGTTGCTTATATTACATTTGAAGACTGTTCCAGCTTTGTGAGCAGTATAAACCAAGATTTTATACTGCCCCAATGCTTCAAACCCTTGTCCCACTGCGGGAGAGCAGAGCACTGTTTACAGTGTCAGGAAAACATGCTATGTTGAATGAGGATTTTCAATTCATCGGTTGGAAACCTACAATAAACTTTTAAAAAGGAAAGCTGGAATCCGATATGCAACTTTTAAAAATCTGGCAGCTAAGATGGCCACCACAATTTGCATTGACATACCTCACATTCCAAGGCATCATAGTGGATAGGCATGTCTAGAACACTCCCAACCAGGACAATGGCTTGAGCAGTTGAGTAAATTTTCTAGTATTACTAGATACTACCTCCAGGGGGTAAACATTGAAACAATACGATATGAGAGAGATTTGGGATTCTTAGACTTTGCTCCTCATTAAAGTAAAAAAAAGAATACTGACAGAACCATGTGGCAGTCTCCCCAGTCTGTGTGAACTTGGAGTTTCTGTTATACACAGCAGACAAGCTTTGAGAGCTAACCAGTGGAGAACCTCAGTGGAGCTCTCTCTCTTGCTCTCTCTCTCCAGGTAACATTGCAAGATTCGAAACCTCTCTGTGACTACCATCACTGCAGACCCTGGAGAGAAAGTCACCTATATCATTCTCTCCAAGAAAACCCTGAACTAGGTGGACCAGTTGCAAGTGTACTTTTACCAGCCACAGACTTCAGAACCACAAATTCATCTGGCAGACAACTGAATTACCAGACCCCACGGACTGTATATTATTTTTATTTGGTCTGGACTCTAATCCATCCAAACTATTCTTCATCACTCTGTAACCTATTTGCCTGTATGTATGTGAAAGTTGGAGCGTAGTTTATTACTTTTACTTAGATCGAGATTTGATTTTAAGTACAATAAACTAACTTCTTTCTTGTTTAAACTCAAGAAAACCTGTCCGATTGGTTCTTTTGTGATCATAGCACATAAAGGGTTAAACACTCACTGAATTGATAAACACATCCACTGTTTAAAAAGGAATAAACCCTGTTGGTGTCAAACAAGGAGAGGGGCAAGAGGCTGATTACTCACTAAGAGGAAAAGGATGAAGATGGTCCAGTAAAGCATCTTAATGTTTTAAGTTCCAGACATTCTACCGGATTGTGTTTATACTTCATTCACTGTGAAAAGCAAGTGAAAGATCCTATGGCACTATTTTGAAAAAGAGCAGAGGAGTTGTCCCTGGTGTCCTGGCCAATATTTATCCCTCAGCCAACATCACAAAAACTGATTATCTGATCATTATCACATTGCTGTTTGTGGGAACTTGCTAAGTGCAAATTGGCTGCAAAATTTGCTACTGTAGAACAGTGAATACACTTCAAAAGTTCTTCATTGGCTGTGAAGCACTTTGGCACATCCTGAGGTCATAAAAAGTGCTATATAAATGCACGTCTTTTTTAATTGGATGGTTTCACACCCAAAGACTCTAAACTAACTAAGCTCTTGCTGGTTTGATTTCTGTTTGATTTCTGTGGCATAATCTGTGCCATTGCAAAAGGAAAACCAGCAACATAAAAGATGAACCATAATTATGGTTTTCAACATGTACAGAATGTGCCTGTTAGCTTGTCTCATAGTTTCTAAATTACATATTTTTTATAATTATATACCCATTTATTAGTTTTGGGTTCTTTGGTCTCTGTAATTACGGATAAGACCATATGAGATCAGTTCAGCTTATACATGATTGATTATACAGAATGCTTGACACAAAATCCAAAGCTCTTGAAATGATGTTATGTGTATGTGGATGAATCACAAACATTTAGAGCCCAGTACTTTTGAATCTTTGCTATTACAGAGATGTTAAATAGAAGGAAAGACTTGCATCTATATAGTGCTTTTCACAATGTCCCAAAGTACTTTACAGGCAATGAAGTACTTTTTAAAGTGTAGTCCCCATCGCAATATATGAAATGTGCCAGCCAAGTAGTGCACAGCAAGCTTCCATAAATGGAAACGAGATAAGTGACCAGATAATTTGTTTTTATGATGTTGGTTATAAATATTGATTAGTACACCAGGATAACTCTCCTGCTTTGCTTTGAAATAGTGCCATGGGATCTTTTACATCCATCTGAGAGGGCAGACAACACCATGACATCTGAAAGACAGAACCTCTGACAGTGCAGCACTCCCTCAGCACTGCAGTGGAGTGCCAGCCTCCATTTTGTGATCAACTCACTGAAGTGGGAGTTAGAAACATAGAAACATAGGCCCTTCGAGCCTGCTCCACCATTTATTATGATCATGGCTGATCATCCAACTCAGTAGCCAGTTCACGCTTTCGCCCCATACCCTTTGATCCCTTTAGACCCAAGAGCTACATCTAACTCCTTCTTGAAAACATACAATGTTTTGGCCTCAACTGCTTTCTGTGGTTGCAAATTCCACAGGCGCACCACTCTCTGGGTGAAGACATTTCTCCTCATCTCAGTCCTGAAAGGTTTGCCCCGTATCCTTAGACTACGACCCCTGGTTCTGGACTCCCCCACCATCCGGAACATCCTTCCTGCATCTACCCTGTCAAGTCCTATTAGAATTTTATCAGTTTCTATGAGATCCCCCCTCACTCTTCTGAAGTCCAGCGAATATAATCCTAACCGACTCAATCTCTCCTCATACGCCAGTCCCACCATCCCAGGAATCAGTCTGGTAAACCTTCGCTGCACTCCCTCTATAGTAAGAACATCCTTCCTCAGATAAGGAGACCAAAACTGCACACAATATTCCAGGTGTGGCCTCACCAAGGCCTGTATAATTGCAGCAAGATATCCCTGCTCCTGTACTCGAATCCTCTTGCTATGAAGGCTAACATACCATTTGCCTTTTTTACCGCCTGTTGCACCTGCATGCTTACCTTCAGCGACTGGTGTACGAGAACACCCAGGTCTCGCTGCATATTCCCCTCTCTCAGTTTATAGCCGTTCAGATAATAATCTGCCTTCCTGTTTTTGCTACCAAAGTGGATAACCTCACATTTATCCACATTATACTGCATCTGCCATGCATTTGCCCACTCACTCAACTTGTCCAAATCACCCTGAAGCCTCTGTGCATCCTCCTCACAACTCATCCTCCCACCCAATTTTGTGCCATCTGCAAATTTGGAGATATTGCATTTAGTTCCCTCATCTAAATCATTCATGTATATTGATATGAACCCACAACGTTCTGACTCAGTCAAGAGTGTTACTAACTGAGTCATGATTGCCACCTTAAAGTTAAACTTGTTCCAATGCCATAAAATATGAGACAGTTTCTTTTGCATTCCTGTCTGCAAGGCTGCTGAGGCAACAGCTCTGTTGCTGATTATTGTTACTCGAGATGGGATCAGCGCATGATCCTGAAACATGGTCATGTTAGAAAGATTCGAGGGATTTCCTTGCTCTTTCACAATTAGAAACAATATAATTCTGCCATGTGAAGTGTAAAACTAGTTGAGCATTGCAATAATAATAGTCAGATACAAAGACCTAGCACTGCTAGAGATGGGGTCTATGATGGTCCCATAACTCCTGCAAGGCTTTGCTCTGACCCAATTGGCACAGCAGCAGAAAGCAGAGATATACAAATTCATGTCAATTGTGGCGAAGTTGTATCACTCTCACTCCTAATCTTTGAATGTTGAGAGTTTACGTTTCACTCAAGAAACTTGGGCGCATAATCCAGGCTAACACTCAGAACAACACTGAGGGAGTGCTGCACTTCTAGAGGTGCCATCTTTCAGATGAGAAGTCAAATCGAGGCCCCATCTGCCCTCTAAGATTGATGTAAAAGATCCCATGATGCTATTTTGAAGTAGCGTAGGGGGTTTTCCCTCGTGGCCTGCCCCATAAGTAATCCCTCAACCAACGTCACTAAAACAGGTCATCTGGTCATTATGTTTGGGGGATCTTACTGTGATGACCCCATTCAATGTCCGAGCACTGACTGCCCACTCTCCCCACTACCTGCAGGATGTCAAGTGCAGCTCCTTCCCAAAGGCCAACTCTTCCCCTGCCCTGCTAACCCTCTTCTGGGTCCGGGGTTATTCCCTGACTAGCTCCCCACTCTGTACCCGCCTCCCTTCAGCTGGACAGAAACTGACAGTGTGTGCCCCTATGAAAATTTCAACCACTCCCTTTAATGAGCTCATAGTGAGCTAAGAACGTTAATTAGCCTTAATCGGGAGGTGGATGGGATTGCTGTCCCACCCTGGTGAACATTGCCAGTGCTGGAATGGCATCTCAAAACTGACACGGCAACCTGTGAGAATATTTTCAAGCCCCGCCAACCTCCGTTTCCAACATCGACGGGTCAAAACATTCAGGCCCATGTCAGAAACATCTCACTTGCATTACCCTGTCTATCCCTTTAAGTATTTTGCAGGTTTCAATGAGATCACCTATAAGTACCAGGTTAAATACCAGGATGCAGTCATGTGGCTCGAAGCCAGGGTCACTCTGCAACTGCATCACCCGGACGAAGGTTCTGTAGCTTGCTCTGTACTGTATATAATAGTTTAGCTGTCAATAAACCTGTTTGAGATCTTCAGCAAACTGGACTCCACGCATCTCATTTATTTTTTTATTTTTTTTTATTATTCATTCATTGGATGTGGATGACACTGGCCAGGCCAGCATTTATTGCCCATCCCTAATTGCCCTTGATAAGGTGGTGGTGAGCTGCCTTCTTGAACCGCTGCAGTCCATGTGGGGTAGGTACACTCACAGTGCTGTTAGGAAGGGAGTTCCAGGATTTTGACCCAGCGACAGTGAAGGAACGGCAATATAGTTCCAAGTCAGGATGGTGTGTGATTTGGAGGGGAACTTGCAGGTGGTGGTGTTCCCATGCATTTGCTGCTCTTGTCCTTCTAGTTGGTAGAGGTTGTGGGTTTGGAAGGTGCTGTCTAAGGAGCCTTGGTGCATTGTTGCAGTGCATCTTGTAGATGGTACACAGTGCTGCCACTGTGCGTCGGTGGTGGAGGGAGCGAATGCTTGTAGATGGGGTGCCAATCAAGCGGGCTGCTTTGTCCTGGATGGTGTCGAGCTTCTTGAGTGTTGTTGGAGCTGCAACCATCCAGGCAAGTGGAGAGTATTCCATCACACTCCTGACTTATGCCTTGTAAATGGTGGACAGGTTTTGGGGAGTCAGGAGGTGAGTTACTCGCCTCAGGATTCCTCGCCTCTGACCTGCTCTTGTAGCCACGGTATTTATATAGCTACTTCAGTTCAGTTTCTGGTCAATGGTAGCCCCTAGGATGTTGATAGTGGGGGATTTAGCGATGGTAATGCCACTGAATGTCAAGGGGAGATGGTTAGATTCTCTCTTGTTGGAGATGGTCATTTCCTGGCACTTGTGTGGCACGAATGTTACTTGCCACTTATCAGCCCAAGCCTGGATATTGTCCAAGTCTTGTTGCATTTCTACACTGACTGCTTCAGTATCTGAGGGGTCATGAATGGTTCTGAACATTGTGCAATCATCAGCGAACATCCCCACTTCTGACCTTATGATTGAAGGAAGGTCATTGATGAAGCAGCTGAAGATGGTTGGGCCTGGGACACTACCCTGAGGAACTCCTGTAGTGATGTCCTGGAGCTGAGATGATTGACCTCCAACAACCGCAACCATCTTCATTTGCGCTAAGTACGACTCCAACCAGCGGAGGGTTTCCCCCCTGATTCCCATTGACCTCAGTTTTGCTAGGGCTCCTTGATGCCATACTCGGTCAAATGTTGCCTTGATGTTAAGGGCAGCCACTCTCACCTCACCTCTTGAGTTCAGCTCTTTTGTCCATGTTTGAACCAAGGCTGTAATGAGGTCAGGAGCTGAGTGGCCCTGGTGGAACCCAAACTGAGCATCACTGAGCAGGTTATTGCCAAGCAAGTGCTACTTGATGGCACTGTTGATGACACCTTCCATCACTTTACTGATGATTGAGAGTAGGCTGATGGGGCGGTAGTGGCCAGGTTGGACTTGTCCTGCTTTTTGTGTACAGGACATACCTGGGCAATTTTCCACATTGCAGGGTAGATGCCAGTGTTGTAGCTGTACTGGAACAGCTTGGCTCGGGGCGCGGCAAGTTCTGGAGCACAGGTCTTCAGTACTATTGCTGGAATATTGCCTTTGCAGCATCCAGTGCCTTCAGTCGTTACTTGATATCACGCAGAGTGAATCGAATTGGCTGAAATCTGGCATCTGTGATGTTGGGAGCTTCAGGAGGAGGCTGAGATGGATCATCAACTCGGCACTTCTGGCTGAAGATTGTTGCAAATGCTTCAGCCTTATCTTTTGTACTGATGTGCTGGGCTCCCCCATCATTGAGGATGCGGATATTTATAGAGCCACCTCCTCCAGTTAGTTGCTTAATTGTCCACCACCATTCACAGCTGGATGTGGCAGGACTGCAGACTTTAGATCTGATCCGTTGGTTATGGGATTGCTTATCTCTGTCTATCGCATGCTGCTTACACAGTTTGGCATGCAGATAGTCCTGTGTTGTGGCTTCACCATTTTGACACCTCATTTTGAGGTATGCCTGGTGCTGCTCCTGGCATGCTCTCCTGCACTCTTCATTGAACCAGAGTTGGTCTCCTGGTTTGATGGTAATGGTAGAGTGGGGGATATGCTGGGCCATGAGGTTACAGATTGTGGTTGAGTACAATTCTGATGCTGCTGATGGCCCACAGCGCCTCATGGATGCCCAGTTTTGCATTGCTAGATCTGTTCGAAATCTATCCCATTAGCACGGGGATAGTGCCACACAACATGAAGGAGGGTATCCTCAATGTGAAGGCGAGACTTCGTCTCCACAACGACTGTGCAGTGGTCACTCCTACCACTACCATCATGGACAGATGCATCTGCAGCAGGCAGATTGGCGAGGACGAGGTCAAGTATGTTTTCCCCTCTTGTTGGTTCCCTCACCACCTGCCACATACCCAGTCTAGCAGATATGTCCTTTAGGACTCGGCCAGTAGTGGTGCTACCAAACCACTCTTGGTGATGGACAGTAGTCCCCACCCAGAGTACATTCTGTGCCCTTGCCACACTCAGTGCTTCCTCCAAGTGCTGTTCAACATGGAGGAATACTGACTCATCAGCTGAGGGAGGGCGGTAGGTGGTAATCAGCAGGACGTTTCCTTGTCCATATTTGACCTGATGCCATGACACTTCATGGGGTCCAGAGTCGATGTTGAGGACTCCCAGGGCAACTCCCTCCCTAATGTAGAACACTGTGCCGCCACCTCTGCTGGGTCTGTCCTGCCAGTGGGACAGGACATACCCGGGGATGGTGATGGCAGAGTCTGGGACATTGGCTGTAAGGTATGATTCCGTGAGTATGACTATGTCAGGCTGTTGCTTGACCACTCTGTGGGACAACTCTCCCAACTTTGGCACAAGCCTCCAGATGTTAGTAAGAAGGACTTTGCAGGGTCAACAGGGCTGGGTTTGCCATTGTCATTTCTGGTGCCTAGGTCGATGCCGGGTAGTCCGGCTGGTTTCATTCCTTTTTATTGCCTTCGTAGCGGTTAGCTACAACTTAGTGGCTTGCTGGGCCATTTCAGAGGGCATGTAAGATACAGGAGAAATGCCGTGAACAACAGATGGCCCTCTACATTGCTTTCATTGATCTCACCAAAGCCTTTGACCTCGTCAGCAGACGTGGTCTCTTCAGACTACTAGAAAAGATCGGATGCCCACCAAAGCTACTAAGTATCATCACCTCATTCCATGACAATATGAAAGGCACAATTCAACATGGTGGCTCCTCCTCAGAGCCCTTTCCTATCCTGAGTGGCGTGAAACAGGGCTGTGTTCTCGCACCCACACTTTTTGGGATTTTCTTCTCCCTGCTGCTTTCACATGCGTTCAAGTCCTCTGAAGAAGGAATTTTCCTCCACACAAGATCAGGGGGCAGGTTGTTCAACCTTGCCCGTCCAAGAGCGAAGTCCAAGGTACGGAAAGTCCTCATCAGGGAACTCCTCTTTGCTGACGATGCTGCTTTAACATCGAACACGGAAGAGTGCCTGCAGAGTCTCATCGACAGGTTTGCGGCTGCCTGCAATGAATTTGGCCTAACCATCAGCCTCAAGAAAACGAACATCATGGGGCAGGATGTAAGAAATGCTCCATCCATCAATATTGGCGACCACGCTCTGGAAGTGGTTCAAGAGTTCACCTACCTAGGCTCAACTATCACCAGTAACCTGTCTCTAGATGCAGAAATCAACGAGCGCATGGGAAAGGCTTCCACTGCTATGTCCAGACTGGCCAAGAGAGTGTGGGAAAATGGCGCACTGACACGGAACACAAAAGTCCGAGTGTATCAGGCCTATGTCCTCAGTACCTTGCTCTATGGCAGCAAGGCCTGGACAACGTATGTCAGCCCAGAGCGACGTCTCAATTCATTCCATCTTCGCTGCCTCCGGAGAATACTTGGCATCAGGTGGCAGGACTGTATCTCCAACACAGAAGTCCTCGAGGCGGCCAAGATCCCCAGTTTGTACACACTACTGAGTCAGCGGCGCTTGAGATGGCTTGGCCATGTGAGCCGCTTGGAAGATGGCAGGATCCCCAAACACACATTGAACAGCGAGCTCGCCACTGGTATCAGACCCACCGGCCGTCCATGTCTCCGCTTTAAAGACGTCTGCAAATGCGACATGAAATCCTGTGACATTGATCACAAGTTGTGGGAGTCAGTTGCCAGCGTTCGCCAGAGCTGGCGGGCAGCCATAAAGACGGGGCTAAAATGTGGTGAGTCGAAGAGACTTAGTAGTTGGCAGAAAAAAAGACAGAGGCGCAAGGGGAGAGCCAACTGTGCAACAGCCCCGACAAACAAATTTCTCTGCAGCACCTGTGGAAGAGCCTGTCACTCTAGAATTGGCCTTTATAGCCACTCCAGGCGCTGCTTCACAAACCACTGACCACCTCCAGGCGCGTATACATTGTCTCTCGAGATAAGGAGGCCCAAAAGAAAGAAAGAAGAAAAGAAAGATGCTGTTGATTTGGAGTCACGTGTAGGTCAGACCAGCATATTTCCTTCCCTAAAGGACATTAGAGAACCAGATGGGTTTTTAGAACAATCGACAATAGTTTCATGGCCATCATTAGACTAGCTTTTTAATTCCAGATTTATTAATTGAATTCAAAGTCCGCCTTCGGCTGTAGTGGGATTCGAACCCATGTCCCCAGAGCAATTTGCTGCATCTCTGGGTCAATGGTCCAGTGACAATACCACTACGCCACCACCTCCCCATATCTATGTTGCACCAGACAACATAAAGAACGCATTAGAATCATCTACCTCAGCGCCACTTTCCTGTGCTATCCCAATAATCCTTGATGTCATTAATATCCAGATATCTATTGATTTCTGTCTTAAACATGCTCAATGATTGAGCTTCCACAGCCTAAAGCCTGGCTACCCAACCCGAACCCAACCAAACCCAACTACATGTGATGGGTTCAGGTCAGGTTGGGTCTATATTCGGTGTCCAGCATACGGGCTCAGGTCAGGTTGGGTTCGGGTTGACTGCAGTCGGGTTTTGTTTTGTATTGTTTTCTTTTTAATCTACATTTTGATGCAAACTTTTTTGTACTAATAACATGTTTGATATTTTTGGGTCGGGCATGAAAAAAATTGAAGGACTCGGGCCCGGGTCGAGCTCGGGTTGGCTGTGGTCGGGTCGGGCCCGGGTCGGGTTTTAATTTTATACCCGAGCCAGGCTTTATCACAGCCCTCTGGATAGAGAATTCAAAAGATTCACCACACTCTGGGTGAAGAAATTCCTCATCATCTCAGTCTTAAGGCCTACCCCTCATTCTGAGACTATGTCCCCTGGTTCTAGACTCACCAGCCAGGGGAAACATCCAATCTACATCCACCCTGTCAAGCCCTGTAAGTATTTTGTAGGTTTCAATGAGATCGCCTCTCATTCTTCGAAACTCTAGAGAATACAGGCTCAGTTTCCTCAATCTCTCCTCATAAGACAATCCTGCCATCCCAGGGATTAGTCTGGTGAACCTCGGTTGCACTCCTTCTATGGCAAGTATATCCTTCCTTAGATAAGGAGACCAAAACTGTACACAATACTCCAGGTGCAGTCTCACCAAGACTATATAATTGCAACAAGACATCTGTACTCAAAACCCCTTGTGATGAAGGCCAACATACAATTTGCCTTCCTAATTGCTTGCTGCACCTGCATAGTAGCTTTCAGTGACTCATGAACAAGGACATCCAGGTCTCTTTGGACATCAACACTTCCCAACCTCTTATGATTAGAAGGGTTGCTTTGGCTTGAGAAGACAAAACAAACAGAAACCAATTATTTATAATTCCAGTAAATGTAATAGCAAGCAAAGTCCTGGAGTTGCTTTTTATTTGTGCAATAGAATTTTAATGGCATTTTTAATGCTGTTTCTCTACTGATTTTAAAATTCTCATACTGTTTTCAAATCTCTCCATGACCTCGCCTCTCCCTATCCTCCAGCCCTGCAACCCTCTGAGGTATTTATGCCCCTCCAATTCTGGCCTTTTGTGCATTTCCACTCTATCACTGGTGACCGTCCCTACAGCTGCCAAGGCCCTAAGCTCTAGAATTATCTCCCTAAACTTCTCCATCTTCCTCCCTCTGTCTCTTCCTTTAAGACACTCCCTAAAGCCTACCTCTTTGACCAAGCCTCCTTATGTTACTGGTCTCAAATTTTATTCGATGATGCTCATGTGAAGCCTATTGAGATGTGGAATTGTGAGCTATTCTGAATAATGGCGCCATGAAACTATCATCAATTGTCGTAAAAAAAAGACATTAATGTCCTTTAGGGAAAGAAATCTGCCATCCTTATCTGGTCTGGCCTACATTTAACTTCAGACCCCAGCAATATGGTTGACTCTTAACTGCCCTCTGAAATGGCCTAGCAAGCCACTCAGTTGTCAATTAGGGATGGGCAACAAATGCTGGCCTTGCCAGCGACGCCCACATTACATGAAAGAATTTTAAAAAACACTAGCAATTCGGGAAGATCAGAGCCATATTCAGCTGCTGAGGCAGGGCCTAAATCCACATTATCCTGATACAACACCGCACCCCCCCCTCCCCCACCCACCAGCTCCATGGGCTCGGGACAATTCAGCAGTTAAGTTAAGAAAGAAAACACGCAGAAACATGGGAAAGAGAAAGCGACATTAGAGATATTCAATGTGAGATTGAGAAAAGAAGGCCATTGAGATTTTTTTAAAAAGTCACGAGGTTAGTTGATGAGGGAAGCCCAGTAGACATTTTGGATCCAGTTGACATTATCAACCTGTGTTTCCAGAAAGTCTTTAATAACACACCTCACACTATGGGCAGAATTTAACGCCTCCTCCAGGAGTGGGCTAGGGATGGGGAGGGGGGCGTAAAATCATGTGGAAGGTGGGGGTGCCGTGCCAGTTGCCTACTTCCCACCATTGCTATTTTACCAGTGGCGGGGGAGCTGGCAAACGGCCCACCTGCCCCAGGCCAACGGAGGCCCTTAGTTGGCCAATTAAGGACCTCTTCCAGCCACTGCTGGTATTTTGCCAGTAATCGATGGGCATTTCAGCACCTGAGAAAGCCACCCAGTAATACCTACCTTCTTGTGGGCTTAGGGGGGACCCACCTGATCAGGTACCCTGTGCCCCAGGGAGGATCCCCCCAAGCAGCACAGGCTGCTAAAACAATACCCCTTGCCCAAGACTCCGACTCCCCGCTCCCCCCACTCCCCCTTCGCCGGGGCCTAGCAAATTGTCCCTGGTGAGTCCCGAACCACACTTACCTTTTTGGAGGCCGGTGTCCATCATCCTATTCTTGCTGGGTGCAGTCCCAGCAGTGGCCACCACTCCCAGTAGCATTGCTGGGAGTGAAGAGCTACCAGCCCTCCAGTTGGCCAGCAGCTCTTAGAGGCAGGACTTCTTGCTTCAGAGGGGCAGAATATGGGCCTGAGCCATGCAAAATAGCAGCATGGCTTTCAGGCCCAGGGACGGCGGGCTCACCCCTAGCTTCCAGCCGGTGGGTAGAGCCACTCCCTCAGTTAAATTCTGGCCGATGTTACATCACAAAACAGAAGCTTGTGTGTCATTGGGAATTTGATACACTGGATTAGGAATTGGCTCCAATCTTGCAGCCAAAATGTTGTAGTTTGTTTGGGATAGAAATGCAATACTGTACCAATGTACCTTCTGGCTTGCCATAGTCATATGACCTCTATCATAAGGCATTCTGATGACAGGCAGCCATTACAGTCAGATTCATTATAGACAGAGTCCACACCAGACTGGTGTCCTGTGAGCTCGTGACATGGTGCCAGAGTGGAGCTGAGACTGAGTGGTGAAGAAGCACAGCTACGGAACAAAGGCCGCAGGAATGGTCACAACTGCTAAAAGCTGCGAAAAACCACAGGAAGCCGCAGGAAAAGAACAAAGAAACAGCTGAAAGCACAGGGTAAGACAACGGCTGCAAATTTTCCTCTGCCTGCGCCGGTTAAACTGAAAGGGAATATCAAACAGAACTGGCAGTTTTTCCAATTGCAATGGCAAAATTGCGACACTGCGACGGATTTAATTAACAAACCAGAGTGGCTGCGAGTAGCTACACTTTTATCACTGTTGGGGAGAGACTATTACACAGTGTATTCCACCCTAAACCTCTCTGAAGAACAAAAAAAACAGACAACAGAAATTTGGAAAGCCTGGAAGGCACACTTTGAACCCCAAGTGAATGTAACTTATGAACAGTATGTGTTCAATATTTGGGCCCAAAGTGAAGAAGAGTCCATTGATCAATATGTGACTGCATTAACACAGCTCACAGAATCCTGTGAATTTGCACAACTAAAAGGTGATCTAATTAAAGACAGGACTGTATTATGCATAGGATATCCCGCAGTGAGAGCAGTCTACTGAGAGAAGACAAGCTTACTCTCAGGAAAGCGATTGATGTGTGCAGAAGCTCTGAGGTTGGAAATCAACAGCTGGAGCATATTCATGGCAGGACAGACCAGGCCTTGCATTATGCTGATAGACATTCCAGGCCAAAAGCG
The DNA here is from genome assembly GCF_036365525.1 of Heterodontus francisci. Taxonomy (NCBI): domain Eukaryota; kingdom Metazoa; phylum Chordata; class Chondrichthyes; order Heterodontiformes; family Heterodontidae; genus Heterodontus; species Heterodontus francisci. The sequence goes on along the minus strand of NC_090408.1, from coordinate 12,200,331 downwards.
CAGAAAGATCACAAAGGGCAAGATGCAAATACTGCGGAGGACATCACACAAATGAAAAGAAGGCATGTCCAGCGTGGGGAAAGCAGTGTTCTCACTGCAAGAAGCCGAATCATTCTGCACACAAGTGTTTGGCTAGAAGGAAGCACAACGAGCAGGTTCAGAGGGCCACTGAAGAGATGTCAGCTATACGCCATACAACAGGTGGTTCAGTCAGGTGAATAGGTTTGTGACTGTTAGAATGATGACTGCAGAAGGAGAACATCAAGTCAACATAAAGTGCCAGATAGACACCGGTGCATCATGCAACATCACGACCTTCACAGACCTGTGCAAAGTGGCTCAACATGGTGATCCAAATATGAAGCTCTCGAAAGTAAGGTTGAGGCTATATGATGACATATATAGGGCAGCACAGTGGCGCAGTGGTTAGCACCGCAGCCTCACAGCTCCAGTGACCCGGGTTCGGTTCTGGGTACTGCCTGTGCGGAGTTTACAAGTTCTCCCTGTGACCGCGTGGGTTTCCGCTGGGTGCTCCGGTTTCCTCCCACAGCCAAAGACTTGCAGATTGATAGGTAAATTGGCCATTGTAAATTGCCCCTAGTGTAGGTAGATGGTAGGGGAATTGAGGGAAGGTGGGGATGTGGTGGGGAATATGAGATTAGTGTAAATGGGTGGTTGATGGTTGGCACAGACTCAGTGGACTGAAGGGCCTGTTTCAGTGCTGTATCTCTCGATGACATCATACCCGTGCCGAGAGGACAAACTACTCTGAGAGTCCAATGCAATATTCAAGAATGAAGATATGGAGTTCCAGATCATAGACAGCAAGCAAAATCCACGCATCTCAGCCGAAGCAAGTCTAAAGCTTGGACTGGTAACCTTCAATGTGCAAAAAGAGATTTGCAATGCATTGCTACGCGCTGAACTATTGACTGTGGAGCAGATCCTGGAGGAATACAACAATGTGCTTACAGGTTTAGGATGTCTTCCTGGAGAATATCATCTCAAAGTAGATGAGAGGGTAAGATCAATTCAGCATCTGCCAAGGAAAGTTCCAGTTGCCCTCAAAACCAGCCTGAAAGACAAGATAGAAAAGCTGGAAAAGAAGGGAGTAATCAAGAAAGTGACAACTCCTACAGAATGGATTAGCAGCATGGTAGCAGTGAGACAACCTGGAAAGCTGAGAGTATGCATTGGCCCAAAGGATCTAAATAAAGCTCTGAAGAGATCACACTACCCCATCACAACTTGCAAAGGCAAAAATCTTCACTAGCCTAGATGCGAAGGATGGTTACTGGCAAGTGAAGCTGGATGAAAGCAGCAGCTTTTTAACTACATTCCAGATGCTGTTTGGGAGATACAGATGGTTATGCAAGCCGTTTGGCATTTCCACGGCTCCAGGGAAGTATCAACGCGGACAGCATGAGGCAGTTAGTGATTTTCCCAGAGTGGAAGCTATAGTGGATGATCTGATAGTTTATGGATGCGGAGACACAATGGAAGAAGCCATCGCTGACCATGATCAAAATCTAGTGCGACTGCGAGACAGAGCTCGCCAGATGAACCTGTAGCTGAACAAAAAAAAATTGCAATTAAAAATGCCCAAAGTCGAGTACATAGGTCATGTACTAACAGCAAAAGGTCTTTGCCCGGATCCTGAAAAGGTGAGAGCAGTAGCAGCGATGCAGCGACCAACAGATGTAAAAGCAGTGCAACGATTTGTTGGATTCATCAACAAATTAGCAAAATTCTTGCCCAATTTGTCATCGGAGTGTGAACCATTACACCAACTCACTACCAAGGATGTGCAGTGGTACTGGGGCACAGAACAAGAAGCAGAGTTCACTAAAATCAAGCAACTAATGATTGCAATGCCAGTGCTGAAGTACTATGACGTAAAAGTTGAAGTTACCCTGCAGTGTGACGCCAGTGAGATAGGACTTGGAGCAATCCTAATACAGCAAGACCAACCAACTGGTTACATTTGCATCCAGGGCATTAACGTAAACAGAACGACGCTACACTCAGATCACAGTGCCTGGTCATTGCCTTTGCTTGTGAACATTTTCATCAATACCGACTTGGAAGAGACAAAGTGACAGTCGAGTCCGACCACAAGCCACTTCAAAGCATTTTCCTCAAGCTGCTACTATCTGCTCCAAAGCATCTGCAAAGAATGTTACTCTGGCTACAGAGATACCAATTGGATGTGACATACAAGCAAGGGAAACAGATGGACAACGCTGACGTGCTGTCGAGAGCAGCACTCCCTATGAGGAAAATAGAGGATGCTACGAAAGAGTGTGAAATCTTCCAGATCCAACATGAAGCTGCAGCTCAACATGTCAGCTCTGGAAGTCATCAACCCAGCAGAGACATTGAATCTGACTGACAAGTGCCTTGCTTAAATCAAGCAAACTACCCAACAAGATCCAACTCGGCTAGTGTTGCAAGAAATAGTGATGAAAGGATGGCCTGAAAGCATCATAAGAGCGTTTTGGGCTTACAGAGATGAATTGACAGCCAAAGATGGCATCTTGTACAAAGGAAATAGAGTCATTATCCCTCAAGAGTTGAGAGAAGAGATGCTAACGCGCATCCATGCAAACCACCAAGGAATTGAGTCGAGTCTGAGGAAGGCAAAAGAAGTGCTCTACTGACCAAACATGAGTAATGAAATCAAGGACCACATCAGCCAGTGCAGTGCATGTAATGGGTACCAAGATAAGCAAGCTAAAGAGCCGCTGATGACACATGACATCCCAGACAGACCATGGATGAAGCTGGGAGTAAACCTCTTCAGTCTCACAAGTACTGATTATCTTGTCACCGTAGACTACTATTCTGACTACTGGGAGGTAGACCAGCTGACCTCAATGATTACCGGTGAGATTGCAGAATGCCTGAAAGCACATTTCGGTCGTTACAGCGTTCCAGTCATTGCGATGACCGACAATGGCCTGCAGTTCACGAGCGAAGAATTCAGCTGCTTCATAAAGGATTGGGAAATTCAATATCATACATCATCTCTACACTATCCCCTGTCCAATGGAAAGGCTGAGGTGGCAGTGAAAATCGCCAAAGGAATCATTTAGAAATCGAGCAAATCCGGCACAGATACATACAAGGCAATCCTTGAGTGGAGAAACACACCTACCGAAGGCATGGAAAGTAGTCCGGTACAAAGACTAATGTCACGCCGCACCAAAACTAAGCTTCCAATAGCAAAACAGCTACTGAAGCATGAATGACAAAATCAAGGTGAAACAGCAGAAAGTCAAAGTTCACTTTGACAAAACTGCCAAACCATTGCCAGAATTAAGCATTGGAGAGCCAGTCAGGGTACAAACCTTCAATGCTTTCAACAAGAGTCAGTCCAAGTGGCAACATGCGACCTGTGTAGAGCAGTTGCCACCTCGATTGTATGCGGTATAAGTGAATGACCAAATATACCGTCGTAATCGCAGACACATACGCACAACTGGAGAAGCTGTTCCATCACAGCAGGCGGCCAATCAGGAAGATGAGAACTCACCAACTGCACAGACCACAGAACAACCATCGGCCCCAGAGGTTCACAGCACCCCAACAATGGAAATGGAACAACAACAGTTACCACAGAAACAAGTGACATGGGAACGACACTCGCCGGAGAAGGAAAATCAACTAGATGAACAACCAACGACAACGCGCACGTGCACCATTAAGAGACTGGCACGACTTAACGACTATGACAAGAATGACGAACTACTAATGCATGAGAACAGATGTGTGCATCGTGGGTAACTTGGGCAACTCAGTGTCAATGATAATGCATACAATTTTTTTTTTTGTATTTTTGTATGAAAAGGGGGATGTTTGGGATAGAAATGCAATACTGTACCAATGTGCCTCCTGGCTTGCTGTACTCATGTGACCTCTACCATAAGGTATTCTATCTGCAGGCAGTCATTACAGTCAGATTCATTAAAGGTAGAGTCCACACCAGACTGGAGTCCTGTGAGCTCATAACATAGTTAATGGTTGTAGATTAGCCTGGAGTAAAGTTACTAGTGGTTGCTGTAATGTTGTAGTGTTTTGAAATTGCAATTGCATTGTGTGTTGTGTACTCTAGAAGCTGCCGTGGAACACACATGCGAAGAGAGAATAAAAGGAGAGCTTTTATGTTTAGCTGCTGCAATCTTTGACTGTCTTTGCCTCATATCTTATACCAAACTCAATTAAACTTCAGTCAGGTCCTGAGGACATCACAATGACGATGAAGTAAACAGCAAAGGATGGAAAACAAATGGAAACATTGCTTTTAGGTATGAAAATTTTGGAAGTTTTTGTCTACTTCTATAGACAGCATTTCAATTTGGAGACTGTGTTAGTGATACACGGAAAGCTTGTACAGTGTACACACACACTGATCTCTCCAAAATAACCAGCTAATCCAAAAAAAAATCTCGGATCACAGCAGAGAAGTTTCCTTTGAAAGGCACATGATCCCAGATCCTTTACCATTGCATTGCTGATCAGTATGGCATTGTCTATGCCCAATTTGCCACTTTTTGATGTGCATTCAGAGCCATCATCTGTATCCCCATGTTGGCAAAAGTGGCAGGTTTCACAATCACAAATGACACAAGGAAAAAGGTCTTGCTTTTAAACTGAAGAGGTGAAGAATTAGAAGATATCTTTGAGACACTTATACCTGAGTGAAATAACTATGACTCAGCAAAAAATGCACTGACAACATACTTCACGCCTAAGAAAAACACCACATACAAAACCATTCTCTTCCGACGCAATATTGACCAATATTGCATGCATTTGAGGCATCTAGCAACCAGATGTGACTATGGTGATGCTGAACATGTTGATCAGGAAATAAAAAAACAAATAATCAAAGGCTGCCTCTCCAGTCAACTATGCCAAAAGGCACTCGAGAAAGACAGAAAGCTATCAGAGCTGCTGCAGTTAACAAGATCATTATCGCTTTCCAAGTCCAGAGCTATTGAAGTCGAGGCTACTAACGTTAACCACCACACACCAAGTTCAACTCCTGTGAACACTATTCATCACTCATGTGCCTTGAATCTACCTGCAAAGCAACAACAGCCATCTCACAAACAGAGTTGTGACTTTCCAAAGAATATTTCCCCTGTGGCGGTGCTTACCCACACCGGACAGAGTGTCCTGCCACTGGTAAACAGTGCAAAGCCTGTGGAAAACCCAACCACTTTGCTCATGCTTGTTGTTCATCAGCAAAATCAACTACTGAGACCAACACGAACAAAAGGGTGTTATGTATGCGTACCACAGCAAAACGGTGGCAGAATGTAGCTAACGTAGAGGCAGATGACCCTGAACATAATTTTGAGCTCTCTCTCAGACATATCAAACAGCCACATGTGACAGTGACCATTGCCTGCTCAAACGTAGATGCTCTCAGACACAGGAGCGTCTGTCAATGTCATAGGAGACAAAACATTCAACAAATTTCAGAATTGCCCCATTCTCTGCAAACCAGGGAGTATGAAAATTTTCCTTTATAACAGTGTCAAACCGTTGAAAATCCTTGGAACCTTTGAAAGACCAGTCTCATTCAAAAACACTAGAATGAATGCCCAGATATGTCGTATCTGGAGAGTGTGACATGCTGACCAGTTTCCGCGCAGGAACAGATTTGCACGTGATTGCAGTCACATATGCGATTCCTTCTCATAACAAAAACATTCTTGAACTGTATGCTGATCGCTTTACTGGCATCGGCAAGCTGAAAGGCGTTACATACAAGCTGGACGTAGACCCTAATATACCCCCAGTTGCACATCAATGCGATGAATACCATTTCATGTCAGGAAACAGAGAGAGAAGAAACTTCAATGCCTACTTGACCTTAACATTATTGAGAAAGTTGGGGATGAGCCTACCCTTTGGGTCTCACGCATACAAGTCATCAAGAATCCCAAGACCGAGAACCAGATTAGAATCTGCGTTAGCTGTAATAAACCTGTTTGAGGTCTTCAAACAACTGGACTCCATGCATCTTATTTATGTTGCATCAGAGAACATAAAGAACACATCACACGCATGACATGAAATCCGCTGGCATAAAAAATACAAATGGGCGCCGACATAGCAAGTTGGGGACATGTTCCATGTTTTTAAATTTTTATCATCTACCCACCCTCAGACCATCTCCCACCCGTTGTGGGAGTGGGGGCTTAATGTTGGAGTCTTTTTTAACTTTTAAACAACTAGCACTACTTTCTACACCTCGACAATCGATTTTATTGGATGAGCATTTTATGCTCAATGGAAACTGGCCCAAGGAAGTTAGTTCTCTCTCTTACTCTGCCCCTCACCATCTTTCTCTCCCTCTCCCAAACATACTATTATCAGGCCTTGACTGTCTTTTTTTGCCATATTCTTACCCATTTTTAATTAAATTAGCATGATATAGATTTTGCCAAATGCATATCATCAACCATAGGGGTTCAGTTAGTGTAACTATGTTTTCACCACAGTCCTCTTGCTCCCCTGGTATCATCTGTCAGGTTTAGTTTCCTTTAGGTCCCTCTTCATGTTCTCTACTTTTTAGTGTTTCATCAGTAAACAGCTCTGCAATTTCTCCTCAATGGAAGGGAATGATGGCAATTCATGCCTGACCTCAAGTCTATTTTAAGCTCAGAGCACTGAACTTTCCTTAACCTCAAAACCTATAAATGTTCAATTAGTCTCCACATTACCCTCGAGCGAGGAATCTATCAACGCACACAATTCCCAATAGCCTTCTCTATAACGTGCTCACACTACACTTGTGAAACTTGTCTCCAATAGCTGTTTTCATCATTAATTGACTAATAACAGTGAGGTATGTTTGGCATGTTGCAGTCTCTTGTACTGTTCCAAATGTTAGTAATTTCATAACTTGTAAATCCGGTATATAAACACTAACTATTTTCATGTTATATCATAGCCTCTAAATACAGAACAAATGAGTGCAACATTTGAGGTTTTAAACTAACATTATACAAACCGAGGAATGGCTTATGCACAAGAAAAATAAATCAACTGATAATTGCCACCTACATTGATCAACTGCCTTCAGAACTGCGTCTCAGTGTTTACAGCCTCCTCTGCAATCCTCACTGTTAAGTGTCTGAATCACGACAGTGGAACCTGCATTGCATAAAAGAATAGAATAAAAAATTGGCTCTGAGATGGTTTGGGTGTCTTGAGAGTGTGAAAGGCACTAAATGGGCTTTTTGTATGACTAGAAGAAGTGGGAGGGGAGACGTGGGGGGCGTGGGGAAAAATCGAGATGGACGCACTTGCCCGGAAACTCCATGTCATGATGTCGGTTCCAGATTTTGTGGGCGGCAGGAAAGCTTGGAGGCGGCGCAGCCAGCTCCAGTGACTTCTCCTCAGCTGCGATACAGGTCAAAGATCAGGGATCCCTCTGCCAGGTCTCCCTCGTGCTATGGGCCCATTTGTCCTGCAAGTAGAAAGAGGGACATAGTAAGACTTTGCGAGAAGAGCAACAGGGCAGTTCTGCTAGTGGCAGCCCCTCTTCCCCTGATGGGGTTTCTGCATTGGAGTCATTTGATGCCGCGATCACCGCCTCTGAGCCCGTCCCCATGCAATTGGATGGGGCCCGCACCTCCATTATGCTAATTGGTCGCCCGCTACATGTTTGAGGTTAGCCGGCCACACGTGTCACATGCGTTGATGGCACTCATTTCCACATCTGCCACTGGGACCCTCGATGGGGGTCACAAAATTCAGCCCTATTATCGCAAGCTCTTTATTCTTTTCTTGATCTCCTCCCTATCCTGAAGTGGGGAAATGGCGAAAAATGTCCTGCCCATTGATTTGTTTCAGTGGGGTGCCACACGGATCAGTGCTGGGGCCTCAGCTATTTACACTATATTAATGACTTGGACGAAGAGACAGTGAGTAATGTATCTAAGTTTGCTGATGATACAAAGCTCGGTGGAAAGGTAAGCTACGGGAAGGATGTAGAGAGGCTGCAAAGAGATATAGACGGGTTAAGTGAGTGGACAACATGATGGCAAATGGAGTATAATGTAGGGAAGTGTGAAGTTGTTCACTTTGGTAGTAAAAATAGAAAAGCAGAATATTTTTTAAAAGATGGAAAACTGGTAAATGTTGATGTTCAGAGAGACTTGGGGGTACTCCTAAAAGGAACGCACAAAGTTAACATGCAGGTGCAGCAGGCTGTTAGGAAGGCAAATGGCATGTTGGCTTTTATTGCAAGGGGATTGGAGTACAGGAATAAAGAAGTCTTATGGGCTGGTAAGATGGGCAGAGCAGTGGCAAATGGAGTTTAATCCTGAGAAGTGTGAGGTGATGCATTTTGGGAGGACTAACAAGCCAAGGTAATATACAATGGATGGTAGGACCATAGGAAGTACAGAGGTCCAGGGGGACCTTGGTGTACTTGTCCATAGATCACTGAAGGCAGCAGCACAGGTAGATAATGTGGTTAGGAAGGCATAAGGGATACTTGCCTTTATTAGCCGAGGCATAGAATATAAGAGCAGGGAGGTTATGATGGAGCTGTATAAAACGCTAGTTAGGCCACAGCTGGAGTACTGTGTACAGTTCTGGGCACCACACTATAGGAAGGATGTGATTGCACTGGAGAGGGTGCAGAGGAAATTCACCAGGATGTTGCTTGGGCTGGAACATTTCAGCTATGAAAAGAGACTGGATAGGCTCGGATTGTTTTCCTTAGAGCAGAGAAGGCTGAGGGGAGACCTGATTGAGGTATACAAAATTATGAGGGGCATAGATAGGATAGATAGGAAGAAACTCTTTCCCTTAGTGGAGGTGTCAATAACCAGGGGGCATAGATTTAAGGTAAGGGGCAGGAGGTTTAGAGGGGATCTGAGGAAAAAAAGTTTCACCCAGAGGGTGGTTGGAATCTGGAACACACTGCCTGAAGGGGTGGTAGAGGCAGGAACCCTCACAACATTTAAGAATTATTTAGATGAGCACTTGAAACGCCATAGCATACAAGGCTACGGGCCAAGTGCTGGAAAATGGGATTAGAATAGAGAGGTTTGATGGCTGGCACGGACACGGTGGGCCGAAGGGCCTGTTTCTGTGCTTATATAACTCTATGACTGTTACTAAAATTGTACAGGGCTTTGGTAAGACCTCATCTGGGATACTGTTGGCAGTTTTGGTCTCCACATTTAAGAAAGGATATACTTGCACGGCAGTGCAGCAAAGATTTATTAAATTGGTACCTGGGATGAGGGGGGTTGTTCTATGAGGAGAGGCTGAGCAAATTGGGCCTAAATTCTCTGGAGTTTAGAAGAATGAGAGCTGATCTAATTGAGATATACAAGATTCTTAAAGGGCTTGATAGAGTAGAAGCTGAAAGATTGTTCCCACTGGTCAGAGAATCTAGAACACGGGGACACAGTCTCAGGATAAGGGGCCAATCATTCAGGACTGAGATGAGGAGAAATTACTTCACTCAAAGGGTTATGCATCTTTGGAATTCTCTACCCCAGAGGTTTGTGGATGCTCCATCATTGAATACATTTAAGGCTGGGATAGATAGATTTTTGGTCTCGCATGGAATCAAGAGATATGGGCAGTGGGCAGGAAAGTGGAATTGAAGCGTATTGAATGGCAGAGCAGGTTCGATGGGCCATATGGTCTACTTCTGCTCCTTGTTCTTGTGTTCTTGCATTCTTCCAGTTGCTGAAGGATTCAGTTTCTTCACAGTCTCTCACAAGTCTGCGCAACAGGTTTTTTTTTAGAGATACAGCACAGAAACAGGCCCTTCGGCCCACCGAGACTGTGCCGACCATCAACCACCCATTTATACTAATCCTATACTAATTCCATATTCCTACCACATCCCCACCAGTCCCTATATTTCCCTACCACCTACCTATCCTAGGGGTAATTTACAATGGCCAATTTACCTATCAACCTGCAAGTCTTTTGGCTTGTGGGAGGAAACCGGAGCACCCGGAGGAAACCCACGCAGACACAGGGAGAACTTGCAAACTCCACACAGGCAGTACTCGGAATTGAACCCGGGTCGCTGGAGCTGTGAGGCTGCGGTGCTAACCACTGCGCCACTGTGCTCTTGCTATTCAAGCACTACCCTAATCCCTCATTTATTAACATTCTTGGCCGCAATGTCTATTGTGAACTCAAGTGGAACTCTTATATTTCCCCATCATTTAAGCTCCCTCGAATATTAACCCATGGCACCAGCCCCCTCTCCCGGGTGCTAAATCTTTAAAAAGGGTACACAACCCCAGGCAATTGCATATATTCCCCTCGCAACCACAGGATGTCCCAAAGCACTTTACAGCCAATGAAGTGCCTTTGAAGTGCAGGCGTTGTTGCACTATAGAAAACATACCAGCCAATTTGTGCACAGCAAGATCCCATATAAACAATAAGATAAATGGCCAGGACGACTCACCAGCTCTTCTTTAAACACATGGGAGCTTTTATATCCACCTAAGAATATAATGGTTCAACTGAAAGTTAGCTCCTCTGACAGTGCAATACTCTGTCAGTACTGCACTGGACTATCAGATTTGATTATGCACTCAAATCTCTAGAGTGGGATGTGAACCCATTAACCTCCTGTCGCAAAGGTGAAAGTGCTACCCGCTGAATCACAGCCTACACCTGACAATGTGAGGCTCGTGCTCTAATCAGCCATTTAAACCAGCAAGGAGACGCTAAAGTGTTAGAATATTATCTTCAATTCTGCACATTGTAAATGTCATTGATGGCCGACTGGCATTGTTTGCTGTTGAAATTAGCTTCCATTCGACAGGTTAAAGAACACCCTGATAAGGTGCTCACAATTTTAAGGTAATATTAAATAACATTATGAAGTTGTATTTGGGGTCGCGAGAGGGCTTTGATATTTTACCCATCATTTCTCAATGTGTCTAAGGAGGTCAGTCTGCGCTGAAAAGAAGTGATGAGAAATTGGTATGAATGGGCGGTATCTACTCAAAGGCCATCTCACACATTGATCATTCCACACCTCTCCCCATTAAAAACCCACAAAAACACATCTGACCCCACAAAAAAATTCATAAAAATACATCTGCCCCCATTAAAAGTCCACAAAGCCACATCTGCCCCCAAGAAACCCCACAAAAGCACATCTGTCTTAATTAAAAATCCACTAAAACCACATCTGTCCCCATTAAATCTCCTCTCAGATAATCAAACATAGATAGTACCAACTTCCAATGGATGACAGGTGGTAACATTATATTTCTGTCTCCTCACTAACTGAATGTGATCACATGATGCATCTAAGTTGAATGACAAGAATTCAAAAGCAGAGAAATTATGTTAAACTTGTATCAAACTTTGGTTTGACCACACTTGGAGGACTGTGCAAAGTTCTGGGGCCCAGTTTTCAAAGCCTGCTGAGTACGGATGCAGAGGTGAGCACGATTTCAAGATCACGTTCATGGAGGTGGGCACTGCAACCCGCCACCTCCAGAACATGATGCCATTTTTAAAGGGACACTGGCAGCAAGGGAACGGGTAGGGCGCATGCTTCTATTGAAGTGCCTGCAGCTCATTAACAGGCTCGTCAGTAGCAGGTTTTAATTTTTAAAAGCTGGGAATATGAAGAATGCGATGGGGGGAACACGACGGGGTGTTCAAGATGTGAACACTGTAGGGAGCCATGAGGGCTATGGGAAGGGCTGATTAAAAGACTGCAGAGGTACTAAGTAAAGCTCAGCTGCTTCAAATGTGCCACAGAGCGGCCATTGCTGTAGCTGTAAGACTTACTTTTCTCAGAGGTGAGTGGCAGGAAATGGGAGAGGGACGTTAGCCTGCTGGCATCACTGGGGCAGCTGGGGATGGCAGGGGAAGGCTTGATAAATGCGCAAAGCTCAGCTGAGGGAGTTCAGATGGGAACAGGCTACTCTGGCATTCGACAGAGCAGCCAGGATGAGCTTCAGCAGATGAATAGCCATGAAAGCAGGAGGTCAGAGGAGCACAGCAGGTGGGGTGGGGGGGGGGGGGGGGGTGGGGGGGGGGTGGTTGTTGCTGCAAGGGAAGGAAGGTGCTACCCAAGACGTTGGGTGCACAGCCCAAGAGTCAGCTCCCTGCAAATGATTTAGCACAAGTGCTGTAGGACACTGCACCTATCCAGGCAGATGGTCTCGGTCCTGTGTGCTCTGATCCACAATAACCTGAAGCCTCACAGCCCCCATGGCAGTCCCCTACCTGCAGCTGTCAAGGTCTTCGTCACCCTGAGCTTCTATGCAACCAGGTCATTCCAGGGATCAGCTGTGGACATAGGTGGCATTTCACAGTCAGGATCTCAATAGGCCATCTGGCAGGTCACAGATGCCCGTTTCAGGTGAACAGGAACTACACTCACTTTCACACAGATGGGCCTGCACTGGTACTGAGGGCATTGAGTTCAGCCTCCATCACTGGATTCCCCCAGGTGCAGGGCATCATCATTTGCACCCATGTAGTCCTCAAGGCACCCAGTGACCGGCCAGTGAGATCCATCAAAAGGATGGACTTCCACTCCCTCAGCATCCAACTGGTCAGTGATCACAACAAAAGCTTCCTCTATGTGTGCGCTTGCTTTCCTGGTAGCTGCCATGACTCCATCTTCCGCCAGTCCAGGCTGTCTCCGTCCTTCACTCCATCCCCCAAAGGGCACGACTGGCTCCAAGGGGGCAAGGGAAATCCCTTGAGGAGATGGCTACCCATTCCTCTACGGGAGCCCCAGACAGAGGCACAGAGGCGAAAGAGCCAATGCCACCTGCTCAGCAGGCCAACCATTGAGCAGGCCATCATGTTTGCAAAAATGTGGTTCTGGTGCCTGGACCAGTCGGGTGGCACCCTCCAATACCCTCCTGCAAGGGTCTCGATCATTGTGGTGGCCTGTTGAACTCTCCATAACATGGCCCTCCAGAGAGGTGTGGACCTTAAGGACTTTTAGGTCCTGGAAGGAGACAGTGCATTGAGGGAGGAGAAAGAGGTAAGACAGGAGGAGGAAGAGTGGGTGGAGGGGGATAACACTGAACAGAGAAGTGCCTCTGCTGCTTGATGAGCTGGCCTCCTCCTGTATTAGATCCAGGTGGGCATTCTCAATCCCACTGGCTCTAAGAGGCAGGAAACCTGTCTCCACACCAATTATGTCTTTCCCACTTGAAAATGACAATCTTAAGTAGCTTCCCAGAGGAGGCAGGTTTCTGACCCAAAACCATACCTGGGGCTGGATTTTAAGAGTCGGCTGTTGCTCCTGGCGACAAGCTCAAAAAATGACGGCCCGCATGTCAAAGAGTCGCCTTGATCTCCCGCACGGTGGCTCATTTAAATAGCCTGGTAGGCCTGCAACCCCGCGCCCCCCCCCCATATTATACAGTATTTATATAAAATATACAGTATTTATATAAAAAATATGAAATGATCACTGTCAGGACTCTAGTATACACACATACAGTACAGTACAGTATGTGTATAGACTAGAGTCCTGACAGTGATAGAATCATAGAATTTTACAACACAGAAACTGGTCCTTCAACCCAACGTGCCTGTGCCAACCATCAAGCACCAATACAATCTAATCCCATTTTCCAGCACTTGGCCCATAGCCTTGTATGTTACGGCATTTGATCATTTTATATCTTTTATATAAATACTGTATATTTTATAATAATTAATCACTCAGGACCTTCCCGGTCTCTGCATCTCAGCTGCTCACTGGATAAACTTGCAGCAAGTATTTCAACATGTAAAGCAGGAGTCTAGGTAATGTATAATGATATTTTCTGAGCCTTCGGGCAATTGCTGTGTTTATTTTAAGTAATACAGATACTGATACAGTGTGGCACGACCTGTCTGGGCACAACTCCATGGGTTCCTGTTTAACTCGTGACCAAACAATCACTGACTTCGTGGCTCTAATCTTCATCTTTTTAAACAACCTTTCAAGTCCAATTAATGCTATGTGGATCCGTCCTGGACCCGGACCCGGCCCGACCCGACCCCAGCCCGTAAACCGGACCCAGAAGAGCGACCCGACCCGACTTGACCCGAAGCCGACACATGCCGTTGGGTCCCGTTGGGTTCGGGTCGGGTAGCAGGCCTTTACCTCACACCACACTTACACGTTACACAGTCCTCCTTGATGATGAAATCTTTGCAGCTAAAAGTCACAAACTCCACTCCCTAGTTCCCAGTTGCAATAGATTGGATCTCCCAGACCTTTCTCAAAGTCAAAGTCCTCTGCGCTCACTTCTTACGAGCACTTTCAACCTGGACTTCCATAAATAAGACAATCCCTGGTGATCCTGTTGGTCTTCTACAACTCCACAAATGCCAACTTTCCAAACAGGTTCTTGTTCATGACCTTTTACTATATCAGTCTTCTGAGAGCAGGTTTTCTCTCTCTCGCTTTCTTCTTCTCTGAGGCTGCCACCGCTGGTCTTCTTCTAGCCTTCCTTCCAGCCTTCTGAAAATCTGTTGAATTTACCTGGAATCAAAAGTCAATAGCCAATTGTAATTTTCCAATATGCAAAGCCCACAAGTCTGGCTACAGCAGAGACACCCGGGCTTTCCATTGTTTCCAGGTGTTAACAATTGCCATTCGTATTTACATTTTCAGAACTACTGACTCCTTGTTTATGATCTGAAAGTCTGAGAGGTGAACCCATTGTTTCTCAGGTGTGTTACAACCAGGTGAGAAAGCGGTTTAGGGTTCCCTTTCAGCCTCCACTTGGTCTTACTGTAACAGGGTTTTATTTTTAAACACACTGTGTTTTTAGCTCCCCCTTGGTGAATCCTTGTTCACCGCTTTCCAATTATAAGGCAAGGAAACGTGCACAAACAGGCTTTCTTAGGTTTAAAGAAGAAAGGTGAAATGTTATTAAACTTAAACTCTAATTCGGTTGACACCAACGGATACATGACGTGCCCACCCTAGCATGCATATATGATACACACATGCAAATTGAGACAGAAAAGAGCAGAAGAAAAATAAAGTGGAAAGGTTTGAGGCAATATCTGAAGATGTTGTTACCATTCTTCGAGCGAACTGTAGTGTCCTTGAATGTAGGTAGGTCTTGCTTTTCATTGAGGCCCAGTATTCTTCTTAAACCTTGTTCACTGTCGGAGACTTTTCTTTCTTGGGCTTCATGTGTCTTCAGTCAGTTTTTGGAGTTCCGTGAGAAAGTGATGGAAGCTGACAGGCGAGGAGGTCTGCAAAAGTCTAGGAGCATCTGCTTGTTGTTCAAAACTCTACAATTTAGAAAAAAAACCCCAGACTGCCAAGCAGGTTAGTCAAATGACTAACTGGTTTGACCAGGTCTGTTTGTGGATTATATTGGAGCAGGGGATAGCTCCTTTGATCCACCACTGTCTATTAATATGTAAGTGATTTTTTCAGCCAAGGTCTGGCAATTATTATCACAGGCCATCTCTTCTTCCCAGTAACAATTTGAAATTTAATGTCCATGTGGTGTAACTAATGTGCCTCATTCTTGGCAGGTGGGGGCTTGCATGACAAGGTGCTATACCCCTTCAGTCTCTGCTTTTCAAAGCGGTCTTTGATCTGGGTTTTTTGTTGTCCTGGTAACCAAGATTGTTGTCTTGTTTATAAGCAGAGTTGATGTGAAGTTACCTGACTTCTCTGACTCCATCTGAAACTGTATTAAAAATTACAGTTTTTAAAACATAATCATGTTACAAAGTCCAGCATCCGGAACACTAGCATAGACTTGTTGAGCTGAATGGTCTGTTTCTGTGCTGTAAAATTTTATGTAATTCTATGTAGCAGCTAGAAGTATTGTCCAATATACTGATGCACTACACTCCCATTCATTATGTCCATTATGAACTATTCCTCAATAGAATTAGTCACAGCATTTCTTGTGCTGTCTTTAATGGATTTCTGATTTACTTAGCAAGAGGCCAAGGCTTTTATTTAAACTTCTAATTTACCAGGAGACCAAGGCTTTTATTCAAAGGACTCCATATCCATAATAAGCCAGTTGGACTAGTTGAATTTCTCAATAAAGCCTATATCTGCAGCTCCCATTTTTCTGCTGATCTCCAGAATTCTGTGCACATACGAACTCAGTCTCTTGTCTTTGCAGGTGTCTCTTCAACTTTCTGCTTTGCCAAATGTAGTTGTCTATGTAGCAGAGAGCTGAATATTCCACAGGGATTTATAAATTTAAACCTTGGAGCTTGGGAAAGTTGAAACAGGCCGAGATGAATTCCTGCCTCTGTATGCCATTCTGCAGAGCCATAATATAAAATATTGGCACAGTGATGCACTAAGATGTAATATGAGGCACAATGCTACAATTAAAGGAAGGGAAGGAGTGACTGAAGTCAGATAAATGAATGGACAGTAGGGAAAAATAATCAGAAGCAAAGAGGAAGAGAGGTTCAAAACATAAAACATTCCAGGAGAAAATGGGAAGGAGAAGAGAGTTGGGTAACAGAGCAAAGATAAAGAATTTTAGGGAAGAGCTGGAAAAGAACAAAGAAAGAACAAAGAAATTACAGCACAGGAACAGGCCCTTCGGCCCTCCAAGCCTGCGCCGATCCAGATCCTCTATCTAAACCTGTCGCCTATTTTCTAAGGGTCTGTATCTCTTTTCTTCCTGCCCATTCATGTATCTATCTAGATACATCTTAAAAGACGCTATCGTGTTCGCATCTACCACCTCCGCTGGCAACGCGTTCCAGGCACCCACCACCCTCTGCGTAAAGAACTTTCCACGCATATCCCCCCTAAACTTTTCCCCTCTCACTTTGAACTCGTGACCCCTAGTATTTGAATCCCCCACTCTGGGAAAAAGCTTCTTGCTATTCACCTTGTCTATACCTCTCATGATTTTGTACACCTCAATCAGGTCCCCCCTCAACCTCCGCCTTTCTAATGAAAATAATCCTAATCTACTCAACCTCTCTTCATAGCTAGCGCCTCCATACCAGGCAACATCCTGGTGAACCTCCTCTGCACCTTCTCCAAAGCATCCACATCCTTTTGGTAATGTGGCGACCAGAACTGCACGCAGTATTCCAAATGTGGCCAGAAAGGTCAGAGAAAGGTGGACAGACTGGAAGATTGCAAGCAGCTAAAAAAAAAATCATGCAGAGTAAAAGTACAAGGCTAAACATGAACGAAGCTCTGAGCCCCTCTCAGGAATGTTCACATGTTCCTCATGCCCCATTGTGGGATAAGTATCACCATGCTGTCACAACTATTATATTGTATTAACATCTGTACCATAGTCTAACTTTATACTGGAGCAAACTCACTGTTTATTTTATATGTGTTGCAAATGACTAAGGACTGCCAAAATAAATAGTATTCCTTATTTCCCATTACCCACATTCTAAAGTATATTTTCAAGCCAGTTCTTAACTTAATTTGTAAATTATTGAAACCTAATGCAGACGTAATGACACAGAGACTAATACATGGAGAATGTCAAATTCTAATGATGTTGTGCAACGTTTATTAAAAATAGAAAGCTTGACACGCACAAAGAAAGAAAGGAAAGATGCATTTATATAGCACCTGTCATGACTCAGCATGTCCCAAAGTACCTTAGAGCCAATAAAGTACTTTTGAAGTCCAGCCATTTTTGGAATATAGGAAACGTGGCAGCCAGTTTGCACACAGTAAGCTCACATAGACATCAGTGAAAATGACCAGATAATCTGCTTTTTTAGGTGTTGTTTGAGGGATAAGTATTGAACAGACACGGAGGAGAACTCCTTGCTGTTCTTTGAACTAGTGCCATCGGAACTTTTATGTGCAACTGAGAGGACAGACGGGTTCTTGGTTTAATGTCTCATCCGAAAAGCAGAACCTTCAAAAGTGCAGCACTGCCTTAGTACTGCACTGGAGTGTCAGCCTGGATTTTGTGCTCAAGTCCCTGGAGTGAGTTTGCCAATTTGCAGATCTTGCCATAGATCAACTGCTTCTCCTTCTTGTACGGCTTTGTCCATTTTTTAAAATTTATTCATTCATGGTAAGTGGGCACCGCTGGCCAGGCCAGCATTTATTGCCCATCCCTAATTGCCCTTTAGAAGGTGGTGGTGAGCTGCCTTCTTGAACCGCTGCAGTCCATGTGGGGTAGGTACGCTCACTATGCTGTTAGGAAGGGAGTTCCAGGATTTTGACCCAGCGACAGTGAAAGAACGGCGATATAGTTCCAAGTCAGGATGGTGTGTGACTTGGAGGGGAACTTGCAGGTGGTGGTGTTCCCATGTATTTTCCACCCTTGTCCTTCTAGTTGGTAGAGGTCGCTGGTTTGGAAGGTGCTGTCTAAGGAGCCTTGGTGCATTGCTGCAGTGCACCTTGTAGATGGTACACACTGCTGCCACTGTGCGTCGGTGGTGGAGGGAGTGAATGTTTGTAGATGGGGTGCCAATCAAGCGGGCTGCTTTGTCCTGGATGGTGTTGAGCTTCTTAAGTGTTGTTGGAGCTGCACGCATCCAGGCAAGTGGACAATATTCCACCACAATCCTGACTTGTGCCTTGTAGATGGTGGACAGGCTTTAGGGAGTCAGGAGGTGAGTTACTCGCCTCAGGATTCCTAGCCTCTGACCTGCTCTTGTAGCCATGGTATTTATATGGCTACTCAAGTTCAGTTTCTGGTCAATGGTAGCCCCTAGAATGTTGATAGTGGGGGATTCAGCGATGGTAATGCCATTGAATGTCAAGGGGAGATGGTTAGATTCTCTCTTGTTGGAGACGGTTATTGCCTGACACTTGTGTGGCGCGAATGTTACTTGCCACTTATCAGCCCAAGCCTGGATATTGTCCAAGTCTTGCTGCATTTCTACACAGACTGCTCCAGTATCTAAGGAGTCACGAATGGTGCTGAACATCGTGCAATCATCAGCGAACATCCCCACTTCTGACCTTATGATTGAAGGAAGGTCATTGATGAAGCAGCTGAAGATGGTTGAGCCTAGGACACTACCCTGAGAAACTTCTGCAGTGATGTCCTGGAGCTCAGATGATTGACCTCCAACAACCACAACCATTATCCAACCCTGCATAAGTTCCCGAAAATGTGCAAGACTTGCCAAAAAAAGTACTTTGCCTTTCCAAAAGGATAGTGAGAAAGGTTAACACTAAATAAATAAAGTTGATTTAAAAAATCTCTGTAAAAGAAGGAGCAGAAAATATGGCATATTATAACTCCTTATTCTGTGCTAAGTCAAAAGAAAAGGTCAGTCTTATCAAGTACTCTAAGAACATGGAACAGTTGACTACTACCTTGCATGTAACACATAAATTTATAGACAGATACAGCACTGAAACAGGCCCTTCGGCCCACCAAGTCTGTGCCAGCCAACAACCACCCACTTATACTAATCCTACATTAATCCCTCCCACATCCCCACTATTCTCCTACCACCTACCTACACTAGGGGCAATTTACAATGGCCAATTTACCTATCAACCTGCAAGTCTTTGGCTGTGGTAGGAAACCGGAGCACCTGGCAGAAGCCCACACGGTCACAGGGAGAACTTGCAAACTCCACACAGGCAGTACCCAGAACTAAACCCAGATTGCTGGAGCTGTGAGGCTGCGATGCTAACCACTGTGCCGCCAGATAAAGCCAATCAATTATTATTACACTAGATGGATGTTGTGATGTTTTTGAAAATTTCATTTAGAATGACCTCCAAAAGTGAATTAGTTTGCAGTAGTTTGTAAACTCATGAGTTTTGACAAATTGTTTCGCCTCTCATGCATTTTGCAGCTGAGTAATGAAATTAGGATTGAAAGTGACTTACTCTTCCCACAACCAATGAAAACCAAACAATCTATCGATTGGATTTCAGGGCCCATCCATCCAACATAGATGCAGTATTGAGTTCACCTCTTAACTTGTTACAGGCTTAATAGTGCTTGCTTGTATGATTACTCTCGTACTGTTGACATAATCTCAAAGACACAGTCATGCATGACATAAACTGATCTCATTTCATGGAAATGTGTTTCTTATGGGAGTAAGTCTTTCAGCCAAAGGAAACATTTTGTAGGTGATATTTTAGATTGGCAGTAAAAGCTTATGATGGGTCTGAGGCCCAGAGACTGGAATGTAAAGGTGCCTTTACTGATTATCATATTACAATGATGTAATATATTGATGTATTGTGTTAATACAATGTGACATCAGAGAATGCTTAATATGCAATGACACAATGATGTAACGAACACCACATGAACTGGCTATGCTTAGAGTCTGCATTCTTTATTAGTACCACCTGATATGTAATAAATAAACCACTAATGAAAAGACTGTGCAGTACATTGTGAAGAGTGTGCTACAGTTCTTTAGCTAAGCAATCCAGTTACTTGAAGCTTTTATTTCATCCATTATCATCCTTGTCAATATGAAGATGTAAATGCTAGTGGAGCAAACTGTTGTATAGTGTGGGGACAGAGGAGTAGAAATGCTTAGAGAAAGATGTTACTCGAGGACTTTTAATGATTGTCTTCATACCAATGCATTTTGTTGAAGGTCTTTTCAATGGGCTCATTCAAAATAAGTCCTGATTGCAAAGTTGTGACAGATTTGATGTGCTTCCTGTCATCACAGCCCTTATCATAGGTGTCAGTTGTAGCTCAGTAACTTGTGTCAGAAGATCATGGGTTCAAGTCCTACTCCTGAGACTTTGGTACATAATCTCTGGTGACACTCCACTGCAGCATGAGGGAGTGCTGCACTGTTGGAGATGCTGTCTTTCACTTGTAATGCTAGTCCAAAGCCCCATCTTCCCTCTCAGGTTAAAGTTCTCATGGTGCTATTCAAAAAACACTATCTTCTCATTGCTGGTTTTGGGAACTTGTCTGCAAATTGGCTGCTGTGTTTCTACTTTACAACAGTGACTGCACTTCAAAAGCATTTCATCAGCTGTAAAGCATTTGGGAACATCATGGGGTTGTGAATCGTACTTCAAAATTGCCAGTCCTTTCTTTCTGTTTTGGAGAAACGTTGGTCGCTAAGAGTGAGGTGCTCTTCCTCTCATGAACAAGCAGATTGACGCAAAATAAGTGACATGGGTCATAAAGGCCATGTGATGCTGCTGTGTCTGTAGCGCCCCTGAATTTGCCCGAACACCTCACGCTAGATAGATAGAGGGGTACAAGATGATGAGAGGCATAGATAGAGTGGATAGCCAGAGACTTTTTCCCAGGGTGGAAAGGGCTATCACCAGGGGGCATAATTTTAAGGTGATTGGAGGAAGGTTTCGGGGAGATGTCAGAGGTAGGTTCTTTACACAGAGAGTGGTGGGTGCGTGGAATGCGCTGCCAGTGGTGGTAGTAGAAGCAGATACATTAGGGGCATTTAAGCGACTCTTGGATAGGTACATTGATGATAGTAGAATGAAGGGTAGGTAGTTAGTTTGATCTTGGAGTAGGTTAAAGGTTCGGCACAACATCGTGGGCCGAAGGGCCTGTACTGTGCTGTACTGTTCTATGTTCTATGTTCTACCTCCAGCACTGACTCCTACTGCGAGTGAGCAGCAATTACCAGGCATATATCAATGTGTCATGGTAATATCAGCACTGTGCAATGATGTCATCACGTCAGGCTGGTTACTGTCATTCTTACTGAGGAAATGGTTAATATAATGATTTCAAACTGAGTCATGTGTTAAGAATTTCAATTACTTAAACGTAGAGCTGTTTGTACTGGGGCTTTGTATAAAAGAAAGAAATCTACACACAGATTACGAATACCTCTCTGTCTAGACTTGATGATTTCTAATGAAATGAAGCTGCCGCATCTTTCAGCACCTCAACATTCGCTTTGGATAATCAAAATGATGCTGGAAAAAGCAGGAGAACCAAATGGTAGAATTCTGATAAGTGAGCACCTTCTCTGTGTCTGCAGGTCTTTCCTGCAGGAAAAAAACAGCTAAATAAGGGTTATAAGATATCCCATGATGCCAAGTTTCCAAATTTGTGGACAGAATAAGCCTTATAATGGATCAGTGTAAACACACTAGGCAAGGAAATACATCAACACTTACATTGACTTTCCTATTGCTGAGATTTACTGGAAACTGCGGGATTCCAACATCAGTTTCCAATTTAAGGTTAAGTGCTTGAGCAAAGTGAATTACAGATAATTCCCAGCATCACAAGTGGCTGCAGATAATATTGCAACTTCTAATGTAACAAAGAAACAAAAGTGCAAGGATCAATAGTGCTTCCTGAAACCCAATCTTTTATCAATCACTGGCTGTTACAGCAATTGCTATTTTAGGGGTAAAATATAAAGAAAAGTTGAATTTCAATAGCTCCTTTCACGTCCTCGAGGATCCTTAAAGTACCTCACAATCACTGTTGTTTTGTCGAAGAACTCAGCAGAAAATTTAGGTCTAACAAGAACTGACAAACAGTAATTGAGATAAATGATCAGTTAATCCTTTTTGGCTGAGGGATGAATATTGGCCAGGATAACAAGAGACCTCAGCATTTTTCTTCAAACAGTGCCATGGGATCTTTTATATTCACATGAACGGATATAGTTGCCTTTGATTTAATATCTCATCCTCTGACACCTCTCAGCACCTCTGGTAATGTAGCACTCCTTCAACATTTCACCCATGTCAGCCTAGATTATTGCTGTGGTAGAGTAGCGGTTAGTAGATAATTAATCCAATAGAATTGGAATTCATAATCCCAACATGGCAGTTTGTGAATTTGAATTCAGTTTTTATAAAATATGGAAATAAAACATCTAGTTTTACAGAAAAATTAAAACCAATGTGTTGAACGAAGCCATCTCAGAATGCTTTATATAACCAGGAATAAGAACACATTTTGAATTGACGGGATTGGGGTAAACTGGGGGACAAAGAAAATCTGAGATATTAAGTTCTACTTTTACTGGTGCCTACTCAGCAAGCAGGGTCTACCGCCCGTGTTTGAGCTTCCTGCAACTGTCAGAACGCCAGTGCTGAAGAAGACTGCAGCTGTCACGGGAGACTGTCACATCTTTGTGTGAGATGCTGGCAGCGGAGGTTGCTTCAAAGTGCGTGGGCGGCACTGAAGGTAATAGTAGCACTGAATGTCTATGCATCAGGCTCGTTCCAGGCTTCATTGGCAGACATGTGCGGAGTCTCCCAAGCATCAGCGCATCACTGCATAAAGGTTGTGACTGATGCCATTTTCAGGCATGCCAACCATTTCATCAACGTCAAGATGGACGCTGCCAGTCAGGCCGAGAGAGCCAGAGGATTCAGCGCCATTGCTGGGTTCCCAATGGTCCAGTTCAGCGTGTCTCCTCGGATTAGTGGTCACAACCTGGTGTCAGCACCACACAATTGCCAGACCAGCTGCCAGAGGCCGTATCGGCCAATGCCCCTGACAATCGGAGGACTGTGAGAGGCCAGGCCAGTGCAGAGCCACAAGCTAATGACGAGCATCTGCTGACATCCATTTGGTGGGAAATGCTGCAAGTGCAGTGTGCGGTGCATAGAGATCTGGTGGAGTTACCAGACACTTTGCGTGCTATGACTCAGACTTTGGGGATGTCCATCCAGGGCTCCAGTACCGCACATTCTCTGTCATTTGTCCATCTGGCCTCCTCCATTAACAGATTGGTGGATGCGGTCGAGGGACCGATCCTGGATGCAATGCATAACCTCACAGAGAGAGTGGCCTCCATGGACCAGAGCATTCGAGGTCTGACTCTGACGCTCAGGCAACAGTTCGAGGGTGCTCATCCCCTTGAGGTTAGCAAAGAGGATCAATTGAGCCTCAGGAGGGCACAGGGGCAGCAGCTGATTTCATATGGGAACTCGTCTCAGGGTGCCCCTGATGCATCCTGTAGCACCTTGTCGCCTCTGCCAGTGACATCAGCACCGCATACTCCCAGAGTGTCAGAGGGTGTTCCTGAGACTTCTCAGGGTCACCTTGAGATTCCGCGGCCCGCACAGCCTCAGGCAGGCAGAGGACACCCGCCGAAGTCATCCAGAGCAACGTGGCAGCCTGATCAGCCCCCTGCCTCTAGTGTGGCTGGCGGCGATGGGTCATCCACACGCGTGAACACTCGCAAACATTTCAGAAATTCACGCTAACAGCACTCCGGGGTCACAGGTGCAATTTATAAATATTTATTTGATGTATAAATACAATTACAGTTATTAAATTTTTCACTTGGCATTTTTACATGTCACTGATGTTGTCAGCGTTTTGGTTTCTCTGTATGAGAAGGATTATTTGAGAGGTGACACATTTGGGCTGGGTGGTGTTTGATGGAAAGGTGGCCCAGTTCAGATCAGATTTTCCCCTTAAGGTGAGTGCCTCTTCCCTTCCAGCTCATGTTAATGCTTCATCTCAGACTGCCATGTCAGTTTATGGTTGATGAGACTCTGCTTAGGAGAAACGCCTGAGTATTAGAACCTCCCGGGTCTCTCTCGCATTCAACTGCACCTGACCTTCAGCTCCCGCTCCCCGCCATTCAGGTGGCTGTGGCCCCTCTTCCTCATCTGTCTCACTGTCCTCGTCAGAGGAAGCCTCGTGCTCACCTTGATCATCCTCCAGGGCCCCTCTATCGCCAGGTTGGTGGAGAGATAAATATTGGCCAGGACACTGGGAGAACTCCCTTTCTCTT
The DNA here is from genome assembly GCF_036365525.1 of Heterodontus francisci. Lineage (NCBI taxonomy): Eukaryota > Metazoa > Chordata > Chondrichthyes > Heterodontiformes > Heterodontidae > Heterodontus > Heterodontus francisci. The sequence continues at coordinate 12,175,671 of NC_090408.1, read as the reverse complement.
CTTCAAATAATGACAGGGGATATTTCACATCCACTTGTTAGGGCCTCAGTTTAATGTTACATCCAAAAGATGGCACTTTCAACAATGCAGCACTCCCTCAGTACTGCACAGAGTCAGAGTCAGCCTAGTTATGTGTAAACGGCTCTGGAGTAGGACTGTGAACCCACAGCCTCTTGACTCAAAGGTGAGTGTACCACCACTAAGCCAAAGCAGACTCAAGTTTAAAAATTGTTACGCATCTTTCCTCATGTTCTTCAGATCAACCGTACACCAGTTCTCCCTCGGCTAAAGTTTAACTTCTAGCTCAAACAAAGTAGAGGTTTAACAACAATAGACTCTGGTTAAATGCAATGACTGCGTTTTGCTCTTTAATTTCCACACTGTTGCTTTTCATTTTACATTATATAAAGCAAAATGGTAGTAAAAACCTGTTCAAACCTCCAAAATATGCCTCGTGTTGAGGGTTGGGGAGGTGGAAGAGGTGTGAGTAGCATTTTCCCAAGGAATTTCAAGCTTGCTTGTAGTCTACTTCCACAACTGGACTATGTGGTTGACTGCATAGCACTCAGTTGTATAGTCTAATTCAAACATTTGGGTAGCAGTAACCAGAGTTCGGTCGTTTTGGCTGACTCAGAGTTGAGTCAACATTTATGTTCATTAAAGTGCTTCATAATTAGGACGTAAGTGCTGCAGTTGCAGTGCATTCCACCCAGTACAAGTGAAAGCATATTTTCCACAGCAGCGGATTTGACTTCGGTCCCAATCCCAGGCTAGTGGATTTTTTTTTTACAGTATGGTCAATGATCTGCTGAAGAGCAAAATGGTTTGTACATAATTGGCAAGTCTCGGAGAATATATATATATATATATATAGACGCTGTGGTTGTTCTCCTTAGAGCAGTGGCAGATGTTTCAGGAGATATTCAATTCCTCCCAACTAAAATATATTCCAGAGGGAAAGAAGGATTGTAAGAGGGGAAAAAAACATCCATGGCTAAGCAAGGAAGTTAAGGATAACATAAAGACAAAAACGAAAGCATACCATAAGACCTGGAAGACTGGGAAACGTTTAAAGATCAACAAAGGGCTACTAAAAAAGTAATAAAAAGAGCAAAGGTAAATTATGAAAGAAAACTAGTACAAAATATAAAAATGGATAGCAAAAGCTTCTATAAGTATATAAGAGGGAAGAGAGTAGCTAAAGTGAACGTTGGTCCCTTGGAGAATGTGACTGGGGAGTTAATTGTGGGGAACACAGAAATGGCGGAGACACTAAATCAGTATTTTGCCTCAGTTTTCAAGGTGGAGGACACTAGTTCCATCCCAATAGTAACAGGTAATGCAGAGGTTATAGAAAGGGAGGAACTCAGAACAATCATCATCACTAAGAAAAAGGTACTGAGAAAACTATTGGGATTGAAGGCAGATAAGTCCCCAGGGCCTGATGGCCTACATCCTACGGTCTTAAAGGAAGTGACAGCGGAGATAGTGGATCCATTAATCATAATATTCCAAAATTCCCTGGGGTGAAGGTTCCAGTGGATTGGAAAAATGCTCGTATAAATCCCTTATTCAAAAAGGGAAGGTGGCAGAAAGTAGGAAACTATAGACCAGTTAGTTTAACATCTGTCGTTGGGAAATTGTTAGAATCTATTATTGAGGAAGTAATAACAGAACATTTAGAAAGTCAAAACACAATCCATCAGAGTCAGCATGGTTTTATGAAGGGTAAATCGTGTTTGACTAATTTGCTAGAGTTCTTCCAAGATGTAACAAGTAAAGTGGATAATGGGGATCCTGTAGATGTAGTGTTCTCTAAAGTTTAGAAGAATGAGAGGAGATCTAACTGAGGTATATAAGATAATTAAGGGGATTGACAAAGTAGGCATAGAGAGGATGTTTCCATTGGTGGGGCAATCTAGAACGAGAGGTCATAGTTTTAGGATAAGGGGTAGCAGATTTAAAACAGAGATGAGGAGAAATTACTTCTCTCAAAGGGTCGTGAATCTGTGGAATTCACTACCCCAGAGTGCGGTGGATGCTGGGACATTGAGTAAATTTAAGGAGGAGATAGACAGATTTTTAATTAGTAAAGGGTTGAAGGGGTATGGAGAACGGGCAGGAAAGTGGAGTTGAGGCCGTGATGAGATCAGCCATGATCATATTGAATGGCGGAGCAGGCTCGAGGGGCTGAATTGCCTACTCCTGCTCCTAGTTCCTGTGTTCTTATGTTCAAAGGAAATTGAGGGGAGATTTAATGGAGGTGTACAAGGTTAAGACAGAATTAGATAAGGTAGATAAGGAAAAACTGTTCCTATTAACTAATGGTACAAGGACTAGTGGACACAGATTGAAGGTTTTGGGCAAGAGATGCAGGGGAACTGTGAGGAGGAAGAACTTTTTTACGCAGTGGTTGGTAATGACCTGGAACTCGCTGCCCACAAGGGTGGTGGAAGCGGAGACAATCAATGACTTCAAAAGAAAATTGGATGGCCGCTTGAAGGAAATAAACTTGCAGGGCTATGGGGAATGCGCGGGGAAGTGGGACTGACTGGATAGCTCCGTGGAGAGCCAGCATGGACTCGATGGGCAGAATGACCTTCTTCTGAGCCGTAAATGACTCTATGGGCTGGATTTTATGGTCCCCCTAAGGCGGGGTCAAAGGGGGAGCCCATAGAATCAACGCGGAGGGCCTGTCGCCACCTCATCACCAAGCAATCTTCCCAGGAATGGGATAGGCCAACAATGGCTGTCCCACCCAGAGGCCGCCGCAGGGATCTTACCAGAGGTTGGAGGTGGGGGGGTGCCTCCGCCACACGGGGAGGGCACCTTATAAAATGCACCCTCCCTGCGGGCTTGAGAGGGGGGTCCCTTCACCAAAGGCAATCTGTGGCCCACGGAGAACCCCCACCGGTAACTACTTTACACCACCCCCCGCAGGACCCTCCTCCCCTTGGACTACACAACCACCCCTCACCACGGCTAGTCTGGAAGTCCTTGGCGACTCTGCCTCACTTTTCTGAGGTATGGAGCTCCAGCGTTGGGCCTGGGTCCAAGGCCTCTGCAGTACAGGCAGTGGCCACCACTCCCAGTGGCGCTGCCGATACTGCTGAGCTGGCGGCCCTCTGATTGGCTGACAGTTCTTGGACACAGGATCCCCATCTTTAAAGGGACGGAGATCCTGGCTCCTGAAACTTAGAGGTTAAAAGACCGGAGGATCACTGCGGGGATTTGGGTGGGGGTGGGGGTGGGGGTGGGGTTGCAAAAAGCCAAGTTTGCGTTCTTCCACCTTTTCAGCCCAGTGCCGAGAACCCCGCCTCCTCCACAAAATGCATGACTCGAATGTGCCAGATCAGTAACTCAGCACCAAAATATAAAAACAACAGCTTGCACAAATTGAAGTCTGACAAAATACAGAGTGGCATTCCCAGAAAAATCTCATGGTAAGAAAGGTTATCTTTTGATGGAAAGTATGAGCAAGCCAAGTTTTCTAAGATTTGTTGAAATGTTTCAAGCAATTACTGTGTAATTATCCTTGCAACAAAAAATAGCTGAGCACTACCAGAGGTCTTAGAATCATGGCAGTGGTTGGCAGACACTTAACAAATGATAGTTCCATTGGGATTGATCACGTAACACACGATTTAAATGCAAGCTTCAAACATATGGTACCTATCACTAGGTAAGTGAGATATCTGGTCATATGGAATGATTTGTGGCCTACTTTACAGCAAATGTGGAATATGCATGAAACCAGGTAATTGAGTACAACCCAGTTGTTTGAATGGTCATGTGTTAGGTGCTGCCCTTACTGGTGTTCTGAGTTACTGTCTTACATGTCCTTTTATTCTAGTTTTAGGCAAATGGTGAGGGGGTGAGTAAAGGCATCAGAAGCTAGAGCTCCCACGATGATTAAACATATTGGTCCAGATTTTGCTGGAATGACAACAGCCAGCTTAATGGCACAAGCTGTTATTAATATGTAAATCATCCCCCAACTTGTGGCAAGGAAGAGATACCCCTTAATTTGCGAATCATCACAAATTGCTGGATGATTTGCCCGGCTGTGCCATTAGCTTTGTGAAAATGGCAGCTTGCCCTCAACCTTACCGTGAGTTTCACGAAGTTGATGCATTTGCACAACAATTGCCCATTAACCTCACCACAGAAAGTTAGGACTGATAATTAAAAGCATAACTACCTTTTTAATGAGGAGACTTGTGTCCCTGCAGAAACCTCTCTAACCCAGAAAGGGAACAATTGAAACTGTGGAGTCTCATTCCTACAGATAGTAAATTGTTGTTAGAGATTTTTATATTTTAAATTTAAATTTTTCAAAAATGTTTTCTTGCTGTTTCTTTCTGTCTTTATTTTTCTCTCCCTTGATCCAATCTCTCCTCTCTCTATTTTTCTTTTTATACCTGATTTGACTGTAATCCACCCGATTGCTATCCCCCATCGTTTCCCTGTTACTTTCACAATCCTTAAGTCCCATTGGTTAAGGAGAGGCTTTTGTTGGTCCTGTCATTCACCAAGTCCCAGATGCCATGTTGTCAGCTCACACTTCCAGCAACTTGTGCTGTGCCAATCACTTTCCAGCTGCAGAGTGAGGGAAGAAGTCTAACAGGGCACGCCAGCACAATCTGGGCCTGTGAGATAAAAATGAAACAGAAGTAGGCTTATGATAAATGCCAGGTTCGTGATACAGTAGAGAATGAAGCCAAATATAGAAAGTGCAGAGGAGAACTGACAAAGAAAATAAAAAGGGCCATGAGACTGTATGAGAAAAGATTAGCAAGTACATAAAAGCAAAAGTCCTTCTGAAACAAATAGGGCTAAAAATTGGTTTACTTCTGTTTTCAGGTACGGGGCCCCAATTTGCGCCATGGATGCAATGATTCTGATGGAGGTTGGAAGCGTGTAATTTTGGTGTTCTCTCCTCATTGCCGTGATTCTACTGTGATCCCAAGTGGATCCCACACTGTACTTCTTTCCATAGTGCTGCCAGTGGCCTTTACCACCACAGGGGCCGAATAGCATTGCAACCAAACCATGTGCTTCAGGCAACCTTCCCTTTTGAAAGCAGCAGTCTCTATAGAAAGCTGCACTAATGGAGTGACAGCTACTAGATAATCACAGTGCAAAACGCAGACTGAAGGGAAAGGTCACACCACTACAGGGAGAGGGCTCCCTGATTCAGTGACTCCACCCTGGCGGCACTGGTGATACAAATAGAGGCCAGGAGAGATGTCATGTTTCCATGGGGGGGAGGGGGGCGGGTAGGGAGGTAACTTTCCAAGCAGATCCTCAGAATGGAATGGGAGAAGGTGGCAAAGGCAATTGATGCCAAGAATAGTGCCCTGAGGACATGGCAGCAGTGCCAAAAAATGTTTAATGACCTCACTCAGGTGGTCAAGATGTGGCTGCACATCACACCTCTCACCCACCACACCACCATCACTCACCCAGCACCTCACCCTGACACTCAGGATCCACCACCAGCACCCTGACCCACTCTGACCCACACACATCTTCCAATCATGCCAGCCACACACACATCTCTCCATGCCTCTGTAAACCTAGAGCTATTCAGCTACAGCAGACACAACAACCCAACCACATTGACATTGTCCTCCGTTGCAGGAGAAGGTGGCCCATAACAGGAAGGAAAGCCAGAAGACTGGCAGAAGACCAGCACGCCTGCAATGCCTCAGTGTCTTCGAGGAGATGGTGCAATGAATAATCGGGACCAATGCCACAGAGCCAGAGGCACCTTGCATTGCTGAGGTCATCGAGGATGATGGTAAGTTGCTGTCTCCTGCACCTTCTCCACTCACTCCTCACCCTCACCCTGAAATGAAGTTAAAACTGGTGTGACTATGGGCCTCCTGCTTTCCTCCCCGCCCACCCTTCTCTCACCCCGACCCTCCACTGATGCTCTTGTGCTTTCAGATAGTCAAGAGCTGATGCTTGGTCAGCCTCAGCAAGACCAGGAGGAAAAGCAGCAGCAACCCCACAACAGTGAAGAGGAGATACAGTCATGTGACCTCCCACAAGCAGCCACCAGCTCAGACGCTGGCATTGTACAAACTTTAGAGACTAGTGTCAAGTCGGGATCAGCATGTGGAGAGTTACCAGGCACAAGTGGGCTGCAGCCAGACAAGGGGGGATCAAACTGCAGGGGTCAGCAATGTGTCCGTACACGGGCAGCGGTGTCTGTGGTAAAAGACTTCGGGGTCCGTGACTGATAACTTCAGGGATGAGAAATTTCCCATTGACTCAGTTGATATATTCTACATGGACTTCAGTAAGGCTTTTGATAAGGTCCTGCATGGGAGATTGGTTAAGAAGGTAAGAGCCCATGGGATCCAGGGCAATTTGGAAAATTGGATCCAAAATTAGCATAGTGGCAGGAGGCAGAGGGTAATGGTCAAGGGTTGTTTTTGCGAGTGGAAGCCTGTGACCAGGGATCGGTGCTGGGACCCTTGCTGTTTGTAGTGTACATTAATGATTTAGACGTGAATACAGGAGGTATGATCAGTAAGTTCGCAAATGACACGAAAATTGGTGGTGTTGTAAATAGTGAGGAGGAAAGCCTTAGATTACAGGATGATGTAGATGGGCTGGTAAAATGGGCGGAGCTGTAGCAAATGGAATTTAATCCTGAGAAGTGTGAGGTGATGCATTTTGGGAGGACTAACAAGGCAAGGGAATATACAATGGGTGGTAGGACCATAGGAAGTACAGAGGGTCAGAGGGACCTTGGTGTAACTTGTCCAAAAATCACTGAAAGCAGCAACACAGGTAGATAAGGTGGTTAGAAAGGCATATGGGATACTTGCCTTTATTAGCCGAGGCATAGAATATAAGAGCAGGGAGGTTATGATGGAGCTGTAGAAAATGCTAGTTAGGCCACAGCTGGAGTACTGTGTACAGTTCTGGTCACCACACTATAGAAAGGATGTGATTGCACTGGAGAGGGTGCAGAGGAGATTCACCAGGATGTTGCCTGGGCTGGAGCATTTCAGCTATGAAGAGAGACTAAAAAGACGAGGGTTGTTTTCCTTAGAGCAGAGAAGGCTGAGGGGAGATATGATTGAGGATCATTGATAGGTTAGATAGGAAGAAACTTTATCCCCTAACGGAGGTGTCAATAACCAGGGGGCATAGATTTAAGGTAAGGGGTAGGAGGTTTAGAGGGGATTTGAGGAAAACATTTTTCACCAAAGTAGGGTTGGAATCTGGAACATACTGCCTGAAGGGGTGGTAGAGGCAGGAACCCTCACAACATTTAAGAGGTATTTAGATGAGCACTTGAAACACCATAGCATACAATGCTATGGGCCAAGTGAGGGAAAATGGGATTAGAATGGGCGGCACAGTGGCGCAGTGGTTAGCATTGCAGCCTCACAGCTCCAGCGACCCGAGTTCAATTCTGGGTACTGCCTGTGTGGAGTTTGCAAGTTCTCCCTGTGTCTGCGTGGGTTTTCGCTGGGTGCTCTGGTTTCCTCCCACCACCGAAGACTTGCAGGTTGATAGGTAAATTGGCCATTATAAATTGCCCCGAGTATAGGTAGGTGGTAGGGGAATATAGGGACAGGTGAGGATGTGGTAGGAATATGGGATTAGTGTAGGATTAGTATAAATGGGTGGTTGATGGTCAGCACAGACCCGGTGGGCCGAAGGGCCTGTTTCTGTGCTGTATAACTCTATGACTCCAGTCCAGCTTTTTAAAAAATCACAGCCGTCACTTTTACAGCTGACAGGTGCTCAGAACGGGAACAGCATTTCTGATTCGGACAAGTTCGGAGTTTTCCAGCAGTTTCCGATTTTAGTTACAAATCTGTCGAAAAGCCTAGACTTGTCAGAATTGGAAACACTGTTCCCACTCTGAGCACCTGTCAGCTGTGAAAGTGGTGGTTAGGATTTTTTTTTCAACTGACCAACCACAAAGCAGCTCTACTGAGAGTTCCTGCTCTCTGCAACTGACAGAGACAGAGAGAGAGGGGGGGACACAGAGAGAGGGGGGGACAGAGAGAGAGAGACAGAGAGGGTGGGGGACACAGAGAGAGAGAGAGAGGGGGACAGAGAGAGAGAGAGAGAGAGAGGGGGACACAGACAGAGAGAGAGAGAGAGGGACACAGACAGAGAGAGACAGAGGGGGGGACACAGAGAGAGAGGGGGGGACACAGAGAGAGAGGGGGGGACACAGAGAGAGAGACAGAGAGGGTGGGGGACACAGAGAGAGAGAGAGGGGGACAGAGAGAGAGAGAGAGAGGGGGGGACACAGACAGAGAGAGAGAGAGGGACACAGACAGAGAGAGACAGAGGGGGGGACACAGAGAGAGAGGGGGGGACACAGAGAGAGAGGGGGACACAGAGAGAGAGAGAGAGAGGGACAGAGAGAGAGAGAGGGGGACACAGACAGAGAGAGACAGAGGGGGGGACACAGAGAGAGAGGGGGACAGAGAGAGAGAGGGGGACAGAGAGAGAGAGACAGAGAGGGTGGGACAGAGAGATAGGGACTGAGGGAGAGAGAAAGAGAGAGGAGGGGGACAGAGAGAGAGGGGGGGACAGAGAGAGAGGGGGGGGACAGAGAGAGAGAGACAAAAAGGGGACTGAGAGAGAGGACAGACAGAAAGAGAGAGAGGGGGGACAGAGAGAGAGACAAAAAGGGGTCAGAGAGAGAGGACAGACAGAAAGAGAGAGGGGGGTTACAGAGAGAGAGGGGGGGACAGAGAGAGAGAGGGGGGGGGACAGAGAGAGAGAGGGGGGACAGAGAGAGAGGGGGGGGACAGAGAGAGAGGGGGGGACAGAGAGAGAGACAAAAAGGGGACAAAGCGAGAGGACAGACAGAAAGAGAGAGAGAGGGGGAACAGAGAGGGGGGGGAGAGACGGGGACAGAGAGAGAGTGGGGACAGAGTGAGAGAGGGGGACAGAGATACGGAGGACAGAGAGAGGGGGAGAGAGAGAAAGGGAGAGAGAGGAACAGACAGAGCAGGAGGACAGAGAGAGAAAGACAGATAAGGTGAGTGAGAGAGGGGGACAGTGAGAGAGAGGGGGACAGAGAGATAGGGACAGAGGGGGGGCAGAGAAAGAGAAGGACAGATAGAGAGAGTGAGGGGGGGGGAGAGAGAGAGCAACAGAGAGAGAGAGGCATTCAGATAGAGAGAGGTGAACACAGAGAGAGGGAGGTGTAGAGAGAGTGGGAGAGAGGAGTACAGGGAGACAGAGGGGAGGAACAGGGAGAGAGAGGTGGTTCAGTGGAGAGAGAGGGGGAACAGAGAGAGAGAGGGGTCAGAGAGAGAGAAGGTGGGGGGGGGCGGGGAGAGAGAGGGGGGACAGAGAGAGAGGGGACAGAGAAAGAGAGGGGGACCAAGACAGAGGGGGACAGAGGAAGAGGGGGACAGAGATAGGGGGACAGAAAGAGAGCAGAATAGAGTGAGAGAGAGGGGATTTAGAGAGAGGGGACAGAGGGAGGGGGGACGGAGAGAGGATGGCAGAGAGAATGGGGAGAAAGAGGGGAAAGAGAAAGAGGGATAGAGATGGAGGGGGGAGAGATAGAAGGACAGATAGAGAGAGTGAGAGAGGGGGCAGTGAGACAAGGGGACAGAGAGAGAGGGAGGGATCGAGAGAGAGGGGAGAGAGAGAAGGGGACAGAATGAAAAATGGGGAGAGAGAGATTAAGAGAGACAGAGAGAGGAGGAAAAGAGAGAGAGAAAGACAGAGAGAGAATGGGGGACAAAGAGAGAGGGAGACAGAGAGCGGGACAGAGGAAGAAGTGGACAGAAAGGGGGACAGAAGCAGAGGGAGGCAGAGAGAGACGGGGGACAGAGAGAGAGAGACGGGGGACAGAGAGAGAGTGAGGGGGAACAGAGAGAGAGATAGAGAGAGAGGGAACAGAGAGAGAGAGAGAGAGAGAGGGAACAGAGAGAGAGAGAGACAGAGAGAGAGAGAGAGGGGGGGAACAGAGAGAGAGAGGGGGGGGGGGGGAACAGAGAGAGAGAGAGGGGGAACAGAGATAGGGGGACAGAAAGAGAGCAGGATAGAGAGAGAGAGGGGACACAGAGAGAGAGGGGATAGAGAAAGAGGGGGACAGAGGGATGGGGGATGGAGAGAGGGGGACAGGGAGAGTGGAAACAGAGAGGGGAGGGAGAAAGGGAGATAGAGATGGGGGGGAGAAATAAACGGACAGATAGAGAGAGTGAGAGAGGGGGGCAATGAGAGAGGGGCACAGAGAGAGAGGGGGATAGAGAGATACGGGGGACAGAGAGGGAGACAGAGAGAGATAGGGAGACAGAGAGAGAGGGGGACAGAAAGAAAGGGGGGACAGAGAGGGAGACAGAGAGAGGAGGACACAGAGAGGGGAACAGGGAGAAGGAGGTGGGACAGGGAGGGAGGGAGGGGGCAGGGAGAGAGTGAGGGGTACTGGAAGAGAGAGGGGTGACAGAGAGAGAGAGGGGATGGAGAGAGAGAGAGAGGGGTCAGAGAGAGGGGGGTCAGAGAGAGAGTGTGAGGGGGTCAGACAGAGAGGGGGGACAGAGAGAGAGGGGGTCGTTGGAGGGACAGAGAGAGGGGGGACAGAGAATGGGAGAGAGAGCGTGGGAGAGACAAAGAGAGAGTGGGACAGGGGGAGAGAGGTGGGACAGCAAGAGAGGGAGGGGGACAGGGAGAGAGAGTTTTATAGTTAATAAAGTTACACCTTTCTTGTTTAAATCTGATGAAATCTGTCTGGTTGATTTCTTTGCCATTACAATTAGAGTGTAGTGAGCAAGGACACACTGAGAGGGAAGCTAAAACACGGTGTTTTAAAAATTAAACCCTGTTACGGCCAATCCAAGAAAAGGCTGAGAGGGAACCCCTAGACCCCTTTCTCAGCTATTCACAATATATATTAATGATTTCGATGAGGGAACTAAATGTAATATCTCCAAATTTGCAGATGTCAGAACTGGGTGGGAGGGTGAGATGTGAGGAGGATACAGAGAGGCTTCAGGGTGATTTGGACAAGTTGAGTGAGTGGGCTAATGAATGGCAGATGCAGTTTAATGCGGATAAATGTGAGGTTATCCACTTTGGTAGCAAAAACAGGAAGGCAGATTATTATCTGAACGGCTATAAACTGAGAGAGGGGAATATGCAGCGAGACCTGGGTGTTCTCGTACACCAGTCACTGAAGGTAAGTATGCAGGTGCAACAGGCGGTAAAAAAGGCAAATGGTATGTTGGCCTTCATAGCAAGAGGATTCGAGTACAGGAGTAGGGATGTTTTGCTGCAATTATACAGGGTCTTGGTGAGGCCACACCTGGAATATTGTGTGCAGTTTTGGTCTCCTTATCTGAGGAAGGATGTTCTTACTGTAGAGGGAGTGCAGTGAAGGTTTACCAGTCTGATTCCTGGGATGGCGGGACTGACGTATCAGGAGAGATTGAGTCGGTTAGGATTCTATTCGCTGGAGTTCAGAAGAGTAAGGGGGGATCTCATAGAAACTGATAAAATTCTAACAGGATTTGACAGGGTAGATGCAGAAAGGATGTTCCCGCTGGTGGGGGAGTCCATAACCAGGAGTCAGAGTCTAAGGATACGGGGTAAACCTTTCAGGACTGAGATGAGGAGAAATTTCTTCACCCAGAGAGTGGTGAGCCTGTGGAATTCGCTACCACAGAAAGCAGTTGAGGCCAAAACATTGTATGTTTTCAAGAAGGAGTTAGATATAGCTCTTGGGGCAAAAGGGATCAAAGGGTATGGGGCGAAAGCAGGAACAAGTTACTGAGTTGGATGATCAGCCATGATCATAATGAATCGCAGAGGAGGCTCGAAGGGCCTACTCCTGCTCCTATTTTCTATGTTTCTATGTTTCACACCTGGTCGTAACAAGCACCATTCTGTGGTCTGAAAAGAAGCCTTGGATCAGAAACAATCCGATGACAGTTCTGTTCCTGAAGCCCAGGATGGAAAAGCTATCTTCAAATAAGATTGTCCACACAGGTGATTCGATGCAAAACACTGGGAAACCCTGCCAGTGCTGTGGAGCCAGAAAGACCCAGAGACATGATCAGTGTCCTGCTAATAAAGCAGAATGCTTTAATTGCAAAAGGACAGGCCACTTCGGAAAGATGTGCCAGAGCAAAACCTCTTCTGTCAAATTTACAAAACACAAAAACCTTCACACATAAATCGGTGAATGAGGTGGAACAACTTCCAGTGGAAGATAAACCAGGAGACTTCCTGGGGGAAATTAACAACCCCTGATAAGAATTTTAAATGGCAGACATCTATGTCAATGGAAATATTAGTAATTTCAAATTGGACACAGGCACAAGTGTCACAGTTCTGTCAGACCAAGAGCCATTGTTGACGCGACATTGCTTACAACCAATGAACACAGTTGATTGGTCCAGGAGGGATCTAACTGAAGGTGAAGGATAATCTTCACACAACTCTTCAATATAAAAGGAAGACAGATTATGGAAACCCTATACGTTTTGAAAAATCAATAATTTTCCCTGTTATGCAGAAAAGTGTACTTAGACCTACATCTACTCAAAAAGGAATGAATTTCCTTTTGAATGAATTCAAACAGTCAAAGACAAACAGTTGCCTTCAAGCGGACTATACGTACAAGTCCATATTTGTTCAGGGAAAGACGCAAGCTTCCACTGATGCGCTATCGAGAGCAATGTCCGACCATCCGACTCAACTGAACCTGAACTTTGTGGACAAGATGGAGTTGTATTCACAAAATACTGCACAACAGTGGCCAGCAAGTATACAGAAACTGCAAGAAATGTGTCACACCCAAAAGCAGGATGAAAATGTACTCATATACATCAATACTACACATAGGGTTGGCCTCAAGACCACCCTACGAATTCAGAAAACACTTCACAATCATCGATAATTGACTGGTGTATGGTCATTCCGTGTTCACTCAGATTGGGTATCTTGGAACGTCTACATCAGGGCCACATGGGCGTAACAATGTGTAGAGCATGGACTCAGTCATCCGCGTGGTGGTCAGGAATATCCAAAGACATAGCAAACATGGTCCTGACTGCCAAGTATTGCAATACACAGACTGGAGCACAGAGAACCTCTGATTACAATAAAATTCTCAATCAGACCTGGAAACAGCTAGGGATGTATTTATTTATGCACAATGGAAAATCCCATAATATCACAATCAATTATTTCTCATGATGGATTGAAGTGAAAAGATTGTACTCAACAGCAACAGAATCTGTTATCTGAAATTTGCAGGAGACCTTTGCGATGCATGCTGGGTCAGAAACATACGGATGGAGAAAATTCTCCTGAACACTCTTCATAAGCTCTTCCTCCTCTCTTCCCTTTACACTATTACTATCCCAGTCTATATTAAGACAATTGAAGTCCTCCTTTATAACCACTCTGTAATTCTTGCATGCTTCTGAGATTACCTCGCAATTTTTTTCTTTTATGTCTCTCCCATTAGTTGGTGGCCTATAGAATACACCAAGCAGTGTATTGGTACCTCTATTGTTTCTTAGCTCTAACCAAATAGATTCTACCCTTGATGCCTCTAGGGCACCCTTTCCCTCCAGCACTGTAATGTTCTCCTTAATCAAAACTGCTACCCCTCCTCCTTTCTTTCCTTCCCTATCTTTCCTGAACAACTTATATCTAGGAATATTTAGTACCCCAGTCTTGCCCTTTCTTGAGCCAGGTCCCATTATCACCATAACATCATATTCCCATGTGGCTATCTATGCCTGTAGCTCACCAATCTTACCGTACTCCGTGCATTCACATACATGCATGGGAAACTTAATTTAGACCTTATTCCACTCCTTTTTACTCTAACCCCACCGAATACCTCACTATTTCCTACTCTAGTGCAATCTGTCTCTCCCAATTCTCTGTGCACCTTGTTTTTCTTCTCTAATATTACCTCTTGGTTCCCACACCCCTGCCAAATTAGTTTAAACCCTCTCCAAAAGCACTAGCAAAATGCCCTGCTATGACATTGGTTCTGGCTCTGTCAATCTGACTTGTACAGATCCCATCTGCCCCCAAAACCAGGCCCAATATCCCAGGAATCTAAAGCCTTCCCTCCTGCATCATTCATCTGCTGTATCCTATTTCTATACTCACCAGCACGTGGTACTGGGAGTCATTCAGAAATTACTATCTTTGAGGTCCTGCTTTCTAGTTTCTTTCCTAGAAATGCCATAGAGTTCCCACATGGAACAGGATGTGCACTCCATGGGACCAAGCGACCCTGCCATCCCATGCCTCTATTTATTAGACTATTAAACTTACTAAAATTTAAAAAAAGACTCTCTAGCTACTCACCAATGAGTTGCGTCTCTTGTGGAGGTTAGGGAGGTTAACTACTGAAATGTTTTTACTTAACTCTTATTATCTAAAAACCTTTGATTTTAATTTACTGAAAAATTCAGAACTCTTTAGTGTTACTGCCCCCCATCATGAATTTTTAACTTTATCCCCTAGATCTGATTGATTGATTGAACACTGATTTTAATTTTATGATAAATTATCAAATTGCCTTTAGTTTTTAATGTTTGTACTAATTAATTGATCTAATCTTGATTAATTTAGATTAAACTAAAAGTTTATCGGTGTGGTCACCCCATGTGACTCCTTTTGATCAGTGGCATTACCACAATGTTTTTCCCCCCATTCGGTTCAGACTCTCAGATTCCGGCCTGCTTTATGTCTCTCCTCTCCAATCCCAGCCTGCTTTATGTCTCTCCTCTCCAATCCCAGCCTGCTTTATGTCTCTCTCCAGTTCCGGCCTGCTTTATGTCTCTCCTCTCCAATCCCGGCCTGCTTTATGTCTCTCTCCAGTTCCGGCCTGCTTTATGTCTCTCCTCTCCAATCCCGGCCTGCTTTATGTCTCTCCTCTCCAATCCCGGCCTGCTTTATGTCTCTCCTCTCCAATCCCGGCCTGCTTTATGTCTCTCCTCTCCAATCCCGGCCTGCTTTATGTCTCTCTCCAGTTCCGGCCTGCTTTATGTCGCTCCTCTCCCATTACGGTCTACTTCATTGGCTAGAAACTAGGGGCTGAATTGTTAGGCCTCAATGGGGTCTAGCCCGGAGGCGGGCAGGTGCAGACCTTTCAGCTCCAGCCAGCATGTCGGTTCCCCAACTCCATACTGCCCTTGGACCATTTTCCTGGAGACAGGACGGAGGCGGCAGCAGGGCTACCCACCTACAAGCAGTGGGTAGCTGATTCACCTAATTAAAGGCCTATTATCAGAGGCCGACTGGGATTTTCTGGTCAGCCTCCAGGTCCCCAGAGGCATTGGGGAACAGCCAACAGCCTGGAGGCAGCCTCCCGGTGACAGACTGGGGTGGGGGTGTGGGGGCAGCACTCCAGGGACGCTGAGAGGCCCCTCCCCTCCTGCCTGTCTGGCTTTAGCTTCAGCCTCAAGCCACCCTGTAAAGGGGCTCCCCACCACAGTGGTGACATTGCAGCTTGATCTATTTTTTATTTTAAATTTTAATGAAGTTGGAGAGAGGATGCCTCCATCTTTGGGCGCCTTCTCCCTCACATACCTGCCACGGCATCCTGCTGCTGCCTCTGAGCTGGAAGGCCTCCTATTGGCCTTCCAGATTTGAGAGCCTGCCCACCATCCTTAATTGGACAGTGAGCCCGCCCTCTGGCCACTGATAGGCCGACTTAGGTAAATTCACAGGTGAGTGACTGTTCCCCACACAGTGCGGGCTTCTGACCTCCATTTAAGCCTGACAGTGATGTTCAGAAACCCTCAGGGAAAATCCTGCTCCAGGAGTTCAATACCAGATGGGAGCTGATATAGAGTATTACATTATATTCAATTGACTACACTGAGATCAGTTACAAAAACATAGGGCAGCTCTATCCCTCATAAAATTCTTAAATATATGTATAGTTAACTTGTTTCCTAGTCACATATAAGGAACTGCATCTCTGATGAAGTCAAGGAAGCACAGGTCAGAGACTCAATTCCGTCTCTTGCCCCTTCGCATATCCAGTGAATTAGCTTCAAATTTTTATTGCTTTTCTCTTTCTGTAGTGCCTTTTTAAAAGTGCCAAAAAGGAATGGAAAGTTCTGAATCAAATATAACCCACAGTGGTCTAGGTTGTCCAACAGGTGTAATTTTAACTCATTTATTTCAAATGCTCGAGTGCCGGTGTTGAAGGAACACTGATTGAGTATCTGCGTATGAGTTAAGAGTCCGTAACTACATCCAGAAAGACCTTCAGGGATATCAAAATGTGTGGAATTTCAGTTTCATCTGCACTTTTTAATCATGAATATTATAAAGCACTTTTTCAACACTCCACAAAATCCTCAGTTCACAAGCCATCTGCAGTTACATGGATGATGCCAGAACTAAGATGTTAGAACTATCAGGAAAGGCTAAACAGGCTGGGGCTCTTTTCTCTAGAAAAGAGAAGTCTAAGGAGTGGCCAGATAGAGCTCTTTAAAATTATGAAGGATTTTGATTGGGTAGAAGCAAAGAAGATGTTTCCACGTTTGGGGAGACTAAAACTAGGGGCCATTAATACAAGATTGTTCACCAATAAATATTGTTGATAGGCTGAGATGAAGACAGATGACAGGGGGCTCGCATTGAGCATAAAGACTGGCATAGACCAGTTGGGCAAAATGGTCTGTTTCTGTGCTGATAATTCTATGTAACAATAGACCCTTATTTCTATTTGATATCGTTGTATAGTTTGTACTCAATCTGTGAGTTCCAGACTGGAGGATAAAGAGGAAATCATTGTGAGTGAATTAAACACGTGTAAAATAGTTGTATTATTTGCCTTGGAGAAAATGGGGACAGATGTTCTTGTAGTGAAGTAAGTAGTAATGTATTTTACTTCCATTTACAAGTAATTTTTAATCTCCTCTCTTACATATAATGACCCTCTTGTTCTAGGCAAAAGCTACAAGAAAAGTGTTCAGCAAAACTTGGAGCAAATCCCATGTAATGAATCTTAGATCATTTACAAACATAGTTATAGAGTCATTTCTGCCACAGAAGGAGGTCATTCAGTCCATCAAGTCATAGAGAACTGAAACAGGCCCTTCGGCCCAACAAGTCTGTGCCAACCCATTTATACTAACCCTACATTAATCACATTTTTCCCTCTCATATCCCCACCATTCTCCTACCTAAACTAGGGGCAATTCTTACAATAGCCAATAGCATGCCGTATGCCTTCTTGACTACCGTATCCATCTGCGTTGCCACTTTCAGTGACCTGTGGACCTGTACGCCCAGATCTCTCTGCCTGTCAGTACTCCTAAGGGCTCTGCCATTTACTGTATACTTCCCACCTGCATTAGACCTATTTTTTTTTTTGAATAGTTGAAAAAAATTCCCTTCTCAAAGTAACTTGAAGGGCATACAAAGTGAGAGGTTAATAATATCATTATGGTTAATTGTACTAGCTGTTTTATATTGCTGCTTGTGAAAACATCTGAGGAGATCCTGTTGGTATATGGAGCATGGGACAGCAGTCTTTTTATTCTGCTTTGAAAAACTGAATGAGAGCAGCAGAGAAAAAGGTGGGTTGTTGTAAACACATGTGATCATAGGGACATTACAGTAAAATATGAAGAAGCAAGTGACACAGATGGTGAGTTGACGAATTTTGGGACAGAGGAACATGGCCAAGCAGTATTTGCAGGAACTCATGGATGGATTGGAGTCTAACTTCACCTCTTTCTTAATCATCATCATCCTCATCTTCTTCATCATCATAGTTTACAAAGAGGTAGTTATGTCTCTATTTTACTCCCTCCTCAGCCTCCTCCTCCTGTGCTTCCTGTTGTTGTGACACATCTGCAGGAGAGGAGGGTATGAGTTAAGAATGGGTCAACATTACCCCCTTGGTTTTAAGGGGACAGAGAAGGAGGAAAAAGCTTGTGATTCTGTGGTGTTTCACAGGGATACCAAAGTGACTGTGTTGATGTTCAGTCACTAGACAGGTGGCAGATGAAATTTAAGGTTGAGAAATGCAAAGTGCTCCAGAAGAAAGAAAAATTGAAAGAAAAACTTGCATTTATGTCGGGCCTTGCATGAACTTGGGATATCCTAAAGCACCTTACAGCCAATGAAGTACTGTTGAAGTTCAATCACTGTTGTAATGTAGGAAACGCGGCAGTCAATTTGCACACAGCAAACTCCCACAAATGGCAATGAGGTAATGACCAGATCATCTGTTTTAGTGATGTTGGTTGAGGAATAAATATTGGCCCCAGGACACTGAGAAAAACAGGCCTAATGAGTAAAGAAAGTCAGATGTTGGGATGTATTAAAAGGTCAAAATCGAGTCCAAAGAGTGAGGTAATCATGCCACTTTATAAATCAGTAGTGCGATCAAACCTAGCACACTTTATATAGTTCTTGCTGGCACAATACAGAAGGATATGGCTGTTATTGAAATGATTCCAAACAGACCAACAAGAATTATAAGGAGGAATTATGTAAATTTCTCACTGGAATATAGAAGATTAATAAGTGATGTGACTGCTCTTTTCAGGATTCTATAGGGACAGGATAATGTCAACCATGACAAGCCGAGTAAAACCAGAGGACATGGCCTGTGCTTAAAGGGGGTAAATTCAAAGCAAATCTATGGAAACAATATTTCAGTGAGTGAGTGATAAATCTATGAAACAGGTTCCCTAGAGAAACGGTGAGAGCAGCTAGTATTGATTTATTCAAATGAAAATTATATAGATTTCTTTCAGAAAATAACATTTTAGTATAGGGTATGAGTAATTTGAGATGAGACACATAGTAAGTGCAGAATGCTTGGGAAGAACAGATTACTTTAGACCGATAGTTTTTAGTTTTAGTTTTTTAGTTTTAGAGATACAGCACTGAAACAGGCCCTTCGGCCCACCGAGTCTGTGCCGACCATCAACCACCCATTTATACTAATCCTACACTAATCCCATATTCCTACCACATCCCCACCTGTCCCTATATTTCCCTGCCACCTACCTATACTAGGGGCAATTTATAATGGCCAATTTACCTATCAACCTGCAAGTTTTTGGCATGTGGGAGGAAACTGGAGCACTCGGAGGAAACCCACGCAGACACAGGAAGAACTTGCAAACTCCGCACAGGCAGTACCCAGAATTGAACCCGGGTCGCTGGAGCTGTGAGGCTGCGGTGCTAACCACTATAGTTCCCAAAGCTCTTCACCAATAGAGGTCTCCCTCACCTTATGTCTGTATCTGTTGTAGACTAATTCATAGATATTGATTAATCAACAACTGCATTATGGTTGTATCATGTGACTACCAGGATGGAAGAAGATGAACTCGATGAACCTTGGACTTTTTACATCTAGCAATTCCTATGTTTCTAAACTAGAGCTTGTAAAATGCATCCAGATCCCTTCAGCTTCCAGAAGAGAAGAGTGCCTTACTAAGGGAGTTTGGTAAGTGAGTGAATTTTAAGGGTTAGTCTCGCAGGACTAGTTTTTGTTTTGTTTACATCTAGCGATTAATTGAAATTCCTGTTTCAGTTAAGAGGTAAGTTAGGTTTCTTGCAGTTTGAAATTAGGGTATACGAACACTCTGGGAGTATCTGTAGCTAGTTAATTAGGTAGATAGCTTAAACTGGTTTCTGAGCTTTAGCAGAGCTCTAGCATAGCTGACACAGCATTGTTTTCAGAGTATAAATTCAGGGGACTCTCAGTGCTGCTTGTCTGCATTGAGTGCGGCTGGAGGGCACAGAGTGTGAAGAAGGGAGTTTGGTAATTGAGGGAGTTCGGGAAGGAGGGGAGCTATAAATTAAGAAGAAAATAAGTTTGAGTGCATGGAGTGTAAAGTGGAAGTTTAGTGCATGAAGGAGAGGATCCTTTCTTTCTTTCTTTCTTCTACCTTTTTTCAGCCTCCAGTAGCTGCCTCTCTCTTCGGTAAAGAGGAAGAGGTTGATTGGTGAGTAACTGGTAAGTTATTTTACTTCTTATTGTAATAAAAAGTTTTTAAAGTTACATTGTGTCAGGTCAGCTCAGCCAAGTGGAATGTATGTCCTGTGGTATGTGGGAAGTCATGGACGCACCACGTGTCCCAGACGAACACATCTGCAGGAAGTGTCACTGGCTGCAGAAGCTTGAGCTCCAGGTTTCAGAACTCGAGTTGCGACTGGAGTTGCTGTTGTGCATCCGCAAGGTGGAGGACTACTTGGATGGCATGTTTAGGGAGATGGTCACACTGCAGGTTAGGAGCATGCAAGCAGAGAGGGAATGGGTGACCGCCAGACAGTCTAAGAGAACCAGGCATGCAGTGCAGGAGTTCTTTGAGTCTATCTTGCTTGTTAATTGGTTTTCCATTTTGGTTACTGGTGACAGAGATGGTTCCTCAGGGGAGTGTAGCCAGAGCAAAGTCCATGGCACCAGGGGTGGCTCAGCTGCACAGGAGGGCAGGAAGAAGAGCGGAACAGCAATAGTGATAGGGGATTCGATAGTCAAGGGATCTGACAGACATTTCTGTGGCAGTAAATGTGACTTCAGGATGATGTGTTGCCTCCCTGGTGCCAGAGTCAAGGAAGTCATGGAGCAGCTGCAGGACATCCTTCTGAGGATGAGGTCATGGTCCACATTGGTACTCATGACATAGTCGGAAGAGGGATGAGGACCTGAAAGCAGATTTTAGGGAGATAGGAAGGAAATTAAAAAGCAGAACCTCCAAAGCAGTAATCTCAGGATTACTGCCAGTGCCATGTGCTAGTAAGCATAGGAATAGGAGGATTGCTTGATTGAACATGTGGCTGGAGAACTGGTGTAGGAGGGAGGGCATCAGATTTCTGAGGCATTGGGACCAGTTCTGGGGCAGATAGGATCTGTACATGATGGACAAGCTACACCTTAACAAGACCGGGACTAACATCCTTGCAGGGAGATTTGTTGGGGAGGGTTTAAATTAGCTTGTCAGGGTTTGGGCACCTGAGGGGTAGCTCGAATTGGAAGGAAGTAAAGCGGGTAACAGGAGGTAGAAATGTACAAGTAACATTAGAAGGCAGGCAAAACAAAGGTGAGCAGAAGGTGTAATACCTGCCCATTTACCTCCTCTCTCCTCACTATCCAAGGCCCCAAACACTCCTTTCAGGTGAAGCAGCAATTTACTTGTACTTCTTTCAATGTAGTGTACTGTATTCGCTGCTCACAACGTGGTCTCCTCTACAATGGGGAGACCAAACAGAGACTGGGTGACCCTTTGCGGAACACCTCCGCTCAGTCCAAAAGCATGACCCCGAGCTTCCGGTTGCTTGCCATTTCAACACATTCCCCCCTGCTCTCATGCTCACATCTCTGTCCTGGGATTGCTGCAGTGTTCCAGTGAACATCAACGCAAACTCGAGGAACAGCATCTCATTTACCGATTAGGCACACTACAGCCTGCCGGACTGAACATTGAGTTCAATAATTTCAGAGCATGACAGGCCCCCCATTTTACCTTTATCTTTAGTTATTTTTTCTTTTTTCTTTTTTTTGTGTTTATTTTATTTTAGTTTGTTCAGTTTGTTTCTACTGTGCCTACCCACTGTTTTTTTTCATATTTGTGCTTGTGGCTGTTCAGTTTTCAGTCCATTAACACCCTATCTGTACTAATGCTTTGTCTTTCAGCACACCATTAACATATTGTTTGCTCCATGAGCTTCTGGGCAGCTATTCTGTGACCTTGTCCGATCAATACCTTCTCTTTTGTTATCTCTTGCCCCACCCCTACTTTACTTGCTTAAAATCTTTTACATTTCTTATATCTGCCAGTTCTGAAGAAGGGTCACTAACCTGAAACGTTAACTCTGCTTCTCTCTCGACACATGCTGCCAGACCTGCTGAGTTTTTCCAGCACTTTCTGTTTTTATTAAAGGTGAGCATCAACTAGGCTTAGAATGCAGAATGTCTAGAAGACAAGGTTAAGGGCACTCTACCTGAGTGCACGCAGCATTCGCAACAAGGTAGATGACTGAAAGGCCCAAATAGAGGTAAATGGATATGATCTAATTGCCATAACAAAAACATGGCTACAGCATGACCAAGACTGGGAAATGAATATTCGACATTTAGGAAGGACAGGCAAAAAGGAAAAGGAGGTGGCATTGCGCTGATATTAAAGGATGGGATCAGTACATTAGTAAGGGAGGATCTCAGATCGGAAGAACAAAATGTGGAATCTGTTTGGGTGGAGCTAAGAAACAGCAAGGGGCAGCAAACATTGGTAGGAGTTGTTTATAGGCCACCAAACAGTAATGGTAGTGTGGGGCATGGCATTAATCAGGAGATTAGAGAAGTATGTGGCATGCGTAATACAGTAATCATGGGTGACCTCAATCTGCATATAGACTGGGTAAATCTAATGAGTCCTAATGCTGTGGAGGACAAGTGTTTGGAGTGTGTTAGAGATGGTTTTCAAGAGCAATATGTTGAGGAACCGACTAAAGAACAGGCTATTTTAGATCTAGTATTATGTAATGAGAAAGGGCTAATTAATAATCTTGTTGCAAAAGAACCTTTCGGGATGAGTGACCATAATATGCTAGAATTTTACATTATATATGACAGTGAGGTATTTCAATCTGAAGCCAGGGTGTTAAATTTAAACAAAGGAAATTATGAAGGTATGAGGGGCAAATTGGCTGAGGTGGATTGGGAAAATACATTAAAAGGTATGACAGTACATAGGCAATGGATAGTCTTTAAATAAATATTACATAGTTTACAGCAACTATACATTCCACAAGGCACAAAAACCCAAAAGTAAAGGCAGTCAACTGTGGATAACAAAGGCAGTTAAGGATTGTATAAGATTAAAAGAAAAGGCCTATAAAGTTGCCAGAAATAGTAGTAAACCAGAGGTTTGGGAGGATTTTAGAATACAACAAAGGAGAATGAAGAAACTGATAAAGAAAGAGAGAATAGAATATGAATGTAAGCTAGCAAAAAAGATAAAAATGGACAGTAAAAGCTGCTATAGGTACATGAAAAGGAAACATTTGGCTAAGACAAATGCGGGTCCATTACAGGCAATGTCAGGAGAATTTATAATGAGGAATAGAGAAATGGCAGAGAAGCTAAATGATTACTTTGTGTCTGTTTTCACTGAGGAAGATACAAGAAATCTCCCAGAATTAGAGATCCAAGGGATTAGGGGGAATGAGGAATTGAAGGAAATTAGTATTAGTAAGAAGGTTGCATTGGAGAAATTAATGGGGCTGAAGGTTGATAAGTCCCCAGGACCTGATATTCTACATCCCAGAGTGTTGAAAGAGGTAGCTATGGAGATAGTGGATGCATTGGTGATCATCTTCCAAAATTCTATAGATTCTGGAGCGGTTCCTGCAGATTGGAAGGTAGCAAATGTCACCCCACTATTTAAGAATAGAGGAAGAGAGAAAACAGGGAATTACAGACCTGTTAGCCTTATATCAGTCGTTGGGAAAATGCTAGAATCTATTTCAAAGGATGTGATAAATGGACACTTGGATAATAATGATCTGATTGGGCATAGTCAATATGGATTTATGAATGGGAAATCATGTTTGACGAAACTGTTGGAGTTTTTTGAGGATGTTACTAACAGAATTGCTAAAGGGGAGTCAGTGGACGTGGTATACTTGGATTTTCGAAAGGTCTTTGATAAAGTCCCCCACAGGAGGTTGGTTTGCAAAATTAAAGCACATGGGATAGGAGGTAATATACTGGCATAGATTAAGGATTGGTTAACAGGCAGAAAACAGAGAGTAGCAATAAATGGGTCATTCTCGCATTGGCAGGCTGTGATGAGTAGGGTACTGCAGGGATCAGTGCTTGGGACCCCAGCTGTTCACAATATATATCAATGATCTGGATGTGGGGACCAAATGTAGTATTTCCGAGTTCGCGGATGACACAAAACTAGGTGGGAATGTGTGATGTGAGGAAGATGCAAAGCGGCTTCAAGGGGATTTGGACAGACTTAGTGAGTAGGCAAGAACGTGGCAGATGGAATATAATGTGGAAAAATGTGAGGTTATTCACTTAGGTAGGAGGAATAGATGTGCAGAGTATTTCTTAAATGGTAAGAGATTAGAAAGTGTAGATGTACAAAGGGACCTGGGTGTCCTTGTCAATAAGTCACTGAAAGCTAACATGCAGGTGCAGCAAGCAATTAACAAGGCTAATGGTATGTTAGCCTTTATCGCAAAAAGATTTGAGTACAGGAGTAGTGAATGCTTGCTTCAATTGTGTAGAACCTTGGTAAGACCGCACCTGGAGCACTGTGTGCAGTTTTGGTCCCTTTACCTCAGGAAGGATATTATTACCATAGAGGGAGTGCAACGAAGGTTCACCAGATTTGTTCCCGGTATGGCGGGACGGTGCGGAAGAGAGATTGGGGGAACTGGGCCTGTATTCTCTAGAGTTTTGAAGAATGAGAGGTGATCTCATTGAAACCTGCAAAATACTTAAAGGGACAGACAGGTTAGATGCAGCTAAGATGTTTCCCCTGGTTGGGGAGTCTAGAACCAGGGGACACAACTTCAAAATAAGGGGGAAGCCACTTAGGATAGAGATGAGGAAAAATTTCTTTACTCGGAGGGTTGTGAATCTTTGGAATTCTCTACCCCAGAGGGCTGTGGAAGCTCAGTCATTGAGTATGTTTAAAGCAGAGATTGACAGATTTCTAAATACAAATGACATAAGGGGATATGAGGATAGTGTGGGAAAAAGGCATTGAAGTGAATGATCAGCCATGATTGTATTGAATTGCTGAGCAGGCTTGATGGGCTGAATGACCTACTGTTGCTCCTTTGTTCCTATGTTTCTAAGATCTCCATGGTCTGTTCCACATAATCCATAAGTTGTTTAAGGTTGGTGGTCTGCACACACAAGCATCATGTGCCAATTTCTCCTGCAAAAAAATCGAGTAAATGAGGGAAGCCTCAGCAGCCTGTTTGAGGAAGAGTGTTCCAGATTTCCACCATCCTTTGCACGACTAAGTGCTTCCTTACCTCACCCCTGAATGGCCCAGCTCTGATGTGAAGGTCATGCCCCCTTGTTCTGGACTCCCGACTTGAGGAAATAGTTTCTCTCTATCTGCCCTATCAAATTCTTTGATCATCTTAAACACTTCAATTAGATCACCCCTTAATCTTCTGTACTAAAGGGAATACAAGTCCAGTCTATGCAACCTATCCTTATAATTTAACCCTTTTCTCCCCAGAATCATTTTCTATCATTACTGTATCATTCAGATGGGTGACCACAGTGCAACATCTGGAGTTAGGGCCCCCTTTAGCCAGAGAGCATTGTGAAGGGTTAGCTGTACATCAATGATTTTTATTCGTTCATGGCATGTGGGTGTCCCTGGCTAGGCCAGCATTTATTCCCATCCCTAATTGCCCATGGACAGGTGTAGGTGAGATACTTTCTTGAACCACTACAGTCCATGTGGGGTAGGTACACTTACAGTGCTGTTAGGAAGGGAGTTCCACGATTTTGACCCAGCGACAGTGTAGAAACGGCGACATAATTCCAAGTCAGGATGGTGTGTGGCTTGGAGGGGAACTTGTAGGTGATGGTGTTCCCATGCATCTGCTGCCCTTGTCCTTCTAGTTGGTAAGACATCTGCAAACGCAACATGAAGTCCTGTGACATTGATCACAAGTCGTGGGAGTCAGTTGCCGGAAAAAAGACAGAAGCACAAGGGGAGAGCCAACTGCAAAACAGCCCTGACAAGCAATTTTATCTGCAGCACCTGTGGAAGAGCCTGTCACTCTAGTATTGGCCTTTATAGCCACTCCAGGCACTGCTCCACAAACCACTGACCACCTCCAGGCCCTTACCCATTGTCTCCCGAGACAAGGAGGCCAAAGAAGAAGTATATTTGCCCAGAGTGACCAAGGGTGAAAAGGTAAAGTGCCAGTGTCTTACCTTGCTTGCCCTGGTGAGTCTTTGAACTTCTAGCATCACTCGTCTAGAGTGCTGCGAGTCCGAGTTGACACTAACCCAAATTTCAAGTCCTCCTTTCTATTTAATTTCGTCATATGAAGCATTGCTCCTTGTATATGCAGCATTTTCTTAGAAAGACTGAGTAAGCACAAGTTTGATCGTGGGATTTATACCTTAAATCATGGGGCTGCAGAATAAAAATTGAAACATGTGCTTTAAGACCTGTTCAAAGCTCAGGCCTTCCTGCACAGCTGACTGCAGTGAGGTGAGACAGTCAGACAGCACCCTCTACAGGAAACTGGCAAAGAGTGAGGCCTTGCTGATTCTTGTCATTCAGTGCAGAAAGTCATTTTGCCTTTGAATGAAAGCTTTGCCACAGAAAGTCACCAGCGGAGAAAATGTGCCAGGCCACGATTTGGTGCACATGCACATTGAGTACCACTCTCCAATCAGGGATGTGATTTGCCATCAGAAAAGCTGCAGGAAGAAAAACTGGCAAAGCTAAAGAACAATTGTTTTGTGCTGAAAATTGTTATACAATTTAGAATGGAGAGGTTTATAAAGCACCTTTCAAAACTTCAGGACATCCCAAGTGCTTCAGAGACATTCATCACTGCTGGCCATATATCCTCTACATCACAAAGACTGTTTACTTCCACCTCCATAACATTGCCAGTTTCCATCTCTGCGTCAGACCATCTGCAAGCAAAAAATGCATCAGTGCTTTTTTTCACCTCCAGACTCAACTATTCCATTGCTATCCTGGTGGCTTCCCATCTGCCATAAACTTTGGCCCATCGAACACTTTGTTGCTGGTATCCTAACCCTGACCAGTTAATTAGATTTTTATTTAGAGATACAGCACTGAAACAGGCCCTTCGGCCCACCGAGTCTGTGCCGACCAACAACCACCCATTTATACTAACCCTACAGTAATCCCTTATTCCCTATCACCTACCTACACTAGGGGCAATTTACAATGGCCAATTTACCTATCACCTGCAAGTCTTTGGCTGTGGGAGGAAACCGGAGCACCCGGGGAAAACCCACGCAGACACAGGGAGAACTTGCAAACTCCACACAGGCAGTACCCAGAATTGAACCCGGGTCCCTGGAGCTGTGAGGCTGCGGTGCTAACCACTGCGCCACTGTGCCTAAGAAATTAGGTAGAAAAAGGTGCACTCCAGAATGTAGGGATATGAGGTCCACTTCTGGACCCAAAAGAATATCTGGCGTGCAATCCAAATAAATGTGACGATCATCTTATCAATTGCTTTCTGACAATCACTAAATACAACATCCACTGCATTGCCTCAACCTTTACCTTCTGCAAGCTCCTCTAAAAAGCCAATCTAAGTTATTCAAGTGTAAATTGCTCTTTACATATCCATGCTGACCATCCCGGTTTTGTCCATGCATTTCTTAGGTAAGGTCATTTCATTAATTAAGGCATTTGTGTCATGTTTAATTGTGAGAAAAGTCTACTTCCTCGTTATATTTCCAATCAATTTAGTAACTATTTAAGCACTTTCAGAGCTTGTTACGGCAGGCATAACTCACTGGAAGACAGTTTGCATATTTGATATACCAGAATATGTCTGACAAAGACATCTGTCACATCCATCCACTCAGAAACATTCTCACGTCATATACCTGTTATATAGACCATTCACTTCTCAGAAATCATTTACTCATATGACGGCCTTATTAAGTTGAATGAACTATATTTTGCTCCAATACTATTAAAATAGCCTGCAAGCTCAGTAGCTGCTGATAACCCTACTCTTAAGGACCTCATTTTCAGGTACATTATCTAAACTGCTTCCTGGTGCCGTGTATGCGTATGAGAGCTGAAGTGTTCCTAGAATTTCTTTTTGAAAATTATCCTTAAAAATTCACAATTGCTGACCATCTGTTGGATTTTTGTGTCTTTTATGTCATATTCCCTATTATTATTATTTGTCCTTGGGATTATGATGACAGCTCATTATCCAGTTACACTGAGATCGTTAATGGTCAACCACATAATGCGGGGCTGTGGTCACCCAGTGATTGTGGAATCAATGCATGGTGATTGTACTTTCAATGGCCACTGATTGTGTATACAACCACCATTCATATTTAGCACCGTTCACATAGTAAAACATCCCCAAATTTTGACTTTCATGTTAGGATGGGTGACCAAAAGCCTGGCCAAAGAAGTCGGTTTTAAGGGGCATCTCAAAGGAGGAGAGAGAGGCAGAGAGACGGAGAGGTTTAGGGAGGAAATTCCAGAGCTTTGGGTCTCAGTAGCTGACAGCCCAACTGCCAGTGTTGGAACTTTTAAAATCAGGGATGCTCAAGTGGCCTGAGTTGAAGGAGTACAGGGATCCTGGAAGTTTGTAGGGCCGGAGGAGGTTATGGATATATGGATATTGGAGAGGGGTGGGGATCGAGGCCATGGAGAGAATTGAAAACAAGGAAGGGCATTTTAAAATTGTGGCATTGCTGGACTGGGAGTCAATGTCGGTCAGCAAGCACATAGGTGACTTGGTGCCAGTTAGGGTATGGACAGCAGACTTGTGGACCAGCTTGAGTTTACGAAGGGTGCAGCGTCGGAGAGCATTGGAATCGTTTGGTCTACAGGTAACACAACCATGGATAAGGGTTTCAGTAGCAGTTAGATTGAGGCAGGGGCAGAAATGGGTGGACGTAGCAGTCTTGGTGATGGTGAAGATATGTGGTTAGAAGTTCAGTTCATGATCAAATATGGCGCTGAGTTTGTTAACGTCTGATTCAGCCTTAGACAGATACCAGAAAGAGGGATGGAGTCAATGGCTAGGAAATGGAGCTTTTGGCAGGAACCAAAGAAAATAACTTTGATCTTCCCAATATTTAAATGGAGGAAATTTCCGCTTGTTCAATACTAGTTGTCGGACAAGCAGTGCAACAAATCAGAGAAAGTGCTATAGGAGATGTACAAGTCGTTAATAAACATATTACTTGTTTCAGTCTGTCAAATGAGGTGAAGTCAAAATGCATCTGCCAGTGTAATATGAAACTATGTTTAATCCAGTGAAGAGATTACTGCAAGAATAATTGTTAATTCGCAGGACATGTAACTCTGAAAAGGGTAAATTATTTATAAACTATCCTGCTTCCAGATTGTAGACAGGGCAAATTCTGATTACTAAACTCTTGAGAGAGAAATGTGTTCTATAAAATGCTTAAATTGTAAAAGTGACCAGGAATTCAGTGGCAGTTAATCATAGCCTCATAGAATCATAGAAGTTTACAGCACAGATGGAGGCCATTCAGCCCATCATGTCCGCACCAGCTGACAAGTAGCCATTCAGCTTAATCCCACTTTCCAGCTCTTGGTCCATAGTCTTCCAGCTTACAGCATACCCAAGTACTTTTTAAATATTGAGTGTTTCTGCCTCTACCAACCTTTCAGGTAGTGAGTGCCAGACCCCCATCACCCTCGGGGTGAAAAATTCCCCTCAAATTCCTACCTGTTGCCCTAAATCTATGCCCCCTGGTTATGGACCTCTCATCCAAGGGGAATAGAGCCTTCCTATCCACTCTATCTAGACCCCTCATAATTTTATACACTTCAATTAGGTCTCCACTCAGCCTCCTCTATTCCAAAGAAAACAACCCTAGCCTACCCAATCTTTCCTCGTAACCAAAATTCTCCAGTCTGGGCAATATCCTCGTAAATCTCCTTTGTACTATCTCTAGTGCAACCACATCTTTCCAATAGTGTGGTGACCAGAACTGCACACAACACTCCAGCTGTGACCTAAATGGTGTTTATTCCAGTTCCAATATAACTTAAATAAAAGCAAAATACTGCAGATGCTGGAAATTTGTATAACTTACAGTATAACTTCCCTGCTCTTATATTCTATGCCTGGGCTAATAAAGGCAAGTATCCTCTATGCCTTCTTGACACCCTACCCCACTGTCCAACCACTTTCAGGTATCTGTGGGCATGAACTACAAGGTCCCTCTGTTCCTCTATACTTTTCATCGATTAATCAAAGATATTCAGCATGGATTTAAGGGAAGATTATGTCTGACTAATATGATGAATTTTTTGAGGAAGTAACAAGGAGGGTCAATGAGTGTTGTGCATTTGATGTGGTCTATACCATTTATTATGTATTCCCTTGCCTTGTTAGCCTTCCCCAAATTCATTACCTCACATTTCTCCAAACTGAACTCCATTTGTCACTGATCCAACCACTTGACCATTTATATCTTCCTTCAGTCTACAGCTTTCTTCATTATCAACCACATGGCCAATCTTTGTATCATTGGCAAACTTCTTAATCATACCCATTACATTCAAGTCCAAACCATTGATATATACCACAAAAAATAAGGGACCTAGAACTGAGCCTTGCGGAACCGTACTGGAAACAGCCTTTCAGTCACAAAAACACTCATCGACCATTGCCCTTTGATTCCTGCTTCTGAGCCAATTTTGGATTCAACTTGACACTTTACCTTGGATTCCATGGGCTTTTAATTTCATGACCAGTCTGCCATGTGGGACCTTATCAAAAACCTTGCTAAAATCCATATAGACCACATCAAATGCACAACACTCATTGACCCTCCTTGTTACTTCCTCAAAAAATTCATCATATCAGTCAGACATAATCTTCCCTTAAATCCATGCTGAATATCTTTGATTAATCGATGTCTTTCTAAATGAAGATTTATCTCGTGCCTCAGAATTCTTTCCAATACTTTTCCCACCACCGAGGTTGGGCTGACTGGCCTAATTGGTGTAGCCCTTTCTCCATTTTTAAACAATGGTACAATATTAGGTGTCCTCCAGTCTTCTGGCACCAAACCTGAAGCCAGAGAGAATTGGAAAATGATGGTCAGAGCCTCTGCTATTTCTTCTCTTGCTTCCCTTAACAACCTAGGATACATTTCAACTGGGTTTGGAAATTTATTTGCTTTCAAAGATGTTGAACCCATTAATACTTCCTTTCTAACTATGTTAATTTCATCTAATATTTAATACTCCTCCTCCCTGATGCCAGTGTCTGTATCGATCCTCTCTTTTGTGTAAACAGACGCAAAGTATTTGTTAAGAATCAAACCCACATCCTCTGTCTCCAGACACAGGTTATCCTTATGGTCCTAATAGGCCCTATTCTTTCTTTAGTTGTCCTTTTACTCTTTATGTATTTATTAAAAATCTTTAGGTGTTCCTTGATTTTACTTGCCAATATTTTTTCATACCCTCTCTTTGCTTTCCTAATTTCCTTTTTAATTTTGCCCCTACACTTTTATACTGCTCTAGGTTTTCTGCAGTATTGTGCCCTCGGCATCTGCCATAAGCATCCCTTTTCTGTTATTCTCTCCTTTAAGCCCTTTGACATCCAGGGTGTTCTGGATTTGTTAGTCCCACCGTTTTTCTTTAAGGGAACATACTTGAGCTGAACCCTCACTATCTCTTCCACTAATGTCTCCCACTGATCAGGCACTGATTTAACTTCAAGTAGCAGTTTCCAGTCCACTTTAGCTAATTCACATCTCAGCTTAGTAAAATTAACATTTCTCCAATTGAGAACTTTTATTCCTGGTCTTTCTTTGTCCTTTTTCATAACTACCCTAAATCTGGCTGAATGATGATCACTTACTCCAATGTGCTCCCCAACT
The DNA here is from genome assembly GCF_036365525.1 of Heterodontus francisci. Classification (NCBI taxonomy): domain Eukaryota; kingdom Metazoa; phylum Chordata; class Chondrichthyes; order Heterodontiformes; family Heterodontidae; genus Heterodontus; species Heterodontus francisci. Next base: position 12,144,056 of record NC_090408.1, on the reverse strand, counting down.
GATACCCCTCCCACCTGCCCAGCTTCATTCCCTAAAACTACGTCCAGAACCACCGCCTTTCTTGTTGGGCTTGCTACGCACTGACTAAAAAATTCTCCTGAATGCATTTCAAGAATTCTGCTCCCTCTATGCCTTTGACACTAATTCTATCCCAGTCAATATTAGGGTAGTTGAAATCCCCCACTTTTACTGCCCTATTGTTTTTGCACTTCTCAGATATTTGCCAACATATTGCTCTTCTATCTCGCTCTGACTGTTTGGGGGTCTATAGTACATTCCCAGCAGTGTGCTTGACACTGTAATGATGTTCTGCAACAATACTTGGATGAATAAATATTTGATGGATGAACATTTGAACTTCTTTTGAATCCCATTAAAAATACATTTACCAAATATACTTTTTTCAAAACAAGTGACCGTGCATCAACTAAATAATTCATGGTGCAAAATGTGTTGGGTTGTTTGAGGTGACGAGGTGATTTTTAAATATAAATATTCACACAAGGAGTGTGAATTTATAAAAGTTATTACAATGAAGGGTGTTGATTGCTACATAAGACTGCCAGCTCGGTTAGACATATAATGGAGATTTCATCACATGACAGCCTCCCTCCAACTGCCCTGCACTGTCCAATTGCAATTTTTCCTCATTTTCAATATTTATTTAGCTAATAAAGATATGTTCAAAGAAAATGAAAACACTTATATTTTCCTAATGTCCCTATGATTGCAGGAGATTAATCTGCAATTCCTGCAAATGTCAGGGCAATCCTGGAGGCTTCACAACCCTGCAGCTACTGCAGACTAACACAAGCCTCACCACCTATGTGCTGACCGTAAATAGGTGAGGTGTGTATGAACAGATTCCATCAGTACTTTTACAATGGTGAAGTGAAATCCTTTTCGTGGCTTCAGGATAAATCCTGGATAGACTGAAGACTTCTGTGCAAATACTTGCAATGACGCACTTTGTCACAGTTACAATGAGTCTGGCCTGAGCTGCAATGGAAAATTAATTAAACCAACACAAGTTGATCTCTCCTGGCTAACCTGTGCTCTTAAGCAAGGTTGCACAGTATGCAGCAATGAAACACTCTCAAGCAAGGCCAGTGTTGTGATGTTTTCTAAGGGTAATCAGAAGGGACATCTGGTCCTGGATTAGCAGAGTTTCACCATAGAATAGATTTATGGGATGTTTACAGGGTTTTTGTTTAAATTGCTTGCTTGGTTGCTGTATACATTTGTTGATCTATATTTCCCCAGTGGTCCTGTTGTCCAATAACAGATTTGCTTATCTCATATGGTTTGGCTCCAGGCCTAAACAAAAGCTCCAGAATGGTATATGTGTAAATTTATGACCATATGTTTGATCTGCAAGTAATTACTAATCAGCAAGGAGTTCATTATTCTGTCAGTCACAGCTGCTTCATCAAGCAGTTCATCGTAGAGATTGTAAGATAGTAGAGTGGAGACAATCGTAGAATGGATCTCATAGTGGATCTAAATTAAACCAAATTGGCAGGGAGTTGGGAACTCAAGAGGGAGCTCAGATTGGAGGGAAGCAAAGCTGGTAACAGGAAGTAGAAAAGTAGTGAGCAAAGTTAGAAGGCAGATGAGACTAAGGCAAACATCAAATAGGATCTGAATGAGGAATAATGTTAAGACAAAGGTAAGGGCACTCCATCTGAATGCATGCAGCATTTGCAAAAAGGTTGATGATTTGAAGGCACAAATACAGGTAAATGGGTATTATTTAATTGCCATTGCGGAAACATGGTTACAGGGTGACCAGGACTGGGAACTGAAATTCGTCATTTAGGAAGCATAGGTGGAGGGGAAAAGGAGGTGGGGTAGCACCGTTAATAAGGGATGGGAGAGGATCTTAGATCGAAGGAGCAAGATGTAGAATCAGTTTTGGTGGAGCTAAGAAACAACAATGGGCAGCAAATATTGGTGGGAGTTGTTTATAGGCCACCAAACTGTAGTGGTAATGTTGGGCATGGTATAAATCAGGAAATTAGAGCAGCAGGTAGCATGGGCAATATAGTAATAATAGGTGACTTCAATTTACATATGGACTACGTAAACCTAATTCACACTAATTCTGTGGAGATTGAATTCCTGAAGTGTGTAGGAGATGGGTTTCTGGAGCAGTAAATAAAAACAGAAAGTGCAGGAAATACTCAGCAGGTCTGACAGCATCTGTGGAGAGTAAAGCAGAGCTAATGTTTCAGGTCTATGACCTTTCATCAGACATTGTGTTCTGATGAAAGGTCACTGACCTGAAATGTTAACTCTGCTTCTCTCTCCACAGATGCTGCCAGACCTGCTGAATATTTCCAGCACTTTCTGTTTTTATTTCAGATTTCCAGCATCCATAGTATTTTGCTTTTATTCTGGAGCAGTATGTTGAATGACCTACTAAAGATCAAGCTATTTTAGGTATAGTATTATGCAATGAGAAAGGGCTAATTAATAACCTTTCTGTAAAGAAGCCATTTGGAAATAGTGACCACAATATGATAGAATTTTACACTAAGTTTGAAAGAGATATCGTTCATTCTGAAACTAAGATCTTAAATCTGAACAAAGGAAATTATGAAGGTATGAGGGCAAGTTGGCTAAGGTAGATTAGGAAAATGCACTAAAAGATTTGACAGTAGACAGACAGTGGCTAGTATTTAAAGAAGTATTACATGGTTTACAATAAATATACATTCCCCTAAGACACAAAAACTCAACACGAAAGGTGAATTAATCGTGGTTAACAAAAGAAGTTAAAGATTGCATTAGGTCAAAGGAAGTGGCTTATAAGGTCACCAGAAAAAGTGATAAGCCCAAGATTTGGGAGCAATTTAGAATCCAACAAAGGAGGAGCAAGAAACTGATAAAGAAAGAGAAAAGAGATTATGAATGCAAGCTAGCTAGAAAAATAAAGGCGGATTGCAAAAGCTTCTTTAGGTATGTGAAAAGGAAAAGATTAGCAAGAATGTTTGCCCATTGCAGGCAGCTGCAGGAGAGTTTGTGATGGAGAATGAGGAAATGGCGGAGAGACTAAACAATTACTTTGTGTCTGTCTTCATGGAGGAAGACACAGAAAATCTCCCAGAAATATGAGGGAACCAAGGGACTTGTAAAAATGAGGAACTGAAAGAAATTAGTACCAATAAAAAGGTAGTACTCAAAAAATTTATTCGATTGAAAGTTGATAAATCCCCTGGACCAGATCGTGGTTGCGGTTGTTGGAGGTCAATCATCTCAATCCCAGGACATCACTGCAGGAGTTCCTCAGGATAATGTCCTAGGCCCAACCCTCTTCAGCTGCTTCATCAATGACCTTCCCTCCGTCATAAGGTCAGAAATGGGGATGTTCGCTGACGATTGCACATTGTCCAGCAGAATTCATGACTCCTCAGATACTGTAGTAGCACATGTCCATATGCAGCTAGACCTGGACAAAATCCAGGCTTGGGTTGATAAGTGGCAAGTAACATTCGCGCCACACAAGTGCAGGCAATGACCATCTGAAACAAGAGAGAATCTAACCATCTCCTCTTGACGTTCAATGGCATTACCATCGCTTATGGCAGATGCCAGATAGAAAATAGTATTGAGAACCAGGCCTAATACAGAAGGTCCAGAGGGGAAGTGAAAAAGCAAATAAGAGAAGCAAAGAGAGAGTATGAAAAGAGACTGGCAGTTATCATAAAAGGGAATCCCAAAGTTTTCTATCGGCATATAAATAGTAAAAGGGTGATAAAAGGAGTAGTGAGGCCAATTCGGGACTGAAAAAGGGATTTGTGCATGGCAGCAGAATGCATGGCTGAGTTATTAAATGAATACTTTGCATCTGTCTTTACTAAGGAAGAAGATGCAACCCAAGCAATGGTGAAAGAGGAGGTAATTCAGACACTAGAAGGGTTTAAAATTGATAAAGAGGAGGTATTGGATTGGCTGTCTGTACTTAAAGTGATAAGGCACCAGGACCAGATAAGATGCATCCAAGGATACTGAGGGAAGTGAGAGTGGAAATCGCAGAGGCACTGGCCATAATTTTTCTGTTTTGTTTAGACTTGGGGGTGGTGCCAGAGGACTGGAGAATTGCAAACATTACACCCTTGTTCAAAAAGGGTGTAAAGATAAGCCCAGCAACTACAGGTTAGTCAGTTTAACTTCAGTGGTGGGGAAAATTCGAGAAAGAATAATTCGGGATAAAATTAATAGTCATATAAATAAATGTGAGTTAAATAAAGAAAGCCAGCATGGATTTCTTAAGGGAAAATCATGTTTAACTAACTTGCTGAAGTTTTTTAAGAGGTAACCGAGAGGATTGATGAGGGCAATGCAGATGATGTGGTATACATGGACTTCCAAAAGGTGTTTGATACAGTGCCGCAGAACAGACGTGTGAGCAAAGTTACAGCTCATGGAATAAATAGGACAGTGGCAACATGGATACAGAATTGGCTGAATAACAGAAAACAGAGTGTAGTGGTTAATGGATTTTTTTGGGCTGGAGGAGGGTTTGTAGTGGAGTTCCCTGTTTTCCTGATATATATTAATGACCTAGACCTTGGTGTACAGGGCACAGTTTCAAAGTTGCGGATGCTACGAAACTTGGAAACATTGTGAACAGTGAGGGGAATAGTGTAGAGAAACTGTTCCCACTCGTGAAAGGATCGAAAACGAGAGGGCACAGATTTAAAGTAATTGGTAAAAGAAGCAAAAGCAACATGAGGAAAATCTTTTACTGCAGCGTGCGGTTTAGGTCTGGAATGCACTGTCTGAGATTGTGGTGCAGGCAGGTTCAATTGAGGCATTCAGAAGAGAATTAGACAGTTATATGAAAAGGAAGAATGTTCAGGGTTATGGGGAGAAAGCGGGGGAGCAGCACTAGATCAATTGCTCATTAGGTGAATTGGTGCAGATACGATAGGCCAAATGCCTCCTTCTGTACTGTAATAATTCTGTGATTCTGTGATATAAATAGATTTTCAGAGCTTTGACAAATATATAAAAATTAGGAGAATCGCTGAAGTAAGCATTGGTTACTTAGAGGCAGAGACAGGAAAAATTATCATGTGAAATGAGGAAATGGCAGAGGAATTGAACAAATATTTTGTGTCTGTCCTCACAGTAGAAGACACAAATTACATAGCAGAAAACGAGGATAACAAAGAGGCTAATAAGGGTGAGGAACTTAAGGTAATTAATAACAGCAAAGAAATAGTATTAGAGAAATTTAGAGGGCAAAAACCAACAAATCCATTGGACCTGATGGCCTCCATCCTAGGATTCTCAAATAGGTAGTTGTAGAGAAAGTGAGTGCACTAGTTATGATTTTCCAAAATTCCCTAGATTCTAGAACATTCCCAGTGGATTAAAAGTTAGCAAACGTAACACTGCTATTCAAAAAAGGAGGAAGGGAGAAAAAAGGGGGCTACAGGTCAGATAGCCTGACATCAGTCATCGGGAAAATGCTGGAATCTATTATTAGGAAGTCTTAACATTGCACTTATAAAATCATAGTATGATCAAACAGGGTCAACATGGTTTTACAAAAGGGAAATCATGTTTGACAAATTTATTAGAGTGTTTTGAGAATGTAACTAGTAGGGTAGATAAAGGAAAGCGAGTAGATTTAATATATTTGGTTTTCAAAAGGCACTTGATATGGTCCCACACAAAAGGTTAATAAGCAAGGTCAGGGCTCATGGAATTGGGGGTAATATATTAGCATGGATAGAGGATTGGGCAGGAAGCGAAGAGTAGACATACATGGCACATTTTTAAGTTGGCACACTATGGATAGTGGAGTGCCAGAAGGATCAGTAGCTGGGGCCTCAGCTATTTACAATCTATATTAATGGCTTGGATGAAGAGACAGAGAGTAATGTATTCAGGTCTGCTGATGATGCAAAGCTAGGTGTGAATGTAAGCTAATGAGGAGGACACAAAGAGGCTGAAAAGAGATATAGACAGGTTAAATGAGTAGGCAACAAGGTGGCAGATGGAGTGGGGAAATGTGAAGTTATTCACTTTGGCAGTAAGAATAGAAAAGAATATTTTTTAAAAGGCATGAAACTTCTAAATGTTGATGTTCAGATAGATTTGGAGGTACTTGTACAAGGAACACAGAAAGTTGCCATGCAGATACAGCAAGCAATTAGGAAGGCAAATGGCATGTTGGGCTTAATTGCAAAGAGAATGCAGTACAGGAACAAGGAAGTCTTGCTACAATTGTATGGGGCTTTGAGACCACACCTGAAATACCATGCATAGTTTTGGTCTCTATATTTAAGGAAGGATATACTTGCCTTTGAGGTGGTACAGCAAAAGTTGACTAGATTGGTCTCTGGATGAGAGAGTTGTCCTATGATGAGAGGCTGAGAAAATTGGGCCTATACACTCTGGAGTTTAGGTGAATGAGAGGTGGTCTCACTGAAACATTTAAGATTCTGAAGGGGCTTGACAGGGTAGATGCTGAGAGGTTGTTTCCTGTGGCTGGGGAATCTAGAACATGGGGACACAGTCTCAGGATAAGGGGTCAATCATTTAGGACTGAGACAAGAAGAGATTTTTTTCACTCAGAGTTGTGAATCTTTGGAATTCTGTACTGCAGAAGGTTGTGGATGCTCAAGACTGAGATATACAGATTGTTGGTCTCTCAGGGAATCAAGGGATATGGGGAACAGGTGGGAAAGTGTAGTTGAGGCAGAGGATCAGCCATGTTTATATTAAATTGTGGAGCAGGCTCGAGGGGCCATATGGTCTACTCCTGCTCCTATTTCTTATGTTATGTTTTTATTACAGTGAAGTGGCTCTGGTAGTGGAGTGGGAATGGGATTGGGAAGGGGGGAATGAGAGTAAGGTTAGTCTGATAATGGACTGGAACAAAGAACAAAGAACAGTACAGCACAGGAACAGGCCATTCGGCCCTCCAAGCCTGCGCCGATCTTGATGCCTGTCTAAACTAAAACCTTCTACACTTCCGGGGACCGTATCCCTCTATTCCCAGCCTATTCATGTATTTGTCAAGATGCCTCTTAAACGTCGCTATCGTACCTGCTTCCACCGCCTCCCCCGGCAGCAAGTTCCAGGCACTCACCACCCTCTGTGTAAAGAACTTGCCTCGAACATCCCCTCTAAACTTTGCCCCTTGCACCTTAAACCTATGTCCCCTAGTAACTGACTCTTCCACCCTGGGAAAAAGCTTCTGACTATCCACTCTGTCCATGCCACTCATATCTTTGTAAACCTTTATCATGTCGCCCCTCCACCTCCGTCGTTCCAGTGAATACAATCCGAGTTTATCCAACCTCTCCTCATAGCTAATGCCCTCCAGACCAGGCAACATCCTGGTAAATCTCTTCTGTACCCTCTCCAAAGCCTCCACGTCCTTCTGGTAGTGTGGCGACCAGAACTGCACGCAATATCCTGAGTGTGGCCTAACTAAGGTTCTGTACAGCTGCAGCATGACTTGCCAATTTTTATACTCTATGCCCCGACCGATGAAGGCAAGCATGCCGTATGCCTTCTTGACTACCTTATCCACCTGCGTTGCCACTTTCAGTGACCTGTGGACCTGTACGCCCAGATCTCTCTGCCTGTCAATACTCCTAAGGGTTCTTCCATTTACTGTATCCTTCCCAACTGTATTAGATCTTCCAAAATGCATTACCTCACATTTGTCCGGATTAAACTCCATCTGCCGTTTCTCCACCCAAGTCTCCAACCGATCTATATCCTGCTGTATCCTCTGACAATCCTCATCACTATCCGCAACTCCACCAACCTTCGTGTCATCCGCAAACTTACTAATCAGACCAGCTACATTTTCCTCCAAATCATTTATATATACTACAAATAGCAAAGGTCCCAGCACTGATCCCTGCGGAACACCACTAGTCACATCCCTCCATTCAGAAAAGCACCCTTCCACTGCTACCCTCTGTCTTCAATGACCAAGCCAGTTCTGTATCCATCTTGCCAGCTCACCTCTGATCCTGTGTGACTTCAACTTTTGTACCAGTTTGCCAGGAGGGACCTTGTCAAAGGCTTTACTGAAGTCCATATCGATAACATCCACTGCTCTTCCTTCATCAATCATCTTCGTCACTTCCTCAAAAAACTCGATCTGAAGATGGATTGGATATTTTAGTGGAGTGAATATGAGAGTGAAGTGGGCATGCTCCTGAACTAGGCATACAGAATTGTGAGCTAAAATCCCATTCTATCTGCACCACAATAAATTGGCCAGATTGTATTAAAAATCCAACTTTGTCCTGGTTGAAACCGGTTCCTGTACCTCGCCTAATCCACAGTAGTTTATGAATTTCCTTCTGAAGTGGCCTTTCAAATCATTCAGTTGCACAAATGTAGTGGTTCTGTTACTGAAACCAGTAAGCGAGACAAATAATCCAGGCAATATGAGTCAAGATCCTGCCACGGCAGTTTGAATAAATGAATACAGTTTTTAAAATCTGGAAACAAAGAGCTGTTAATCATTTTTTTAAAAAGGGTCATGAATCTGTCCGATTGTCATAACAACCCATTAATATCCATCAGCGGAGGAAACCTGCCCTCCTTACCTGATTTAGCCCATATGTGACTCCTGTTTAAGTCTTAACATCCTGGGAATGAGAATGAATAGTTAAATAAAAAATGAGAAGGCACACTGCTGCTTTTCAAGGTCACTAGGACGAGGCAAAGAATGCTAAACACAGATTTTTATAATCTGTTTTCATCCCTTCCCGTCAGGAGTCTAACAAGTCATGTGGATTGGCAAGTCACTGAATGGGAATCTGCTGAATCCCAAAGTGCTACATTCTGGCTCCGGGTCTTTAGAAATGAATTCTAAATGGACTGATGCACTCAATGAGACAACTGCTTCTGAAAACCCAGTCCTCAACGCTATTTCTTTTTTTCCTCAGAGATACGAATCAATTGGTTCCTCTTAACTGGAAGGAAGGATTTCCTCTCATCAATCTCTCATAGACACTGGACCTCCTACCAGTACCACCCCCATAGGCAATCAAAAAGGTTCCACATAAAACACTGTTAGCTAGAACTAAAGCTCATGGAATTGAAAGAAAATTATTGACCTTGTTTGGAGATTGTTTAGGCAGTAGAGGACAGAGTGTAGAGATAATGCATATGTCCTCAAATTGGAAGGACGTGACTACTGGTCTCCCACAATGATCAGTGCTGAGCCTCAACTATTCACTATATCTATTAATGATTTAGATAACACAATAGAAAGTCTTATATCCAAGTTTGCTGATGACGCAAAATTGGTGGAATAGTAAGTAGTATAGTTGGGTGCATAAAGTTACAAAAAGACATTGACAGATTAAGTGAGTGGAAAAAGCTGTGGCAGATGGATTTCAAAGCAGGTAAGTGTGATTCCATCTATTTCTGGGCCATAGGATAGATCCAAGTATTTTTTAAATAATGAAAATCTCCGAATAGTGGAAGCCCAAACAGATTTAGGGGTCCAGGTACACAGCTTGCTAAAATATATTGGTCAAGTAAAAAATATAATCCAGTAGGCTAATGGAATGTTTACTTTTAAAATTAGAGGGTTAGAATATAAGGAGGTGGAAGTTTTGCTACAGCTGTACAAAGCCCTGGTTAGACCACATCTGGAGTATTGTGTAGAGTTCTGGGCATCACAATTTAGAAAGGATATATTGATCTTGGAAGGCATGCAGCACAGATTCACTAGAATGTTACTGTGGCTTCAAGAGTTAGATTATGAGGATAGATTGCATAAAGAAGGCTGGTATTCCCTGAAATATAGACTTTTAAGAGGTGATTTGATTGAGATTTTTAGGATTTTGAAAGTAATTGATAGGGTAGAGAGAGAGAAACTGTTTCCACCAATGGGAGAGTCTAGGACAAGGAGCCAAAACAAAATCAGAGCCAAGCCATTCAGGAGAGACATTCGGAGACACTTCTTCATGCTAAGGGTGGTCGGAGAGTGAAACTCTCACAAAAAGCAGCAGATGCTAGCTCAATTAGTAATTTACATCTGAGATTGATAGACTTTTGCTAGCCAAGTGTATAAAATGTTATGGAGCCGGGCACGTGGCTGGAGTTAGGGTACAGAGCAACCATGATTTCATTGAATGTCAGAACAGGCTTGATGGGCTGAACAGCCTATTCCTGTTCTTATGTTCCATCCCCCATCTGTGGTAACTCAATTCACTGTGTTCAGGTCTCAAGGACATTTTCCTTTCGGTTCATTCTCCCATCTCGTAGTTTCCTTTGTTAGATTATTCACTAATTTACATTTTTCACATTAATTGTAGAGTGGGGGAAAACATTGCACCATGTGATCCCCTGCCGAATTATTGATGATATGGTTTGTACTAGTCGGGGTCATTCCACAGACCAATGCTCATAATGGGGAGAGAAGCTCAGAGAGAACATATCTCGAACCATTGTGGGTGTGCCGCTTAAAACTTTCCTTCCAACCTATGATTGCACCTCATAAAATCATCGAAATGACAGCAAAGTAGTCCATTCGGCCCATCACTCCTGTGCCAAGTGCTAGCCCTTCAACTGGTGCCATCTATTCTCATCTCATTTCTTTGTGCTTGCTTCAATCCATTGTAGCAAACTTCTAAATGAATCATAAGATTTAAAAAAAATTATATTGGACAAAATTTGAGATAACATAAATGAAAAGAAGTGTGTTTAACAGGATGTCAATTTTCTGTGCAATAATGAGGACTGGTTTACAGTAAAAAGACTCGGGTGCTATGTACAGCCTTTATTCTGAGCTTTGGGAAAAGCTAATTCGGAATTCAATTATGAAAGGTTCTGAAACCCTTGAAAATTAAGGCTGGCAAGCCACCTGAAACCTCTCTCTCTTACTGGAGATGTCAAACCAAGCATCTGCTGATCAACAAAGGTTTCCTGATGCTACTCATAGTGACAGAAACTTAATAAAAGCTTCCTCTCAAGCACAGATATTTGAAATGGACAGTGAAACAGGAGGCAAATGATTCTCTTCAAGCTGGTGCCAGTTTGATCTACTTGATAGCATTCTATCTGAGGTTGGAGTGTTTATGTCCCATTCCTGGACCAGGCTAAGACTCCAGTTCACTTCTAAAGAAATTCTCTAATGGCAGAAAACCTCATCGGCCCATTCTGATGTTTCAGGCCAATGTTAAGGATTCCTCGGCACAATTTGAAGATGAGCAGGGAACTCTTCCTGTTGATCTAGTTATTAGTCCTTCCACAACCCACAACTTCAAAACAGATTTACTGATCATTTATCTCATTGCTGTTTGCAGGACCTTGTTGTACTGTGTTTGATATTGTGGCGGAATTTGCCGACATAGCAACAGTTGCTTGCATTTCAAAGTGACTCATTCTGAAGTGCATTGAGTTGGTTCTGAGAAGGGATGATGGGTGGAGTTTTCCAAGATCCACAAAAGGCAGCTTATCAGAAAGCCACGGATGTACTGCCTGTCATTTTCTGTCCGCCAATGTTAAAGGATGGAAGGTTGCACACCCATGGGTTTTCGATAAGCTTTTATTACTGTGCAAGGCAGGGTCGGTGGTGGAGGTGCCTCAGAAAACTCTGCCAGAGGCACCAAAGGTCCATTTTCTTATGTGCCAAGAGATAAAGATCATTAACGATGGCTGGTCATGAGGTTGTTGCTTCGGTGACAGGTTCAGGCGGCCATAGAATTGTAATGTGCAGCATCTTAGCAGAAACAGTTATAATCACAGGGGTTCGAGGCACAAACCATCCAATCTGTGGATTGTACTGTAATTTAATATATAACACCCCATCTGATCAACAGTAAGAACGCACAGACATTCGGAACAGGAGGAGGCCATTCAGCCCCTCGTGTTTGCTCTGCCATTCTATCAGATCATGGCTGCTTTGCACCTCAATTCCATTTACGTACCTTAGTTCCATATTCCTAATGCCCTTACCTAACAAAAATCTCACTCTTGAATGCTCCCAATTGATCCCAGCATCCACAGCCGTTTGGCAGGAGAATTCCACTGTGTAAAAAAGTGCTTCCTGATTTTGCTGTAATTTTATGGCCTGCCAGAAATGCAAACAGCTAAATTCTTAAAATTGGAATAGTCTGTAAATTAGAATATTAATGTACATCCTCTGGTCTTTGCAGCCATCTTGTGGACTCTCAATGGTAATGCAGTATTGCAGAAGCTGTTACAGAAATCTTTTTAATTATGTATTTGTGAGGAAAATTCCTCTGAAGAAGGAATTTTCCTCCACACAAGATCAGGGGGCAGGTTGTTCAACCTTGCCCGTCTAAGAGCGAAGTCCAAAGTACGGAAAGTCCTCATCAGAGAACTCCTCTTTGCTGACGATGCTGCTTTAACATCTCACACTGAAGAATGCCTGCAGAGTCTCATCGACAGGTTTGCGTCTGCCTGCAATGAATTTGGCCTAACCATCAGCCTCAAGAAAACGAACATCATGGGGCAGGATGTCAGAAATGCTCCATCCATCAATATTGGCGACCACGCTCTGGAAGTGGTTCAAGAGTTCACCTACCTAGGCTCAACTATCACCAGTAACCTGTCTCTAGATGCAGAAATCAACAAGCGCATGGGTAAGGCTTCCACTGCTATGTTCAGACTGGCCAAGAGAGTGTGGGAAAATGGCGCACTGACACGGAACACAAAAGTCCGACTGTATCAGGCCTGTGTCCTCAGTACCTTGCTCTACGGCAGCGAGGCCTGGACAACGTATGCCAGCCAAGAGCGACGTCTCAATTCATTCCATCTTCGCTGCCTTCGGAGAATACTTGGCATCAGGTGGCAGGACTATATCTCCAACACAGAAGTCCTTGAAGCGGCCAACATCCCCAGCTTATACACACTACTGAGTCAGCGGCGCTTGAGATGGCTTGGCCATGTGAGCCGCATGGAAGATGGCAGGATCCCCAAAGACACATTGTACAGTGAGCTCGCCACTGGTATCAGACCCACCGGCCGTCCATGTCTCCGTTATAAAGACGTCTGCAAACGCGACATGAAATCGTGTGACATTGATCACAAGTCGTGGGAGTCAGTTGCCAGCATTCGCCAGAGCTGGCGGGCAGCCATAAAGACAGGGCTAAATTGTGGCGAGTCGAAGAGACTTAGTAGTTGGCAGGAAAAAAGACAGAGGCGCAAGGGGAGAGCCAACTGTGCAACAGCCCCAACAAACAAATTTCTCTGCAGCACCTGTGGAAGAGCCTGTCACTCCAGAATTGGCCTTTATAGCCACTCCAGGCGTTGCTTCACAAACCACTGACCACCTCCAGGCGCGTATCCATTGTCTCTCGAGATAAGGAGGCCCAAAAGAAAAAGAAAGAAGAAAGAATTTGTGGCAGATATATAGATGAATCTTTACTAATAGTTTGCTGTATATCATGCACTTCCTGTAAGTATTAGAATTATTTCCTTCCATAATATTTTGCTGATAATATTGTCATTGTAAATCAGTGAATCCTCCAACTAACTACGCAAAATGACTTTAACTGGCAGGCCTCATTTTAATGGTTGAAATTTGTCTCCCAACCGAAGCCATAGGGAATGAAGTCAGGGCCTGTGGATGAGATCAGGACCTGGAGGGATGAGGTGCCGGGGGGAATAAGGTTCGGCCTGAGGGAATGAGGTCAGGGTTGGGGGGAATAAATTCAGGGCCAGAGTGAATGGGGGGGGGGGGGGTATGAGGTCACAGCTGGGGAAGGAAGGGAATGTCAGTGTTGGGCGAAATAAAACCCACCTCTTTGTCCTAATATTGATGCTCATTCTGTTTCTGATTAAATCTCTGCGAAATGCCTTGGGACGTTTTCTCTACATTAAAGGTCCAATATAAATGCAACTTGTGTGGAGTGCATTCTACACATGGACAAGTACATATCTGTGTATGTATTTGTGTGTGTTTGTGATATGTACACTTTACCACACTTATTCTTGGCTGGTCATACTTCTCATTACATTGACAAGGTGGGTTGTATTTGGCCATCATAGTGGAAAAAGCTGAGTTTGCTCAGCAGCTCCTTACTGACAGATGTCTGATGTGGCCTTTAAAGAATTCAGAATAAGACATTTTTCATCTTTTATTAAAAGGTGAATTCAAAGAAAAGCAAGAACATCTCCTGATGTCCTGACTAATGTTGAATGAAACTAGCAAAAACAGATTAACTCGTAATTTGCTATGTGTGGGATCTGGCTGCGTGCAAATCGTTTGCACAATAGTGACTGTACTTTAACAAGTAATTTACTTGGCTGTGAATCTCTTTGGAATGTCTTGAGCACAGGGTAGGGCATTATATAACAAGTTCTTTGCCTTCTAAATTGGAGTCAAGAACATCATGTAACACTCCTTCATGATATTGGTAGTTCACCTGATCGGAGACAATTTAACTGCTTATCTGAGTGATGCCACCTCTGACAATACAGCAGTTTTTCAGTGCAATTTATTTATTTATCTATTTATTTAGAGATACAGCACTGAAACAGGCCCTTCGGCCCACCGAGTCTGTGCCGACCATCAACCACCCATTGATACTAATCCCATATTCCTACCACATACCCACCTGTCCCCATATTCCCCTACCACCTACCTATACTAGGGGCAATTTATAATGGCCAATTTACCTATCAACCTGCAAGTGTTTTGGTGGTGGGAGGAAACCGGGGCACCCGGCGAAAACCCACGTTGACACAGGGAGACCTTGCAAACTCCACACAGGCAGTACCCAGAATTGAACCCGGGTCGCTGGAGCTGTGAGGCTGCGGTGCTAACCACTGCGCCACTGTGCCGTCCATTGTTGAATTGAAGCCTCAGTGAGGTGCTCAAGCCCAGAGTCGGAGCTTGAACCCAAACTTTCTGATAAAGAGTCAAAAGAGCTACCCTTTGAGCCCAAGTTGAAATTTAAACTCCATCCTGCCTATGAAAGGAAGAGAAAATACAAGAACTTCTGCTTTAGATAAGTCACTGTCACTTTAAATGAGGAAATTCCTCCTGGCACATGTGGGACTGATTAGAGTTTTGAGAGGAAGTAGGCTGATTGTCCATTTAAAGGTTAAATGGAATCGAACCATCTAACTGGAGAGTCTGCAATGGGTTAGCAGATGGTGGGCCTGTGATTTCATTTTGGCCTGTTCCTTGAACGAAAGTTACTCAGTGATTTCCGATAAATCTGGTGAATTATTTCACAACCATATATTTAGATCTCAGAAAGCACCAAGATAAAGATTAGGCATCTTCTAATTTATCTGAATTAAAACAAGTGGGAGAAAAGTTTTTCAGTTCATTACACTTACAATAGCCTGGAAGGAATATTAAAACCTTCACCGTTTGATGGTTTATGTATCACTTTTACAGCTGGATATAGTTTTAAGCTTAACCTCTCTCCCATTGTCCAGTTGTGTTTTCATTACTATTTTTGTAAACAAAAAACATTTATGGATGAAATACCAACATTAATAAAATGAATGAAGTTAATGAAGTCATAAAGTAAAAGCAAGGAAGCTCTTTTATAATCTTTACTGAGACACACATATGTCCAGAACAAGTTTTATTTTATTGAGCCAAACCTCTTTGAAATGAGAAATTGATTCTGTATAAGCAGAGCATACAGGACATGTCAGTCGCTTACTCTTCTAGATTCCAGTCAGAGTCTTCTTTCTCCCACCAGATTCAGTTGGTATTGGGCTGAATAAATGCAGAGGCTTTGGAGTGGCTACCATAGAATGATGCAGCAAAGAAAGAGATCATGCACCCCATCGTGCCTGTGCTGGCACTTTGAAGGACCTATCCAATTAATCCCACTCCTTTGCCCTTTCCCCATAGCCCCGCAATTTTTCTTGCCTTCAATTATATATGCAATTCCCTTTTGAAAGTTACTACTGAAGCTGCTTCTTCCACCCTTTTAGGCAGTGCATTCCAGATCACAACAACACATTGCCCAAAAAATTCTCATCGTCCCTCTGGTTCTTTTGCAAATCATCTTAAATCTGTGCCCTCTGGTTACTGAACCTTCTGCCAGGGGAAAACAGTTTCTCCTGAGTTACACAGATCCCCAGCTATTTGATTTGTATATCCAGCCACATCGGAGCAGAAACTTGAAGTAGCTTGTGAGCTGCTTTACCTGTCTGCCAGGCATTTTAAATCACTGAAATAGTATTGACAGTATTAGACTTGGAAAATATAATGAAGTGGATCCTTGTGGCCATCACATCAGATTATAATGTGTAGACTTACTTCATCCAGCTGCTCTCTCTTAGCAAAATTCAGATTTACTTCTGTGAGGCCATTGGACTTCTGCCCCTTCTGTATTAAGCTGTCACTCAGTTGGTAGCTGTCTTGGCTGTGAGGCAGAAGGTTGTAGGTTCAAGTTCCACTTTAGAGACTTAAGCCCATAATCTAAGTTGACACTTCAATGCAGTACTGAGGGAGTACCAGAGGTTCTGCCTCTTGTATAAGATGTTAAACTGAAGCCTGCCTGCCCTCCCAGGTGGATATAAAATATCCTACAGTACTATTTGAAGAACAGCAGGGGAATCTCCCCAGTGTCCTCACCAATATTTATCTGTCAACCAGCATAATCTAACAGATTATCTGATCACTATCACATTGCTGCTTGTGAGAGCTTGCTGTGCACGAATGACTGTTTCTGCATTAGAGCAGTGACTGCATGTCAAAAATGTCACTAATTATCAGTAAAATACATTGGGATTTCTTGAGGTTGTGAAAGGCGCTATAGTAATGCAAGTTTTTTCTTTATTTCTTTCCTTTATATGTGGAAATGATATTTTAATTTATTGATATTCTTTCCTGAACGTCAGGATTAAGACATAGCCAAATTTTTACATTTGTGTAAAGTAAAAAAGAAAGATTTATAAACACGTTTCACTACCTCAGGATGTCTGAAGGTGCTTTCATGGCCAATTACATACTTTTGAAGTGTCGTCACTGTTGGAATGGAGGGAAGAACTTCCATTTCTAAGAAACCCCCTTCCAGCCTGTATCATACCCATTACCCTGATGACTGAGGCTGTCTGTCTATTGGGTAGCTGAACCATATGGATTAGAAAGATCCCAGGTTTGATTGCTGATCTATGCTGAGTTAGTTGATCACAGCCAGGGAAATGGGAGGGTTTCAACAACAGGGATTACATTTGGATTACAGAGAGTGGAAATTGTGCAGGCTTCCTACTCCTGGTTCTCCTGCTGGGACCCCACCAGTAAAGGTGTGGGTGTCAGGTGAAGACAGAATCATTTATGATGCCCATCATGTGCGACCACCAATATCACTGTCAAGGCTGTGACACAGTTGATGCTGTCTTGAGGTAATGGAGGGCACTGGTGCCCTCTGAACTTTCAGGCAGAGGAAAAGGGACAGGAAAACACTGGTAAATGAAAACTCTGTGTCAATCCAGTGCTGATGGTCTTTAGATGGTCTTTACATGGACTCCCGTTCTCTGAGTTTATTTCAGTTAATGTCGCTGAGTGAGAAGGGATCCATATGAACATCGAGGATGTTTCACAAGATACCAGTCCAGTTAGCCTATAACATTGTGGATGGTCAGTGTTTTATTGGTCTATATTTTGCCTAAGGATCATCTGTCATGTAGTTTAAAACTCCTGAACTACCAGGTTCCCAAAAATTCTGATTGGCCCATTCTGCCAGAGGAAGTGAGGTGAGCCCTTGAACCCTTGCACCAAGGTAAAGACCCCATCCCAAATCCTACAGAAAGGATCATCTACGTGATGGGGGGCCTGTGTCTTTAAGGGTATGTCAGGTGCACCCACCTTGAAAGGGGCCTGGAATATTGGAGTAGTGCCTCATCACTCCAAAGTGCAAATCAGAGGGAAAAGAGAAATCTTTCCTCTCTGTCCCAGAGGACCATTAGGGTGGGCTCTCCCAACAGGGCTGCCAACTCTGGTTGGGCATATTCCTGGAAATTGTGCAGAATCAACATGGATTTATGAAAGGGAAATCATGTTTGTCAAAACAGTTGGAGTTTTTTGAGGATGTAGCTAGCAGAATGGATAAGGGGGAACAAGTGGATCTGGTTGGTGTATTTGCATTTTCAGAAGGCTTTCGATAAGGTCCCACACAGGAGGTTTGTAAGCAAAATTAGAACAGCTGGGATTGGGAGTAATATACTGGCATGGATTGAGAATTGGTTAACGGACAGAAATCAGAGGGTAGGAATTAACAGGTCATTCTCAGGTTGGCAGGCTGTGACTAGAGGGGTACAGCAAGGATCAGTGCTTGGGCCCCAGCTGTTCACAATCTACATCAATGATTTGGGCGTGGGGACCAAATGTAATATTTCCAAGTTTGCTGATGACACAAAACTAGGTGGGAATGTAAGTTGTGAGTAAGATGCAAAGAGGCTTCAAGGAGATTTAGACAGGCCAAGTGAGTGGGCATGAACATGGCAGATAGAACAGAATGTGGAAAAATGTGAAGTTATCCACTTTGGTAGGAAAAACAATATTTCTTAAATGGTGAGAGGTTGTGAAGTGTTGATATCCAAAGGGATCTGGGTGTCCTTGTAAATAAGTCACTAAAAGCTAACACTTATTTAGAGATACAGCACTGAAACAGGCCCTTTGGCCCACCAAGTCTGTGCTGACCATCAACCACCCATTTATACTAATCCGACATTAATCCTATATTCCTACCACATCCCCACAATTCCCCTACCTATACTCGGGGCAATTTATAATGGCCAATTTACCTATAAACCTGCAAGTCTTTGGCTGTGGGAGGAAACCAGAGCACCCGGCGAAAACCCACGTGGTCACAGGGAGAACTTGCAAACGCCGTACAGGCAGTACCCAGAACTGAACCCGGGTCACTAGAGCTGTGAGGCTAACCACTGTGCCACTGTGCTGCCACATGCAGGTGCAGCAAGTAATTAGGAAAGCAAATGGTATGTTGGCCTTTATTGGAAGAGGATATGAGTTCAGGGGTAAAGAACACAAGAAATAAGAGCAGAAGTAGACCACATAGCCCATCGAGCCTGCTCCACCATTCAATACGATCATGGCTGATCTTGGGCTTCAATTCCAATTTCCTGTCTGCTCCCCATATCCCTTGATTCCCTGTGAGACCAAGAATCTATCTATCCCAGTCTTATATGTATTCAATGATGGAGCATCCACAACCCTCTGGGGTAGAGAATTCCAAAGATACACAATCCTTTGAGTGTAGTCGTTTCTCCTCATTTCAGAACTGAATGATCGTTCCCTTATCCTGACCCTGTATCCCCGCGTTCTTGATTCCCTGACCAGTGGAAGCAATCTCTCAGCTTGTACCCTATCAAGCCCTTTTAGATTCTTGTATGTCTCAATTAGATGGCCTCTCATTCTTCTAAACTCCAGAGAACATAGGCTCAATTTACTCAGCCTCTCATCATCGGACAACCTCCTCATCCCAGGGACCAATTTAGTAAATCTTCGCTGCACAGCCTCCAGTGCAAGTATATCCTTTCTTAAATGTGGAGACCAAAACTGCACACAGTGGGCTGAATTTTATTCGGGCACCGCGCTGTGCGGCAGCGCCCTTTCAACTCAGCGCAGCGCCTGCATTTAGCGGCCGCCGCAGAGCCCCCGCAATATTATGCGTGGGGGCTCATTAGCATTACTGCGCCGAGCCCTCCCCCTCCCCCCCCCCCGATATTACGTGCAGAGAGGCGAGACATTCGGCGCAGTGAGGAACCCTTTGACAGCTGTGCAGCAAGCACTGGGGCCCTATTTTAAGCGCCCCAGCACCTGCCTCCTGACAGCTGTCAAAGAATACTTACCTGACTGCTGAAGAGTGGGGCTGCTGTCAATCTGGCAGCAAAGCAGACAGTCCTGCAGAAATCCAGGGGGTCAGGCAGCATCTGTGGAGAGAGAAGCAGAGTTAACTTGTCCAAGTTCACAGACCTGAAAGTTAACTCTGCTTCTCTCTCCACAGATGCTTCCTGACCTGCTGAGTGACCCCAGCACTTTCCGCTTTGCTGCCACATACTTACCCTGCTGTGTTCCAGTGTCCAGTGAAGTCGCAATCCTCTTCTCCCACTCAAGTGTAACAATCCTTCTTGTAGACGTGCTGCACCTGGGTGAATAATCTTAATTTTGCACATTCCAGGACGTGAGACTTAAATAGACCATAAATTATATTACAGAGGTTTACAGAGAACACACTGACACAAATGGGAATGCACGGGTGTCACAGCAATGTAAATACATCTTTCACTAAACGTTCCTCACCAACATGTGTGTCTTTTACTCTGTGCAAATGATGTGTGCCAGCATGTAGTGCCAATGTCACATCCCTTTGCACCGTTGGCCCTTCAGAAGAGACAACGTATGCAATAACATCATTGCCATGCCACCATTACTCATGAGCGTCTACACGGATGCAGTGACATGGACATTGGCTCAGTCAGCTGCTGCCTCTAATGGTTTACATAGGGATGCTGCAGATGTGGACTGCTGCACAGCAGGTGAGCGAGGATGATGTGTGGCTTGCATAACTCATGTCGGTTCCTATGGAGCAGACAGCCTTTGTCTGATAAGCCACTTACGTACGTCCCTACCTCACTGCTAGCCCTGCGTGCAGAGCCTGGGTGCCATCTGCCCTCCCATGACTCTTTCATGTTGTAGGTCCTCAGCGTTCTCATAGTCCGAGGGGGATTCCTATTGACGTCTCTCCTCATTATGTCAGGCCTGGCCCCTATTGGGTGCGTAGTTGTGTCGAGCAGCAAAGAAAGGAGCTGGCCTTTTCGGCCCGTAGTACAGGGCATCACCCTATCCCTCCAGGCATTGGAGGTGCTCTTTCAGCATGCCAATCTCCTGCTCAATGGTGGCTCATGTAGCTCAGTGGTTGGCGTTGTATCTCTCCTCTGCAGCAGTGGTGGAGTCTCTCACCGGCATCGGGAGCCATGTCTGTAAAGGATAGCCCTTATCTCCAAGAAGCCACCCCTCCATCTGAGCCAGTTCAGTGAACAGCAGGGCAGCTGGGACTGGCGCTAGACCCAGGTGTCATGGCAGTTGCCTGAGAAGCAGTCACCCATTCGCTGCAAGCATCTGCGGTGTTCACATACCAGCTTCACCTAGATTGAGAGGGCTCCGTTAACTGTGATGTCTGCAGGTGGTAGCCTGGCAGTAGGCCTGATGGCCACATGAGTGCAGTCTATGAACATTACAACCTATGGTTTGCCAGCAATGGTGCCAGAACCAACGGCCCTCTGGGCCTGGCTGTGAGAGTCCATCCTGAAGTGGGCATCCTCACTGGCCCTCCGATGCAGGGCATTGGTGACCTCCCTGATGCAGCAGTGCACGGCTGACTGTGTGACCCCACAAAGTTCTCCCTTGGGCCTCTAAAAGGCTGCAGAGGCATCAGGCTTGAGAACTGCTGCTACTATGAGGAATAAAGGCATGGGATGTCCACCGGAGCCCATGGGCTGCAGGTCATCCTTGAGCAGGGCACAGAGATGTGTCACCACCCTCTCTATATGCACAATCTCCTCTGGCACTGGTGCTCTGACATCCGATGGTATGTCATGTGGGGCCTGCAGATGCATGGGAACCATAATGGCAGGCTCCCCTTGGGGGCTGCTGCTCACGACCGAGGGCTTCTACATGGATCGCACCAGCCTGTTGGTATTGCCTCTGGCGCATACGATCCTCTCATACAGAGGATCACACAATATAGGATGAGCCATACCTATTTCCATGTGATAAATCAAGTTGAACCCTGCATGCATTTGAAGGTTCCAAACAGGGCATGAATTGGTGTTGACGGATACATCAGCAGCTTTCCTGAATCAACTATGTGGCGTGCCATGGCATTGCCCATCTTGGCCAACACTCAGAGTGGCACAGCATGACCACATCAAGATCCTACCAGCTGAATCGTTTGCCCCCACCATCCATAAAACCTGAATGCTCCTGCCCTTTCTGGCACCCTCCCCACACACAGGGTGCCTAGTGTGCCATTGCCCCCTCACAAACACAGAGCGTACATTGTTAATGGAGGGTTGTTACACGGTACCTCCCTTCATGCCAGCACACTTTCCCTCCAGTAATCCCAGACCCCCACCCTTCCAGAATGCAGAGTTAGACCCCTGCATAATCCCCCTCCCTCCTCCCTTCCAGAATGCAGAATGAGGACCCGCCAGCTTTCCAGATCACGAGGGCCGCCTGTTCAACGAAAAATCCGGCAGTGTCGGTGGAGAGATGGTGAGCTGCATAATCAGCATAGGTAAGTAATCATTACCCTATGTTGATTGTGGTGCCGCCTCTGCCGGTAATATGCAGCGAGCCCTTCTCGACGTCGCAGGTCGAGGCGGGCCTCTCCCCGTAACATTTTACCGGCCCCTGCGCCGCGACCCACGACATCGAGGGGCCGGTAAAATTCAGACCAGTATTCCAGGTGGAGTCTCACCTGTACAGTTTTAGTAAGACTTCTTTATTCCAGTACTCCAATCCCCTTGCAATAAAGGCCAACATGCCATTTGCCTTCCTAATAGCCTACTGCACCTGCATGTTAACTTTGTGCATTCATTGTACGAGTACCCCCAAGTCTCTCTGAACAGCAACACTTAACATTTTCATAAGAGTTAACGTTTTGGGTCAGTGACCCTTCTTCCGAAACATTAACTCTGCTTCTCTTTTCACAGATGCTGCCAGACCTGCTGAGTGGTTCCAGCATTTCTTGTTTTTATTTCAGATTTCCAGCATCCGCAGTATTTTGCTTTTAACTTAACATTTTCATGCCTTTTAAAAAATATTCTGCTTTTCTATTTTTACGACCAAAGTGAACAACTTCACACTTCCCTACATTATACTCCATTTGCCATCTTGTTGCCCACTCACTTAACCTGTTTATATCTCTTTGCAACCTCTCTACGTCCTTCCCGCAGCTGACCTTTCCACCAAGCTTTGTATCATCTGCAAACTTAGATACATTACTCACTGTCTCTTCATCCAAGTCATTAATATAGTGTAACTAGCTGAGGCCCCAGCACTGATCCTTGCGGCACCTCACTATTCACTGCCTGCCAACTTGAAAATGCCCCATTTATGCCCACTCTCTGCTTCTTGTCTGTTAATCAATCCTCTATCCAGGCTAATATATTACCCCAACACCATGAGCCTTTATCTTGCCTATTAACCTTTTATGTGGCACCTTATCGAATGCCTTTTGGAAATCCAGGTATACTACACCTACTGGTTCCCCTTTACCTACCCTCCCAGTTACATCCTCAAAAAAGTCTCACTGCAATTGCATAGAGGCTTGGTGAGCCTGCACCTGGAGTACTGCAGACAGTTTTGGTCTCCTTCCCTAAGGAAGGATATACTTGCCGTTAAGGGAGTGCAACGAAGGTTCACCAGACTGATCCCTGGTATGGCAGGATCATCCAATGAGTTTAGAATAATGAGAGGTGATGTCATTGAAGCATACACAATTCTTACAGAGCTCAACAGGTGGATACAAAAAGGATGTTTCCCCTGGCTGGGTGGGTCTAGAACCAGGGGAAACAGTGTCAGCCTAAGAGGTTGGCCATTTAGGACTGAGATGAGGAGGAATTTCTTCACACAGAGGGTGCTGAATCTTTGGAATTCTCTACCCAAGAGGGCTGTGGAGGCTCAGTCATTGAATATATTTAAGACAGAGATCGATAGATTTCTAGATATTAAAGATATCAAGGGATATGGGGGATAGTGCGGGAAATTGGCATTGAGGTAAAAAATCAGCCATGATCTAGTTGAATGGCAGAGCAGGCTCGAGGGGCTGAATGGCCTACTCTTGCTCCTATTTCCTATATTCATCATGTGACCTTGTGCTTCCAACTGCCCCACCCCCACACCCCCACCATCCATTGCCTAAAATGTCCATCCCCGCAGTGCATTGCCTTCCCCACCAACTGGAAGGCAAACAGACTCTGTATTACCTGATTA
Organism: Heterodontus francisci; assembly: GCF_036365525.1. Classification (NCBI taxonomy): domain Eukaryota; kingdom Metazoa; phylum Chordata; class Chondrichthyes; order Heterodontiformes; family Heterodontidae; genus Heterodontus; species Heterodontus francisci. The sequence goes on along the minus strand of NC_090408.1, from coordinate 12,120,100 downwards.
GCATTGGAATTGGTTACATTTTTCCTGAAGCTTTTAATTGGCCTTTAACAGAACCAGCTCTTGGCACAGCTGTATGTTCTGTCAGGCCTGTCAAATGGGGTAGTGAGTTAGCCTTAAGCCTGGGTACAGCCCCAGCCATGAGGCAGCAGCATGAGGCCAAAAACTTGTCCTCCTACCCTCTGGAATTTCCCAGCCTTCCTTCTCTTGCAGTAGAATCCCAGAGAAACTGTGTGCTTGCCCATTATCCAACCTCTCTCCGGCAAAGGCACAGTAGCAAGGAGGGTTTGACCCTGTGACTCCTGGTGAAATGTATTTTATTCATTTATAGGATCTGTATGTTGCTGGAAAGGCCCTTGTATATTGCCCATCCCTAATTGCCCTGAACTGAGTGCCCTGCTAGGCCATTTCAGTGGGCAGTTAAATGTTAGCCACATTGCTGTGGGTCTGGAGCCACTCATAGGGCAGGCCAGGTAAGATTAAGCAGATTTCCGTCCTTAAAGGACACAGTTCTGAAGAGTCACTGACCTGAAACGTTAACTCTGCTTCTCTCGCCACAGATGCTGCCAGGCCTGCTGAGTATTTCCAGCATTTCTTGTTTTTATTATTCTATATAAATGTAAGTTGGTGTTGTCACTCTGTAAATCTTTCATGTCTGAAACATGTCATATGTCGTCCATTTCTGTGAAATCGAACCAACTGCAAGATCCACTCAGATAAATTCCAAGTCTGAATCTCAAAGCAGATTGGAACCTCTAGTCCAAATGAGGCTTTCTATTTTGTAACCTCTGCTTTCATCAGGGGACTGTTTTTAACAAAACCAAACAGCAACTAGTTTCAAAAAAGCCTTTGTTTTTTTCAAAAGCATGTTGCACAGTCTTTGTGTGGGACATCCATCTTACAATGGCTCTGTTAATTGCACCCTGCCCACAACACAGTACGACTGGGCCGAAGCCTGAGCTCAAATATGTATCATTAGGCCTCCACCATTCATGACTTTGAACGCCTCTATCAAATCTTTCCTTTAACTTTCTCTACTCCGTTTTAACCTCCTGGCTTCATTTAAATTGCACCATTACACTTCCTGCCTGGAACAGGTGTGAAGAAGTTCTAGAGTGGCTGCCACTAGAACCGGAATCCCTTGGCCACCCTCCAGTTTCTGGGTATGTAGTGACGAGAAATCCCAATTAACATCCTCAAGGTCCTGCAGGAAAAAGAGATGGTGGATTCTGTCGGATGGTTCCATGAGCAGACTGTCAAACTCATTTGGCAGAATGCCTCATCGCCAGAACTTTCAAACAAGCACCAAACAAGCTTGACTGGTGGTGAGGAGAGCCCTCCCCGTCAGATCCTTCATGCACACCCGAAGTCTCAGCAACCCCGTGCACTGTCCTTGAGGCATCTGCAATGGGGAAGAGACTGTCGCCTACCTCCTTCTGGAATGTACCTTTGAAAAGCAGTTCCAGAAATAGATATAGTGATTTTTGTCAAGGTTCATCCCAACTAGCTCGATAATGCAGGGCTCTGTGCTCTATGGGCTGTTCCCAGGGGCGCACACATAGAGAAACATCAACTGCTGCAGGATGACCATCAGCTCAGTGAAAGACCCATATTAGTCTGCCCGAAACTTGTTGGTCTTCCAGTGCAAAGAGCTGTCCATGTAGACTGGCACATTCCAATGTCCAGGACTACGTGCTGAGGGACACACTAAAGCTTGGAGCAGGTGCTACAAAGGCTCAATGGGGAAAGGCCACAGTCTAAGACCCTTCCGCCATGGTACATCGAGGGGCTGGAACCTGTGTAAAAACTCCTCAAGCTGTATGTTTGACATGAAATGTATATTTCATGAAATGTATAACAAAGAACAAAGAACAGTACAGCACAGGAACAGGCCATTCGGCCTTCCAAGCCTGCGCCAATCTTGATGCCCGTCTAAACTAAAACCTTCTACACTTCCGGGGACCGTATCCCTCTATTCCCATCCTATTCATGTATTTGTCAAGATGCCTCTTAAACATCGCTATCATACCTGCTTCCACCACCTCCCCTGGCAGCAAGTTCCAGGCACTCACCACCCTCTGTGTAAAGAATTTGCCTCGCACATCCCCTCTAAACTTTTCCCTTCAGACCTTAAACCTATGTCCCCTGGTAACTGACTCTTCCACCCTGGGAAAAAGCTTCTGACTATCCACTCTGTCCATGCCACTCATAACTTTGTAACCCTCTACCATGTCGCCCCTCCACCTCCATCATACCAGTGAAAACAATCCGAGTTTATCCAACCTCTCCTCATAGCTAATACCCTCCAGACCAGGCAACATCCTGGTAAACCTCTTCTGTAGCCTCTCCAAAGCCTCCACGTCCTTCTGGTAGTGTGGCGACCAGAATTGCACGCAATATTCTAAGTGTGGCCTAACTAAAGTTCTGTACAGCTGCAGCATGACTTGCCAATTTTTATACTCTATGTCCCGACCGATGAAGGCAAGCATGCCATATGCCTTCTTGACTACCTTATCCACCTGCGTTGCAGTTTCAGTGACCTGTGGACCTGTATGCCCAGATCTCTCTGCCTGTTAATACTCCTAAGGGTTCTGCCATTTACTGTATACTTCACACCTGTATTAGATCTTCCAAAATGCATTACCACACATTTGTCCGGATTAAACTCCATCTGCCATTTCTCCGCCCAAGTCTCCAACCAATCTATATCCTGCTGTATCCTCTGACAATCCTCATCACTATCCGCAACTCCACCAACCTTTGTGTCGTCCACAAACTTACTAATCAGACCAGCTACATTTTCCTCCAAATCATTTATATATACTACAAACAGCAAAGGTCCCAGCACTGATCCCTGCGGAACACCACTAGTCACAGCCCTCCATTCAGAAAAGCACCCTTCCACTGCTACCCTCTGTCTTCTATGACCGAGACAGTTCTGTACCCATCTTGCCAGATCACCTCTGATCTCATGTGACTTCACCTTTTTTACCAGTTTGCCATGAGGGACCTTGTCAAAAGCTTTACTGAAGTCCATATGGACAACATCCACTGCCCTTCCTTCATCAATCATCTTCGTCACTTCCTCAAAAAACTCAATCAAATTAGTGAGACACGACCGTCCCTTCACAAAACCATGCTGCCTCTCGCTAATAAGTTCATTTGTTTCCAAATGGGAGTAAATCCTGTCCCGCAGAATCCTCTCTCATAATTTCCCTACCACTGACGTAAAGCTCACCGGCCTATAATTTCCTGGATTATCCTTGCCACCCTTCTTAAACAAAGGAACAACATTGGCTATTCTCCAGTCCTCTGGGACCTCACCTGTAGCCAATGAGGATACAAAGATTTCTGTCAAGGCCCCAGCAATTTCTTCCCTTGCCTCCCTCAGTATTCTGGGGTAGATCCCATCAGGTCCTGGGGACTTATCTACCTTAATGCTTTGCAAGACACGTTGTAAATCTAACCTGTAATTGTACGTGTAGTGAGGCACCTCCGATTACCGCATATATTGAAAGAAACTGATCTGTACTGCACTTTATGTAATGTCAAATTTGAACTGTTGTGTAATGTATTTTTACAAATTTTATGAATAAGGCATATTTTTGGAAAAAGAAAGAAGTTTCAGTGCTGCCTTGCAGGAGGGTGAGGCACAGGCAGTCCAGGGCCAGAGGGACTACAACCTTCTTCGGGAGAAAGCAGCAGTGGGTTCTCTGCTCAGTTCCTGGTTATATCAGCTTCACAGTCCTCTTGATATCATCTGACCGTGATTTGCATACATTTATAAGGACGATAGCTTCTGTAAGCAGCCACCGGATTCTCATGCATAATTCTGCAAGTTAACATGGTAGACAGCCAAAACCTGAGCAGGTAAATAACCTGCACAGTTTAACAGCCCACCTACCTGGTTTCTGTACTATCTTGTTAGTGTGCTATTAGTATTGAATGAGGAAAGTAGACTCTGGGTCAAAGTAGCAGGTGTTTATTTACAGGGGTCTTCTTACTAGGGTATCTACATGAGCACTGAGCAGCACGAGGTACAGACTCGTGACATCACATCCTGTGATGATGCTTAAGGTCTATATACATAATTTACCCAGCAACAGCTTATGTACATTATACTACATCTCCCCCCAAGGCTCTGACTTTATTCATCAGGTCTGCAATGCTGTGCCCCTCGGCCCACCGAGTCTGTGCTGACCAACAACCACCCATTTATACTAATCCTACATTAACCCCATATTCCCTACCACATCCCTACCATTCTCCTACCACCAACCTACACTAGGGGCAATTTACAATGGCCAATTTACCTATCAACCTGCAAGTCTTTGGCTGTGGGAGGAAACCAGAGCACCCAGCGGAAAACCACGCAGACACAGGGTGAACTTGCAAACTCTGCACAGGCAGTACCCAGAACTGAACCCGGGTCGCTGGAGCTGAAAGGCTGCGGTGCGAACCACTACACCACTGTACCACCCACAAAAATGGCTTCATTGCTTATAAAACTTTCTCAGGTTTGGGTTATTCGGTATATATTCTGGCCAACTATCTTGGCAAAATTGTCTTACTTTTTCACAGATTTTGTCCTCTTTCTGTAGGTTTTGAATTTGGCCTAACCTTTGAGCAATTGTTGGCAAATCTTCGGTTATAACTAAAGCAGAGAATTCCACTTCCTCCAAGAATGAGACATCTCCCAGTTCAGGTAGATCGCTTGATGCTCTCGATAATGCATCAGCTGTCACCCGATGCTTCCCTGGGACATATTTAGTTGTTGTGTCATATCTCATTAGTCATAGTCGAAATCTTTGTACCCTTGGGGGCAATTTTCCTAACTCCTTGAAATTAAGCTATGTTACTAGTGGTTTGTGGTTGGTTTCAATCTTGACCTTGAGGCCCAGTACATAGTCCGAAAATTTTTCACACACCCATGCTATTGCTAATGCTTCCTTTTCAATCACTGCGTATCTTTATTGTGTCTCTGACGGCGAACGTGAGGCCTGCGTCGTCCATCTTTCTGAACCTGGAACAGGACTGCACCTAATCCTGTTGATGATGTGTCTGCTACAATAATGGTCTCGAGCTCCGGATCATAATGTGCCAAAACCTCTGGTGAAGTCAACATTTCTTTGATCTTCTTGAAAGAATCTTTCTGGCTGTTTCCCCAGCACCAGGCATTGCTGTTCTTTAGCAGTTGTCGTAGAGGCTCATTAATACTTGCTAGATCTGGTAGAAATTTCACTACCTGGTTAACCATACCCATGAATCGCTGTAGATCTGTTATATTCCTTGGCTCTGGGAAATCTTTTACTGCCTTCATCTTCTGTGGATCTATCGTGATTCCAGATCCATCAATTATGTGGCCAAGGAACCTCACTGTCGACTGTGAGAATACACACTTGTCATCCAAGGTGAGCCCTGCTTCTTCGCATCTGTGTAATTCCGCTCTTACCCTTGCATCATGCTCTTCTTGGTTTGCTCCATGAATCAGAACATTATCCATGTGGCAGATGATTCCCTCCAAGCCTTCTAGAATTGTGAACATCTTCCGTTGGAATATCGCAATACCTATTCGCAATCTGATGAAGCAGAATTTGCTGAAGGGCGTGATAAAGGTGGTTAACAATTAGACTCATCATCGAAAGGCAACTGCCAGAACCTGCTATTTGTGCCCAACTTTGTGAATATGGTGTTTTTCACCAATTTGGCAAGGCTGTCACCGACTGACACTATTGGGTGAATCTCTCTCTCCCTACCGCTTTATTGAGTTGGGTAAGGTCCATACAAATCCTAATAGACCCATTTGGTTTCCTTACTGGGACCATCCCAGAGCACCATCTAGTGGGTTCAGCTACTGTGGAAATAACTCCTTGGTTTAGCATGACATCAATTTCCTTCTTCACTTTTTCTACAAGTGGGTGTGGGACCTTTCTCAGTGTGAACAAACATACTGGTTCTGCCTCTTTATTAAGGGTAATAGGGTACTCGATTTTTAATTTGGCTAAGCCCTTGAATAGTTTGGTGAATTCGGCTCTAAAATTGCTGAGCTGTTCTTCCTGTCCCTTGATCTCTTCCACCCTGCATAACAGCTGTATGGCTAGGCATGCTTTTTTACTAAGGAGCGAATAGGCTTGGTTCCTAATAATATATAGGGTTTCCGGGATTGTATTGTTTCTGTGTGTTAAGGTTGTCTGATTTCTCCCAAAGCCTTCAACTGAATTTCTCCTGGCCTGTATATTTTTTTTCTAAGCTTTTTTTTCCTCAGCCAAGGCATTTGATTAGACAGGATAGAAACTGCTGCTCCTGTATCTAATTTGAGATTGGTTTTATTTTCTCCCACTAAAATTTCTGCTTCCCAGCAATCTCCGTTTTTTCCCTGCACTTCTCCCAGGAAGGGAGTATTAATTGTTTGACCTTCCTTTATTTCCTCTATCTTTTTACCAGTCTGAAGTATTTGTTTTCTGCTGTGACAGACCTGCTGATAGTGCTCCTTTCCTTGCACCAGAAACATTCAGACTCGCCAACTTTAAGGGCATTTAAATGGTCATTGGATAGACATATGGATGAAAATGGAATAGTGTAGGTCAGATGATCGTCGCAACATCGAGGGCCGAAGGGCCTGTACTGCGCTGTAATGTTCTAATTCTAATTCTAATTCAGCTTCCCGGACTGGGAAATTTTCCTGCCGGTGCCACTCCGAATCACATCTACTGCAATTCAGTGGTGCTGCCTGTAGGTGTCTTTCCCGCCTCTCGGGCTTTCTGGCGCCATTACTCTGCCTTCTGAACAGACCCAACTGATTCCAGAATTTGAGAGACTGGACTCCCTCAATTCCCCCTGAACTCGTAGTCGATTAAATTTTCAGACTTCTGCCTGTCTGGTCAATAAAATGGCTTTTTTCAAAGTTAAATCCTCTTTTGACTGAAGCTGGTCTGACGGCACTTTGTCTATAACCATGACTACTATTCTGTCCTGTATCAGCTTCTCTCGCAGACTCCTGTAGTCGCAATCCTCCGCTACTTTATACAGGTCATTAATAAATGAATTAATACTGTCACTGACTTACTGGCTGTGCCTATTGAACTTAGCTCTCTCCACGATTACATTTTTCCTGATCTGAATGTATTCTTCCAATGCTTTAATCACCTCGCTATACGGGGTTTCTTTTTCATCGAACCCCAGGGTAGTCAGAATGTTGTTCACACTGTCTCCCATGGCGTAAAGCAAAACACTGATCTGTTCTTTGTCCGATCGTGTCATTACCCCCGATGTGGAACGGAAGCTGTCGCATCTTCGAATCCATCTCAGCCGTGCTTCGGCCTGGTTGGGTCCGCCACTCGTTTGAAGCTTTCTGGTAATGGTATCAATTTATCCATGTTTCTTCAAAGTCTTCGATCTCTTCTGTTTTCTTAAGCTGGAAAAGTCATTTTTACCACTGCCACAATCTACTATCTTGTCAGTGTTTTTATTTGCAGTTTATTTACAGGGGTCTTATCTCTAAGGCATCTACATTAACACTAAGCAACACAGGGTTTAGACTCGTGACATCACATGCTGTGATGATGCTTAAGGTCTATATACATAATCTACCCAGCAACAGCTTATGTACTTTATACTACTTTATACTGAGTGCATAGGGTTAAAATCAAATGCCAATTGTTGCATTCCGTCTAGGACCAGGGAATATAAGATTAAAATCAGAGCCAAGCCATTCCAGAGAGAAGTTAGAAAACACTTCTTCGCACAAATGATATTAGAAATATGAAACTCTCTCGCACAAAAAAAGCATTAGATGATAGCTCAATTACTGATTTTAACTCAGAGATTATTATTGAGGGATATGGAGCCAAATCAAGTAAGTGGAGTTTGTCTACAGATCAGCCATGATCTCATTGAGTGGTGGAACAGGCTCGAGGGGCTGAATGGCCTTTTCCTGTTCCTATGCTCTTATGTCCTGGTTTCTCTGCTCAGTCTCATCATAGCCATTGTACTAATTGTGTGATGGAGCTTTTTTTAAATCAGGCATTCTGAATGAAGCCAGAATACATGTTGTTTATTCAGTCTCTACTTAGCAAGAAGGAAATTTGTTCTGAATGTTTTTCTTTATCGCTGCTGGAAGTGTACACAGAATACAAGCGATGAGCTTTCAGTTAGGTAATCAGCTACACCACACAAAAATACTCATTCTCTGGCAGAACACAGCTTCTCCTGTGCATCCCACACTGAGAGAACTCTCATTGCAAATGGTTTCAATAGGTAGGTGTCCCCAGTGATCAGTAAAAAATCCAATCTCCAGATGTCATGTTCCGTGACCTCTCAATGACATGAGGATGTCCCAACATGTGAGATGGGTTGGAAGCCCAGACGGTGAGGTCAGGTCTACTCAAACTTTAGCTTACAGCAAGATTCAAATAATCAAACATCAGCCTTACTTTGCCTTTTAGACAAAACAAAAAACACTAAAGTGCATTATTGTGTTTTTTTGAAATAATTATCCTGAATTTTATATGGAAACTGAATGGAGGTCAGCTGGCCATTGGGCAATAGTGTGAAACAGGGAATATCAGATCATCTGCCCGTTATATATCTCGCCTGTTTCCATTTCCGATAGAATGAATGCAAAGTAAAATGGGGAGAGGCATATTAACAGGGTGAGATGTATCAATGGGGAGAGATGTATTAATGGGGAGAGATGTATTAATGGGGGTGATGTGTAATGGGGAGAGATGTATTAATGGGGAGAGATGTATTAACGGGGAGAGATGTATTAATGGGGGTGATGTGTAATGGGGAGAGATGTATTAATGGGGAGAGATGTATTAATGGGGAGAGATGTATTAATGCGGTGAGATGTATTAACGGGGAGAGATGTGTAATGGGGAGAGATGTATTAATGGGGAGAGATGTATTAATGCGGTGAGATGTATTAACGGGGAGAGATGTGTAATGGGGAGAGATGTATTAATGGGGAGAGATGTATTAATGCGGTGAGATGTATTAACGGGGAGAGATGTGTAATGGGGAGAGATGTATTAATGGGGAGAGATGTATTAATGCGGTGAGATATATTATGGGGAGAGATGTATTAACGGGGAGAGATGTATTAATGGGGAGTGATGTGTAATGGGAGTAGATGTATTAATAGAACATAGAACATAGAACAATACAGCACAGTACAGGCCCTTTGGCCCACGATGTTGTGCCGAACATTTAACCTACTCTAAGATCAAACTAACTACCTACCCTTCATTCTACTATCATCCATGTACCTATCCAAGAGTCGCTTAAATGCCCCTAATGTATCTGCTTCTACTACCACCGCTGGCAGCGCATTCCACGCACCCACCACTCTCTGTCTAAAGAACCTACCTCTGACATCTCCCCGAAACCTTCCTCCAATCACCTTAAAATTATGCCCCCTGGTGATAGCCCTTTCCACCCTGGGAAGAAGTCTCTGACTATCCACTCTATCTATGCCTCTCATCATCTTGTACCCCTCTATCAAGTCACCTCTCATCCTTCTTCGCTCCAATGAGAAAAGCCCTAGCTCCCTCAATCTTTCTTCGTAGGACATGCCCTCCAGTCCAGGCAGCATCCTGGTAAATCTCCTCTGCACCCTCTCTAAAACTTCCACATCCTTCCTATAATGAGGCGACCAGAACTGAACACAATATTCCAAGTGTGGTCAAACCAGGGCCTTATAGAGCTGCAGCATAACCTCGCAGCTCTTAAACTCAATCCCCCTGTTAATGAAAGCCAACACACCATACACCTTCTTAACAACCCTATTAACTTGTGTGGCAACTTTGAGCGATCTATGGACATGGACCCCAAGATCCCTATGTTCCTCCACACTACTAAGAATCCTGTCTTTAAGCCTGTATTCTGCATTCAAATTCGACCTTCCAAAATGAATCACTTCACACTTTTCCAGGTTGAACTCCATCTGTCACTTCTCAGCCCAGCTCTGCATCCTGTCAATGTCCCGTTGCAACCTACAACAGCCTTCCACACTATCCACAACTCCAGCAACCTTCGTGTCATCGGCAAACTTGCTAACCCAGCCTTCCACTTCCTCATCCAAGTCATTTATAAAAATCACAAAGAGCAGAGGTCCCAGAACAGATCCTTGTGGAACACCATTGGTCACCGAGCTCCATGCTGAATACTTTCCATCTACTACCACCCTCTGACTTCTATGGGCCAGCCAATTTTGTATCCAGACAGCCAACTTTCCCTGAATCCCATGCCTCCTTACTTTCTGAATGAGCCTACCATGGGGAACCTTATCAAACGCCTTGCTAAAATCCATATACACCACATCCACTGCTCTTCCTTCATCAATGTGTTTTGTCACATCTTCAAAGAATTCAATAAGGCTTGTGAGGCATGACCTGCCCCTCACAAAGCCATGCTGACTGTCTCTAATCAAACCATGCTTTTCCAAATAATCATAAATCCTGTCTCTCAGAATCCTCTCCAATAATTTGCCCACTACCGACGTAAGACTGACTGGTCTATAATTCCCAGGGTTATCCCTATTCCCTTTCTTGAACAAGGGAACAACATTTGCCATCCTCCAATCATCCGGTACTACTCCAGTGGACAGTGAGGACGCAAAGATCATCACCAAAGGCGCAGCAATCTCTTCCCTCGCTTCCCGTAATATCCTTTGGTATATCCCGTCAGGCCCCGGGGACTTATCTGTCCTCATATCATTCAAAATTTCCAGCACATCCTCCCTCTTAACCTCAACCTGTTTGAGCATATCAGCCTGTTCCACGCTGTCCTCACAAACGACCAGGTCCCTCTCACTAGTGAATACTGAAGCAAAGTATTCGTTTAGGACCTCCCCTACCTCCTCCTACTCCAGGCTTAAGTTCCCTCCACTATCCCTGATCGGCCCTATCCTCACTCTGGCCATCCTCTTGTTCCTCACATAAGTGTAGAACGCCTTGGGATTTTCCTTAATCCTACCCGCCAAGACTTTTTCATGTCCCCTTCTAGCTCTCCTGAAGTCCATTCTTCAGTTCCTTCCTGGCTACCTTGTAACCCTCTAGAGCCCTGTCTGATCCTTGCTTCCTCAACCTTAAGTAAGCTTCCTTCTTCCTCTTGACTAGCTGTTCCACATCTCTTGTCATCCAAGGTTTCTTCACCCTACCATCCCTTCCCTGCCTCATCGGCACAAACCTATCCAGCAGTCGCAGCAAGTGCTCCCTCAACAACCTCCACATTTCTGTTGCGCATTTCCCTGAGAACATCTGTTCCCAATTTATGCTCCCCAGTTCCTGCCTAATAGCATTGTAATTCCCCCTCCCCCAATTAAATATTTTCCCATCCCGTCTGCTCTTGTCCCTCTCCATGACTATAGTAAAGGTCAGGGAGTTGTGATCACTATCACCGAAATGTTCTCCCACCGAGAGATCTGCCACCTGGCCTGGTTCATTGCCAAGCACCAAGTCCAACATAGTCTCCCCTCTAATCGGCCTATCTACATATTGAGTCAGGAAACCTTCCTGGACACACCTGACAAAAACTGCTCCATCCAAACTATTTGCACTAAGGAGGTTCCAATCAATATTAGGGAAGTTGAAGTCACCCATGACAACAACCCTGTTACTTCTGCACCTTTCCAAAATCTGCCTCCCAATCTGTTCCTCCATGTCTCTGTTGCTATTGGGGGGTCTATAGAAAACTCCCAACAAAGTGACTGCTCCTTTCCTGTTTCTGACTTCCACCCATAATGACTCAGTAGACAAACCCTCCTCAACGACCTCCCTTTCTGCAGCTGTGATACTATCCCTGATTAACAATGCCACTCTCCCACCTCTTTTACCTCCCTCCCTATTCCTTTTGAAACATCTAAACCCCGGAACATCCAACATCCATTCCTGCCCCTGTGATATCCACGTCTCCGTAATGGCCACAACATCGTTGCTCCAAGTACTGATCCATGCTCTAAGTTCATCACCCTTATTCCTGACACTTCTTGCGTTAAAATAGACACACTTCAACCCATCATACTGGCTGCAACTTTGCCCTGTCAACTGTCTAACCTTCCTCACAGACTCTCTGCACTCTGTATCTGCCTGTTCAACAGCTACCCCATCCACTGATCCGTGGCTCCGGTTCCCATCCCCCTGCCAAACTAGTTTAAACCCTCCCGAAGAGCTCTAGCAAACCTCCCGCCCAGGATATTGGTGCCTCTCCAGTTCAGATACAACCCGTCCTTCTTGTACAGGTCCCACCTTCCCCAGAAGATATCCCAATGATCCACATATCTGAATCCCTCCCTCCTACACCAGTTCTGTAGCCACGTATTCAGCTGCACTCGCTCCCTGTTTCTAGCCTCACTAGCACGTGGCACCGGTAACAATCAAGAAATTACTACTCTGCTCGTCCTGCCTTTCAGCTTCCAACCTAACTCCCTATATTCGCTTTTCAGGTCCTCATCCCTTTTCCTAGCTATGTCATTGGTACCGATATGTACCACGACCTCAGGCTGCTCCCCCTCCCCCTTAAGTATCCTATAGACTCGATCCGAGACATCCTTGACCCTGGCACCCGGAAGGCAACATACCATCCGGGAGTCTCGTTCGCGACCACAGAATCTCCTGTCTGTTCCTCTAACCATTGAATCTCCTATCACTATCGCTCTCCTATTCTCCCCCCTTCCCTTCTGAGCCACTGAGCCAGGCTCAGTGCCAGAGACCTGGCCACTGTGGCTTTCCTCTGGTAGGTCATCCCCCCCCAACCGTATCCAAAACGGTATACGTATTTTTGAGGGGAACGGCCACAGGGGATCCCTGCACTGTGCGCCTATTCCCTTTCCCTCCCCTGACAGTCACCCAGCTACCTTTATCCTGTAACTTAGGTGTCACTACTTCCCTATAACTACTCGCTATCACTCCCTCAGCATCCTGAATGATCCGAAGTTCCTCCAGCTCCAGCTCCAGTTCCCTAATGCGGTCTGCGAGGAGCTGGAGTTGGGTGCACTTCTCACAGGTGAAGTCAGCAGGGACACAAGTGGTGACCCTTACCTCCCACATCCTGCAAGAGGAGCATGCAACTGCCCTAGCTTCCATCCCCTCTGCTCTAAATTGACAACAGAGAATAAAAAAAAGGAAAACCTTACCTTACCAAACCCTCCACACAAGAGTCCTTTTTTTTTTGGTTAGAAGAGGAGGATGGGTGGGAGACACTACACTTGTAGTGTTTCAGGTTTAGCCACTGCCCAAATATATAGGTTTACTTACCCAGCAGTCCCCTGGTCCGCCGAAACAGAAAGTAAGTTATTTTAAGCTGAAACTCACCTTCCCAGCTGATACCTCGCTCGCACTATCGCTGCTTCAGAAAAAGCAGCTGCAACAAAAGGTAAGTTATTTTAATGGGGAGTGATGTGTAATGGGAGAGATGTATTAACGGGGAGAGATGTATTAATGGGGAGAGATGTGTAATGGGGAGAGATGTATTAACGGGGAGAGATGTGTAATGGGAGAGATGTATTAACGGGGAGAGATGTATTAACGAGAAGAGATGTAGTAATGGGAGAGAGGTATTAACGGGGAGAGATGTGTAATGGGGAGAGATGTATTAACGGGGAGTGATGTATTAATGGGGAGAGATGTATTAATGGGGGAGAGATGTGAATTTGGGAGAGATGTGTAATGGGAGAGATATATAACAGTTGGCTGATCCAATACTGCCTGTTTTACATTATTGTCCAAAGCTAGTTGTTGTAAATTGGTGGAAGCTGAGGGATAAATTCAAGGGGTGACACTCCCAGTGTGGTGGTTGCAGTGCATATAAGTGCAGGTTTCAAAGTTGGCTGTAAAAGCTGTGCTTGAATTTCACACAAAAGCTATACAAAGCTGACACTCCAACACAAGGGTGATCCTGGGACATCAAGTTACATTGAGTCTACAACACTGAAACAGCTTCAGCCCAACTGGTCTATGCTGGCGTTTATGCTCCACATGAGCCTCATCCCACCTGTCTTCATTTAACATTATCAGTAGAACCTTCTAGTCCTTTCTCCCTCATGTAATTATCCAACTTCCCCTTAAATGGAGCTATGCTATTTGCCTGAACCACTCCATGTGGTAGCACTTTCTCACCACTCTCTGGGTAAAGAATTTTTTCCTGAATTCACTTTTGAAATTATCAGGGACTATCTTATATTCATGGCCCCTAGTTTTGGTCTCCCCATAAATGGAAATATCTTCGCTACATCTACCCTATCGTGAGAGAGAGGAGACAAAGTATAGGCAGACCCGCTAACTGGTAACAGGCCACTCATGCACACATGTGTTGTACTCAAACTTGCAGCATTTAGCATTGAGGGTCGGGGAGGAAGAACTGGGCCAGGGAGAACAGCAAGGTGGAGATACAGTGAGATCAGAAAATCTGGTTTGACTATTTCAAGCCCTCTCTCTCCAGAGTGAAGTCTTCCACCAGCTCCATGAACATCCTGTAGAGTGAGGCCAAATCAAGACTCTTCTCATTGACCTTCCTGGCCCCTTTGGTTGTCCCTGCATCTTCACCTTTATCACAGAATCACAGAATCACAGAATAATACAGTGCAGAAGAGGCCCTTCGGCCCATCGAGTTTGCGCCGATGCATTAAAGACACCTGATCTGTCTACCTAATCCCCTTTGCCAGCACTTGGCCCATAGCCTTGAATGTTATGACGTGCCAAGTGCTCATCCAGGTACTTTTTAAAGGATGTGAGGCAACCCGCCTCTACCACCCTCCCAGGCAGGGCATTCCAGACCGTCACCACCCTCTGGGTAAAAATGTTCTTCCTCAAATCCCCCTTAAACCTCCCGCCCCTCACCTTAAACTTGTGACCCCTCGTAACTGACCCTTCAACTAAGGGGAACAGCTGCTCCCTATCCACCCTGTCCACGCCCCTCATAATCTTGTACACCTCGATCAGGTCACCCCTCAGTCTTCTCTGCTCCAGCAAAAACAACCCAAGCCTATCCAACCTCTCTTCATAGCTTAAATGTTCCATCCCAGGCAACATCCTGGTGAATCGTCTCTGCACCCCCTCCAATGCAATCACATCCTTCCTATAATGTGGCGACCAGAATTGCACACAGTACTCCAGCTGTGGCCTTACCAAAGTTCTGTACAACTCCAACATCACCTCCTTGCTTTTGTAATCTATGCCTCGATTGATAAAGGCAAGTGTCCCATATTCCTTTTTCACCACCCTTCTGCCTTCAGAGATCTATGGACAAACACGCCAAGGTCTCTTTGTTCCTCGGAACTTCCCAGTGTCAGGCCATTCATTGAATACTTCCGTGTCACATTACTCCTTCCAAAGTGTATCACCTCACATTTTTCAGTGTTAAATTCCATCTGCCACTTTTCTGCCCATTTGACCATCCCATCTATATCTACCTGTAATCCAAGACACTCAACCTCACTGTTAACCACTCGGCCAATCTTTGTGTCATCCGCGAACTTACTGATCCTACCCCCCACATAGTCATCTGTGTCACACAGATCCCTGTGGTACGCCACTGGACACTGGCTTCCAGTCACTAAAACAGCCGTCTGTCATCACTCTCTGTCTCCTACAGCTAAGCCAATTTTGAATCCACCTTATCAAGTTATCCTGTATCCCGTGTGCATTTGCTTTCTTGATAAACCTCCCATGTGGGACCTTGTCAAATGCTTTTATCACCTGGTGATAAAAGATCTTATCAATGTTTTCATCTCATAGAATTATATTGTCCACTTTATGGGCACAGGGGCATCAGCCAGAATCAAGGGAACTATTGATCAGGCTAACAGAGGCAACAGTGAAGACAGTAGGTGAAGAGTGAGAGGAGAAGGAGTTGAGAGTTAAACAATGTGTTGCTGAGGGAGCTGGGAGAAGGTTTTTCTAAGTATGAGAGGAGTGGGACTGGAGATGGAAGATATAGATCGTGAGGAGATGAGGTGATCAGAATGGATAATTCAGAGCAGAGAGGGTAAAGGCAATTTTAATGAAGGGTTCAAAACCAAGGGAAGAAAATGGAAGGAGATTTCAGTGAAGAAACAACCTTGGAGCTTGGGAGGTCAGCAGGGGATGAGGACCCGAAAGATCCATGGGGCTACCACTGATCCGGTGTAACTTTGCAGGGGATGGGCAGCAATTCCCGAAAAGCAGCATAAATGACTGAAAAAGGTGGAGAACCTCCGGGCATTGGAGTAGAGGCAGGAGGGTACAAAATGAGAAGGTGTGTGAGGAGTAGAGGGAAAGGCTGAGGTGGAGCCTGTAAACACGATCCGCATTGCTGCATGATGGTTTCAGTAGGAACATGGTAAATGTGCACCAAGGAGGGGCCATCCTTGGGTCGGGCTCCGCTCAGCCCAGGGACTCATTCCAAGATGGAGCCCTAGGTAGGACAGCCTTTTTTAGAAGGGAGAAAATGTCCTGCAGGACAAGATAGAGCAAATCGATTGTTGCAGTCCTCTTGGAGCAGTTGGAAAGGGGGAGAGTGAGAGAGGCAGGAGGCCAGATTAGAGCATGGCTACTCAAATCCGACAGGACCCGGCGACATGTATTGGGTTCGGGTCGGGTTGCACTTCCGGATCCGGCATTCGGGCTCGGCTCGGGTCGGGCCGGGTCGGACACGCTCTATCACCACCTCCGGTAAGTGGCTCCAATGTTAATGAACTTTTTGGACTTGAAAGGTTGTTCAGTTACAGTTTTTTTAAGCTGGTGCAGATAAGCAACAAAGTGAGAAATGGAAGCTAGGTTAACTGATGGTCGAATCGGGTTGGGTCGGGCGCAGGAAAAAAAGAAATGTTTCAGGCCGGGTCAGGCTCGGGGTCGGATGTGGTTCTGTCGGGCTAGGGTCGGGTTTCATTTGCAGACCCGAGCCAGCCTTTACGCCAGATTAACCGTGGTAAATGAACTGAGTGAAATGTCTGCCGGGGGAAGGGAATAAGGGAGTTGGGATTGCTGCTCTGAGAGAGTGTTGCGGTGGGCTAGGGTGCAGGAAAGGGTAGATCGTGAGCTCATACCTGGAGCAACAGCAGGAAAGCACCACATCTGGAAATAGTGTCAAACGACTGGGGAATTGGAAGCAACTGTAAGGATTTTAAGCTGCAACAGGCAATCATTTACAAAGGAGCTGAAAAGTGCTGGATTCTCTAACTGTGGGATACTGCAGCTCTAAAGCACTCTGATTAAAATAAAACTGGATATTTGCATCAATGAGTCACAGCTGGAAGAAAAACCTCTTTTTTACTGCAAATTTTTCAGAAAAGTGTGATAGATATTTCAAGTCCCATTGGGTTAAATTGTGTAGGTCTGATAAAGGTTACTTCAAGTCA
Organism: Heterodontus francisci; assembly: GCF_036365525.1. NCBI lineage: Eukaryota > Metazoa > Chordata > Chondrichthyes > Heterodontiformes > Heterodontidae > Heterodontus > Heterodontus francisci. The sequence continues at coordinate 12,102,768 of NC_090408.1, read as the reverse complement.
TTATGAGGTTAACCAGAGTGCACAGCTGTCAGTAGGGAGGCATCGCACAGCACAAGATTTATGACAGCATTGTGCACAAGAACAACACTGTCCTCCATTTGGAGCAGCCTCTATTTACTAAGCACAGGGTGGCAATCAAAAATAGTCATCCTAAAACTGCACACTTACCATTCCCGCAACAACGTAAGGATTTAACCAAACATAAAACCCAAACCATTAACAGCATATCGATGAGCATTATTTTAAAATGTTCATTTGACTACATCCACCGATTATGGTTCCCAACCCTCCAGAATTGCCGTAGATTTGTCAGGAATTAGAGAGTAATCATCAGGACTCTGCTGGAAGTGATCAGGGTGAAAAAAAATCATTGGGGCTTATAAAAGAAAATGTATCTTTATAAAATTTTCTTTGCCCACCTTTCTTCATTAGTTATAAAACATATTGGAGATGAGCAAAAATGGCTGTTTGACTGGATGGGATGGTTAGAGGCTGCAGAAAAACCTCCAGGAATAGGCCTAACCAGAGTTGACAACTCCTATTACTGATCCTTTTCAGATGATCTGTCTGTGCAATGGAATGTTTCCCCTGGTGTTTGAATGAAATGCCTGTTAGAGGGTCTGGGTGTATTAATCAGATCAGGCAAATGGAGTAACACACAAGAACTTACTGCAATCAGCAGATTATAAAATATTCAATTCGACCTTTATGAATTAGCATATCAACATAATTTAGAATATCTTCTTGACATGAGATGCAATTATGCTGCACCCCTGGGTTTGCCTCTAGAAGTGTCTCTGATGTGCAGCAAGAGGGTAACACTATTATAGGGGATTATTTTGGGGAAGGAGTGAAAACAGTGGGTGTTGGACTAATAAGTTGTGCCTCTTTAAAAGCTTGGTATTAGCCCACAGTACTCGGGCTAATGAATGACTAACATAATTTAAATGGGCCTGGAGGAGCTAAAGCAGACACCTGCAGGTTTAGCACTCAAGCACTAATACGGGGCAATTTTCTTTGAGCAGTAAATGTAACTCCACACACACGCTTCCACTGATCGAGAGTGTGGAGTGCACTGACTGACGCATGCATCAGGATGGTTTATGGACTGACGGAGAGGGCACCCAGATTCGCAGAGGCAGCATTGGAGGTCCTGCTGGAGGAGGTACAGTGGAGGAGGGATGTACTTCTCCTCCCCCCCCCACCCCCAGCACTCCACCATTGCTCTTACAGTTTCCTGTCAACTAAGTAGACCAGACTACTAAAGCCCATGCTGAGGTGGTGCAGTCTGAGGTGGGTCCCTGATGGCCCAGTGTCTCTTGTGGGCATTTCAGGAAGATATCTGATACCCGCTCCATTGTTGCCACTCGGGTTGCACTTCATAGAAGCACCAGAGTAAGCAAGAGCACCGATGGACGGCCACTGGGAGCAAACATCAGGGTGAATAGTTTAATATTTGTAAGGTCTATTGGTTGTGGTAATGTTTTAATTGTTTGTTTTTGCTGTAGAGTGATGATGGGAATTGGGTAGTGGTGGAGTTCTTCATGGGGAAAGGGTTGAAAGGATTGAGTGCAGATGATGAACTGTCTGAAGAGTCCTCAAGCCTTAGAATGTAAAGCATGTGGCAGCAGTGCTCCTGAGTCTGAATGTGGATGATATCTCTCAAAAGCACTCTTCAATTAGATGGCAGCGTGTGCCCCTCCCGGGTGTGGGGGGATCTACCTGGAACCCTCTTGTGCTCCCCTATCCTCCCTCCCTCTTCTTTGTCCTCCTCTTGTGCCTCCTGATCTTGAGCCTCTGGCACAATTGCCGGTAGTAATGGCTGATCTACCATGATGGTCAGATTATGCAGCCTGAAACAAATCACCACAAATCTGGAGCCCTCTTCACCCTCCTGTCCAGGAGTTGGTGCTGTTCTGCCTGAACTATTAAACTACTGTCAATTACTGTCAGACAAATTGAAGCCAATTCCCTAAGGCAAACAAGGAAAGGAAATTGCAATGGCCCATAAAGTCTTCTAATCCCAGTTCTATCCTCTATCCTCCCTCAGAAGCTTGACCAGTGATAGTGCAGCAGCGTTGCCAGGGATGCTAGGGGGCAGAAATCTTACTTAAACGGTACAGTAAGCACATTTATGTCTACATCATTTAAATATTAAAGTGCACTAAACAGGAACAGGCTCAAGACACTGACCTTTGCACTGGCAGGTACAGCTGCTTGACTGGCTCCAGTCTGGGAGTGTCCATTATGCTGATACTTCTTGTTAATGCCTTGTATATATGTTGGTCACTCTAATATACCTGGTTTGGCCCCTTCCTCTGGTTGCTCAATGATAACAGAGGAACTTCAGTCACGCCTGTGTAAAGAATCAGAAAGCAACTAAATTACAGAATATAGCTCGGAACAACAACTCAGACACAAAGAAGGCACACAGCACACTGAAGCACAATCCTAAATAAGAGAAAAGCTCAGTGTAATCTGTTTAAATGAGTTAAAGCTCAAAATCATTGCTACCTGGCTTTTTATATGAAAGCCATGGCAATTACCCCAGGGCTATGACCCCAATTCAAGCCATAGAATACATTCACACAAAAGGGCATTCATCTCAAAACAGCCATCTCAAGGAAAGTAAACCTTCATAAAAGAGTAACAGCTGAGTGTGCTCCAGAAAATTACTTGAGGGAAACTAAAAGTTTTTAAAAGCTACATTTTAGCAGATTAAGTGTTATAGAGGAAGATAATTGTGGTTGTTGGAGGTCAATTATCTCAGCCCCAGGACACTACTGCAGGAGTTCCTCAAGGTAGTGTTCTAGGCCCAACCATCTTTAGCTGCTTCATCAATGACCTTCTTCCCATCATAAGGTCAGAAATGGGAATGTTTGCTGATGATTGCACAGTGTTCAGTACAATTCGCAGTCCTCAGATACTGAAGCAGTCTGTGCCCACGTGCAGCAAGACCTTACAGCAGTCAAACTTGGTTGATAAGTAGCAAGTAACATTGTGCCACACAAGTGTCAGGCAATGACAATCTCCAACAAGAGAGAATTTAACCATTTCCCCAGTGGCGGGGAGAGCTGGCAGATGGCCCGCCCGCCCCAGGCCAATGAGGCCCTTAAGTGGCCAATTAATAGCCAGTTAAGGGCCTCTTCCTGTTGCCGCTGGTATTTTTCCAGCGACAGATGGGCACTTCAGCACCTGAGGGGGCCGTCTAGTAACATCTTGACATTCAACAGAATTACCATCGCTGAATCCTCCACCATCAACATTCTGTGGGTTACTATTGACCAGAACTTTAACTGGATCAGTCATATAAATACTGTGGTTACAAGAGCAAATCAGAGGCTGGGAATTCTGTGACGAGTAACACATCTCCTAGCTCCTCAAAGCCAACGGTTTTACGGCACCACTCTCCCCCCACCTACTAGCCCATTCCCAGAGTGGGTTGTTAAATTGCGGCCAGTCTTTTAATGAGTCAATGTACCATGTAATGTTTCTTTGTGCTTTTTAAACCACTGTATAACGTTATCTAGATAAACATATTTTACTGAGTACTCAAAATGTATGTGATTAAATTTCTGAGGTTATGTTGTTTCTTTTTAATACAGAGGGAGAACACTCCCTCTGAGCCACAGCTGGCAAAATAAAAATACATTGGCCCGCATTTTACGCCACCCCAACATGCGGGACGGTGGTGGGGGGGTGGCGTAAAATGGAGTGGGAGGCTCCGGGAGGCTTTCCCACCCGATCCCACCCCCGCTGCCCTTTATGTAGGGCGGGGGCCAAAAACGGCTCACCTGCCCTAGGCCAATCAAGGCCCTTAAGTAGCCACTTAATAGCTACATAAGGGCCTTCGCCCGCCTCCACACGGATTTTACACTTTGCAAGCGAGCGTCCTGAAGCCGAGAAAAGCCACCTGGGAAAACCAGATGGTTGATGATCGTCCGGGGGTGGGGGGGGGTGGTGGCGGTGGTGCCCGATGGAGGGCTGCCCCCACTACCCCAACTACCCCCAATACCCAGCACAGCCCCCTTCCCCCCGATCCGACCACCCTTGCCTCGCCAGGGCCCGACCAATTACCGCCAGCGAGTCAACCAGCCGGGCTGCAGTCCCAGCAGTGGCCACCGCTCCCGGACTAGTCCGCTGCTGGGACTAAGCGCTGCCGGCCCGCTGACTGACCGGCAGCACAATAAGGCGGAATTTCCTCCTGCAAGGGGATGGAAGTCCCACCTCGGAACAATTAAAGCCTGGAGACCCGTAAAATGTGGAACGGATCCCCAGGTGAGGTGGAAGTGGGTTCGCCACCGACTTTTCAGTTGGTGGCCAGCTCCCGTCCACCCAAGGTAAAATTCCAGCCATTGTATATTGTCTATTTGAGGTCTTTTTCAGATCTTTTCTGCAGACCAAGTAAAACAGACCAATGAATAATAGTCTGATAGGTACTGACTGCTGTTTTCTTTCTAATGAGATGATGTTCCTTTGTGCATTATTGTCAGACTATCTCCAGCTGATAATGTTTCTTTCTTCACACTGCAGTCAGGATTGCGATAGTCAAACAAAAGTGCTTTGATCTATCATCTTTCATGTTCCTGGGACATCTTAAAGTGTCATAGAGTCATAGAGTTATACAGCACAGAAACAGACCCTTCGGCCCATTGTGTCTGTGCCGGTCATCAAGCACCTATCTATTCTCATCCCATTTTCCAGCACTTGGCCCATAGCCTTGTATGCTATGGCATTTCAAGTGCACATCTAAATACTTTTTAAATGTTGTGAGGGTTCCTGCCTCTACCTTCACAGACAATGAAGTACTTTAGTTTAAGGGGTGATTTGAACAAAAAACTTTTCAAAATATTAAGGGAAATAGATTGGGTAGATAGAGAGACACTTTTTCTGCCATTTGGAGAGTCTAGGACTAGGAGGCATACTCCAAAAATTAGGACCAAGCCTTTTAGGGGTGAAATTAGGAAACACTTCGACACACAAAGGGTGGTAGAAGTTTGGAACTCTCATTCACAAATGGCAATTGATTTAAGATCACTTGTAAATTTTAATATCTGAGATTGATAGATTTTAGTTAACCAAAGGTATTAAGGGATATGGGGCAAAGGTGTGTACGTGGAGTTAGCTCAGCCATGATCTCATTGAATGGTCCTATGTTCTTGCAGTCACTGTTGCAATGTAGAAAGTGCAACAACCAATCTGCACACTGCAAGGTCCCACACATGTTAATGAGATAAATGGCCAAATAATCTGTTTTAGTGGCATTGGTTAAGGAATAAATGTTGACTAGGACATCAGCGAGAACTCCCCTACTCTGCTTAAAATAGTGCCATTAGATCTTTTATACCCACCTGAGAGGGCAGATGGGAACTCACAACCTTCTAAAGCAGAGAAAAGCGTGCTACCGGGTAAACCAAGGCTAACACTTAGACATGGAAGACTTAACTAAAGGGTAAGCTTATCTATTAAAAATGGCATCAGTCCCCGTGCACAGGGGCCAACAGGGTAAATGGTACACAGGTGCTGAAGATACATTCAAATGGTTTGGGTGCCCTGAAAACATGACCAGTAAGTTTCTGGGGCCAATGAACTCGATTTTCACTGCCCTCTCCTGAAGATAAGGGGCAGAAATGGTGTCAGTCTCCTTCCCCCCCTCCCCCCTTTTAACACTGCCAATCCAGCCGGCTCCCTTTTGAGACAGGCCTCCCTCTGGGTGGCCAATGTGCCCACTTGTTTCAGTCAATAGACTCATTCTAACATGGAAATCAGGGTCTTATGACATAAATAGTAGCCAATTGCTCTTTTTGATTGGAACTGGTAGGAACTGTACAATGTCCATTCTGACTAGTTCCACGGGTGATGGAAGAGAAGAGGCAGAGGAAAGGTTATGCTCAATTATTGTGAGGAGCAGGAGCGTTCCTCTTGGACCCACAAAGTAATCTGGGCTACTGCTGCCCCAGGACCGCCACCTCTGCACTTGCAACATCCCCAATCCCCACAATGTACCTTGTTGTTGGTAGTGATCCTGGGGCCTGAGGTGAGCTGCACTGAAGGAGCCCCTTTGGTGCCCCACAACTCATCAGCCAGTTTAAATGTGGTCAGTGTCTCAAAATCACAGGGTGTCTCTTCGCTGCCAGAAGGGGAAGTCGAGCAGTGCACCACCACCACCACCACCACCACACCCCCCGAACCCCAAAAGTCAAAATGAACCCCAAGATCATCAGTGCTGCACTCCTAAGAAAGTCAAATCGCTGCCATGTAATCGGGGCCGATTTTTATTGTAAACTTCAAGTCTGGTAGCAATAAAGTAGCATTGTTTCCATGCAAGATTTTGTGGTTTCTCAACCAGAATTTCTGAATGGCAATGCAGCTTTAAAGGATTTGTGCCAGATTTCAAAATTCAGTAAAGTAATAAGATGAATCAAATGCCTATAAAACATTGCTACACATTGTCTAAAACAGGTAAATGGCACTATGTCCCATTATATGTACATAACTGTCCTTGACTTCATGACCTCAGAACACGTGACCTGGAAATGATTCAGTGTTGGTTTTATGCTGTGGTGATGAATGTTTCATTTATCACTTTTCTCCGCTGACAATAATTGAAAATTGACTGCCACGGTGCATTTCAGGCAATGCTTTTCTCAGTGATCTGCTGAGGCACGAGTGGAAATTGTAATTACATTTTGCTTCAATTCAGCTGTTATTTATGTGCAGCTCATTTTCACGACAAGGAGGTGTAAAACCTGCTTTATGATAAGGTGACACACACACAGCAAGATTTAAAGCAGCTGTGCTGTTAGAGTGGACACGATGCAAGAATTTTCCAGGCCATTTATTACACAAACTGTTCACAGGTCAAAGCAGACTCAACAGGAATTAGACTATCTCACTCGTAATGAATGCATAAGCACTTCCGATTCCTATATCGTTTGCTAAGTATTTGGGGCTCACCAGTGAATGTTGATTCAGGACAAAGGCTTCTCAGTTACTTCAACTATTTCATTGCTGGTTTGATGCTAACACTAAAGCTTTATATTGTAAATCTTTATTTAAAAAAGAAACACTGGTTAGGCCTCAGCTGGAGTATTTTGTCCAATTTTGAGCACCACACCTTAGAAAGGATATCAGGTCCTTGGAGAGGATGCAGGGAGGATTTACGAGAATGATAATCAAGTATGAGGGACCTTAGTTATCCAGAGAGATCATGGAAGCTGGGATTGTTCTCCTGACAGCAGAGAAGGGTAAGGGGAGATTTAATAAAGGTGTTTAAAATTACATAGTGATTCATGACAACGCTTCGTCAGCGCCGACGTCATCAGGATGCGCCGCGGTGCGCACATATGCAGACGGTCTCCTGCCCTCTGCGCATGCGCTGCGGTCCGGCTTGCCAGAACCGTTTTGTGCATGCGCAGATGACGCGGTACGCACATGCGCACACGGTCTCCTGATCTCTGCGCATGCGCTGCGGTCCGGCTTGCCACGGACGCTTTGCGCATGCGCAGATGACGTCATCGCGTTGCGTTGTCTTCCTCGGGCAACGCGCCAGGTTGGCCTCTGCGCATGCGTCAATCTTCGGATATTCACACATGCGTCAAAGCTTCGGCGCGACTTTTTGAAAGTAGAAGGAGGAGAGGTTTCGTCAGGCATTTTCTCGCATTTTATCTGAATTATTTAGTCGTTTTGGAGACTTGCTTCATTTTTATTAGACACAGGAGATTGTTCCAAGGTAAGTTGCTCTGCCTTTGTAAGTTGCTTTGAAAACATTTCCATTGTCTGGGGCACCGCATGTTCTCCAGTCCCTGTTGTAAGCTGCTCTGAAAACATTTCCATTGTCTGGGGCACCGCATGTTCTCCAGTCCCTGTTGTAAGCTGCTCTGAGAGCATTTCCATTGTCTGGGGCACCGCATGTTCTCCAGTACCTGTTGTGAGTTGCTGTGTGCAGGCAGTGCACACTGGTTAGGCCTCAGCTGGAGTATTTTGTCCAATTCTGAGCACCACACTTTAGAAAGGATATCAGGTCCTTGGAGAGGATGCAGGGAGGATTTACAAGAATGATAATCAAGTATGAGGGACTTCAGTTATCCAGAGAGATCATGGAAGCTGGGATTGTTCTCCTGACAGCAGAGAAGGGTAAGGGGAGATTTAATAAAGGTGGTTAAAATTACACAGTGATTCATGACGTGCTGCAACCTACCATCTAAACGGTCACTTTCATTTTTGTAACGTTTTAATGGAGTGCATTCTGTATTTCTTATCTCATCTCATGTTTCCCGTGTGGTCCCTTAATAGCCTTCCTGAACTTCAAACTTCGATCATGGCAACGTCAGTAGATTCCACAGAGCAGTTCCTTGCCACCTTCACAACCCAGGAGTTCGAGAGTTATGACGACTTCAGCAGTAAACTTGAGATGTTTCAACAGGTAGCATGGTCTGCAGGCACATCCTGTGATGTGCCTTGTTATGTTTCACTATGTTAACAATGCTATTTAAATGCGCTTTGCTGTTGTGCTTACAGGCAACGGGGAGTCTATTTAAAAAAGTGAGCACCCATACGCTTGTTCCTTGATGTGCATTGAACCAAGATTCGATTTGCAGTATCAATACATCTCGTCAGTGAGATTCTGTGCCCACAAAGCCACCAAAGCCACGTGCATACCGCCCACGTGTCTACGGACTGCCTTTGTTGTGATTTCCTGGATAGACCAATGGCTGGGCGACCACCTCGGCGCAACCTCCTCTGGACTGCGAAACAGTCTTTTCATGTAAAACATGCCGTCGAGAAAACAATCCTTGAGACTTAAGGTCAGCATTCAAGCAACGAAGGCAACTGGATCATGCTGTGGAGCTCATCACGATGTGGAAAGGAACATTGCATTTATGGATGAATTGGGAATGCACATTGGGATGCGCTTGGGGGACATTCACCAAGAATAGACTGAGCTCAGACTCTTGTGACTTTGCCTTCTTCACATGGACAATACAGTAGTGGAATAGAGAGCCAAGCGTTCATTCACCACAAGGCTCTCCAGGAACAATCTCTTTAGCTGTGCATAGCAGAGACTCGGCCTGTCTGTCTAACGGGAATGCTGGAAACACAACACTCATGTATCCATGCACAGCAGTGCCTCGGATGCTTAATGAACTTAATAAAACTTCTCAATAATTAACCCCAGAATTGTTGAGGCTTTGTTTTGCATGCTATTTTCCCGACTTTGCAACTGCACTTCAGATATTCAACTGTGGTGGAGGGGTGGAGGTAGGGGGGTAGAGGGAGGGGTGGAGGTAGGGGGGTAGAGGGAGGGGTGGAGGTAGGGGGTAGAGGGAGGGGTGGAGGTAGCGGGGTAGAGGAAGGGTTAGGTGAAGAGGGGGAGGTGAAGATGGAGAGGGGGGAGGGGTGGGGAGAGTAGGGAGGGGTGGGGAGAGGGAGCATGCAAAATGCAGGGACCAGACAGTTGCAATGCCTGAAGTACTGTGAAGTAGGGGAGAAGCAACTGGATTGGGCATCCGCAGCTGGAGGGAACGGTTGAATGGAGAGGGCCGGAAGCGAGAGGCCGTAGAGAGCCGCGGGAAGCGAGTGTGCGAAGACCTTGGTGTCGCCGGGTCCAGGGACTGGCCGGTAAGTCTTTTGCTGTTGTGTTTCTAGCGCATGCACAGAAAAAGGTACTCCTTTTCCACTCCGCTGCTCCCCCCCCCATTCTCCCCCACCCCCCCACTCCCGCCCTCCCCCCCTCTCCCTCACCCCCCCACTCCCCCTCTCCCCTCACCCCCCTCTCCCTCACCCCCCCTCTCCCCTCACCCCCATCTCCCTCACCTCCCTCTCTCCTCCCTCTCTTTCCCTCCCTCCCTCCCTCTCTTTCCCTCCCCACCCCTCCCTCTCTTTCCCCTCCCCACCCCTCCCTCTCTTCCCCCCCCTCTCTTCCCCCCCACTCTCTTACCCCCCCACTCTCTTCCCCCCCCCCCCTTCTCTTTCTCCCCCCCCCCGCCGACACCCTCAACGTTGCTCTCTCCGGCCCCCGTGCTGCTCTCCCCGGCCCAGCCCCCACGCTGCTCTCTCACTCCGGCCATTGTATACTGCCACGTGTTCGTTAGGTTTCCTCTGTGTGATTCTTTGAGCAGCGCCATCTTTAGTCCTGGCAGCTGCTACAGTCGCAATCTGTGACGTTTTTGTGGTATATGCTGTATTTGCGCATGTGCCAAAACAGCGCCACCTACCGTTCGCGTTGTCAACAAATGCGGCCTTAAAATTATAAAGCTTTAATAGATAGGGAGAAACAATTTCCACTGGCAAGAGGCTTGGCAACCAAAGGATCAGATATAGGACAATTAGTAAAAAAGCCAGGGAGGACAGGAGGAGAAATTATTTTTATGCGGTGAGTTGTTATGATCTGGAATGCACTGCCTGCGAGGGTGGTGGCAGCAGATGCAATCGTAACTTTCAAAAGAGAATTGGACATATACTTGGAGGCAGGCAGGACTTGGGTAAAGAGCAGGGGAGTGGGACTAATTGGGTAGCTCTTCCAAAGTGTCAACATGGTATGATTGGCCAGATGACTTCCTTCTGTACTGCACGTCACTATTTTTTTATTTCGTGGGATGTGGGCATCGCTGGCTGGGCCAACATTCATTGCCCATCTCTAATTGCCCCTGAGAAGGTGGTGGTGAGCTGCCTTCTTGAATTGCTGCAGCCTTTGGGGTGTAGATACGCCCACAGTGCTGTTAGGAAGGGAGTTCCAGGATTTTGACCCAGTGAAGGAACGGTGATATAGATCCAAGTGAGGATGGTGTGTGGCTTGGAGGGGAACTTGCAAGTGGTGGTGTTCCCATGCATCTTCTGCCCTTGTCCTTCTTGGTGGAAGAGGTCGTGAGTTTGTAAGGTGCTGTCGAAGGAACGTTGGTGAGTTGCTGCAGTGCATCTTGTACATGGGAATTAGACCATCTCACTTGTAATGAATGCATACGCACTTCTGATTCCTGTATCATTTGCTAAGTATTTGGGACTGCCACTCTGCATCAGTGGTGGAGGGAGTAAATATTGAAGGTGGTGGATGAGGTGCTGATCAAGTGGGCTGCTTTGTCCTGGATGGTGTTGAGCTTCTTGAGGGTTGTTGGAGCTGCACCCATCCAGGCAAGTGGAGAGCATTCCATCACACTCCTGACTTGTGCCTTGTAGACAGTGGACAGGCTTTGGGGAGACAGGAGGTGAGTTACTCGCCATGGAATTCCCAGCCTGCATTTGTAGCCACAGCATTTATGTGGCTGGTCCAGTTCAGTTTCTGGTCAATGATAACCCCTCAGGATGTTGATAGTGAGGAATTCAGCAATAGTAATGCCATTGAACATTATGGGGAGATGAATAGATTCTCTTTTGTTTGAGATGGTCATTGCCTGGCACTTGTGTGGAGCAAATATTATTTTCTACTTATCAGCCCAAGCCTGTGTGTTCTCCGGGTCTTACTGCATATGGACTTGGGCTGCTTCAGTATCTGAGGAGTTGTGAATAGTGCTGAACATAGTGCAATCATCAGCAAACAGCCCCACCTCTGACCTTATAATGGAGGAAAGTAATTGATGAAGCAGCTGAAAATAGTTGGGCCTAGGACACTACCCTGAGGAACTCCTGCAGTGATGTTCTGGGACTGAGATGATTAACCTCCAACAACCAAAACCATCTTCCTTTGTGCTAGGTATAACTCCAACCAGCGGAGAGTTTTCCCCGATTCCCACTGACTCCAGTTTTGCTAGGGTTCCGTGATGCCGTACTCAGTTAAATGCTGCCTTGATGACAAGGGCAGTCATTCTCACCTCCCCTCTGGAGTTCAGCTCTTTTGTCCATGTTTGGACCAAGACTGTAATGAGGTCAGGAGCTGAGTGGCCTTGGCGGGACCCAAACTGAGCGTCAGTGATCAGGTTATTGCTGAGCAGATGCTGCTTGATGGCACTGTTGATGACACCATCCATCACTTTACTGATGATTGAGCGTAGACTGATGGGGCGGTAATTGGCTGTGTTGGATTTGTCCGGCTTTTTGTGGACAGGACATACCTGGGCAATTTTCCACATTGCTGGGTAGATGCCAGTGTTGTAGCTGTACTGGAACAGCTTGGCTAGGGGCGTGGCAAGTTCTGGAGCACAAATCTTCAGTACTATAGCCTTTGCAGTATCCAGTGCCTTCAGCCTTTTCTTGATATCACGTAGAGTGAATTAGATTGGCTGAAGACTGGCATCTGTGATGCTGGGGACCTCAGGGGGAGGCCGAGATGGATCATCAACTCGGCATTTCTGGCCGAGGATTGTTGTAAATGCTTCAACCTTATCTTTCGCACTGATGTGCTGGGCTCCCCCATCATTGAGGATGAGGATATTTGTGGAGCCTCCTCCTCCTGTCCATTGTTTAATTGTCTGCCGCTTCACTTCAATGTTCATGTCATCCTGTTGAGCAGGTTTTCAATAGTGGACATTCAAAATTAATTGTTTTACCACAAAACAGTAAAATGGCTTCTTATATTAAATACAATTGTCCTAATAGTTTAGAAAATTTTCCTTAAATAAAAGGGGGTCAAAATATGGAATGTTTTGCTACAAACCATTGTTGAAGCAAAGTCCATTAACTCTTTTTAAAAGGGAATGAAACAGTTGTTGAAAAATGAAGAACATGAAGAAGGAGAGTGGGATTGGACTTGGTGACCTGTGTGGAGTGAAGCACTGGCATAGGCCTGATGGGCTGAATGGTCTGTTTTTTTGACATAGCGCTATATAGTACATCTGAGTGTGGAGTTGCAATGTCATAAGTTCTTTGAGCCAGCATTTCCTGTTTGCAGTATTAGTTCGCAAACCATTAACATGTTTAAATGTCACTTTATCCACTATTCAATGGTTTATTAAACCAGGGAATGGTTTGTTTTACCTGTTTATAATGAAGTAATATCATTCAAATGCATTTAGATTCTGTAGCACAGAATCACGTATAAGGATTTACAAAGATGTTGGTCACATTAATTGTCCTTTCACAGTTAATGGCTGGAAAATCTGCCATTGCATTTGTTGGATTTTACCCCTTTTTGAAGAATGCCTCTTGCAATGACTTAAATTCATCATTTGAATTAATTTCCATCATCAAAATTTGTTGGAAAGAAAGACTTGCATTTCTATAGCGCCTTTCACTTCCTCAGCACATCCCAAAGTGCTTTACAGCCAATGGAGTACTTTTGTAATGTAGGAAACCTGGCAGCCAATTTGTGCACAGTAAGCTCGCACAAACAGCAATGTGTTAAATGAGCAGATAATCTGTTTTACTGATGTTGGTTGGGGGATAAATATTGGTTACAGCACCAGCAAGAATTCCCCTGCTCTTTTTTGAATAGTGTCATGGGATTTTTTTTGCATCCACCTGAGAGGATAGACAGGACGTTATTTTAACATCTCATCTGAAAGTTGGTGTCTCCAACAGGGTAGCACTCCCTCAGTGCTGCACTGGTTGTCAGCTTGGATTTTGTGCTTAAGTCGCTGGAATGGGACTTGCTGATTTTCACTGCACCTTTGTGTGCAATGAAAGATGAAAGGCCTAAAAGCAATGGACTATAGTAATACTAACAGCAGCTCTAAATTTCATTTGCATGGAGTACTGCCTGCAGGAAAACCCTCCTCATTTGTACCAGGAGGAGGTGATCTGTACTGGAGTTGCTGAAGATGCTTAGGTACTTTCAGCCTTTTTGCTCTGTTTACAGGCCAAATACAAGCAGATCGATAGACTTTTGTTAAGTAAGGGTATCAAAGGATATAGAGATGGGTAAATGTGGTGGAGGTCAAAGATCAGCCATAAACTAATTGAATGGCAGAACAAGCTTGAGGGGCTGAATGGCCTCCTCCTGCTCTTATGTTCCTAGAGGACCAGGACAATTGGAAACCAGCTGCAACACTGAGCTGTTGGAGACTTGCAGGGCTGCAGGAGGCTACAGAGATAGGGAGAGGGCGCGTCCAGGGACATAGTTGAAAACCAAGAATTAAAATTGAAGTGTTGGTGTACTGGGAGCCAGTCAAGTGAGCACAGCAGTAATGGGTGAATGGGATTTGGTGTGAGTTAGGGTACGGGCAGCAGAGTTTTGGATGAGCTCAAGTTAATGGAGAGGTTGTGAAATCACAGCACATGGGAAAGGGTTGGATCTGCATTCAGGGTGCACGCTACAGAAGCCAAACATTGTTGCTTTGTTCTTAGTTCCCGCCTCCATTGATGCAGTCCTTCAGGAGAACCTTCCGGAAAAGCAGAGTAGCCGGAAGGAAATGCGTTCCTCACTGGCACCTGCAAGGAGCATTGAAGAAACTAAAGTTGGATTCCATATCGCAAGCGATCTCTCTCTCTCTCTGTGATCAGTTATAATGGGGATTCCCAGGCCTTTTAGAATGTTGGATGTCTCTCGTATTCAGTGTTGCTCAGGGTGTAAATATGGGAATTACATCACATGACGTCATTCCTGAATTTGCATGCCCCCCATCTCCCTACCCCAACCCAACCCCTCAACCCCAAATTGCCACTTAACCAACCATGTCCCCCATCCCAAGAGGACCGGAGATTGTGTCGGGTCCATTGGGTCCCATCCCCAATATCTGCTACCAACCACCACATGTTATTATAGTGAAGAGGACGGGGAAATTCATCCCCATTATCTCTTCAAATGAACAAATTAAAGTAATGAGAAAGAGATGATTATTTGAATAAAAATTGACATGTTTCTCTTTCATGAATGTTTCAGACTGAAACTGGCATGTTCCCTTCAATATTTTCATGCATTACAGAGTAGAATTTTATCTACAGCATCTGTGTGTAATCTGAAGGAAACAAAGAGTTGCATCATGTAGCACCTTTCCCAGCCAATGAAGTATTTTTTAAGTGTAGCCACAGTTGTAATGTAGGAAATGTAGCAGCCAATTTTCACACAGTAAGGTCCCACAAACAGTAATGAGATAAATGATCAGCAAATCTGTTTTACTGATGTTTGTCGAGGGATAAATATCTCTCAGGGCAGCAGGGAGAACTACCCTGCTTTTCTTCCAAATAGCGTCACGGGATCATTTCCTTCTACCTGAGATGTTAGATGGGACCTCAGTTTAATGTCTCACCTGAAAGATGGTAGCTCTGACAGTGCAGCACTGAAGTACCAGCCTAAAATTTGTGCTCAGTCCTCAATCTTCTGATTGAGAGGTGAGAATGCTATCCACTGAGCTACAGCTCAGCTGAACATCACCAGCCCACCATGGAATGAAAATCAAACCCTTTCTATAACAAGCAGGGAATTCATTCTGCCAAGTTACCAACCAGACGCTGAAGACACAAATCAAATCCTGCTCCCCCACCAATTTCTGCGGTGTGTGTATACTGCTATGAAAGTGATACTGTTTTTTGTTAAAATTTTTTTAAGGAATTCATAGTCAAACTGAATAAATGTTGGACCAGTCTTTTTTTTTCAAGAGGATCATCAAGAGGACACTGAAAGAACTAGCTTGGCAACAACATTTACTGGTTGTCACATGACTCAAATTACAAATGGAACGGAAACCCTGGTAACTGGGAAGATGTGGACAGAGAAGTCAGTCACGCGCCCCTTGATAGGACAAGCCCTGGAGCAGCAGTGTTCACCTGAGAAACAGCAGCAAATTCACAAGCTTTTGGTTGTAGTGTCAGAGTGTTTACCTTCTAGAAGGAGATAAAGTTAGCTCCTGCTGCTGAAGAAGTGTCATGAAGGAAGAGACCAGATTCTTGTTGAATGTTTAAAGAGTCAAGCCTGCAGAAGGAAAAGAGAATTCCCAAGGAAGGAGAGAAGACCACAACACAGCTCAGCTTTCCAGTACCTCTCTAAAAGACCCTGAGAAGTCCACTGCACCAACTCATCGCATCTCCCGTCTTTAAAGAAAAGCCTGCTAAATTAATTCTCAATACAGCCTGAAAAGAACTGTTCTAAAAGATCTCAGTGACCTGTGTACATGTACTTGGAAATTAGACTTTTGCCAGTTTTGGAAAATAACAAATCTGATGTGCTGTTTTCTTCAGAAATGAGCAAGTATTCAGCCCAAGTGTTTTTTTTTGTTTGAAACAGAGCTCTGACCAAAAATCCCTTTTTTACAGTTAAGCAGTGTATGTGTGTGTGTGTTAAAGTGTGAGAGGCTAAGGTAAAAGGGGAACTTTAAAATTTCAATCTGTGTGTTTATGTTTTACTTCATTATGACTTAGAGTCATAGAGAGATACAGCACTGAAACAGGCCCTTTGGCCCACTGAGTCTGTGCTGACCATCAACCACCCATTTATACTTTCTTTCTTTTCTTTTTTCTTTTGGGCCTCCTTATCTCGAGAGACAATGGATACGCGCCTGGAGGTGGTCAGTGGTTTGTGAAGCAGCGCCTGGAGTGGCTATAAAGGCCAATTCTGGAGTGACAGGCTCTTCCACAGGTGCTGCAGAGAAATTTGTTTGTCGGGGCTGTTGCACAGTTGGCTCTCCCCTTGCGCCTCTGTCTTTTTTCCTGCCAACTACTAAGTCTCTTCGACTCGCCACAATTTAGCCCTGTCTTTATGGCTGCCCGCCAGCTCTGGCGAATGCTGGCAACTGACTCCCACGACTTGTGATCAATGTCACACGATTTCATGTCGCGTTTGCAGACGTCTTTATAACGGAGACATGGACGTGGACGGCCGGTGGGTCTGATACCAGTGGCGAGCTCGCTGTACAATGTGTCTTTGGGGATCCTGCCATCTTCCATGCGGCTCACATGGCCAAGCCATCTCAAGCGCCGCTGACTCAGTAGTGTGTATAAGCTGGGGGTGTTGGCCGCTTCAAGGACTTCTGTGTTGGAGATATAGTCCTGCCACCTGATGCCAAGTATTCTCCGAAGGCAGCGAAGATGGAATGAATTGAGACGTCGCTCTTGGCTGGCATACGTTGTCCAGGCCTCGCTGCCGTAGAGCAAGGTACTGAGGACACAGGCCTGATACACTCGGACTTTTGTGTTCCGTGTCAGTGCGCCATTTTCCCACACTCTCTTGGCCAGTCTGGACATAGCAGTGGAAGCCTTACCCATGCGCTTGTTGATTTCTGCATCTAGAGACAGGTTACTGGTGATAGTTGAGCCTAGGTAGGTGAACTCTTGAACCACTTCCAGAGCGTGGTCGCCAATATTGATGGATGGAGCATTTCTGACATCCTGCCCCATGATGTTCGTTTTCTTGAGGCTGATGGTTAGGCCAAATTCATTGCAGGCAGACGCAAACCTGTCGATGAGACTCTGCAGGCATTCTTCAGTGTGAGATGTTAAAGCAGCATCGTCAGCAAAGAGGAGTTCTCTGATGAGGACTTTCCGTACTTTGGACTTCGCTCTTAGACGGGCAAGGTTGAACAACCTGCCCCCTGATCTTGTGTGGAGGAAAATTCCTTCTTCAGAGGATTTGAACGCATGTGAAAGCAGCAGGGAGAAGAAAATCCCAAAAAGTGTGGGTGCGAGAACACAGCCCTGTTTCACACCACTCAGGATAGGAAAGGGCTCTGATGAGGAGCCACCATGTTGAATTGTGCCTTTCATATTGTCATGGAATGAGGTGATGATACTTAGTAGCTTTGGTGGACATCCGATCTTTTCTAGTAGTCTGAAGAGACCACGTCTGCTGACGAGGTCAAAGGCTTTGGTGAGATCAATGAAAGCAATGTAGAGGGGCATCTGTTGTTCATGGCATTTCTCCTGTATCTGACGAAGGGAGAACAGCATGTCAATAGTCGATCTCTCTGCACGAAAGCCACACTGTGCCTCAGGGTAGACGCGCTCGGCCAGCTTCTGGAGCCTGTTCAGAGCGACTCGAGCAAAGACTTTCCCCACTATGCTGAGCAGGGAGATTCCACGGTAGTTGTTGCAGTCACCGCGGTCACCTTTGTTTTTATAGAGGGTGATGATGTATACTAATCCTACATTAATCCTATATTCCCTACCATTCTTCTACCACCTACCCACACTAGGGACAATTTACAATGGCCAATTTGCCTATTAACCTGCAAGTCTTTGGCAGTGGGAGGAAACCAGAGCACCCAATAGAAACCCACATAGTCACAGGGAAAACTTGCAAACGCCACACAGGCAGTACCCAGAATTGAACGCAGGTTGCTGGAGCTGTAAGACTGTGGCTCTAACCACTGCGCCACTGTGCCGCCCCTTGTTTTGCAATGAACTGATAATTTTGTTATTCATTAAAGAAACCTGGATAGTGTGTTTTATTCTGGGAAAAATAGAGTATATGATTGACCATATCGGTAAGTGGGAAAATTTAAAATTATATGTTGTGACCTGTGGAGAATTTGGACTAGAATAAACAATGCATTCCTCCCACCCCGGTTGTAACAATACCTAATCTGCAATTCCCACTCAATTTAAAAACATGAATAATTAATCAATGGGATATGCTGGGGGTATTAGTATTATTATGTTGCGATATGGAAGTGGTAATTACAGGCTATTATTTATATGTTTGAGTTTCTATTTCCTATCCCTCTGACCAATTTATTACACTGCTAGGAAGATCTAGTATTCATCATTCACTGGTCTGACAGGACTCGGCAGAGGCTCTATTGTAATTTGCAATTTCATTTTCTGCTGCGATTTAATGCACCATGTACTGATTACTTTTACAAACCTTTTGACCGTAAGATCGAACAGTATTGTTTATTTTTGAGAGGATAAAGTTTTATATTTCTTTCCAAAGTTTCTGTGTCCAGCTGGTACGGGAAGATATTTTGCTTCTCCACTAAAAACACAATTTTGATGAAGTTACCACTAAATATCCATTATCATACAGAATGATATAATGAGATGGACGTCATAAACAGATACAAAGCAAACAAATCCCCAGGATAGATGGTAATAAACCTATGGTTTGAGTGGACAAAAAGTGTTGAGTCCACCATGCTGGAGATGGGCTCTGTAAAAAGACATGCATCTTTCATGACCGTAGGACAGCCCAAAGCACTTTATAGCCAATAAAGTACTTTTTGAAGTACTGCTGTTACATAGGAAATGCAGCAGCCAAGTTGTGCACAGCAAGGTCCTGCAAACAATGATAAATGACTAACTAATCTGATTTAAGGTGTTGGTTGAGGGATAAATAATGGACAGGAAATCAAGGGAGAGCTCCCCTGCTCTTGTTTGAATTGTGTCATGGGATTTTTTACATCCACCGTAGATGGCAGACATGCCCTCAGCTTAGCATCTCATCCAAAATGCAGCACTTCCAACAGTGCAGCACTGCACTGGAGAGTCAGCCTTGATTATGTGCTCAAGGCTCTGGCGTGCAATTTTAACCCAAGACCTTCCAATTCAGAGGCAAGAGTGCTACCCATTGAATGAAGGCTGACTCAACTGAATATAGAAACAATTATTATTCAATAAAGGCCAACTAGTCATAAATCAGCAACAGGTACAATAATGTGATTGATTACTGGGTGAGTTGTTTAGAGTAACTCAGCAAACAGCAGATTGCACACTTCACAAAAGTAACATCCTGACTAACCAACCTTTTTGAAGAATGTGGCGTCTCTAGTGAGTTGTGGAATTCATGACGGCAGAACGTGTAAGATTCGTTCGCGGGTCACAGATTGCTCAAAAGGGTCAAGGAGTCACAAGTGGTTTTATTGAGGAGCGAGAGTTCAAATGCATTACATATTCAGAATAGACATAATAGGCATATGACCCATAACAGCTGAGAATGGTTTATCAGCCCTGGATCAGAGGGGCAGATGACGAGGCAAAAAGCTTGATCTTTGGCAGGCTGGGGTAATCATCTTCAGTTATCTCTCAAATGGCTGAGATAGCTGAAGCTAGCATGGATCCTCCATCTGCCTTCCTTCCCTTCTTGACTGCCCGTTTATATACCTTATTTTAGAGGCAGGTGGATACCCCACATCAATCATTCATTTAATCACATTTACCCATTGAATTATTCAAGTAAAGGGAAATAGGCCCCTCCTAACCTAGGTTCCAGCCACATGAAATCATTCCTTCACTTATCCCTGGTATGGGTATCTGGTTACCTTTTCCCAGACAGTTTGTTCAGATATGTGGATCATGAGTTTCCTTTCCCAACCTTTCATCAGGCCCAGCTATGCCCACACAAAGCCTCTTTCTGCATGATGTTCTTGACTATGTAATAGCCCTTTATCTTTATCTAACATGATTATCATTGTTCTGTGTCAGCTCAGACAGACTGCTGAGGTATTTCCCTTAACTAGCTGATGATTCTATAATACCGTTATTTCTTACAGAAGCATACCTCAATTTCATGAATGTTCGGCAGAAAGACTGCTTACATAAGCTTAAGGTAGGGAGGGTAAAACAAGGAATTGGATGAAGAACTTGACTGGGGCAGAGATCACATAATCTAGAAGGAAAGTTGTTTTACAGGCAATGCATGATCCATGTGGGCTCCTGGACTGGGGGTTGGAGAGGAATATTTCAGGTTTCTTTTACCTTATTGACTCTGGGTTTTTGCATCTCGCAGGATTGCATGACTGTGTGGAAGGGGGCCTGGGGGGGGGGTGGTGGCGGTGGGGGGGGCGCCATGTCAGGTAGTGAAGCAAGTTAGAAGAGGGAACCAAGACTCTGCAAAATGAAGAGATAAAACCGATCAGTGTTTAGCGGCTAGACTTCTCTAGATCAGCAGAACAGCTGGGAGAAACAGCAGCATAACAATCGAAGCAAAGAGAAGTTAAACAACCGAATAAAGAGCAACAGAATCACTGGTATAAACATGTACAGCACAACTTGACTAAAGGCCTTCAGAACAGCCCCAAGACCCAATGGTTTCCACCCCAGAGTGTTAGAAGAAGGAGGTGAGGAAATTGTTGAAGCCGTAATCATCAGATCTTCCAAAGCTGCCAATGCCACTCCGTGACTTAAGAAGGGTAGGAGAGATAAATTCGGGAAATATCGGCCTATTAGTTTAATGTTGGCTGTGGAAATGTTACTAGAATCTGTTAATAGGGACAGAGTGACTGAATATTTGGAGAAATATGAGCTGATCAGAGAGAGGAGTAATGGATTTGTAAAGGGTAAGTCATGTCTAACTTAGTTGAATTTTTTGAGGAGATAACTAACTTGGTAGATAAAGGAGTGTCTATGAATGTTAGTACATGAGTTCCGGAAGGCATTCGATACAGTTTCACATAAGAGACTGTTCGCAAAAATAAGAGCGCTTGGAATTAGAGGCAACCTATTGGCGCAGATGGGAAATGGGGTATGGAGTAGGTTTCAGAGAATAGGATAATGGATATGTACTCTAACTGACAGGATGTGCCTAGTGATATCCCCTAGGGATCCATACTGGGGCCTCAGCTTTTCATTATATTTATAAATGACTTGGGTAGAGGAATAGGGAGCTGTATATCCAAGTTTGCTGATGACACCAAATTAGGTGGCACACTAAGTAGTGCAGATGGGAACAGGAGATTGCAAAGGGACATTCATAGATCAAGTAAGTTGTCAACATTGTAACAGATGGAGTTGAATGTGGGGAAGTCTGAGGTCATGCGCTTTGGACCTAAGGAATATAGATCAAAGTATTTTCTAAATGGCGGGAAGCTAGGAAATGTGGTTGTGCAGAGAGATTTAAGCCAGTAAGCAGATAAAAAAAAATTTCAAAGCTAATTGAACACAGGCCTCCTCTTACGACTACTGGAATACAAAGGGGTGGAAGTGATGATACAGCTGTACAGACCTCTGGCTAGACCCTATCTGAAGTAACTGCATTAAGTTCTGGGCACCGCACCTTAGGAAGGATATACTGGCCTTGAAGCAGGTGCAGTGCAGATTTACCGGAATGATTACCAAATCTAAAAGGGTTAAATTATGAGGACTGCTTGCACAGACTAGGTTTGTATTCCCTTCAATATAGAAGATTAAAGGGTGATCTAATTGAGGTGCTTACCATGATGAAGGGATTTGATAGAGTAGATAGAGAGAAACTATTCCTCTGGTCGGGGGAGTCCAGAACAGGAAAGTGTAATCTTAAAATCAGAGCTAGGTCATTCAGTGGTGATGTCAGAAAGCGCTTTACACAAAGGGTAGTGGAAATTTGGGACACTTTCAAAAAGTTCTTGAGGCCGGAGATCAGTTGAAAATTTCAAAACTGAGGTTGATAGATTTTTGTTGGCAAGGGTATGAAGGATTATGGAACCAAGGCAGGTAGATGGAGGTAAGATACAGATTAACCAGGATCTAATTGAATGGCAGAACAGCCTCATGGGGTCAAATGGCTTACTCCAGTTCCTATGTTCCAAGAACATTAGAACAAAAAACAGTAAAACAATTGGAATAATAGTCATTTGGTAGTATAGAACTTGAGTATTGCTGAAAATAGAGATATGTTGTCAAAGCTTTTCATCTTGCACTCATCAGGACAATCCGCAAGAATAAACAATGTAAGGGAAAACTGCAACTTATACTGTATGAGAACAGAGTGCTGATTAGTTGGCAAGTGAACTCTGGTAGAGGCGTTGCCCTCAAGAATGCACCAGTTTATGGTGACTGACAGTTAACTGCTAAGCTTTGTTTGAAATTTAAACCAGGCAGCTTGACTCTGATTGGTCAAGGCATTGCCCTGAGGAATGAACCAGCGAATGGCTGTCACTTATTTTGTTTAGCTGAAGATTGGCCTTATCGGCAACCTCGTAAATAGGGCCCAAGCCATTTGCTCACTATGCAAGCTTGATGCTGAAATAGGGCGAATCAAAGACATCCTGCGTGACAATGGCTACCCTGATCAGATCATTTCTTGCTGTATATCGCGCAAAATTATGAACAGACCTAAGGCCATCATTTTTGGCCCTGAAAAGTGCCCAGTCTACCTCAGATTACCCTGGAAGGGTAACGTATCCCAAAAATTTGAGCAACAGGTAAAGCTAGCTCTTTCGTGCTGCTACCATACGTCCTGACTATCACACAAATAAGTAATGTGATATATGAATTTCAATGCCAGTGTGATGCTAAGTGTATAGGCCGTATGTCCCAAGACTGGTGGATCGTATCAAACAACATGTCCCTTCTGCTGTTCGCAACAGGCAAGGTACAGGCCTTACCCAACCAGCCCGCGCTTACAAAACTCAAAACACAATGTCTAACATTAGATGTGATTCCGCGATTGGATAACATTTGCTAAATAATCCACAGTGTGCTAAGAATTACGCTGACAACCAAATTAATATTGTCAGCAGGGCTTGCAGTCTTGCGCATTTGTGTGTACTGGAAGCTACATATATTAATGCACAGAGCCCTGTCCTTTGCAGACAGAAAGAACATGTACAAACATTGCACCTGTTTCAGCCAAACAAAATAAGTGACAGCCATTTTCTGGTTCATTCCTCAGGGCAATGCCTTGACCAATCAGAGTCAAGCTGCCTGGTTTAAATTTCAAACAAAGCTTGGCAGTTATCTGTCAGTCACCGTAAACTGGTGCATTCTCCATGGCAAGGCCTCTACCAATCAGAGTTCACTTGCCAACCAATCAGCACTCTCTTCTCATATAAGTTGTTGTTTTCCCTTACATTGGTTATACTTGCAGATTGTCCTGATGAGTGCAAGACGTAAAGCTTCGACAGCATGTCTCTATTTTCAACAAGTAGAATAATGCTCTGCACCAACCTGTACTTGTGGTAAAACATTCAATGCCCCAACAATCATCTGTGAAAAGAAATTTCTTTTAATCATGTTCTTCACTCGCAGTGATCATTTTAAATGAATGACCCTTCATCACAGTAAGAAAAGTAGTTTATAGACTTTCTACTGAATTTTGTTAATGTTGTTAAGAAGAGCATCAACAGGCCTTGCTTAACCTTGGTTAGATCTTTTGCATGTTTGAGTTGAATAACAAGTAATGAGACAACCTGTCCCCATCTCCCCATCCTGTGTGGCTGAAGGGATGGGTAGCGGGGGGTGGGGGGGGCGGTGGTGTGGGGGATGTTCAAAGTCCTGCAGAACAAATGTGCGATTTGTCGTATAAGGGTATCAAAAGGTTAATCGCGAGAGAATATAAATATTACCGCCCACTAGGATGAGGTAAGAAATCATGGGGGAGAGACTCGAGAATAGTTACAGCATGGTTTTTGAAGGAGACACACAGGCTAGTGTGGAGTGTATTTACTTACTATGCAATAAAGATTAATGTTTAAACAGTACGGTCTAAGAACCCCTCTGGCTAGACTCTATATGGTGGCAGCATAAAGAACCAAATATATAACATGATTCTGTGCATATAGTTCAGGACATAAAGTATATGTGTTGGAGAATTCTCAGAGCAAGACTGGACACACTCGAGTCTCTTTGGTAGAGGGCCTGAACCTCACATAGATTGCTTACATTTAGCGCTGTAAAGAGGAGAAAGAAGTGTAATTTGCACCACGTATATGTGGTTAGGCTGTTGTACCTGTTAAGGGCAGAGCTGCGATTATGGGTTTAGTGTCATAATTGTCTAAGGACAGTACCAGTCAGTTATTTAACATGGCAAGAAATTATATCCTCGCACGGACACACAATTTTGTAACTAAAAGCGTTAATAGTTGCAGGAACATAAGATGAAAGCCAGTAAAATCACTGGTGGATAAATGTAGGAGAAATTGGGAACTTGTGCTTATTGGTAAAAGACCTTAGGTGAGGTTGAGAACAAAATGAAGGAGTTAACTAAAGAGAAGATCAAGGGTAATGACTGGAAAGCAGGAGTACTGCTGCTTCAACTTCAAGAATGCAGAGTAGAATCTCAAAATTTGCTGATGACACCAAATTTGGAGGAATGGTAAACAGTGAGGATGATATGATCCGCCTGCAAAAGGTCATAGATAGGCTAGCAGAATGAGCAGAAAAGTGGGAGATGGAATTTAATACTGATGAATGTGAGGTGGTGCATTTTGGCAGAAGGACACAGTTCTAAAGAGTGTGCAGGAACAGAGGGATATGGGGTGCATGTGCATCGATCTTTGAAGATGGCAGGACATTTTGAGAGAGTGGTTAGTAAAGCATATGGGATCTTGGGCTTCATAGATGGAGGCATTGAGTACAAAAGCAGGGAGCTTATGCTGAACATTTATAAAGCTCTGGTTAGGCCACCACTAGAGTACTGCATCCAGTACTGGTCACCACACTTCAGGAAGGATGTGAGGGTCCTTGAGAGGTGAAAATATCATGTGGTCACTTGTGGTCATGATGACATTCTAGGTTTTGTAAATTATATGAAAAAATCGCTATGTTCGGACATGAGATTATAACAAAGAAAACTGACTGAGTGTAGTTGCGATCGGAGAATGATGCTTTGTTGTCTAAGGAGACTAAAGACTAATGCAGTACAAGGCATCTTGGTTCTACTGGAATGTGACAGCCATCAGCAAACTGAGAGCAACCTTTGATCTTGTGATTGATTGATCTCAGGCAAAGTGGATCTAATAATATCTCTATGAAGGCAGTCCGGAGATATTTTGCGGTTGGACTAATTATCTAAGAGTCATAAAATTTTGGACACCTCGTACATAACTGCAAAATGCTTAAGCAATAATTAGAGTTTAATCTGAAACATTTGTAGATGAAAAGGCGAGGGAACAACCTACTCTGTTTAAAATGAGATGAATGAACTAAATTGCTGTCAGCCCCAACACAATTATTGCGATCTTTGTGTAAGTTTTAACAACACAAAGTTTTGAAAATAGTAAAATGGAGTCTGGTTCTTCTTTATTCAATGATTTCATGCCCAATAAAGACATATCATACTCCTACTTTTAAGACACAAACTTTATTCAAAGTGTACTCTTTAAAATTGACTTTCCCTTTTTAAAAGGTGGACAATGCTGCAAAAGATGGCTGCCAAAAGTCAGATGACCTGGACTGTGTATTTGAACACTGCCTCACTATCTGTTAAGGGCAAAAGGATGCATTCCAGGCTAAGAGGTGGTCTGGCAGCTCTGGTCATTTTTACTTTTATTGCATTTAAAAGTGCTGAGGCTTCCTCTCTCTCCCTTACCTGCATCAGCAGGCTGCAGCTCATTCAGTGCTGGAGGGCCTCCTATTGGTCCTCCAGCTTCCCAATGCCCCCTAAGGATGACGAGCATGCACACTGGCAATTAATTAGTCATTCCTTTGAAAATCATGTCAGGTGACTATTTCCAGCACAGTGCAGGTCAGGACCCAGATTTGATCCAGACGTCAGGGTCCTGACCCCAAAACAAAAATTCAGCCCATTAATTCTATTTAAATCTTCTGTAAGAAGCAACGTTTGCATTGCTGAAGGTAAACATGTATCAGGCATTATAACATTTTAAGTTTCTACATTTGAGTGGGTATTTCCCCACGATAACAGAAGGGGATCAGGATTTCGGTGCTGTATTTCTCTATGACTCTAATTGATAGATGCATGTTATGTAATTAACCCCTTGGGCACTCAAGAAAAGCCACGATGAATTTTCTGTTTCTCTTTTCGTTTAAAAGTGTTTTTAGGAACTGCATGAGTAGTGATGATACAAGATTACCTTGAGTATTATTTGACACAAAAGTAGCTTCAGAGAGTAACATACCACCTTTGTTGTGCCACAGGGGGTGGTCCAGTAGTCTTAAGAATTTAAGACCTTGTCTGCAGACATCAGCAGAAATCAAGGGCTGGATTTTCATTATGGAGGGTGGAAACAGGAACCAGGTCTGATTTGGGGTCAGAAACCTGCCTCTGGTGGGAAGCTGATTCAGATTGCAACCTTCAAATGGGTAAGCCCCTAATTGGTATTGAGACGGGTTTCCTGTCCTCTTAGAGCCAATGAAAATGGTAGTGGGTTAGATCAAGTGTGAGACTCATGTAGACCTCCCTGACAGCCATCACAGAGGCTGCTGGTTGTCCTGAGGGAGAGATCTGCCATCCACAGCACCAGAGGAAAGCAAAATGTCATAGGGGAGCTGGAGGCCTGGCATAGGGGCAGGACAGACCTTCGCTTCATCGAAACCCACCTAGGTCTAATGCTGGGGGCCATGAGGGAAGGGCACCTCTCTGTTCAGTGTTGTCCCCCTCCGCACCCTCTTCCACCTCCTCTCTTAACTTTTGCTCCT
Organism: Heterodontus francisci; assembly: GCF_036365525.1. Classification (NCBI taxonomy): domain Eukaryota; kingdom Metazoa; phylum Chordata; class Chondrichthyes; order Heterodontiformes; family Heterodontidae; genus Heterodontus; species Heterodontus francisci. The sequence goes on along the minus strand of NC_090408.1, from coordinate 12,075,672 downwards.
CCCCCGATGGCCTGTCTCCTTCCAGGGCCTCACAGTCCTCAAGGTCCACGCAACTCTGGAGGGCCATGTTATGAACAGTGCAGCAGACCACCACAATGACCAAGACCCTTTCAGGAAGATATTGGAGGGTGTCACCCAACTGGTCCAGGCACCAAAATCACATCTTCAGAAGCCTGGTGGTCTGCTCAATGCTTGGCCTGCTGAGCAGGTGGCATTGATTGTATGGCCTCTGTGTTTCTCTCTGGGGCTCTTGTAGAGGGATCAGTAGTCATCTCTTCCCTTGTGCTCTTGGATCCAACCATGAAGTTTTGGGGATAGAGTGAAGTACCAAGACAGCCTGGAGTGATGGAGGATGAAGGAGTCATGGCAGCTGCCAGGAAAGTGAGCACATGCATGGAGGAAGCTCGTGGTCATGGACCAGTTGGATATTGAGGGAGTGGAAGCTTTTCCTGTTGATGGATCTCGCTGGCTGGTCGCTGGGGGCCTTTATGGCCACGTGGATGCAAGCAATAATGCCCTGCACCTGGGGGAATTCAGTGATGGGGGCTGAACTCAATGCCCTCTGTGCCCATCTGTGTCAAAGTGGATGTAGTCCCCTGCCCTGCTGAAAATGGCATCTGTGACCTACCTGATGGCCTGATGAGCTGCCAACTGCTAGGTGGATGCCACCTAGGCCTTCAGCTGACACAGAGAGTGTTTCCCCTGGCTGGGATATCTAGAACACGGAGGCGCAGTCTCAGGATAAGGGGCCGATGATTTAGGACTAAGGTGAGGAGAAATTTCTTCACTCAAAGGGTTGTGAATCTTTGGGATTCGCTACCCCAGAGGATTGTGAATGCTCCATCATTGAATATATTTAAGGTTGAGATAGACAGATTTTTGGTCTCTGAGGGGATCGTGGGATATGGCGAGCTGGTGGGAAAATGGAGTTAAAGCAGAAGATCAGCCATGATCATATTGAATGGCAGAGCAGGCTTGAGCGGCCATATGGTCTACTCCTGCTCCTATTTCTTATGTTCATATGTTCCTGCAGATGATGAAGCATCTGTGTCGCTGAAGACTGCACTCGTCCAGGAAGGCAGTCACAGAGCCGTCCGCTGTGGTGTAGGAGGATCTGAGCCCAGTGGGAAGTGATGGGTACAGTGGCACTTAACGTACACACCTCAGGGTCATTCCAGACAGCCTCTGGCGACATCTGTGGGATTGCCCAGACTGTGGCCCATCGCTGCATCAAGCTGGATGTTCAAGAGGGCCGACCAATACAATCGGTTTTGCATCAATCCAGCCAGTCAAGCAGACAGGGCAGTAGGAATCAGGGCCATCACTGGATTCCCCCAGATGCAGGAAGTAATCGACTGCACACACATGACCATCAAGGGCCCTGCATTCCAGGCAGCAGCCTTCATCTACAGGAAGGACTTCATTCGTTCGATGTACAACTGGTCTGCAACCACCACAAAAGATCCTTCAAGTCTGTGCAAGGCTCTTGGGAAGGTGTCATGACTTCCACATTCTAAGGCCGTCCCAAGTGCCGGGGCTTTCCAGGCTGCCCACAAGTCTTTAAGGATGGATACTGGGTGACAGTGGCTACCCAGTAGACATGGCTCCTTATGCCTGTGCAGAACACGAGTACAGATGCAGAGAAGACAGATGCCAAGTGACAACAAGTACAACCATTGAGCAGGCTATAGGGCTTCTGAAAATAAGGCTCAGATGCATTGATAGATCTGGTGGAGCCGTTCAACGTCTCACATACCGTTGTGGTGTGCAGTGTTCTGTGCAACCTGGCACAAAAGGGAGAAAACTTTGGAAAATGAGAACCTCCTTGAGTGTGATGCCTCGCCCTCAGAGGAGGAAGATTTGAAAGGGGCTGCAGTCCAGGCGGTCAATGACAAAGCACCTAAGAGACTGCAGGGAAGGTGCAATGACATACACGCGAGGGAGGCCTATGAGTGCCCATATGAACAGTTCAGTCTTCTCGCTCCTACAGCCCTGTTGGCCTTTCCTTGCATGCCCTTACTGCCTCATTGGGCCCGTCATAACATCAAGCCAAGGCACGCATGACACATTAACCTCACGTGGTCCGGACCTTTCCATCACGTCCTTCTCAAGATCACTCCAGCTGTTAAGGGCCCAATAATGCAGAAATGGGTGCAGTAGACCTTTAGTGGTGCTACACATCACCTTTTATTTGATACATTCAGCCAACAATATGACAGAACACAATAAACAATCACCCAGTGATACTCAATTGCGACTAGGTGGATTTCAGCATGCACTTGCAGGTGTTCCTATTTTGTGCTCCCTCTACGCAAGCAGCTGATGTGGAGGCAGGCTGCTTGCCTTTCTGCTCCATTGCTTTAGATGACCATGGAGATCATTCCCTGGTTACCTGAGGCCTAGAGGTCCCCGGCACTTAGGGGGGCCTCCTGCATCTGTGTAGGAGTCGCCTCTAACTTTGTGGCTTCATGAGGGTGGGTGTCACGGTCAGAGGGACTGAGGACCTACCTTGAGAGGAGCCCTCAGGGGCTTCAGGAAGTTGCTCCTCTACCCTTTCAGGGCACACTTGCCCCTCCCTGCTCACCTGAGGAACATGAGCAGCTGGCAAGGGCTCCAGGCGTCTCATGCCCCTCTCGCCCAGCCATTGCTCCACAGAGCTCATGGATGAGGCGATGGCATGCAGGTGAACGTGCACCTTCTGCATCCACTAGCCAGTATGTGGCATGTTGCTCTCCATGATGGTCGCCACTCTCTCAATGCAGGAGGTCATACGCGCATACGCCAGAGACATGGTTGCACTGATGACATTGATGGACTCCTCCATTATCAGTGCAATGCTGTGCAAAGCCTCTGGGATCTCCGATAGATGTCCACGCACCTTATGCTGCAGCTCCAGCATCTGCCGGCTTGTTGATAGCGCCAGAGGCATGTTATCAGCCTGAAGCTGAACATTGCTGTGCCCTTCCACAGTCCTCCAAGTGGGAATGGCTGCAACTGTCCCTGCCTCCGTCAGCTGCTCGGGCACGTCTGTGCCATTCTCACCAGATGGTTCCACTGTTCCTTTTCCATGAGGTTGCTCACTGTCTCGGGCCTCCACACCCATCTCATCATCAACTTCCAAGCCACCTACCTCCATTGCCTCCTCTTCCACCAGAGCCAGTGCAGCAAGAAATGGCAGGCCTCCTCCAGTCCATAACCATTCTGCGATTCTATATCTATCTTGTTATCCAGTGGTCTGAACAATGACTTAGCAGAATGAGTGTTTAGTTGAGCAAGCCAGTCACATTAGTCCAGGTTGCAGGACTGAACAACAAACCCAGATTACTCAGAGAAAGTGCACTGTGTTGATTAACTGCAATGGAGACAATCAGTCTGCAGTGTGAGGTTTTGTTCCTGGTGGAAGCCCTATCTTGTTCCATCTAACTGATGTATTTGCCTTTACCCTGGCACCAAAAATCAATAATGTTTTTATCCTCAAAAGAAATTTTGAAATCTGAGAGACACAATCGATTTGTTTTGTAGGGAATGGAAGAATAAAGTAATACATCCAAATTAAGGTGTTATATTGTCTGTCTGAAGTGTTCAGGATATCTTGGTTGCTTTGCATGCCAAGTAAAGATCAGTATTCACAAAACCTGAATTTTGTTTGATAACGTTTCTGTGAAGCACCTTGGGACATTTCACCATGTTAAAGGCACTATATAAATGTAAGTTGGTGTTACTTCACAACTCAAATCAGGTTTAAAATAAAAAAGAGGCATTATTGGGGATTCTTCTCCCAGCAAGAGGCAAAATCAGATCTGTTGAGCTTCACATTGTGACACTAACCTCACCTTCTCCTATCTGATTGGAACTGCAAACTTATCATTTCAGGTGAGAAGAAATGAATAAAACTCATGCTTGTGACACTACAGCGACAACCTGATCTCTGAATTAGTCAGTGTGACTCATCCAAGCTCCATGGCATTCAAGTAGAAAATAAGACTTGTCAGCTATGAAGAAAAGGGATGTTTATTACCATTCCCATTCCAGAGGTCACAGAATCACAGAATCACAGAATGGTTACAGTGCAGAAGGAGGCCATTCGGCCCATCGTCTCCACAAAAGCTCTCTGAAGGAGCAATTCCCTCAGTCCCATTCCCCCGTCTTCTCCCCGTAATCCTGCACATTCTTCCTTTTCATATAACTGTCTAATTCCCTTTTGAATGCTTCAATTGAACCTGCCTCCACCATGTTCTCAGGCAGCGCATTCCAGACCTTAACCACTCGCTGCATGAAAAGGTTTTTCCTTGTGTCACTTTTGCTTCTCTTACCAAATACTTTAGCTCTGTGCCCTCTCGTTCTCGATCCTTTCACGAGTGGAAACAGTTTCTCTCTATCTACTCTGTTCAGACCCCTCATGATTTTGAATACCTCAATCAAATCTCCTCTCAGCCTTCTCTTCTCCAAGGAAAACAGTCCTAACTTCTCCAATCTATCTTCATAATTAAAGTTCCTCATGCCTGGAACCATTCTCATGAATCATTTCTGTACTCTCTCCAATGCCCTCATGTCTTTCCCAAAGTGTGGTGTCCATAACAGGACACAAAACTCCAGCTGAGGCCAAACTAGTGTCTTATACAAGTTCAACATAACTTCCTTGTTCTTGTACTCTATGCCCCTATTAATAAAGCCCAGACTACTGTATGCGTTATTGACCGCTCTGTCAACCTGTCCTGCCACCTTCAATGACTTATGCACATACACACCTAGGTCCCTCTGCTCCTGTACCCACTTTAGAATTGTACCCTTTATTTTAAATTGTCTCTCCATGTTCTTCCTACCAAAATGAATCACTTCCCATTTCTCCTCATTGAACGTCATCTGCCACTTGTCCGCCCATTCCAGCAACCTGTCTATGTCCTTTTGAAGTTCTACACTATCCTCCTCACAGTTCACAATGCTTCCAAGTTTCATATCATCTGCAAACTTTGAAATTGTGCCCTGTACACCAAGGTCTAGGTCATTAATCTATATCAGGAAAAGTAAGAGTTCCAACACTGATCCCTGGGGAACTCCACTACAAACCTTCCTCCAGTCCGAAATACATCCATTAACCATCTCTCTTTTCATTAAAAGAAAATTCAAGATTGGAGACAGGAATTTCATAGAAAGGAATGGGCCTTTTATCAGCCTGAGAAACATCTGGAACAATGGACTCAGCAATGAACCAATGACATCTGAAAGAAACTCAGGTCTCAGTAGCGCGTGAAACTCAGAATTAATGAATTTAATGAGTTTCATTTGGTTTTAAGATTTCATTTCAGCTCACAAGGTATATTTTCCTGAGCTAGAGTCCGTGGTAAAAACACCTTCGGAGTTGCAGGAGAAATAGATGGATGAAGTACATAACCTTGTTTATATGAAGGCTGGCATCTTGCAGTAACACTGGCTTCCTGTAACATTTCACTTTGACCATCAGAATTTGTTGATTGACTCAATGTAAAGCAGAATTGAAGAGCAATTGAACATAGAAATCAAAAGCAATGGAAGTGCCTAGAGAATTATTAATGACAAGTGACTGAGCACACACAAAAACAACCAATGCTGATTGAGCAGTAAGAAGAACCTACCAATAAAAGAAGGAAGAAGGTGAACCAATCAAATCAGTCAAAACTGCTTTAAAAATTTTCAGGAACTGAAATTTTCAAAGTCGAAAATAAAAATTGTAATATTCAAAAAACATTAAGGAGCTGAGGTTCAACTCTAGCTGCACGCAGAGTTCCCATCCCATGTGAATCAAACGAACCTATTGATATCTCTTTAACTCTCAATGCTCTTTCCTGACCGATATGCAATGGTGCATTCATGGGACACATTCTCTCAATATTTCACTCTCCAGTTACGTACCCGTTGTGCCAACTATAACGAGCTACCTTAACCGTATGCCTTCCACACTACAGTTCTCAGATGCAACATTCTTTGCACCACAGCTTGTCAACAGACAAGAAATAAGCTGGACATGGGTACTACAAGCCCTGCTGAAATTTCTGCTCATTAACAACAACAACTTGCATTTATATAGCACCTTCAGCATAGTAAGACCTCAAGACACTTTGCAGGAGCATTATCAGACAAAAATTCATGCCAAGCCACATAAGGAGATATTAGAACAGGTGACCAAAAGTTCGTCAAAGATGTAGGTTTTATAGAGGATCTTAAAGGAGGAGAGAAAGTTAGAAAGGCGGAGAGGTTCAGGGTGGGAATTCCTGACATTAGGATCTAGGCAGCTGAAGGCACAGTCGCCAATGGAGGGACGAATGAAATTGGGGATACACAAGAGGACAGAACTGGAGGAACGTAGGGTTCTTGAAGAGTTGTAGGAACCTTTCAATAGCACAGTCATGTGAGCTAACAACAACAGTGACCTGCAGGCTGATGGAAGAGACTAACTCCTCCAGTTGGTTTCAGTGTTTCTGATGAATTGATTCATGATTTGCTGTGTCATCTGAAGCTGCAGTTTCCTTACACGAGCCTGCATTGATATTATGTGACATACTGACTGTCCCAATGAACACACTAGGGGCAGGAAAGGCATGATTTCCTGGTACACAGTGAGTGAGGCAACTCATACAAATTCAAAAAATTGGCTGTAGTATCTCTAATTTGCCCTAAGCACCCGCAGTGATCTGGAATTAACTAACCTTTACCAACTATTTTGGTCCTATTATAGTGAAGAGCTGCAAAATGAAATCCAATAATGAAAATCATTATTATGGCACATAATGATGGTGTTCATTTATCTGACAGATATTATTGACCTCAACCTCTGCTGATATATAACTCACTATTGAAGTTCTCAATGACTGAAGTATTATTTCATATTTTAATGCAGATATATTAGGGCAGAAATTGGGGAGCTGCACTGCTGGATGCAAGTGTAGCATGCGGAATCAGAGGAAATGAAATTGGTTATGAGATCATAAGAAATAGGAGAAGGAATCAATCATTCGGCCCCTTGAGCCTGCTCTGCTATTCAATTAGATCAGGGCTGATCTGATTGTGGCCTTAGCTCCACTTTCCTGCCTGCCCCCCATAACCCTTGACTCCTTTGTAGATCAAAAATCTGTCTAGCTCAGCCTTGAATATATTCAATGGCCCAGCCTCCAATCCTCTCTGGGAAAGAGAATTCCAAAGATTAACGACCCACTGAGAGAAGAAACTCATCCTCATCTCTGTCTTAAACGGGAGACCCCTTAATTTTGAAACTGTGCCCCCTAATTCTAGATTCCCCCACGAGAGGAAACATCCTCTCAGCATCTACCTTGTCAAGCTCCCTCAGAATCTTATATTCTTCAATAAGATCACCTCTCATTCTTCTATAGTCCAATGAATATAGGCCCAACCTATAACAAACCCTTCATCCCAGAAATCAGCCTAGTGAACCTTCTGGATTCTTCTCTGAACTGCTTCCAATGCAAGTATAACCCTCCTTATGTAAGGAGACCAAAACTGTACACAGCCCTCTAGGTGCGGTCTCACCAATGCCCTGTACAGTTGTAGCAAAACTTCCCTACTTGTATACTCCATCCCCCTTGCAATAAATGCCAAAATTCCATTTGCCTTCCTAATTACTAACTGTACCTGCATACTAACTTTTTGTGATTCATGTACAAGGGCACCTAGATCCCTCTGTACTGCAGCATTCTGCAGTCTCTCTCCATGTAAATAATATTCTGCTTTTCTATTCTTCCTACCAAAGTGGTCAATCTTTCATTTTCCCATATTATACTCCATCTGCCAAATTTCTGCCCACTCACTTAACCTAACTATATCTCTTGGCAGACACTTTTGTGTCCTCCTCACAACTTGCTTTCCTACTTAACTTTGTATCGTCCACAATACGCAATATACTACAATACACTCGGACCCTTTATTAAAGTCATTAATATAGATCACAAATGGGCCAAATGGCCTCTTTCTGTGCCTTAAACTTTCTATGATTCTATAAATAGTTGAGGCTCTAGCACTGATCCTTGTGGCACTCCACTAGTTACAGTTTGACAACCTGAAAATGCCCCATTTATCCTGGCTCTCTGTTTCCTGTTAACTAACTAATCCTCTATCCATGCTAATATATTACCCCCAACAACATAAGCTCTTATCTTATGTAGTAACCTTTTATGTGGCGCCTTATCGAATACCTTTTGGAAATCCAAATACACTATATCTACTGGTTCCCCTTTATCCACCCTGCTTGTTACATCCTCAAAGAACACTAATAAATTTGTCAAACGTGATTTCTCTTTCGTAAAACCATGTTGACTCTGCCTGGTTGTATTATGATTTTCTAAATGTTCTGCTACTGCTTCCTTAATAATGGATTCTAGCATTTTCCCAATGACAGATGTGAGGCTAACTGGCCTATATTTTCCTGCTTTCTGTCTCCCTCCTTTCTTGAATAGAGGTTTTCCAATCTGCTGGGACTTTTCCAGAATTTAGGAAATTTTGAAAGATTGCAGATAATGCATCGACTATCACTGCAGCCACTCCATTTCAGACCCTAGGATGCAGGCCATCAGACCCAGGGAACTTGTCAGCCTTTAGTCCCATTAATTTTCCTAGATCTTTTTCTCTAGTGAAAGTGATTGTTCTAAGTTCCTGCCTCCCTTTTGCCTCTTGTTTTTCTGCTATTTTTGGGATGCTTTTATGTCTTTTACTGTAAAGATAGATACAAAATACTTGTTCAAAGTCTCTGCCATTTCCTTGTTTCCCATTATTAATTCCCCAGTCTCATCCTCTAAGGGACCAACGCTTACTTTAACTACTCTCTTCCTTTTAATATATTTGTAGAAGCTTTTACTATCTGTTTTTATATTTCTTGCCAGTCCCCGAATATGAGAGTGGGGATAATGATGCACATTATCCTGTGCCCATTCAGTGGATTTGCAGGCGGGTTGACAACTTTGTGCTGCTGATCATTACAATGGTGTATGCATGCAGCGAGTGCTAACTGTGCTGTTCATTGGAAGCACTCATCAGCAGGGGGAGTCTAATATAATTACTGACGCACAACGTGAAGTTAGTCTGTGTTACTTAAAGCTAGCCTGCATCTCTTAAAGGGAAGGTGCATTGTGGGGAAGAGCAGGTATTGGGAATTGCTCTACAAGTCAATCTGGCCCGGGAAAGAGTGAAGAATGGCTGACCATGGAAGAGAGTGTGGACACCCAAGTTCTCAATACTGCACTGGAGGTCTTGCTGCTATCATGGCTCTGGATGCTAGTGTTCAAAGGGTCTTCCAAGATGTGACAGCTGTCTAGCAAATTAACCTCCAATAGATTACTAGGATTGATGAGGCACTACCCTGGCGGAGTGGCTATGGTGCCGTGGAGTACAAACCTGCTGTCCTCTCTCAGTTGACAGCTTTTCTGATTGTCCCCCTGCCACTCCGCTAGTGCCCTTGCTGTTGCAAGTCAGCCAATGAATGCCAAGGTGGAGCAGTCTGACACTGGGTCTTCTAGGCCCAGAGCTGCTTGGGATCATCCACCCAGGTCATCTGCAGTCTCTCCCTTTGAAAGTCAGCAACCTACCAGCAGCCATGCTGCAGCCACTGGGGTAGTACCTCGTAGGACCACTAGGACAGGCAAAGGGAATGCACAAGGGTTATTAGTTTATTTTTGTCTGCAATGTGGCATTAATTCATTGACAAATTTCAATTGGAATGTTTTGCCTTTTATTTTTGCATTGTGGGCAAGAGGACGATGTGATGGTGAATGGCAGAGGGAAGGTAAGGAGTTGGTAAAAGGGGAATTGAGGTTGAGATTACTGATATTGCTCTTAAATTAGTTATTCATGTACAACCTGAGCAGGAAGGGGTTGTCTAGGTTTCCGCCTCCTTTGCTCTTCCACCTCCTCTGTCTCCTCCTCTACCTCTTCCTCCTTGTGCTCCTGTTCCCCAGGTTCTCACCTGGTAAGTGGTGGCAAGGAGTGGTGGCAAGGACTGTTCCCTCATGATGGCAAGTTTGTGCAGCATGCAGCAGACCACCAGTCTTGAGACCTGCTCAACTGAGTACTGAAAGGCTCTTCCAGCGTGACCAGGCAGCAGAATCATTGCTTCAGGAGGCCAATGATCTGCACTATCAGATTTCTTGTGGCAGCATGCTGTCCATGTGTGCGTGGATTGCACACCATGTCATCGCCCAGTAGCCACCCTTTGGTTTGCTATGGTGGTTAAAATACAGCTTGCACAGCACACTGCCGCAGAATGAATCCAGCATGAATGCAGCCAGGATATCAAGATTTGTTATTGCTCTTAAATTAGTTATTCATTTACAACCCTCGCAGGAAGGGGTTGTCTAGGTTTCCGCTTCCTTTCCTCGTCCACCTCCTCTGTCTCCTCCACTACCTCTTACTCCTCGTGCTCCTGCTGCCCAGCTTCTCACCTGATGCACTGCCTGTGATCACACACCAGCTGCACATTGAGGGACTGCAATCTCTTTCATTCAGGTACAAGGCAAAATTAACATGAGGTGCACACAAAGCAATGTGTGAGCAGTCAATGGCACCCAGTCCCATGGGGAAGCCTGCAATCCTTGCAAACCCTCCTGCTCGCTCTGCCTGCTTTTATCTTTTTGCATGGAGAGTCTCAGTCACCTTCCTCATTCAACAATGCACTGCAATCTCTGAGATGTTGCAAATATCTCCAGTAGCAGCTTGGAAGGAGGCAGATGCATCAAAGTTCATAGCCACTTTCACAGCCACTGGCAATGCTGAATTCTCCTGATTGAGGTTGGAATTATGCCTGCAGCATTTGTCAGATTTCAGCAACAACCTCCAGATGGAAGCGTAGACATCTTACACATTATTCATCACTGATATTCAGATAGGAGAATTGCTCCCTGAACATCCTGGGCAGATAAGGTCTCCTGCTGAGAGCCCTTCTCCCTGCCCCTCTCCCCACTCCCTCTTTTAGCAGCTTGTCCTGCTCTGCATGGCCTCTGCTCATTCTCCCAGTCGTAATCAATGGCCAGAAGGCGGCCCACTAATGTACCCATGTCTGGGAACAACTGATTTGAGCAGAAGCCTCGAAGTCAACAAAAACCCCTTCAGCACCTGTCATACCACTCCCTGTAGACTTTTGAAACTTCCTATAGAAAGCAGCCAAAACGTGTAGAATTGCAAAAACAGCCAGAAGAAATCAACCAGCAACTAACCTGTAAGTGGTTGATGGTCCCTTTAAATAGCAGTGGTGGGGGAAGTTCTTCATGCTGCTTAACATCATGTTAAGTTGTGCAAGCTAAGAGAGGGCATAAGCAAGGAGCTCCAAAATGGCACTGATTGACTTCATGATCTGCCTGCTCTGCAGACTTTAGGTGTGCAGGTGTTAACCCCTTTACCAATATGGCGTTGTGGTGCACTTCACATCAGAATTATGTTTGTGTGTGCTGCAGACACCATTTTGGATCTTTAAGGGTCCTCTTCGCATTCAAAATATGTGCGCTACTGAGCCCAATATCATCCCCTGGTTCTCATTGCTGCATTCAGTCCTGACTCAGAGGTAACATTTTTGTCTCTGGGTTTATAATGTTCTGGTTCAAACTCCACTCCAGAGCCTTGAACACATTCCAGTGTAAAGTGAGGAAGTGTTGTATTTCAAATGTGATACTAAAGCAAGCCCATAGTTCCCCTCTCAGGTAGCTGTAAAAAATCAGATGATTGGAAGAAGAACAGGGCCGTTCTCTTCACCAGAAACAGATTTTTTTTATTCGCTTGTGGGATGTGGGCGTCACTGGCTAGGCCGGCATTTATTGCCCATCCCTAATTGCCCTTCAGAAAATGGTGGTGAGCTGCCTTCTTGAAACGCTGGAGCCCATGTGGGGTAGGTACACCCACAGTGCTGTTAGGAAGGGAGTTCCAGGACTTTGACCCAGCAAAAGTGAAGGAACGGAAATATTGTTCCAAGTCAGGATGATGTATGGCTTGGAGAGGAACTTGCAGGTGGTGGTGTTCCCATGCATCTGCTGCCCTTGTCCTTCTAGATGGTAGAGGTCACGGGTTTCTGCCCAATGCTTACATGAGTATTTACATCACATCCTGTCTGGTGAAGAACAGCAGTTTCAGCGACGCCCCTTAAAGATACACCACAACACCCTGTAGATGCAATTTCTTTCTGCCTTAGTCTGATGTCTGACTTGCTGTCAGGCCCAGCAAGGCTTGGTACTGGGCTGCAGTGCCATGGAGAAAGAGTCCATGCTAAGTTAAATTGGATCGATTTTAGCTGCTCAGGCAATCCTTTTCTCATGCATTCTTGTGTTTACTACTGATGATAAAAGGAGAGAAGGAACTTGCAATGATACAGGTCCTTTCACAACAACTCAAAGCTCTTTACAGGCAATTACATACATTTCTTTTTGAAATGTAGGAAATGTTGTCAGCAGTTAGTGAAAAGCAAGCTCCCACAAACAGCAATGAATTAATAACCAGATAAACTGCTGTGGTGTCAGTTGAGGGCAATTAGGGATAGGCAACAAATTCTGGCCTTGCCAGCAATGCCCACATTTCATGAACGAATAAAAAAATTGGACAGGACACTAAGTAAAACACCTCTGTCGTTCTTCAAAATAGTGCCATCGGGTCTTTTACATCACCTGCAAGGGCAGATAAGGCCTCATTTTATTGTCTCAAGAAACACAGCATTGACAGTGCAGCACCCCCTCAGAACTGCACTGAAGTAGTAGCCTAAATTTTATATTCATATCCCTGGAACAGGATTTGAACTCATAACCTTCTAACTCACACACAAGCCTGCTAACAACTGAGCCACAGCCAATAGGGCTGCATGTCTGCTGCAAGTTTAGTATCTGTGTGGACCAGTTCCAGCTGCGTACTGAGGCTGCACTTATAAGGATGGATCTTTCTCCCTGGGCAGTAAATGAGTGTAGCATACCTGAGGAATGCTACAATCGTAGGACAAGAATTGCATTCATGCTTCCTGTCCTGGGCCACTTGCATGGCCCACGGGTATTCTAGGTGCTGGTCTGTCCCCAAGTAACCTCATGCTGGCATATGGGGGCAGGAACGAAGCTGCGTTCCTGGACACTGATATTGAGGCCTTTTAACTGTCACAGTCAGAATCTGTGCAGATTAGTTCGAGAAGACAACAAATACAGTGGCTTCAATAATTTTAACAATCAAATACAATTAGTTACAAACAGAATAACGACATAAGTACAAACATGGACATTACCCAATCCTTGGGAGAGCAGGTTAGCATGTCTGAAACTGTCTATCCCTTTGTTCTTTGCTTTTGTTCTATCGTTCCTCCTTAAAGTAGTACTTTATGTCCCCCAACTCCATGCGGCAGCCTCATGACCATCATCCACCTTCAGCCAATCAGTGACTGTAGCCTATGTGTGATTGTCTTTAAAAGTAATGTACCTTTAAGATCTTAGTATTCGAATGAGCCAAGTACCAGGATGCAGTCGTGTGACTACATGCCAGTCCCACTCTGTTACCATAACACCTAGAGGCAAGTCTTGTAAATAGTTAGCCGTTAATAAACCTGTTTTGAGATCTTCAATCAACTGAACTCAATGCATCTAATTTATGTTGCATCAGACAACATAAAAAGCTTCTCATTACATGGTGACAGCTGTGATGATAAGACAGAATCCAAAATTGAAGACCACAGGAAAACAGCTTTAAAAACTATGTACAGCTAAAAGAGAGAAAGTTAAAAGAAACACCGGCCCAAACAGGGAAAGAAGAAATAAAAACTCACCTGTAGAAGGCAGAACTGAACGACAGGCCCTAAATCAATCACTGTGAGTGGGTGAGTCAGTGCCCCATCAGTAGAGGAGCCCCAGTTTAAAAAAAAGCTTTGAGGTGCTAGCAAAGTTGATTTTTTTTAAAGGTTCAGGAAAAGAAAAAAACAGGGAAAACCCAATCCCTATCTCAGGCTGCTCAATTGTTTTCCAAGCCTTCTCCACACTGATCAGGTCCATGCCATTACAGGAGGCACCGGACAGCAAAAAGTGTGATTAAATCATTCCAGTGTGAAGGGGTTTTGTTCATTCAGCCAGAGTTTTGAAAAACTCATAAAACCACTCAAGCATGAAGAATTACCTCTTGAACGGCTTACAAACAAGCCCTAGTTTAGAAAAGCACTTGAAATGCCTATTGCACAGCTGTATAGACAGACAGAATAGAGTGCTGGAAGCTAGATAAACAGACAAGCTACTCCTGTCAATCAAACCAGCCAGTCTAAAGAACAGATTTTCTTTAGGGAAGACAGTACAGAGTCACAGAACCCAGTCTTAAAGCAAGTCTTAAAGTTAAAAGAACAGCAGGAACATGGATATCAAATGTCCCAGCACGAACTGGAAAGCCTTGGATGTCCTATTCGAGTTCAAACTGTTGCAACAGAGCTTGCAATTATGCTTTACAGACCAAGTAATTGTAGAATCAGAAAAGCAAGTTGTAAAAATAATGATGGCGATTGGAAATTAGGGATTGCACAGAATCAATACCACTGGATAATTTGAACAGAACCAGAAAAATACCGCAAAGATATGGAAAGTACTGGAAGATCAGCTCTGATTGATAGTGAATTTCCAAATTCGCCACCTGGAATTGATACCCAGGCAACAGCCACAGGAATCAGTAGACCAGTTCATCAGTAGATACCGTAGTAAGGGCAACAAATGCAATTTCTCAGAAGCTGAGCTGTCAGATCGAATAATGAAGTTGGTGATTGTATCAACACCCATTGAAGCATTTCAGAAAGACCTCTTGGGGAAAAAGAAAGGTCACAGCATTGATGCACTGCTGGAAGATGGCAGGAAATATGAAGCAATTGTAGCTGGACAACAGCACCTGCAAGCACTAGGTGCAGCCAACAGTATCGGAACCATAACCAGGCCGAAAGAGCAAGCAAGCTGTGTGGTAATTGCAGTCTGTCCCACTCATGGTGAAATTGGCCTGCATTTCGAGATCTGTGCAAGGTGTACGGTGCAAAATGACACTGGGCCCTCCTATGCAGGAATTCTGGCTCCAAAGACACAGCCAGAAGTCACAGTAGAATACAGGCAAACAGAAAACAGGGCAACAGCAACAAGGAAAGCACCAGAGACCTGCATAAACGCAAGCCAATACACAAAGTCCACAGCGAAGCAGACCTGACACAAGACTCAGACAGAAATAGTTCTCAGACAGAAATAGTTCTCAGACAGAAGACGAACAGGCATTCCACATTGTGAACCTGACACATCACGTTGATGAACTCCAACAATTAGAAGCTTTCGCCACTGTTAACATCATGTGCCCAAAGAAAGCTGGCAAGCATATACTTAAGGTCAAGACTGACACTGGCGCTAGTGCAAATATCCTACCAGTCCAAATCCTCAAAGACATGTACCAGTCATTGGAAATCAATGATGCAACTAACAACTGCCAAGTTATCTGCATACAACAGGTCACCCATCCCTTACTGTGGCACATTAACAATGCAATGCAGATACGTCAAGTCAGCGTGGAGGCGACAAACATTCTACCGAGCAAATATGAGCAGCCCAGCAGTGTCAGGACTGCCAGCATGTAAGGACCTCAACATCATAACTATCCATGAGATCATTACCAAGGGGAAATCTCCAAAGACTGGAACCCGCTCACAGACTCTGGCCAGCATCAAATGGTGCAGTCTGGAAATCCAGCAACAGCACAACTATGCCATGCCTCCACTTCTGCTCTAGAGAACCGCCAGCACCACAATGTGCCAGAACAGACAGGTATCTCCATGAGATCAAGGACTCTTCCTCCACAAGCCTTCAGATGCGGAGGATGAGGAGAGGCGAAGGATACGCAATATCCTGAAGAGGCAGAGGAGGTATGAGTTGAAGTATTGTCTGTTGGCTCTTTGAGATGATGTGCCAGAACTTTCCAAGAATAACAAGACCCCAAAATGGTCATCTTGAGAAAATCAACAGAGTATGTTAGCAGGCTAAAGGCAGAGCAACAGAAACAGAATGTAGAGAGGGAGAAACTTCAGAAAGAACAGCAACAAATGAGATGCAAACTCCCCGAGCAAGATTTGTCTAATCACCGAGATGACATATAGAGTCATAGAGAGTTACAGCACCAAAACAGGCCCTTCGGCCCACCAAGTCTACGCCGACCATCAACCATCCATATGTTTCATTACAGCCCATTTAACCCATATATGGACATGCTGCCATTTTGTTTCTCCTGGTATCTTTTCAGCAGTTTTCCAGCAGACACACACACACACAGACATACGAATTAGGAGCAGAAGTAGGCCGTTCGGCCCCTTGAGCCTGCTCCGACATTCAATAAGTTCATGGCTGATCTGTTTGTGTTTAGAATTCCACACTCCCAGCTACCCCGATAACCTTTGATTCCCTTGCCTAACAAGAATCTATCTACCTCTGCCTTAAAAATATTCAATGACCCCGTCTCCACCACCTTTTGAGGCAGAGAATTCCAAAGTCGCACAACCCTCTGAGAGAAAAAATTTCTCCTCGTCTTTGTCCTAAACGGGCAACCCCTAATTTTAAAACCGTGCCCCTTAGTTCTGGACTCACCCACAAGAGGAAACATCCTTTCCACATCCACCTTGTCAAGATTGTTCAGGATCTTATAAACTTCAATCAGCTCTCCCCTCACTCTTCTAAACTCCTGTGAAAACATGCCCAATCTGTCCTCATAAGACAACCCGTTCATTCCAGGTATCAATCTAAAAACTTAAAACCAACAGCAGGAAGACAGTTTCGGATTACAATGCCTTAGGAGTGTCCAGTGGGGTCTAAAATTATTGTACTTAACTGGTTTTGAGTGGAGCATATATACCAGCATAGCTGGTTGGGCTAAATAGCTTGTTTCTGTACAGCATATTCTCTATAATTCTATGGCTTCTGTGATGTTCAGGCTGGCACTAGACCCTGCAGACCAGTAAGGTACAGCATCTGGTCCCTTTGGACACTCCTCCACTAGGATGGTCAACAGTCAGGCAATGAGAAAAGTGAGGTGGGAAGTCAAGGTCTCATTTCCATGCCTGTTCGGGGCCCTCTTAACTCTTTTGTTGTGCCAGAAAGTAATGGATGCCGAACAAAGGGCAAAATTGACGCTGTCAGATGTGAATTGGGTGTTAAAACTCAGGCTCCAAAGTGAAGCAACATGACAACCTCGTTCTGGACCCCTCAAGGCACTGAAGGCAGCCTCCTTCTATCTATGTTTCCATAGTTTAAAATATATCTATCATATTTACCCATAATCAGCATTGTTCTCACCCCATCTCGATCCAGCATCAGATCAGTCCCTGGCTCAGGGTTCAGACTCCTTCTACACTGTGTGTCTAATTTTAACTGTTGGTGATAGTGTGTAATGGGCAATATCGAATCAGCTGGCCATTACACATCTCTCCTAATTTTCCTTTCCATTGGTCAATGGGAGAGCAAATCAGGCGGCAAGTGGAAAGGGCAGGTAATTCAATATTGCCCATTTTATATGCTTGTCAAGAGTTAAAAAGATCTTATATAACCACAGCACGAAGGAAAGTAAAACCAATTCACACCAAGACCACAGCCTTAAGTCAACGTGTTGGGAACTTCATAACAAGAAAGAAAATTATTTATATTGTATTATTACAATGCTCCTTTCTTCACTTTTCCCTTGCTGTAGTTTGACCTCTTGTTCAGATTTAATTAAGATTTTCAAAGTTTTGTTGGGTTCTTTTTTACAGGGCAGTTTGTATCCTGTCAGCACAGCTGACTGCTCATTAACTGGATTTATTAAAATACTGTACTGGCTAAGCTCAGAGTAATAAACCTGAGCTGCCCAATTACTGATAAGGATCATTGCCTCTGGTCATGTCACTACCACTGAGCAATCAAATCAGCACACGCTCTCATTGTTAGTAGCTTCTAAAAACACAGCAACAAAAAATAGAATGTAGGCTGCCTCACACATTCTTCACAAAGTCTCATTAAAATATTATTTATTCTGAAGGATTTAACTACTTGCAGACATTGACACCAATGCATTAAGGTTACTTATACTTTACGATGCATTACTTTTCAGTTGTGAACAGAACAGGATTCTGTTAGAATTTTAATCTTTTTCTTTACCAGAGGCACATACTGGGCTGATCATTTCAACAAATTTTACACCCTCAATGTCCCTCTTATGATCAGTGCACTGAAGGACATTCAACTCATGCTCCCTATTCTGGCTCTTTGTTCTAATGCATTTTAAAAAATAATTGTTCACAATGAAAAGTATTCCCCATCTAATGGCCCAACTTCATAAAAGATAAAGTTCACCTAAAGCTGTTTGCATGGTTCTCTATTTGCTACTTTTCAAACTTTTAATGGTACTCCTGTGGCATTGCTCGCTGAGTCAGAGGTTACATGCCTACATAAAAATACATGGAAATTGCAACACAGAAACAAGTCAGTGTTTACCCCCATGTCAGCAAATACTTCCAATCACACTTATCCGCTCTGTTCCTATGTCCCATCTACCACGATTCCTTCATCCAGTTGAATCTTGAATGTTGACATAGTTTCATAGGAACATAGGACCTAGAAGCAGGAGTAAGCCATTTGGCACTTTGAGCCTGCTCCACCATTCAATAGGATCATGGCTGATCTAGTTGTGGTGTCAACTCCACTTTCCTGCCTGCCACCACCACCACCCCACCCCCCTCCCCACCTCCCTCCATACCCTTGACTCCCTTGTCTAACAAAAATCTATCTAAGTCTGCCTTGAATAAATTCAATGACCCAGCCTCCACTGCTTTCTGGGGAAGAGAATTCCACAGACAAACAGCCCTTTGAGAAAATAAAATCCTCATCTCCATCTTAAAAGGGAGACCTCTTATTCTTAACCTGTGTTCCCTAGTTTTGGTCTTCCCCACAAGGGGAAATATCCTCCCGGTATCCACTCGATCAAGTCCCCTCAGGATCTTATATGTTTCAATAAGATCACCTCCCATTCTTCTAAACTCCAATGGATATAGGCCCAACCAGTTCAACCTTTCTTCATAAGATAAACCCTTCATCCCCAGAATTAGTCGAGTGAACCTTCGCTGAACTGCTTCCAACACTAATCAAATTAGACTAATCAAATTGGCAAAGGTAGCCTGGAGGATGAGTTCATAAAGTGCAGAAGAGACAATTTCTTAGAACAATACATTCTGGAACCAACCCAGGAGCAGGCTATTTGAGACCTGATAATGTGTAATAAGGCAGGATTAATAATGACCTTATAGGAAAGGATCCTCTAGGCAAGAGTGATCATAACATGAGAGAACGTCACATTCAGTTTGAGGGTGAGAAGTTTGGGTCTGAAACTAATGTCTTAAATTTAAATAAAGGCAATTATAAGGATTCGAAGACATTGTTGGCTAAAGTGGACTGGGATAATAAATTAGAAGGTAAGATAGTTGAGAAGCACTGGCAGACATTTAAGGAGATATTTCATAACTCTCAACAAAGCTATGTTCCATTGAGAAAGAAAGACTCCGTGAGAATGATGCATCATTGTGGTTAACTAAGGAGGTTAAGGATGGTATCAAATTGAAAGAAAAGGCAAATAATGCTACAAAGATTAGTGGTAGGCCAGAAGATTGGGAATAAGTTAGAAACCAGCAGTGAATAACTATAAAAATAATAAAGAGGGAGAAATTTGAGTATGAGAGTAAACTAGCAAGATATATAAAACAGACAGAAAAAACATTGATAAGTATAAAAAAAGGAAGAGAGTAGCTAAAGTAAGTGTTGGTCCCTTAGAAGATGAGATTGGAGAATTAATAATGGGAAACAAGGACATGGAAAAGTATTTTGTATTTGTCTTCACAGTAGAAGACATACAATCATCCTAAGAAGAGCAGAAAATCAAGAGGCAAAAGGAAGGGAGGAGCTTAAAGCAATCACTATCACCAGAGAAAAGTACGAGGAAAACTAATGGGACTCAAGGATGACCAGTCTCCTGGACCTGATGGCCTGAATCTTAGGGTCTTAAAAGAAGTGGCTGAAGAGATAGTAGATACATTGGTTGCAATCTTCCAAACTACACTAGATTCTGGAAAGGTCCCAGTGGATTGGAAAACCACAAATGTAACACCTCTATTCAAGAAAGGAGGAGGGGTGCGACAGAAAGCAGGAAACTACAGGTCAGTTATTGGGAAAATGCTACAATCCATTATTAAGAAAATAGTGGCAGGACATTTAGGAAATCATAATGCAATCAGGCAGAGTCAACATGGTTTTATGAAAGAGAAATCGTGTTTGACAGATTTATTAGAATTCTTTGAGTATGTAACAAGAAGGATGGATAAAGGGGAACCAGTAGATGTAATGTATTTGGATTTCCAAAAGGCATTCGATAAGGTGCCACATAAATGTTTACTATGCAAGATAAGAGCTCATGTGTGGGGGTAATATGTTAGCAAGGACAAAGGATTGGCTAACTAATGATTTCCTAAATGTCCTGCTACTATTTTCTTAATAATGGATTGTAATATTTTCCCAATAACTGGCCAGTAGTTTCCTGCTTTCTGTCGCACCCCTCCCCCTTTCTTGAATATAGGTGTTAAATTTGTGGTTTTCCAATCCACTGGGACCTTTCCAGAATCTAGCGTAGTTTGGAGTCAGGATAAATGAGGGATTTTCAGGTAGGCAAACTGTAACTAGTGGGGTGCCACAGGGATCAGTTCCGGGACCTCAACTATTTACAATCTCTATTAATGACAAGGATGAAGGGACCCAGTGCATTGTAGGCAAATTTGTGGGCAATGCAAAGTTAGGTAGGAATGCAAGTTGTGAGGAGGAGACAAAGGGGGGAGTTTTATGTTCTCCCCCAAGGTGACTTTGGAGGCAGGGAGAGCATATAATTGGGTGGGATGGTGATGGGGGGGAGCCCCACCACCTTCCCGCCTCCACCCAAACGAGTAAATTCAAGACAGAGATCAATAGATTGCTAGATATTAAAGATATCAGGGGATATGGGGATAGTGCAGAGAAATGCCATTGAGGTAGATCAGCCATGATCTAGTTGAATGGTGGAGGAGTCTCGAGAGGCTGACTGGCCTACTCCTCTTATTTCCTATATCCCTGTGTAAGTCTGGGGCGGGAAGGCCCAGCTTTCTCACCCTGTCACCAATTGAAGCCCTTAAGTGGGCAATTAATGCCCAATTAAAGGCCTCATCCCGCCACACCGGCAAGCCAGTCGCCGCACAGAGAGCATACCAAGCAAACCCGTGCAGTATCCTTGCTGGCTCCGGTGGGTGGGGATTGGGGTTACCTCGTTAAAAGGCACTCCGTGCCTGACCGAGGGACCCAGCATCGGGAAGGGAGGGGCCCACTGAGAGCCACTCCCCTGCCCTTGCTGCTGACCCTCCAAACACACCACTCTCCCCATGGCCCCCACCCTGTGAATCCCCTCCCACCCTGATTCACCTCTGGCCTGGGTCCAGTGCCTTGCTGAGTTCTGTACTGGCAGTAATCACCACCGCTGCAGTGGCGCTGCCCAGTGAAAGAGCTGTCGGCTTCTGATTGGCTGGCAGCTCTCACCATGCGGGACTTCCATTGCTGGAGTTCTTAGCCCCAGGGAAGTCCCAGTGCTGTTTACCTAAGTGCCTAACTGGCACGTAATGCAGTGGGCCTTCCCCAGAGGAGGCTATACGGGGCTCTTGCTGACACTTTAGCCGGTAGCCAAGACACCCATCACCGAGTAAAATCCCAGCTGAAGTGTCTGAAAAGAGATATAGATAGGTTAAGTGAGTGGGCAAAAATTTGGCTGATGGAGTATAATGTGGGAAAATGGGAGGTTATTCACTTTGACAGGAAGAATAGAAACGCAGAATGTTATTTACATGGAGAGAGACTGCAGAATACTGCTGCATAGAGGGATCTGGGTGTCCTCGTACATGAGTCACAAAAAGTTAGCACGCATGTACAGCAAGTAATTAGGAAGGCAAATGGAATGTTGGCATTTATTGAAAGGGGGATGGAGTATAAAAGTAAGGAAGCCTTGTTACAAATACAGGGCATTGGTGAGACCACACCTAGAGTACTGCATACAATTTTGGTCTCCTTATGTAAGGAGGGATATACTTGCATTGGAAGCAGTTCAGAGAAGGTTCATGAGGCTGATTCCTGGGATGAAGGAGTTGTCTTATGAGGAAAGGTTGAGCAGGTTGGGCTTATACTCATTGGACTTTAGAAGAATGAGAGGTGATCTTATTGAAACATATAACATTTTGAGGGGGCTTGACAGGGTAGATGCTGAGAGAATATTTCCCCTCGTGGGGCAATCTAGAACTAGGGGGAACAGGTTCAAAATAAGGGGTCTCCCTTTTAAGAAAGAAATGAGCAGGAATTTTTCTCTCTCTGGGTCGTTAATCATTGGAATTCTCTTCTCCGGAGAACAGTGGAGGCTGGTTCATTGATTATATCCAAGGCTAAGTTAGACAGATTTTTTTATCTACAAGGGAGACCTTCCCTTTTGAAATCTGTATTGACTACTCTATTATACTTTTGGTTTCTGGATGTTTTTTTTATTATATCTTTGAATAGAGATTCTATTATCTTTTCTACCACCAACATTAAGCTAACTGATCTCTATCTCCCTGGAGTTGTTGATCTTTTTTTTATTCATTCTGGGGATGTGGGCGCCGCTGGCTAGGCCAGCATTTATTGCCCATCCCTAATTGCCCTTGAGAAGGTGGTGGTGAGATGCCTTCTTGAACCGCTGCAGTCCGTCGGGTATAGGTACACCAACAGTGCTGTTAGGAAGGGAGTTCTAGGATTTTGACCCAGCGACAGTGAAGGAATGGCGATAAAGTTCCAAGGATGGTGTGTGGCTTGGAGCGCAACTTGCAGGTGGTGATGTTCCCATGCATCTGCTGCCCTTGTACTTCTAGGTGGTAGAGGTCACGGGTTTGGAATGTGCTGTCGAAGGAGACATGGTGAGTTGACACAGTATTTCTTGTAGATGGTACACACTACTGCCACTGTGCATCATTGTGGAGGGAGTGAATGTTGAAGGTGGTGGATGGGGTGCCAATCAAGTGGGCTGCTTTGTCCTGGATGGTGTCAAGCTTCTCGAGTGTTTTTAGAGCTGCACCCATCCAGGCAAGTGGAGAATATTCCATCACACTCCTGACTTGTGCCTTATAGATAGTGTACAGGCTTTGGGGAGTCAGGAGGTGAGTTACTCATCGCAGAATTCCCAGCCTCTGACCTGTTCTTGTAGCCACAACATTTATGTGGCTGGTCCAGTTCAGTTTCTGGTCAATGGTGACCTCCAGGTTGTTGATAGTGAGGGATTCAGCGATGGTAATGCCATTGAACATCAAGGGGAGATGAATAGATTTTCTCTTGTTTGAGCGGCACAGTGGCACAGTGGTTAGCACCACAGCCTCACAGCTCCAGCGACCCGGGTTCAATTCTGAGTACTGCCTGTGTGGAGTTTGCAAGTTCTCCCTGTGTCTGCGTGGGTTTCCTCCGGGTGCTCCGGTTTCCTCCCACAAGCCAAAAGACTTGCAGGTTGATAGGTAAATTGGCCATTATAAATTGCCCCTAGTATAGGTAGGTGGTAGGGAAATATAGGGACAGGTGGGGATGTGGTAGGAATATGGGATTCGTGTAGGATTAGTATAAATGGGTGGTTGATGGCCGGCACAGACTCGGTGGGCCAAAGGGCCTGTTTCAGTGGTGTACTTCTAAACTAAACTAAGATGGTCATTGCCTGGCACTTGTGTGGTGCAAATGTTACTTGCCACTAATCAGCCCAAGCCTGGATGTTGTCCAGGTCTTGGCTGCATGTGGATATGGGCTGCTTCAGTGTCTGAGGAGTCGCGAATAGTGCTGAACATTGTTCAATCATCAGCAAACATCCCCACTTCTGACCTTATGATGGAGGGAAGGTCATTGATAAAGCAGCTGATAGATGGTTGAGCCTAAGACACTACCCTGAGGAACTCCTCCAGTGATGTCCTGGGACTGGGATGATTGACCTCCAACAACCACAACTACCTTCCTTTGTGCTGGGTATGACTCCAACTAGCAGAAAGTTTTCCCCCTGATTCCCATTGACTCCAGTGTGGTAGGTCTCCTTGACGCCATACTCACTCAAATGATGCCTTCATGTCAAGGGCAGTCACTCACCTCACCTACATATGAGTCAGAGTACAGCTGGTACACCCTCTCACCAAATTCAGTCACTTCCCCACCATTCACACCCTTTACCAGGAGAAGATGTCTATGGTGACCACTGGCCCTTAAGGATCACCTGGTCACCCCTTTAGATAAATTTCACCAAATAAATTAATATGCTACCTTGTGAAACAAATAATTTTCTCCAGGGTTAAGCATCATGACTTGTACCTGAAATGGTATTGAAATGCTGAGCACAATCACTTGCTCTTTCTACATTGTAATGTTCTGTTGTCGGTTGCAGAACAGATCCTACCCCTATCCTTCTGGGAGTTGAAGGTTTGCAATATTTTCATGTTGTTCTGCTCATTAAATTGGACCTTTGAAATAATGCAATTTGTTTTTGTGACTGAATGCTCAGAATTGAGGATTGATTTGCATTCTCAGAAGATAAAGGCCCTGGGGCCTGTCAGATTGCTGGAAGGGCTAAGGCAATAATAATCCGATTATTATTTTATTTCACTTCATTGAATTTTCTTTATCCACCATTTCCATTTTAAAATGGGATTATTTCTCATTTATCGTGTAACACGACACTTGATGTAAATAGTTTTTAAAAAACAAGGTCTTCTTTGTTAAGTGTACATTCCATTATTGTATTGCTTTACACAGTTCAACTCTGAATAGTGCTGACCACACCAGTTTGTGGGTACATTTTCATTCAACCTTATTTGTTTCTGTTTGTCTTTGCCAAACATCGAACATTTTGAAGAATGGCAGAAGTTACAACAAAAAAATCACCCTTTTTCATGGACCATGGATAAATTCCCTGATCCAGTATTCCCAATGGAAAGCAACATTTGCAAAGGACACATCTTGGGAATTTTTACCTGAACTGCCTACTAATGGAGGACAATCAGCTTACGATGTCAGCCTTGGCTCAGTTGGTAGCACTCTTGCCTCTGAGTCGAAGGTCATGGGTCAAGTCTTACTCCACAGACCTGAGCACAACATCTAAACTGACACTCCAATGCGGTACTGAGGGAGTACTGCACTGTTGGAGGTTCCGC
The DNA here is from genome assembly GCF_036365525.1 of Heterodontus francisci. Taxonomy (NCBI): domain Eukaryota; kingdom Metazoa; phylum Chordata; class Chondrichthyes; order Heterodontiformes; family Heterodontidae; genus Heterodontus; species Heterodontus francisci. The sequence goes on along the minus strand of NC_090408.1, from coordinate 12,050,450 downwards.
TTTTCAGGTGAGATGTTAAAACAATACCCATATGCCCTCTCAGGTGGATATAAAAGATTCCATGGCACCATTTGAAAAAAAGCAGGGGAGTTCTCCCATGTATAATGAAAGCAAAATACTGCAGATGCTGGAAATCTGAAATAAAAACAAGAAATGCTGGAAATACTCAGCAGGCCTGGCAGCATCTATGGGGAGAGAAGCAGAGTTAACATTTCGGGTCAGTGACCCTTCTTTGGAACTTCGGAGTTCTCCCAAGTGTCTGGATTAATATTTAACACTCAACCAACACCTCAAAACAGATTATCTAGTCATTCTGTCATTGCTGTTTCTGGCAGCTTGTTGTGTGTAAATTGTCTGCTGTGTTTCCTACATTACAACAGTGCCTATACTTCAAAAGTACTTAATTGGCTGTGAAGCATTTGAGACATCCTGAGGTCACAGAAGGTGCTATAGAAATGCAAGTCTTCTTTCTGTTTACAGATTCTGTGATCTGGCATTCTCAGCATCCCTGATTTTCCAAGATGCACTCACAGGGAATGATGCTTGCTGATGGTCATCTTACAGCCTTGGCACAAAACTGCAGTGAATATCCACAGCAAAATAATGATTTCACAGACTGTCCTACTAAAGGAGAAAAATATCTAGAAAATATAACAGTGAATAGTAAATGTAGATTTCAAAAGGGAATGTCTTGCTTGGCCAACCTCATTGAATTCTTTGACAAAGTCATAGAGAGCAGACTAGGGTAATATAATAGATGTAATATATCTAGATTTGCAAAAAGCCTTTACTAAGGTACCTCATAATGGACTAGTGAATAAAATTGGGGCATATGGAGTAGGTGACAAGTAGCAGGATGAGTAGCTAGCTGGCTGCAAGGCAGAAAGAAGATAGTAGGAGTAAAGTGTAGCCATTCAGAGTGGCAGAAGGTAGAAAGTAGTGTCTCACAAGGATCAGTACTGGGACCACTGCTGCTCACAATTTATATTAATGACTTTGACTTTGGAGTCAAAACACAATTTCTAAATATGCAGATGATACCAACTTGAGAGGAATAGCAAACATGAGGAGGATTACAATTTACAAGAAGACATTAATAAATGTGCAGATTGGGCATAGAATTGGCAAATTAATTTCAACATAGATAAGTGTAGGTATTACAATTTGGTAAGAAAAATAAGGAAGTCACATATTACTTAGAAAATAAGAATCTAAATGGGGTAGAGCAGCAAAGGAATCTTGAAGTACAAATAAGCAAATGACTAAAAGTTGCGATGTCGGTCAATGAGGCCATAACAGAAGCAAACCAAGCAATAGAGGAATAGAATTGAAAAGCAGAGCAGTTTTGCTAAATTAGTATTAAATCTTCATTAGACCACAGTTGAAATGTTGCGTTCTGGTCACCATTTTATAAATATGATATAGAGGCACTGGAGAGAGTGCAAAAATGAGTAACAAAGATGATACCAGAACTGCAAATTTATACCAGCTGGGTCTCTTCTCTTGAAAAGAGAAGGTTGAGATGTGACCGACCAGAGGTCTTCAAAATTGTGTAAGGTTTTGATAGAGTGGACACCGGAAGAGTTTTTCCATTTGTGAGGAAGAGCAAAACCAAAGGCTATCAATTTAAGATGGTCAAGAAGAAATCAAATAGGGAATTCAGAAGAAACCTCTTTGCCCAGAGAGTGGTGAAAATATGGACTTGCTGCCACAGGGAGTTGTTGAGGTGTATAGCATAGATACATTTCAGGGGAAGCTAGATAAGCATATGAGAAAGAAGGTTCTATTGTACCAAATGCTGAATACTGGCGATACTGCCTACGACAAATTTCTTCCCCAAACTCATAGGTAGAACTGGGAATTGAGCTCAGCATGCCCGATTCGCAGAGCTCCTCATTGTCCAGCCATTAGTTGTGGAGCCTCCAATGTTCAGGCTAAAGCATATGCTCTGCAACATAAGAGATAGATGTGACTTGAAACGGGAGCATCTCTTTTGTTGGAGTTTCGTTGGTTCATAGTGAAGTTTACAATTAATGCAGTGATTTTCCATGAATGATCCAAAAAAATGCTGATGATGTATTAAATTAAAATCTTCCTTTATTTTCATTGCAGTATCATGCTTGAATATTTGAGAAATTGAAAGGTAGACTACAAACCTATTGTTGAAGCAAAATCCATAAGTTTATTTGGAAGGGAAAGTCTCTTGAAAAAAAAGACTATTTAAGGGGTGCAGGGAACGAATGGGAAAGCAGGATTAGACTAGATGACTCGTGTGGAGCAAAACAGATTTGATGGGTCAAATGGCTGATTTCTGTGCTGGAACATTCTATTCGCTGGCACAAGATTCCATGCTGGGGGAGAAGGTCTGGTCTGGGTTTCCCCGAGCATTTTGACTCCACAGCATACGTGCTTTTTTTCTAACAGGATGCCTGTTCAGAAGCCAACTTGATTGATAGGTTTGGCTCCCTGTCAGGTGAGGAACAATGCAGCAGAGGTCACATCCCAGGAGCAAGTAAATATGTGTTGCTGGGGTAGTGATCGGGGGTAGTGGGGGAAGAGGATGGAGGGGGATGGTGAAGCATACAGAGCGGCTTGTAGCATTGGGAGGTAATTGTGGCAGTGCCGGAGATGGATCATGGCATAGTTGGAGGTCAGTGTTGTGTTTACGCTGGGTTGCTGAGTTTAATTTCGATATCCGATTTAACTCTGAGCAATGCAGATATCACACTGTGTTAAATAACCAACTGGTTTATTTAAAGCACATTAACATTAACAATAAAAGGTCTTACAGATTGGAGCACGTGTCTTAACAACAGTCTGGGTCTGTGAGATGGATTCAAAATCTCTCCCGGAAGCTTCCAGAAATCTCCCACAATTCCAGTTCTGCTCTCCAGCTCCACCTGGAGGTTTAAGCAATCAAAGCTGATCAGTCAAACACTACAGGAGATTGGTGATTGTAAGAGGGTTTCCAACCATGGGGAGGGGGTGTTGGTGATCGCAGGAGGGAGGGGTCTGATCGTAGGGGGGTCTGATTGTGGGGCAGGGAAACAGCTAACTTTGGGGATCGGGGGGGGAAAATCCTGCTCTTCTGGCCCACAAACAGTGCTGGAAAAGCAGTTAATGCTTCCATGAAGCAGTCTTCACCTCCATTTTGCTGCCAGGCTAAATTTAAAATGGGAATTAAATCTGAGACAGCAGCCTAATTAAAACTTTTAAATGAGAAACCCACCTCCTGGAAATGGGTTAGATGCCTGGCTCCCGTCCCGCTTCCTTTAAAACTGGACACGGCAGGTTCAAGGTGGGTTGGGTTCAAGTGTGAGATTTTTAAAATATTTACATCGCATCCAACTCAAACCTACCCATTGAAAATTCCCCTTTATGATTCTATAAATCTATTAAGCAATCCGTCAGATTTCACAGAAGCAATGCTAACCATTGTATTATAGAGCACTGCACTGCCCCACTACTAATATATCAGATCACTACTCTAAATATGTAGGGGTTAAAGCATAAAGGAAAATACTGCTGATGGTGGAAATCTGAAATAAAAACAGAAAGTGCTGGAAATACTCAGCAGCTCTGGCAGCATCTGTGGAGAGAGAAACAGAGTTAACATTTCAGTTCTGTGACTTTTAAAACATGCTCTTTAAAATGATACCAGTTAAAGGTCAGAGCATATCCCCAGTATCGCTCTCAGTATCACAGGATGCTCTCTCAACACTAAAGTGTTTACTGTCAGTGGGTGCTCTTGACTTCAGTATAAATTATTTTAACAGGCGCTCCTCAATTTTTGACAGCCTCAGGAGAGGAGCTAGTGTGTGATATGATGACAGGACTGTGGCTTCATTGCTGGTGGGTTACCACAGCTTGCACACCCTTCCCAGTCCCTTTACTTGATTTCGGTGATTACACCTATCCCACCAAATGCCAGAACCCTAAGGACAATTTCCTACTGCACCAACCAACCATACTTGTGTCAGAACGAAAGTTGCCAAGTCTGGTTGGGCATATTCATCATATGACCTCTTTCCAACCAGCCTGCTGGGTCAACAGCTTACTTTTCCCTTCTCCAATATTGTTATAAAGAACAAAGAACAAAGAACAGTACAGCACAGGAACAGGCCATTTGGCCCTCCAAGCCTGCGCCGATCTTGATGCCTGCCTAAACTAAAACCTTCTGCACTTCTGGGGTCCAAATCCCTATATTCCCATCCTATTCATGTATTTGTCAAGATGTCTCTTAAACGTCGCTATCGTACCTGCTTCCACCACCTCCCCCGGCAGCAAGTTCCAGGCACTCACCACCCTCTGTGTAAAGAACTTGCCTCGCACATCCCCTCTAAACTTTGCCCTTCTCACCTTAAACCTATGTCCCCTAGTAACTGACTCTTCCACCCTGGGAAAAAGCTTCTGACTATCCACTCTGTCCATGCCGCTCATAACTTTGTAAACCTCCACCTCCGTCGTTCCAGTGAAAACAATCCAAGTTTATCCAACCTCTCCTCATAGCTAATGCCCTCCAGACCAGGCAACATCCTGGTAAACCTCTTCTGTACCCTCTCCAAAGCCTCCACGTCCTTCTGGTAGTGTGGCGACCAGAATTGCACGCAATATTCTAAGTGTGGCCTGACTAAAGTTCTGTACAGCTGCAGCATGACTTGCCAATTTTTATACTCTATGCCCCAACCGATGAAGGCAAGCATGCCGTATGCCTTCTTGACTACCTTATCCACCTGCGTTGCCACTTTCAGTGACCTGTGGACCTGTACACCCAGATTTCTCTGCCTGTCAATACTCCTAAGGGTTCTGCCATTTACTGTATACTTCCCACCTGCATTAGACCTTCCAAAATGCATGACCTCACATTTGTCCGGATTAAACTCCATCTGCCATTTCTCCGCCCAAGTCTCCAACCGATCTATATCGTGCCGTATCCTCTGACAATCCTCATCACTATTATCATTAATAAATGGAAGTGTTCAAAGAAAATGTTTAAAACACACAATTTGTTTTAATGCCCATTTGATTTTTCACTTAGGTTTCTCACAGCAGTATCCTGGAGATCAACCTTTCAGCCCCAGAGACTAAAGGACAGTCCTGGAGGGTTGGCAACTCTAGGCAGAATAGCCCACACAGGTGCTGACAAACAAGCAGGTGTTACAGCTTTTATTTTTTGTATTTTGATCTTGTGAACAGACTGCTGAACTAATTTATAGTGCGAGCAGAGAGTTTACTCCAGGTGGATGAAGCTGATGCAGATTGAGCAATGTCTGTCTGCTCCTCAATTAAATCTTTTTTTTAATTGCCCACAATGGTAGCCATGGCCCAGTTGGCCGCACTCTTACCTCTGAGTCAGAGGTCATGGGTTCAAACCTTACACACCAGGGATTTGAACACATAATCCAGTCTGGCAATCCAGTGCTACACAGGGAGTCTGTCATCTGCATTGTCAGAGATGCCATCTTTCAAATAAGACATTAACTTGCAGCCCCATCTGTCCTCTCAGGTGGATGTAAATGATCCCATGGCACTATTTTGAAGAAGAGCAGGGGAGTTCTCCCCAGTTTCCTGGACAATATTTATTCTTCAACCAACATCACTTAAACGATAAAAGGTTAGCTGGTCATGTATGTCATTGCTCTTTGTGGGACCTTGCTGTGTTCAAATTAGCTGCCATGTTTCTTACATTACAACAGTGACTACACTTCAAACATACTTCATTAGCTGTAAAGCATTTTGGAAAGTTCTGAGGTTTTGAAAGGTGCTATATAAATGCAAGTTCTTCCTTCTTTTCTTATTTGCATTCAATGCCCTAGCATTGAAGTTATTCAAATTTTATTCTGATGATTCAGTAACTTATGGTCTAAATCTGGAGATCACAAGCTATGTTATTTTGAATTCTGTCTATGAAATTGGCTGAAGGTGCAATGTGCAGTATTACTGTGATTGGAGGGATGTTCCCGTTTTGCAACTGATCTCATTTGAAATGTTATTACCCGTAAACGGAGATCTTTGATAATGTAACACAGATCCCAACCTATTGATACTGGCTGGGATTTTACTAAGCTCCCGACGCCGGGCTCTGTGGCAGGGAGGGCCGGAAGATTGTTCCAGCAATGGCCTGCCATGAAGTCTGACGCCGATCCCGATCTTCCCGGCAGCACGAGGCTCTGTGGCACCCACCCCCCACTCCCTGCCCTCCCCACCACACCCCCCCCCCCGCCCCCACTGCCAGGCAACGGGACCCAGATTAACATATTTAAATTAAGTAAATGAACAAATATTAATACAATACACCACAATCTTACCTTTGGGCTGCAATCCTCTGAGTAGCAACCAGCACTCACATGCTTTCACTTTTCTGTCTAGGGAAAACAGGCACCACTATGGTGGGGAAGTGGGGGGGGGAGCTTATGATTTTTTAGTCCAGAGGGGAGTGGGGGAATGGGGTCATATTTATATTATTAGTGTTGGGGATGGTGGGAAAGGGTGACCTCTGAACTTTGTTCAGTTTGGAGAGGGGAAAGGTTAAGTGTTGAAGGTAAAAGTTTTGGGAGGGTGGTGCGGAGAGGGCAAATATTGAATTTAATTGTTATTGTGGGGTGGGAAAGGGGCGATAAATTTTTAGTCGGTACATTGGGGGAAGGTATAACTTTAAAAATGCAAATGAGCCGGCAGGGCTGGCTGTCCTTTAAAAATGGAGCCGAGCGGCTGGAGAAGAAAATCGGGCCCACTCATAAACTATGGAATCAGGTTACTGGAATCATCCCCTTCGATTCAATCATACAAAACTGCACCAGTTTCAGCAACCAGTGGCACTCACCGACCCCTCTCACATTAGCAGGAAGAAAAATAACCAAAATGAGAAACAAAAAAAATGGACACGAACCAGGAGGAGCTTTTGAAACAAACCAACAGACAATTAAGAATTCCATGTTTCAAAGCCTCTTTCACAGTACTTTCTTTTTTTCATTTTTCTATCACAAATAATCCACTCTATTTCTGCAGCTTTCTAATCCATCTCAGGAATCTCAGTGTTACATGTTCAAATGCTGTTCACTTTTGTTGAGTAAGAGTATCGAGAAATATGGAACAAAGGCGGGTAAATGGAGTTGAGGTACATATCAGCCCTGATCTAAGTGAATGGTGGAGCTGGCTGAATGGCCTACTCCTGTCCTCATTTTCTTAAGTTGTAGTAAACATCTCCTGAGTTTTCTGGAACATCACATGTTTCGTTACCCCATGTTTAATCTACTCCTTCCTTTACAATAAGATACATTCTTCAACCACAGCATTAAGGCGACAGGATTGTAGGAAGTCAAGGATCAGACTCACCAAATACCAACTGAGATTCTCTGAGCTCACCCTACTAAATGGTGCATAGCATACTCCAACCCATAATGTCGACAAGGGAGGCAGGGAATGGTTTTGGCCCAATTTTAGCTCCAGGCCAATTATTTGATGGCTGAGTGGAAGTTCAGCCCTGATACTGACAGGGGCGAGTTGTGTAAATGTGGGAGTGGAGTTTCAGACAGGAGTTCTGGCATGATGTGGCGTTTTTATCTCCATACTGTGCTTCTTTTCCCTTTGTCGGCATCCCCGCTTAGCTATCAGCCTTATAGAGAGGCTTGGCTTCCAGTCTGGTGGGGAGCACCCCTGAGCAGGCAACAGCTGCAGGTAGGGAGCCAGCGGTTGCTACTGAGACCATGGGGTGGATGTGGGGGAGGGGTATGATCCCTGATCTGGGGGTCTTTGTATGTGGGGATGGCATTTGATGGTGTGCAGGAGGGCAATCCAAGGGAAGAAAGTAGCTTGGGGGACTTGGGGGGGAAGCACTCCTGCATTAGAAACAGTTCAGAGAAGGTTCATTTGACTAATTCTAGGGATGAAGGGCTTATCTTATGAAGAAAGATTGAACAAGTTGGGCCTATACCCATTAGAGTTTAGAAGACTGAGAGGTGGTCTTATTAAAACATACAAATCCTGAGGGGACTTGATAGAGTGGATACTGGGAGGATGTTTCCTCTTGTGCGGGAAACTAGAACTAGGGGACACAGTTTAAAAATAACAGGTCTCCCTTTTAGGACAGAGATGAGGAGAAATTCTTTTCTAAAAAGGTCATTAGTCTGTGGAATTCTCTTCCCCAGAAAGCAGTGAAGTCTGGGTCATTGAATTTATTCAACACTGAGTTCAATAAAGTTTTGATAGACAAGGGAGTCAAGGGTTATGCTGGGCAGACAGGAAAATGGAGTTGAGACCACAACCAGACCAGCCATGATCTTATTGTAATGGCAGAGCAGGCTTGAAAGGTGAAATGACCTACTCCTGCTTCTAAATCCTATGTTCCTATAGTGCTCCTGGCCCACAAGCAGTGCTGTAAAGCTGCCTTCTCCCCAAAGTTGTCCTCGCCTCCCTTTAGGAAAACAAGTGAAATCTGAGGTTGTAGCCTCATTAAAATATTTAAATCGCCAACACACCCTCTGGAAGCAGCCCCTGGTCCTGCCTCTGTTAAACACGAGAGTGGTTAGGTTGGGGTCAGGTTGTAGTCAGGTTTGAGATTGTGAAGATTTTAACATCTGACCTGGCACTGACACTCACCATCTGAATTTACATCCATTTCAGGCAAGAATCAGTGGAAAATCATGCAACACCGAGGCCTGTGGGTAGCACTCTCACCTCTGAGTTCCATGGTTCTGGGTTCAAGTCCCATTCCAGGACTTGAGCACAAAAATCAAGGCTGACATTCCAGCGCAGTACTGAGGGACCACAGCATGGTCGAAGGTGGCATCTTTCAGATGAGATGTCAAACCTAGGCCCCGTTTTTCCCTCTCCGGTGGACATAAAAGATCCCACGGCACTATTTTGAAGAAGAGCGGGGGAGTACCCCTCAATCAACATCACAAAAACAGATTATCTGGTCATTATCACATTGCTGTTTGTTGGAGCTAGCTGTGTGAAAATTCACTGTCGTGTTTCCTACATTACAACAGTAACTACACTTCAAAGTCATCATGAAAAGTGCTACATAAATGCAATTCTTCCTTTTCCCTCTCCTCTTTTAAGACATGTGATAAAATTTACCTCTTTAAGCTTTTGGTCACCTGTCCTGATATCTCCTTATTTGACTCTGTGTCAAATTATTTTTGATAACGTTGCTGTGAAGCACCTTGGGATATTTTAGAATGTTAAGGGCACTATATAAATGCAAGTTGTAGTTGTAGACTGATTCCAGCTGGGAAAAGGGAGTATTCAGTCCAACTCCATCCTAAAAAGAAAGGTCATGTCAGGCTTCACTTACATACAATTGTACATTTCAATGAAACAAAGGCTTCTTTTTGGCAGGACCAATATAGGCCGCTCTAAGGAGGCCAGTGCCAAACCATAGTCAGTGCTACTGTGGTGTGGATCTGGCTGGGTGGAGTTGGAACCAAATTTTCTGTTCACCCTGCACTGGCCTCTGTGACTGCTCTATACATGCACATGGTCAGTGTCCTATACCCATACTACGGGGCTCAATCTGGGGAGTAGGATTGACTGCATGGCTCCGTGGAGAGCCAGCAAGGACTAAATAGGCCAAATGGCTTCCTTCTGTGCCAGAAATGAATCTATGAAACAGTGATTATTCCCAGGTACCGGCAGCACTTTGCCTTCTTCAGTGGAAAGGAACATGGAGGTCGTTTTACTGCTGCCCGTCCATTTCCCACCTGGAAAATGAGCGGCCAACCGGGAAACCTGGGCAGGCACCCAAGCCACCTGATATAATATTCTGGTGAGCCTGTAAACGGCCGTACAGCACTATTGAAATATCCAAACCCAGATCCTGTGGCAATGGTGTTCCACAGGGATCCGTGCTGGGACCACTGTTGTTTGTGATATACATTAATGATTTGGAGGAAAGTATAGGTGGACTGATTAGCAAATTTGCAGACGACACTAAGATTGGTGGAGTAGCAGATAGTGAAGGGGACTGTCAGAGAATACAGCAGAATATAGATAGATTGGAGAGTTGGGCAGAGAAATGGCAGATGGAGTTCAATCAGGGCAAATGCGAGGTGATGCATTTTGGAAGATCCAATTCAAGAGTGAACTATACAGTAAATGGAAAAGTCCTGGGGAAAATTGATGTCCAGAGAGATTTGGGTGTTCAGGTCCACTGTTCCCTGAAGGTGGCAACGCAGGTAAATAGAGTGGTCAAGAAGGCATACGGCATGCTTTCCTTCATCGGACGGGGCATTGAGTACAAGAGTTGGCAGGTCATGTTACAGTTGTATAGGACTTTGGTTCGGCCACATTTGGAATACTGCGTACAGTTCTGGTCGCCACATTATCAAAAGGATGTGGATGCTTTGGAGAGGGTGCAGAGGAGGTTCACAAGGATGTTGCCTGGTATGGAGGGCGCTAGCTATGAAGAGAGGTTGAGCAGATTAGGATTATTTTCATTAGAAAGACGGAGGTTGAGGGGGGACCTGATTGAGGTGTACAAAATCATGAGAGGTATAGACAGGGTGGATAGCAAGAGGCTTTTTCCCAGAGTGGGGGTTTCAATTACTAGAGGACACGAGTTCAAAGTGAAAGGGGAAAAGTTTAGGGGGGATATGCGTGGAAAGTTCTTTACGCAGAGGGTGGTGGGCACCTGGAACGCATTGCCAGCGGAGGTGGTAGATGCGGGCACGATGGATTCTTTTAAGATGTATCTAGACAGATACATGAATGGGCAGGAAGAAAAGAGATACAGAACCTTAGAAAATAGGCGACATGTTTAGAGAGAGGATCTGGATCGGCGCAGGCTTGGAGGGCCGAAGGGCCTGTTCCTGTGCTGTAATTATCTTTGTTCTTTGTTCTTTGTATAGAACCCAGCCGCAATTTTGAAGTGAAAATGGGCAGGAAGTGAGCAAACAGTCAGCAGCCCAATCAATGGTCATTAACGGGACAGATAGTTGCCACTATCCGAAACAAGGCATCCAAAACCTTTTTTCTTTCCTACATTACAACAGTGACTACACTTCAAAAATATTTCATTGTCTGTAAAATATTTTGGGCTGTCCTGAGGTCAAGAAAGTAAGTCTTCCTTTCTTTGTTTTTGTTTATTTGTGGGGCCAGGAGGAGCCTATTCTTGCACCCCACATCCCCCCCTGCACCCCCACCCCTCTCCCTGCCCCCGGGATCAGCACTCTCCGCCCCCATGATCAATCTCCTGATTGGGGAGCTGCCGGTTCCACACCCTCCCACAGTCGACGAGCGACAGTGAAGCGCCCATTGGACAGCCAATGCTCACTGGCACAACTCCAATGAAAGCCAGGCTGGAAGTTGTTTGCTAACAGTAGCCCGGCTTTTCTCCACTCTTCACCAGTAGGCTGTAGCTCTAACACAGTGAGGTCTGAGGCTCCATATCAGGTCCCTTACCATTCTTTCACAGGGTATTTAACCAGTGCAACACCCACCCCCGCCCCCACTCAGCCACACTAAACACCCAATAATGGGCATTCCCAATTTCTAGGCCCAGCTGTTTTACTTATATATGTTCTTACTCAAAATCCGGAAGTAATGTCAGCAATGGGAGGGGTGTCGGCTGTGAGAGTAATGCCAGCAATGCCACTAACACCAGGAATAATAGTAGCACCAATAATGCGAGTAACAGGAGCAATTGGAATAATGCCAACACTGGAAGTAACACCAGCAAGAGGAGTAATGCCTGTAATGAGCGTAGCACCAGCTATGAAAGTAATATTAGTATTGGGAGTTACATCAGGATTGGGAGTAACATCAGCATCGGAGTAATATTATTGGGAGTAATATTAGTATTTGGAGTAACACCACCAGTGTCATGAAAAATCATCTGAGTGTGCTGGATCCATTAAAGCCTACAGGCCCTGACAACATCACACCTGGAGTGTTGAAGACCTGTGTTCCAAAACTATCTGCACAACACACTAAGCTGTTCCAGAAAAGTCACAACATTGGCATCTACCCACCAATCTGGAAAATTGCCCCCAAGTACACAATTTGGCCCAAGCATTCGATAAGTTTTCACATAAAAAAACTGTTAACTAAAATTGACAGCGCATCGAATTGACATGGGCAGACAATTGACTAGGAGGTAGCTCACAGAGAGTATGGATAATGGGCATGTACACAAATTGGCAGGATGTGACTAGTGGGGTCCCTCAGGGATCTCTACTGGGCATTCAGCTTTTCACTATATAAATGGCTTAGATGAAGGAATAGGGAGCCATATATCCACATTTACTAACGTTAGGTGACACAGTAAGTAGTGGAGATGGGAGCAGAAACTTGTAAAGAGACTTGGAAGATTAAGTGAGTGGGCAATACTGTGGCAGATGGAGTGGTAATCTTAGGATTGCTACCCTAGCAATGTGCGAATTGACATAGGGATGGACAGAGCAGAAAGGTGAATGCGAGACTGAAAGATTAGTGTGGGAAGACGGGTTTCCATTTCATAGGACATTAGCACCAGCACTGGGACAAGAAAGAGCTGTACCACTGGGGTGGGCTTTACCTGAACCAGAATGACCATAAGAACATAAGAAATAGGAGCAGGAATAGATCATACGACCCCTCGAGCCTGCTCTGCCATTCAATATGATCATGGATGATCTCCTGCCTCAACTCCACTTTGCCACCCACTCCCTTGATCCCCTGAGAGACCAAAATCTGTCTATCTCAGCCTTAAATCATTCAATGAGGGAGCATCCACAACCCTCTGGGATAGACAGTTAGAGTCCTAGTAGAAAGGATAAATAGGGCTGTGTACAGGACTTTAAACTAGTAAGGGGCAAGGGAGCTGGTGAAAATGGCATAAGTCTAAAGATAAAAGAAATAGGAAATGAGAGTAAAGATCAGACCAAGGTTAGGAAGAAGGGTAATGTAAATGGTTCGAGAACAAATACAGTTATAGAACATTAAGTATAAGCTGACTGTTAAAAATAAAGGGAGGGGAACAATTAATAAAACATATTAACTTGCCTGTACAGCAATGTGCACAGCACCCAAAATAAAACAGGGAAACTGGATGCAATAACTTGTAGTGAAAAGCCAGATGTGGTAGGGATATTGGAAAGATGGCTCGATAACGAACTGAAGTTCCAGTTAAATATGCAGATTATAACATATTTAGAATGGATATTACAAGGCGACGAGGGGATGGATTAGTTGTACTAATAAGAGACAGCATTATGGCAATAGTATAAAGGAACATAACTAACTCTGGCCAGAATTTTACGGCCCCCCAACAAGTGGGCTGGTGGTGGGGAGGGGTGGGCCATAAAATTGAGTGGGAGGTGGTGGGGGCTGTTCCGGTGCCTTCCTGCCCCTGCAGCAACCTTACTTGGGGTGGCAGCAGTGAGAAACAGCCTGCCCACCCTAGGCCAATCAAGGCCCTTCTCTGGCCAATTAACTGTCATTTAAGGGCCTCCTCCCACCGCCCTGGTCTTTACCCATGGCAGCTGGTCAGCAAAGGCCCCCAGAACACTGTTAAACCTGGCAGCCTTCTTGCGGGCTGGGGGGGAACCCTCATGATTGGGCACACTGTGCCCCACTGAGGGCCCCATCATAGCCCAACCAGCCCCACTGAACAACACTCCCCTCCACCCCACCCCCCCCCCCTCCCCCCCAGGCGACCCCCCTTGCCTCACCAGGCCCAGCCGGTTTTCCCCAGTAAGGACCCAAAATTTACCTTCGTCCGGAGCCATTCTTCCTCTTGCTTCCATTGACTGGGCATCGTCCCAGCAGTGGCCACTGCACCCAATGGTGTTGCTGGGACTGAGAGCTGACTGCCCGCTGATTGGCTGGCAGCTCCATTAGGCGGGACTTCCTGCCTCGAGGAGGTGGAAATCTCACCCAAGGCCAATTTAGGGCCTGGGGAGTGAAAAATCCCTGTGTGGCTTCCCAGGCCCGGCGGAGGCGGGCTTGCCACCGACTTTTCGGTCAGTGGTCGGGGCCTCCCACCCAATGTAAAATGTGGCCATTGAGATTAAAGAGCATCCACATGGATTGAGACAAAGGATAAGAAAGAATTGATCATATTAATGAGGATACTCTACAGACCACCTAATTGGGGAAAGGAAATGGAGGTAGTAATATGTCGATAAATCTATGAAATGAGTAAAAAAAAATCAAATAATAATCATAGGAACTTTCAACAACTGCCAAATAAACTGGCAAGAGTGAGGGCAAGAAGGAAAGGGAGTGGAGTTTTACAATGTGTTCAGCTCTCCTTTCTTAGCCAGTATGTAAGAAACACAAAGAGGAATCACTACTGGACCTGATCCAGAGCAGGTCAGAGCAGGGCAGACGAGCATCTAGGCAATAACAATCATAACAAAATAAGGTTTAAAATAATGACTGAGAAAGTCATAAGCAAGACAGAGATCAATGTAAGAGATCAAAACAGTTCAATTTGAGGGGATAAGAATGAACAAAAAATAAACCGCAAAAAACTGACAAAGAAGTAGAACAGCAGAGAGAAACATTTAAAATGGTGATCAATAGAAGTCAGAAGAAATACATGCCTCTAAAAAACAAGAACATACTAGCCAATAATGAAGCAGCATGAATGAATAAAGAGGCAAGGGTAAAATTGAAACTAAATAAAAAGGCATACACTAGCTGCTCTCTGATGCTCAGTTTGGGTTCCGGCAGAGCCACTCAGCTCTTGACCTATTACAGCCTTGGTCAAACATGGACAAAAGAGCTGAATTCCAGAGGTGATGTGAGAGTGACTGCCCTTGACATCAAGGCAGCATTTGACGGAATGTGGCATCAAGGAGTCGTATTAAAACTGAAGTCAATGGGAATCAAAGGGAAAACTGTCCACTGTTTGGAGTCATACCTAGCACAAAGGAATATGGTTGTGGTTGTTGGAGGCCCATGACATCACTGCTGGAGTTCCTCAGGTTGGTGTCCTAGACCCAACCATCTTCAGCTCCTTCACCAATGACCGTCCATCCATCATAAGGTCTGAAGTGGGATGTTCACTGATGATTGTACAGTGTTCAGTACCATTCACAATTCCTCAGATACTGAAAACATCGGTGTCTCTGTGCAGCAAGACCTGGACAACATTCAGGCTTGGGCTAATAAGTGACAAGTGGCATTCATGACACATGAGTGCCAGGCAGTTGCCAACAAGAGAGAATCTAACCATCTCCCCTTGACATTCGACAGCATTACCAACTCTGAATCCCCCACCATCAACATCCTGGAGATCACCTTTGACCAGAAACTTAACTGGATCAGCCATATAAATACTGTGGCTACAGCAGCAGGTTAGAGGCCGGGAGTTCTGCAGTGAGTAACTCACCACCTGACTCCTCAAAGCCTGTCCACCATCTACAAGGCACAAGTCAAGATTGTGATGGAATATTCTCCACTTGTCTGCTTGACTGCAGCTCCAACAACACCCAAGAAGCTCAACACAATCCAGGACAAAAGCAGCCTGCTTGATTGTCACTCCCTCCACCACTGGCACACAGTAGCAGCAGTGTGTACCATCTACAGGATGCACTGCAAAAACTCACCAAGCCTCCTTTGACAGCACATTCTAAACCTATGACCTCTACCACCTAGAAGAACAAGGGCAGCAGACACATGGGAACACCACCATCTGCAAGCTGTCCTCCAAACCAACACCATCCCGACTTGGAACTATATCATCATTCCCTCACTGTCGCTTGGTCAAAATCCTAGAACTCCCTTCCTAACAACAACACTGTGGGTGTACCTACACCCCAAGGACTGCAGCGGTTTAAGAAGGAGGCTCACCACCATATTCTCAAGGGTAGTTAGGGATGGAAAAAATGCTGGCCTTGCCAGCGACGCTTACATCCCATGAACGAATTAAAAAAGAGACAACAAAGGAGAAGATGACAACAGGGAATACAAAGAGATTAGGAAAGAAGTAAAAAAAAACAAAAAGGAACTACAAAATTAAATTATCAAAGAATATAAAAAGACATAGCAAAGTATTCCACAGACCCTTAAATAAGAAAAGAAAGATCAGGATAAGAATAGGGCACTGAGGGATACACACAATAAACTCACGGGATGTGACTGCGAAATGACAGAATTATTGAATACTTACTTTGGGCTGAATTTTACGCCGCCCCAGCGGGTCAGATGGTGGCAGGGGGTGGATAGGGGCGGCGTAAAATTGAGCAGGAGGCTCTGATGGTCTTCGCGCCCCGCTCCTGCCTCCGGCCAACTTTACGGCGGTCGGGGATGGGCGGGGGGGAACAGCCTGTCCGCCCGAGGCCAATCAAGGCTACTTAAAGGCCTTCGCCCACCTCCATGGGTATTTTATCCATGGCAAGCGGGCGTGCTGGGGACGTAAAAAGCCGCCCAGCGATAGCTGCTGGCCTCTCTGCGCGCCGGGGGGGGGGTGGCAGTCGGGCATAGGGTGCCCGATTGAGGGCCGCCCCCGCCTCCGAACCCATCCCCGGGGCCCAAGATGCCCCCCCCTCCCCCCAAACGACCACCCTAGCCTCACCAGGGCACGACCAATCCCCCTGGTGAGGCATGGCCAACTTACCTTCACTCCTGGCTCCATGTCGTCAGCTGGGCTGCAGTCCCAGCGGTGGCCACCACTCCCGGTGGCGCTGCTGGGACTAAGAGCTGCCGGCCCTCAAGCAGGTGGTAGTCCCACCTCGGGACAATTAAAGCCTGGAGACCTGTAAAATGCAGGATGGATCCCCGGGCTAGGTGGAAGCAGTTTCACCACCGACTTTTACGTCGGTGGCGAATTCCCAACCGCTAAAGGTAAAATCCAGCCCTTTGCCTCAGTATTTACTAAAGAGACTAACAATGTGGACATGACATTAGGAAAACAGATCACAAAAGATATAAACATATTTACAATAGAAAAGGGGGAGATAATTAATGAACTCATCAAAGGATAAAGCTCCATGGCTGGATGGATTGAACTGCACATACTTAAAGAGGTTAGGGAAGAGATAACAGAGGCACTCTTACATATATGTATATAAAACTATTGATTTGAGAAGGGAGTTGTTATATTGTTGTATTATCCAAAATGACTTAGGAACTATATTGTTTAAGTGTATGTATATATATATATATCTCCACAATGCCACATTAGTCGCTACTGCACTACAACCTGTGTACCAAACACACATGGTATAATTCCACCATAGATGGAGAGATGTGAGAAAATGCACTCAGTGCAAACTCCAGTATCTGTATCTAAAGCGTAATTATTTAAGAAGCTCTGGGAACCACAAGACATAATATGGTGGCAGCAAGGAGTTTGTGAGTAGGATTTAAATCCTATGAACGATGTAAGTGCTGAATTTTATTGTGAAAAACAACCCTAATTAGTGCCAGAGAAAAAAACACTGTGTAAATCTTACGGAAAACAAGATGGCCACCGCCGCGGCAATGAATGCGCAGTTCCAGCACATGATGAATTGGGAGGCCAATGATGTCATGGAGTCATTCGAAAAGTTTAAGCAAAAGTGCAAATTGATAGTCAGTATTAGTTTTCTGAAAGGCACTAGTGAAGAGGAAAAAGCCAGCTCAAACCTTTTGTGGACAGGAGAGAAAGGATTAGATGTTTTCTATAGTTGGGAAATATGTGAGGACAATAGCAAAAGTCTAGACAAGAGTTTTGCGAAATTCAGTACATATCTTCAGCCAAAGTCAATCCATTGTATCCACCGTTATGAATTTCAGAGCCTGAGATAGGAATCGGGTGAGCCTATTGACAATTTCTTAAAGAGATTGAGACACATAGCCAGCAACTGTAAATTCAAGGACATGGATGAAAGGCTGGTCGATTAGCTCATTTGAGGCTCTGCACCCCTGATTTACAAAAAGCTTTAATTGGAAAGGACAAGCTTACAATATTGCAGGCTGTAGACCCTGCCAGAGTACATGAAGCCAGAAGCATAAAAATACACAGCTGAAAGAGGAGGTGATGGTTAGTGAGGTACCACCCAAACCATGACAGACTGTGCGAGCCGCCTTATTTATACACAACCATGAATGGTATCTTATAGTAGCAGACTATAACTCAAAGTTCCCATTCATCATAAAGGAAAAGATTTGAGTGCTACTCAATCACCATAGCAGTATGAGTCCTGTTTGCTGAGCAGGGAATTCCAGAAATGGTGATGTGATAATGGAAACCAATTCACCTCCAGAGAGTTTGCTGAACAGTATGGATTCAACGTCGTAACCTCATAACCACAGTATCCAAGGGGACAGGGTTTTTAAAAAAAGACACATTCAGATGTTCAAGAAGACCCTCATAAAATGCCGAGAGACGAAGGAAGGTCCAAACCTTGCCTTTATTGTCACTCCGAGCTGCATCTCTCAAGGCTGACATGAAATCACCTCAGAGCTATTGAATGCCAGAAAATACCAGACAACGCTACCAAACAAAATGACCATGAGGAAGTAAGATGACAAATCACTGATGCACAAGTAGAAGGAATCAGCATTTCAACAAACACACCAAATTATTTCCTAACTTGTTGAAAGGATAAAGGGCTGAATTTTTGTGGCGCTAATAGGGTTTCCGGCACCAGGCCTAAAAGGCGGGAGGTAGCTTGCCTCAGCCATCTGGAAACCCAGGCGCCCAGCCAATTAAGAGCTTTGTGCCAGGATTCCTGTCTCTTTAAAGAAGGGAATCCTGCCTCCAAGAGCTGCCAGCCAATCAGAGGGCTGGCAGCTCAATAGTATCGGTGGCCACTGCTATGACTGAACCAGGCCTTGCACCCAGGCCCAAAGCTGGAGACCGGGACAACAGATAAGTGAGGCGGGGTCACTGGGGCCAGTCCAGCAGGCCTCAGCGATAGGGTCGGGGGGGGGGGGAAGAATTGCCATTAAGTACAAGGAGAGGGGTTGTCCAGGGAGGTGGGTTGTTTGCTGGCGGGGACCTACCGTACTGAACATTGAGTTCAGTAATTTCAGAGCATGACTGTCCCCACCCCACCCTCCCTTTTTATATTTTTAGTTTTACTTTTTATTTATTTTTTATTTAATTTGATGTTAGTTTGTTTCACCATTCAATTTTTTTTACCATATGCCTGCCCACTCTTTTTTTTCATGTTTGTCCTTTTGGCTAGGGCTTTCATTATTCTGTCATTCAACACCCTCTCTGCACTAGCGCTTTGTCTTTCACAACACTATTAACACACTCTTTGTCTTTGCCCATGACCTCCTTGTCAGTTAGTCTCTATGACCTCTGTCCTATCAACACCTTCCCGTTTGTTCTCTTTTGCCCCATCCCCACTTTATTTGCTTAAAACCTATTACATTTCTAACATTTTTCAGTGGTGATGAAAGGTCACTGATCTAAAACATTAACTCTGCTTCTCTCTCCACAGATGCTGCCAGACCTACTGAGTATTTCCAGCACCTTTTGGTTTTATTTCAGATTTCCAGCATCTGCAGTATTTTGCTTTCATTTTATTCCAAAGGTTGTGTTGCCCTCCCAGTGCCAGGGTTAAAGACATCTCCTCGTGGCTGGAGAAGAACTTGGAAAGGGAGGGGGAGGATCCAGTTGTCATGGTCCATGCTGGGACCAACAACATTGGGAAGTCTAGGCGGGATGTTCTGTTTGGAAAATTCCAGGAATTAGGGACTAAATTAAACAACAGGACCTCAAGGGTTATAATGTCTGGATTATTATCTGACCCCTGTGCAAAATAAGCAGATTAGAGAGGTGACTACGTGGCTGAAGGGATGGTGCGGCAAAGAGCAGTTCCATTTCATGGAAAACAGGCTCCAGCATTGAGCCAGGAAGGAACTGTACTGTTGGGATGGGAAGTACCTGAACTGGACTGGGACCAGAACCCTAGTGAAAAGGATAAATAGGGCAGTCACAAGGCCTTTAAACTGATATGTGGGTGAGGAAGGCTCAGGTGGAAAAGGTAGTATAGATAATAGTTTGAAAACAAACAAAAGGGAGAAGAGTAGAGTAACAGTCGGAAATTGTGCTTGAGTCACCACAGCTACAGGGGAAACTAAAATATGTAAAGAAATTAAACCAGCAGAGAGAAATAAGAAATGTGTCAATAAAACATTAGAGTTGAAGGACAGATTAGGGTCTGTGGCCCAAATAAGTGTCCTTGATACAAACACACAGCATATAAGGAACAAATTGAATGAATTACAGGTGCAAATTCAACTTGGAGGGTATGGTAAGGGAGCCATTATTGAGACATGGCTGCAAGATGGTCAGCACTGGGATCTAAATATTCCAGGTTAGAGTATCTACAGGAAAGACAGGGAAAATGATTGATGGGGAGGGTGAAATCATTTCAATGGGAGGATATAATAAGAGGTAAGCAGGCAATGGAGACTTTATGGGTAGAATTAAAAAAGGATTTACGACTGTAGTGAGAGCTGTGTACAGGGTCCCTAGTAGCAAGTGTGAACTGGTAGGTTGTATAAATGCAGAGATTAAACAAGCATGCAGCAAAGGCAGAGTGGTTTAATAGGGGATTTTAACATTTATGTAGATTGGAACAAAACAGACTAGCACATGTCAGAAAGGCAGTGAATTTCTTGACTGTGTACGGGATAGTTTCCTGCAGCGATATGTCCTAGAGCCAACAAGGTGGGGGGGAGGGGGGTGGGTGTGGTTTCTCTTTAACAATCTAAATCTATTGGCAGCCCTTTAAAAATGGTGCACATAAGCAGCTGACACCATTGCCGGCATCGGACAGCCCACCCCTCCACGTGACTGGGGGGGTGCAGGACAACCTAGGTATTTAAATGAGCCGCCATACGGTAGATCATAGCGGCGCGCAGCCAGCACATGTGGGCCGCCATTTTTTTTGCCCACCACCATGAGTGGCAGCGGGCTCTTAATATCCAGCCGAAAGTGTGGTAAAAGTTTGGAACTCTCTTCTGGAGGCAGCCATTGATGCTATATCAAATGCTAATTTTAAATCTGAGTTTGACAGCCAAAGTTATTAAGGAATATGGGGCAAAGGTGAATATGGAGTTAGGTCACAGATCAGCCATGATTTTACTGAATCACAGACCAGGATCACGGATTAAATGGCCTCCTTCTGTTCCTATCTTTCTGTGTTCCAAAAAGTGGTAAAGTATGGAACACCTTACCACATGGAGGAGTTGAGGCACAAAGCATAGATGCACTTAGATGGAAAATAAGCATTTGAGGGAGAAAAGAATAGAAGGGTATGCTGACAGGGTTAGATGAAGAAGGTTAGGAGGAGGATTGTCTGGAGAATAAAAGACCAGATCTGCTGAATGGCCTGTTTCTATAACTCAGTGTGGGGAGGTGTGAGGTCATCCACTTTGGACCTAAGATAGATCAGAATATTTTCTAAATGTGAGAAGCTAGGGATTGTGGAGAAACAGAAAGATTTAGGGGTCCAAGTATAGTAATCACTAGGTATAGGATAGAATTTTTAAAAACTAATGGCATGTTGGCCTTTATCTCAAGAGGGTTGGAATACAAAGGGGTGGAGGTTATGTTACAGTTGTGTAAAGCTCTGGTTAGACCCGGTCTCCAATACTGTGTTCAGTTCTGGGCAGCGCATCTCAGGAAGGATATATTGGCCTCGGAGGGGTGCAGTGCAAATTTAATGATACTGGAGCTAAAAGGGTTAAATTATGAGGACAGTTTGCATAAAGTCGGCTTTTATTTCCTTAAGTGGAGAAGGTTAAGAAGTGATCTAATTGATTCTAATTAATTAAGATGATTCAAGGAGCTTATAATGTAGATAGAGAGAAACTATTTCCTCTGGTGTGGGACTATAGAACAAATGGACATACATGTAAAATTACAGCTCGACCGTTCAGGGCTGATGTCAGGAAGTACTTCTTCATGCAATGGCTTATAGACATCTCGAATGTTCTCTCCAAAAAGCCATTGAGGCTAAGTCAATTGAAAATTTCAAAACTGAGATTGATAGAATTTTGATAGGTACAGTTATCAAGGGTTACAGAACTAAGTTGGATGGATGGAGTTAAGGTACAGATCAACATGATCTAAATGAATGTCAGAACACACTCAAGGGGATGAATGCGCTCCTCCTGTTCCTACATCCTGTCCACAAACAGGACAATGCTAATCGGCCAATAACTACCCTGTTAGCCTAATTCTCAGCATCAGCAAAGTGATGGAAGGATTTGTTAACAGTGTTATCAAGTGGCACTTACTTCCTAATAACTCGCTCCCCCATGCTGAGTTTGGGTTCAGCTGGACCACTCAGTTTTAGACTTCATTACAGCCTTAGTCCAAACATGGTCACAGGTAAAGCAAGATTGTTGCGGTTGTTGGAGGCCAATTAGTTCAGCCCCAGGACATCCCTAAAGAATTTTCTTATGGAAGCATCCTTTGCCCGATGATGTTCTTAAGTTTATAAGTGGGGATGTTTGCTGATGGATGCATAGTGTTCAGCTCCATTCACAAATCCTTGGATAATGAAGCAGTCCATGCTCACATGCGGCAAGAACTGAACAACATCCAGGACCGGACTAATAGTTGGTAAATAACATTCATACGACTCAAGTGCCAGCCAATGACCATCTCCAACAAGACAGAACCTAAATACGTCCCCTTTATATTCAACAGCATTACCATTGCCGAGTCCCCCACATTCTGTGAGCCAACATTGACCAGAAACTCAGCTGGACCAGCCATATAATTGCAGTGACTACGAGAGCAGGTCAGAGGTTCGGTAGTCTGCAGTACAGTGGCTGCAGTGTATACTGTCTACAAGATGCAAAACAACAGCTCACCAAGGCTTATTTGTCAGCATCGCTCAAACTCCCAAAAGTCACCATCTAGAAGGACAAAGGTATCAGGTGTATGGAAATACCATCATCTCCAAGTTCCCATCCAAATCATACACAAAGCTGACTTGGACATACCTCACCACTCCTTCATTATCCCTGAGTCAAAATGCCAGAACATCTGTTCCTGCTGGGGGACTTTAATGCCAGGGTTGGGGCCGACCATGACTCATGGCCCTCCTGCCTTGGGTGCTATGGCAATGGAAGGATGAATGATAATGGACAGAGTTGTGTACCTATCATAACCTCTGCATCACCAACTCGTTCTTTCACACTAAACCCTGTCACCAGGTTTCATGGAGGCACCCAAGATCACGTCGTTGGCACCAGCTGGACCTCATCGTCACAAGGTGAGCCTCCTTAAACTGTGTTCAAATCACACACAGCTTCCACAGTGCGGACTGCGACACCGGCCACTCCCTGGTGTGCAGCAAGGTTAGACTCAGACCAAAGAAGCTGCATCACTCCAAGCAGAAGGGCCACCCGCGCATCAACACGAGCAGAATTTCTTATCCACAGCTGTTACAAAAATTTCTAAATTCACTTGAAAAAGCCCTTCAAAGCACTCCCAAGGGGATGCAGAGACCAAGTGGGCCCACATCAGAGACGCCATCTATGAGTCAGCCATGACCACCTATGGCAAACGTGTGAAGCGGAATGCAGACTGGTTTCAATCTCATTTTGAAGAGCTGGAACCTGTCATAGGCGCTATGCGCATTGCACTGTTGAACTACAAAAAAGCCCCCAGCGAGTTAACATCCGTAGCACTTAAAACAGCTAGAAGAGCTGCACAAAGAACAGCCAGGCGCTGCGTAAATGACTACTGGCAACACCTATGCATTCATATTCAGCTGGCCTCAGACACCGGAAACATCAGAGGAATGTATGATGGCATTAAGAGAGCTTTTGGGTCAACCATCAAGAAGATCGCCCCCCTCAAATCTAAATCAGGGGACACAATCACTGACCAATGCAAGCAAATGGACCACTGTGTTGAGCACTACCTAGAACTGTACTCCAGGGAGAATGTTGTCACTGAGACAGCCCTCAATGCAGCCCAGTCTCTGTCAGTCATGGATGAGCTGGATGAACAGCCAACAAAATTGGAACTCAGTGATGCCATTGATTCTCTAGCCAGCGGAAAAGTCCCTGGGAAGGACGGCATTACCCCTGAAATAATCAAGAGTGCTAAGCCTGCCATACTCTCAGCACTCAATGACTGCTTTGCCTGCGCTGGGACGAGGGAGCAGTACCACAGGACATGCGCGATGCCAATATCATCACCCTCTATAAAAACAAAGGTGACCGCGGTGACTGCAACAACTACCATGGAATCTCCCTGCTCAGCATAGTGGGGAAAGTCTTCGATCGAGTCGCTTTAAACAGGCTCCAGAAGCTGGCTGAGGCACAGTGTGGCTTTCGAGCAGAGAGATCGACCGTTGACATGCTGTTCTCCCTTCATCAGCTACAGGAGAAATACCGCGAACTACAGATGCCTCTCTACATTGCTTTCATTGATCTCACCAAAGCCTTTGACCTCGTCAGCAGACGTGGTCTCTTCAGACTATTAGAAAAGATCGGATACAAAAACAAGAAATGCTGGAATCACTCAGCAGGTCTGGCAGCATCTGTGGAAAGAGAAGCAGAGTTAACGTTTCGGGTCAGTGACCCTTCTTCGGAACTGACAAATATTAGAAAAGTCACAGATTATAAGCAAGTGAGGTGGGGGTGGGGCAAGAGATAACAAAGGAGAAGGTGCAGATTGGACCAGGCCACATAGCTGACCAAAAGGTCACGGAGCAAAGGCAAACAATATGTTAATGGTGTGTTGAAAGACAAAGCATTAGTACACATTAGGTGTGAATACACTGAATATTGAACAGCAGCAAGTGCAAACCTGAAAAAAAACCTGAAAAAAACAGTGGGTAAGCAAACTGAACAAACTAAGATGAAATGAAATAAATGCAAAAAAAGATTGTAAAAAATGTAAAAAAGAATGTAAAAAAAGGAAGAAAAAATAACTAAAAATGAAAGTAAAATGGGGGGCTGTCATGCTCTGAAATTATTGAACTCAATGTTCAGTCCGGCAGGCTGTAGTGTGCCTAATCGGTAGATGAGATTCTGTTCCTCGAGCTTGCGTTGATGTTCACTGGAACACTGCAGCAATCCCAGGACAGAGATGTGAGCATGAGAGCAGGGGGGAGTGTTGAAATGGCAAGCAACCGGAAGCTCAGGGTCCTGCTTGCGGACTGAGCGGAGATGTTCCGCAAAGCGGTCACCCAGTCTGCGCTTGGTCTCCCCAATGTAGAGGAGACCACACTGTGAGCAGCGAATACAGTACACTACATTGAAAGAAGTACAAGTAAATCGCTGCTTCACCTGAAAGGAGTGTTTGGGGCCTGGGATAGTGAGGAGAGAGGAGGTAAATGGGCAGGTATTACACCTCCTGCGATTGCAGGGGAAGGTGCCCTGGGACGGGGACGAGGTGGTGGGGATAATGGAGGAGTGGACCAGGGTGTCGCGGAGGGAACGATCCCTTCGGAATGCTGACAGGGGAAGGGAGGGGAAGATGCGACTGGTAGTGGCATCACGCTGGAGGTGGCGAAAATGGCGGAGGATTATCCTTTGGATATGGAGGCTGGTGGGATGAAAAGTGAGGACAAGGGGAACCCTGTCACGGTTCTGGAAGGGAGGGGAAGGGGTGAGGGTAGAGGTGCGGGGAATGGGTCGGACACGGTTGAGGGCCCTGTCAACCACAGTGGGGGGAAATCCTCGGTTGAGGAAAAAGGAGGTCATATCAGAAGCACCGTCATGGAAGGTAGCATCATCAGAGCAGCAGAAGAGAGGTACGACAATGGAACATGGCTTTCAGACAATGATGGTTAATGATTTAGACAAAAGAACTTTTAGTTCATCACTACATAACATATTTGCTACACTTGTAAGACCCAAATTGTGGCTTGGTGGTCTGTGCAAGTGCTCCTATGCAGTGTGATCCCTGCGACAGTGGCTGGGCTGGAGGCAGGCTGCTGATCAGGCTACCCCTTGGTCTATGATGACTTTGATGGCATCCTCTCGCTGCCTGAGGCCTGGAAAACCCTGGCTGCCTGAGGGTGTCCTGCATTGGTACAGGACTCTCCTCAGGTGTCGCAGCTACTGGAGCAAGGCTCACTAGTGGGGGAGGGGAGGGGAATGAAGAGCTGATGTTCACACTCAGAGTACCCTGAGCGGAGCCCCCAGATGTGTATGGCAGCCTCTCCTCCTCCCTTTCAAGGCTCACTTGAGCCTCCCTGCTCACCGGAAAAGGATGAGAAGCTGGAAAGGTCTCCAGTTCCCTCTCTCGCCTTGCCACGGCTCCATTAAGCTCATGGCCAAGGTGATGGTGTGCAGGTCAGCGTGGGATCTGGTTCTCCATGAGGGTTGCCCATCATCCGCTCAAGGCTGTGCAGGGCCTCTAGCATCTGCCAGATGTTGCCTTACCTCTCTCTGCAACTCCAGCATGCCCTATGCTGTCGACACCAGAAGCTTGTTATCATCCTGCGGCTCAGCATGGGCCTGACTACCCTCAGTCCTCCAACGGTTGGAGGCCTCGGCTGTCACAGCTTCCGTCAGCTGCACAGGTGTGTGTATGTGTGTGGTGCTCTCACCAGCTTGTGACCCTGATTTTAATGCCGAGCAGATACCCACCAAAGTGAACATATCTGCGCTGTTGGAAGGTGCAGGAGAGTCATGGAATGGTGCATCCTCTGAGCGGTGCTCCTCCTCAGAGGTTGATGGCTGTCCCCCTGTATCTGTGGCCTCCTGCGCACGCCGACCTGCATGATAGAACACAAACATGTGTGGGTTAGGCTGTGCAAATCTTCTCATGCCAACCAAGCATGATGTGGGTCTCCAACATTAATGAGTATGTCGAAGAAAGCCAATCCTCATTTTTTTGCGCAGGGATTCCAGTCTCCCCGTCCGAAATAGCCCAGATGCCCTGGGTGCCCACTGGTTCGAAGGCCTCTTCCTCAATTGTGGTGAAAGGATGCTGATCAGGAACTCCTCTCCCAGTCCAGGCCATCTTCCTCCTGTTATGGACCCTCTTGTCCTGCACAAGGAAGGATGGAGATGGTAGAGATTGACAGAAAGATCAACATGACAATGCTGCTCGTGTCAGCCCCTTGTGCCCTACTGGGGGAACTGATATCTCTCATGCTGACACAAACTGTTGGGGTAGTTAATGGGGGTGAGCTATGAAGGAAGGTGGCCTGTGGCCGAGATACAACTGTCAGGATAAGCTAATATCCTAACCCCTCTGCCATTGCCTTGGTAGTGCCACCCTCCCCATGTTGCACACCCTCCCGTGTAGCCACATGCACTCCCCAAAATGGAGAGAGTTATGGAGTCCTCACCTTGGCTGAACGCAGGAGGTCGTTGATCCTCTTTTGACACTGGACCCAGTTCCAGCAGGTGGCCCCATGACTAATGGTCTCCTCAGCAATCTCCGCCCAGGTTATACAGCAGCAAACAGTGAAAACATTGCAACTTATTCCCATGAAGTTAATGCAATACTCTCCTACATTTATGAGCAAATCCAAAGAATGGTAAAGTGCTTTTTCTTGGGGGTAATGATTTTACACTCCAGATGGTACATTACATATCACGATTAGCCTCAGCAGGTTCTCATGCGAAAGAAACCAACATAATAAATGTTAATTGCATCAGTTAGGTTGAACAGCAAAACATTTTAATTTACTGTAGTGCATCTGACTATTAATCAGTCTGTAGCTTTTATTGTGTGAAGCTTCAGTGTACACTGTAAGCTGAATTGAAGTCGTAAAAGTCTCAGCATTATGCAGAAATTCTATGTGCACTTTCAGTTTGAGACCGTATTGTTAAATAATGAAATTAGGAATGTTGTTATGCTATAGATACCAGACTCAGACCTCTACCTGCATAATATGATGTGCAGCTGGCTGACCTGAGTTATACTGCAATGTTGTGCCTGGCATTCAGCTCAGCTACAAAGCAGAAGCCTGTTTCCCTACTGCCTAATGAAGAGGGAAGGTTGGAGGTGAATTATATGTTAAGTAAGGAAGAGATTTTGGGGTCTTTGTGTACAGATCACTAAAACCATCAGCACAATGTTTTCAGGGTGTTAGGAAAACCAATGGAATATTGGGAAGCATAACAAGATGCATTGGGAATTGGAGCTAACCTTAAGGTAAGATAATTGGTAGTGAGCTAGGAGACAGAGAGTAAGGATAAAGAAAATGTTCTCTGTCTGTGACTGAAGCTAGTAGCTCCCCAAGCCAGGGTGAAATAACTTGGGATAAGTTAAAAGCACTGTCTATGGAGGAGTTGAAGGAAATGGCTGAGCAGTGTGTGATCAGAAAGCCTGAACTCCTAAGACTAGTGGCCAACTATTTTTCCCTTGAATCTGAAGAAGCAGAAACAGGGTTAGAAGCAGACTCCGACAGGGTATTGCTAGCAAAACTGTAATTGGAACAGAGGTAACTTGAATTTGAGAAAAGAGAAAGAGGAAGAAAGAGACAGGAGAGAGAGACCCTTCCAGAAGGAATGTGAAGAAAAAAAGAGAGAGGAGAGAGAGAGAAAGCAAGAGACGAGAAAAAAAAGAGAGACAGGAGAGAGAAAGAGAAAGAACCTTCTAGAAAGAATGCAAAGAGAGATAGCTGAGGTGACTTGAGTTAACTAGGGGGCGACAGAGTAACCCCAGTGAAAGCATGGCTAATATGGAGGAGTGTAATTCAGTGCTGGGTACAGAATTATTAAAACTTGCCCAACTGTTCCCAAAATTCAATGAGGGAGATGTGGAAGCATTTTTTGTATCGATTGAAAAACTGGCAAGGCAGTTAAAGTGGCCAGTTGAAGCTTGGAGTCTCCTGCTACAAAGTAAGCTCACTGGACAAGCCCATGAGGTTTATTCCCTGTTGCCAGATGAGAGTTCATCAGATTATGAACTGACAAAAAATGCTATCCTCAGGGCATATGAGTTAGTACCGGAAGCCCATTGCCAAAGGTTTAGAACCCTCGAGAAGCAAGCTGATCAAACCCACCTGGAGTTTGAAAGAAATAAGCAGCTGGCTTTTGACCAGTGGCTGAGGGCTCTTAAAATGCAGCTCAGCTACAAAAATCTCAAGGAAGTAATTTTGTTAGACAAATTTAAAAACTCTCTCCCGCTCTCCTTAGAAACACATGTAGAGGGACTAAAGGTTCATAGAGCCCGGCAGGCAGCAGTCCTGCCCGATGAGTTTACTCTCATTTATAAGTCAGTTTCCGGGGGAAAACTTTTCCTAGTCACCCCCACAAATCCGAAAAGGACAAAGGGTGCAAAAGTGATAGAAGCCCAAGCAGTTCTGGGAGGGAAAGAAAAGCAGGAGACACAGGAGGCCCTCCTCCAGCCAAAAAGGAAGGTGCTGTAAGTAGTAGAGACCTGGAGACCTGTGTGCTTCCATTGTAATAAAGCAGGGCATTTAAGAGCTGACTGCTGGAAACTAAAGGGAAAACCTGTAGGATTAATCAGGGCACACCCATTCGGTGAAGGAGAAGGAACCCTGATGGAAAGCACAGCACTACAAGCTGTGGCTTTAACTGCAGTACGAATGAGAGCAAGGAAGTCTACCACTGCAAGTGCAGGAAACTTTAATAGGATTCCTGAAGGTTATCAGGGTTTTGTGTCTGAAGGGAGAGTAACCCCATGCCCCTCGAGTGGAGCAAGCAAGCCTATAGTAATTCTCAGGGACACAGGTGCCACTAGATCCCTTTTACTGTGAAAAGACCTGATCTTTCCCCCAGAAAGTGCAGTAAACACCAGAATGGTGGTGAATGGTATTGGAGGGCAGTGTATGCCTGTACCTGTACACCAGGTGCACTTGGAGTGCAATCTAGTTTCGGACTGGTGACCGTAGGGATTATCCCTAGTTTGCCTGTGGATGGAGTTGACTTGCCCCTAGGTAATGATCTGGTGGGGACGAAGGTGGTAGCTTCCTCAGTAGTGAAAGAGAGACCGTAGAAGGTCAAAGAGACAGGGCAGTGGCAGGAGACGGTCCCCTGCAGTTTCCCTGAATGTGTAATGAGTGAGGCCGTGATCAAACCAGCTCCCCCAGAGGATACTGAATTGGCACTGCAGGCAGATGACCATGAGGTCTGTCTGTCTGCGACTTTCTTTGGAAAGTTAGAAGACCCAGGGTATGAATTAAGTGAATTTTTGCTAGCTGTGGCTCAGCAAGCTGACCCAAAGAGTTAGCACATGCTGCCCAGCCTGAAATTGAAGCAGAGGAAGCCCCTGATTGCTACTATTTAAAGAATGAGGTACTGATGAGGAAATGGAGTTCTCCTCACAGACCTGAGAGCAAGGAGTGGATAGTAGTTCACCAGTTAGTGGTGCCGCAGAGGTACTGGAGAGAAATAGTAAGTATGGTCCATGAGATTGCAGTGGCTGTACATGTCGGTATACAAAAAACCAAAGCCCGCATACGACAGCAGTTTGACTGGCCAAAACTCCACAAAGATGGGATGGTGTACTGTAGGAGTTGCCACATGTGCAAGGTTGAGGGGAAACCCCAACCCACAGTGAAATCTGTACCCCTATGTCCTGTATCGGTGTTTGGAAGAGCCTCCAGCAGAGGGCTGGTCAACTGTAAGGGACCCCTGCCGAGAACAAAAGGGGACAGGCAGGCACAAGGCTGCAACAGGTTAGAATTGTGCCACATAGAAAGGAACAGAAGGCAGTTTTGCAACTGAAGGCTGGAACAAGGACACCTGTCTCCTGGCTGTCTCTCTCTTGCTTTCTCCCAAGCCACCAGACCCATGGAAGACACGTAAGACACAAGAGAGAAAAGACTCTGACATCGAAGCAAGTTGAAGCGGGAACTGGGCCCCAACGAACAGCCCAATTTATCGGCAACCAAAGACTCCGCGTTGAACTTAAAGGACTGTAATTATAGTCCCAATATTGCCTCAAACTTTTCCCTTTATTCTTTTCTACTTTTTCTGTCTCTATCTGCGTGTGTTTATCGTGTATGCATGCTAGCGTGGTTGCATATTCATAGTCATTAACCAAATTAGAGTTTAAGGTTAATAAACTTCCACCTTTCTTATTTAAATCTAAGAAAACCTGTCTGATTTCTTTGCCTTACAATTGGAGGGCAGTGAACAAGGATTCACTGAGGGGGGAGTTAAAAACACAGTGTTTTAAAATTAAACCCTGTTACTGTTAAACCAGGCAAAGGCTGAGAGGGAACCCTAGACCCCTTCTCACCTGGTCGTAACAGTGGTGGTGAGCCTCCTTCTTGAACTTCTGCAGCTCCTGTGGTGAAGGTATTCCCACAGTGCTACTAGGTAATGAGTTCCAGGATTTTGATCCAATGACAATGAAGGAATGTCAATATAGATTGCAAGGTCAGGATGTTTTTGAGTTGGAGATGGTGGTTATTTTTTCCATTCACACGATGTGGGCATCACTGGCTAGGCCAGCATTTATTGACCATCCCTAATTGCCCTTGAGAAAGTGGTGAGCTGCCTTCTTGAACTGCTGTAGTCCGTGGGGTGTAGGTACACCCACAGTGTGTTAGGAAGGAAGTTCCAGGATTTTGACCCAGTGACTGTGAAGGAACGGCGATATAGTTCCAAGTCAGGATGGTTTGTGACTTGGAGGGGAACTTGCAGGTGGTGATGTTCCCATGCATCTGCTACCCTTGGTCTTCTAGCTGGTAGAGGTCGTGGGTTTGGAAGGTGCTGTTGAAGGAGCTTTGGTGAGGTGCTTTGAGAAGGTGGTGGTGATCCATCTTCTGGACAACTGAGTGGTTTGCTAGACCATTTCAAATGGCAGTTAAAAGTCACCCACATGCCTGCTGTATGTGTCCTTTTCGGTGGTAGAGGTTGCAGGTTTGAAAGGTACTGACAATGAGTTCCAAGATTTTGATCCAATGACAATGAAGGAATGTCAATATAGATTGCAAGGTCAGGATGTTTTTGAGTTGGAGATGGTGGTTATTTTTTTCATTCACACGATGTGGGCGTCACTGGCCAGGCCAGCATTTATTGACCATTCCTAATTACCCTTGCAAAGGTGGCGGCACAGTGGCGCAGTGGTTAGCATCGCAGCCTCACAGCTCCAGTGACCTGGGTA
This sequence comes from Heterodontus francisci, assembly GCF_036365525.1. Lineage (NCBI taxonomy): Eukaryota > Metazoa > Chordata > Chondrichthyes > Heterodontiformes > Heterodontidae > Heterodontus > Heterodontus francisci. Next base: position 12,018,508 of record NC_090408.1, on the reverse strand, counting down.
CGATTCTGGGTACTGCCTGTGTGGAGTTTGCAAGTTCTCCCTATGACTGCATGGGTTTCTGCCGGGTGCTCTGGTTTCCGCCCACAGCCAAAAACTTGCAGGTTGATAGGTAAATTGCCCCTAGTGTAGGTGGTAGGGGAGTTGAGGGGATGTGGTAGGAATATGGGATTAATGTAGGATTAGTATAACTAGGTAGTTGATGGTCTGCACAGATTCAGTGGGCCGAAGGGCCTGTTTCAGTGCTGTATCTCTAAATAAAATAAGGAAGCCTTGGCAAGTAATTGCAGTGCATCTTGTAGATGGTATATAGTGTTCCAGTGGTGAAGGGAGTGAATGATGGATGGGGTGCCAATCAAATGGGTTGCTTTGTACTGGATGGTGCCAAGCTTCTTGAATGTTGTTGGAGTTGCACCCATCCAGGCAAGTGGAGAGTATTCCATCATACTGCTGATTTATGTCTTGTATTTGGTGGGAAGTCTTTGAGGTGTCCGGTGGTGAGTCACTCAAGCCAGAGGACAGAGTCTCTGAACTGCACTTGCAGCCAGAGTAAATACAGAGAAACTATGACCTCTGATGGGGAAATCAAGAACAAGGGGACACAATCTTGATATTAGAGCTAGGTCATTCATGAAGGAAATCAGGAAGCACTTTTTCACACAAAGGGTATTGGAAAACTGGAACTCTCTCCACCAAAAGCCTGTGGATGCTGGATCAATTGAAGGCTGACTATAAATTCAGGATTTAGAAGATTTCAACAAACTGGCTTAGAAATGCAGGGGCTAGCAGTAAATGTTGAACAAGTGTTCAGGGAATATTTTATTGTCGGCATTCTGTTGGAATTTCTACATAGAAAATGGCTATTAGGATAACTTGACATGAGCTGAAAGCAAATTCACCCAAAACTACTCTTTTTGCTCTGGATTCTCTCCCTTTTCTCTCACTCATAAAGCAGACAGAGTCCATTTTTCACATGGCTGTGTTCAAGTGATCACCCTCTGCAAGAATTGTCAGTACTTATCAGCCGAAAGTGGACATTGAGTTCTCAGGTCGAACATCAAAAACTATAAACAACAGATTGACTTACAGTCTGATAATTAATAGCAGGCAATTTTAACATAACTCGCTGGCGGGAAGCCCACAGCATTGGGTGGAACACTGGTTTTACACCCACTCAATATTACCCCATTGACTTTAATGGAGAGTATAATCGGGCAGGATGGAAAACCAATGTTCCAGCTGATCCCATCTGGTTCCCACCTGGTAAGTTAGGTTGAAATTGCCCTCAAACTGTCAAGTCACTCACTGGGCCTGAATTTAATTGGGCTGGAGTTTACAGACCACTAACATCGGGATTCGTGGCGGGGGGTGGGGGGGGGGGGGGGGGGGGCAGAAAATGCCTCCAGGAGAGGGCAGGAGGGCCCAGCCCGATATTGCCGGCGGCGGCGAGGTCTCATGGTGGCCACCCCTCCCCCCCTCCACCACTCAGCAATGGGAACTCCATTTGCATATGTAAATAAATGGTAGTGAATGCATTAATGATACTTACACCGCCACTTTCTGTCCCAGTGCGATCTTTGTGCTGCTGGCCGGCACTCTTGCACCTTTAGACCCCTGTCTGGGGAAACAAGGCAGAACACTTGTGGGGATGGGGGGATTGGGGTGGAGGAGGTAATTTTCTCAGTGCAGTGGGGGGGAAACGAGTTCAAAGTAACATCATTGGTGTGTAGGGGATGGTGGGCAGGGTTTTAGGTTAAAGTTTATGGATTATGGGGGGGGGGGGAAATGTCAGGTGGGCAAGGGAAATGTTTTGGGGGAAGATGGCAAGTAATTAATTTACTTGTTATTGGAGAGTGGGAGAGGGGCAAATTAAATGTTTTTTTTTCATTCACTTTAGCTTTAAATATTTAAATTTAATGGTAGGCCTCAAAGCCCTTTAAAAATGGCGTCAGCACCTGCGCACAGGTAGCTGAACGCCATTGTGGAGGATGGACAGCCCGGCCTCTCCATGTCATCGGCCTCCCCAGCTATTTAAATGAGCCGCCGTGCTTAGCATTGCCGCAGCTCCGCCGTTGTTTTCACCTGCTGCCGATTTTGGCGGTGGGATTATAAAATTCAGCCCATTGTGTTAACACTGTGAATTGTTGAGCCAGTACAGATCAGGAAGATTGCAGTTTCAATCCTTGCTTCATGCTGAGTTGGTTGTTTTCAATTTGTCATGCTAGGCTTGGTCTCAGCATCCATAGATTAGGCAAGAAAATACCAGCCAGTTTCGTATCAAATGACTTCTCCTGTAAGTGTGGTCGTGTAGACAGGGATTGGGCTGAGATGTGATGCCTTCTGTTGTGGAATAGCCGATCGACATTCAAGCCTAGAAATTGGATTGTCTTCAAATTGGGATGCAATCCTGGTGCAGTGCATGCCAATGAGGCCGGTGGGAGGACCAGGCAAAATTGGTCTATTCGTTTCTAGTCTGTGTCATGATTCCTGAGGCAGCAGGCCCATCCTGGGGAACTCATAGGTCAGCCGGCTCAGACGTCAGCTGTGGGGGCAAGGAATTTCTCGGAGATTGGGGGCACAATTGGGACTGGGGGAGACCCGTGGCTGGGGGCGACTCACCCATTTAATATGAAGTTAGAAGGAGCAGGAGCGCCCACAATAAGGTAAGTAAATAAACTGGAACTCCCTCTGGCAGTTCCTTTAAGGATATCTGATCTTGGTGCCAAGCACCTGAGAATACACAGTGCATGCTCAAGGCGGTGGCTAACAGAGTTTATAAAGTGGGTCTGAAACAAGTGTTAAGCTCCCAATTCAGAGATCAAATGGTATAATGCTTCTTTCAGCTGCAGGCCTGGATGCTTATGCAAGGGCCATGAGCAATACGGTGAGGGGTATAGTTCTGGCACTGAATGTGTGCACGTGTGCACCAGCCGCCATATTAGATGTTCATGGACCTATTCAATGCCATTAAAACAGGCATGGGCGCCAGCTAATTTCTGGGCTTTACTGTTCACGATCCCATTTGAATAATATTCACTTGAGCAAGGACTTATAAGAAGGAACAGAGCAGGAGAAAGCCCAGAGAAGGAAGAGTCCTAAATTGGGGAGAGTCCAGAATGGGGAGTTGCAAATCCCAGAGTGGAGAGAGAGCTTGGATATTGCAGAGAGAGCTTGGATTGGGAAGAGAGAAACTGGAGTGAGGAGAGAGACAGGAGTGTGGAGAGGGACAGGAGTGTGGAGAGAGACAGGAGTGTGGAGAGAGACAGGAGCGTGGAGAGAGACAGGAGCATGGAGAGAGACTGGAGTGTGGAGAGAGACAGGAGTGTGGAGAGGGACTGGAGTGTGGAGAGAGACTGGAGTGTGGAGAGAGATTGGAGTGTGGAGAGAGACTGGAGTGTGGAGAGAGACAGGAGTGTGGAGCGAGACAGGAGCGTGGAGAGAGACTGCAGTGTGGAGAGAGACTGGAGTGTGGAGAGAGACAGGAGTGTGGAGAGAGACTGGAGTGTGGAGAGAGACTGGATTGTGGAGAGAGACTGGAGTGTGGAGAGAGACAGGAGTGTGGAGAGAGACTGGAGTGTGGAGAGAGACTGGAGTGTGGCGAGAGACAGGAGTGTGGCGAGAGATTGGAGTGTGGAGAGAGACTGGAGTGTGGAGAGAGACTGGAGTGTGGAGAGAGATTGGAGTGTGAAGAGAGAGTGGAGTGTGGAGAGAGATTGGAGTGTGGAGAGAGACTGGAGTGTGGAGATAGACTAGTGTGTGGAGAGAGACTGAAGTGTGGAGAGAGACAGGAGTGTGGAGAGAGACAGGAGGGTGGAGAGAGATTGGAGTGGGGAGAGGGACAGGAGTGTGGCAAGAGACTGGAGTGTGGAGAGAGACAGGAGTGTGGAGAGGAACAGGAGTGTGGAGAGGGACAGGAGTGTGGAGAGAGACTGGAGTGTGGAGAGAGACAGGAGTGTGGAGAGGGACAGGAGTCTGGAGAGAGATTGGAGTGTGGAGAGAGATTGGAGTGGGGAGAGGGACAGGAGTGTGGAGAGGGACAAGAGTGTGGAGAGGGACAGGAGTGTGCAGAGAGACAGGAGTGTGGAGAGAGATTGGAGTGGGGAGAGGGACAGGAGAGTGGAGAGAGATTGGAGTGGGGAGAGGGACAGGAGTGGGGAGAGGGACAGGAGTGTGGAGAGAGATAGGAGTGTGGAGACAGACAGGAATGTGGAGAGAGTTTGGAGTGTGGCGAGAGATTGGAGTGGGGAGAGGGTCGGGAGTGTGGAGAGGGACAGGAGTGTGGAGAAAGACTGGAGTGTGGAGAGAGACTGGAGTGTGGCGAGAGATTGGAGTGTGGAGAGAGATTGGAGTGTGGAGAGAGACTGGAGTGTGGAGAGAGATTGGAGTGTGGAGAGAGACTGGAGTGTGGAGAGGGTCAGGAGTGTGGAGAGGGACAGGAGTGGGGAGAGGGACAGGAGTGTCGAGAGAGATTGGAGTGTGGAGAGAGATTGGAGTGGGGAGAGGGACGGGAGTGTGGAGAGGGACAGGAGTGTGGAGAGAGACTGGAGTGTGGAGAGAGACAGCAGTGTGCAGAGAGACTGGAGTGTGGAGAGAGACAGGAGTGTGGAGAGAGACTGGAGTGTGGAGAGAGACAGGAGTGTGCAGAGAGACTGGAGTGTGGAGAGAGACAGGAGTGTGGAGAGAGAGTGGAGTGTGGAGAGAGACTGGAGTGTGGAGAGAGACAGGAGTGTGGAGAGAGACAGGAGTGTGGAGAGAGACAGGAGTGTGGAGAGAGACAGGAGTGTAGAGACAGACTGGAGTGTGAAGAGAGATTCGAGTGTGGAGAGAGACTGGAGTGTTGAGAGAGATTGGAGTGTGGAGAGAGACAGGAGTGTGGAGACAGACTGGAGTGTGGAGAGAGACAGGAGTGCGGAGAGGGACAGGAGTGTGGAGAGAGATTGGAGTGTGAAGAGAGACTGGAGTGTGGAGAGAGACTGGAGTGTGGAGAGAGACAGGAGTGTGGAGAGAGACAGGAGTGTGGAGAGGGACAGGAGTGTGGAGAGAGACTGGAGTGTGGAGAGAGACAGGAGTGTGGAGAGAGACAGGAGTGTGGAGAGAGACAGGAGTGTGGAGAGAGACTGGAGTGTGGAGAGAGACAGGAGTGTGGAGAGGGACAGGAGTGTGCAGAGAGACAGGAGTGTGGAGAGAGACTGGAGTGTGGAGAGAGACAGGAGTGTGGAGAGGGACAGGAGTGTGGAGAGAGACTGGAGTGTGGAGAGAGACAGGAGTGTGGAGAGGGACAGGAGTGTGGAGAGAGATTGGAGTGTGGAGAGAGATTGGAGTGGGGAGAGGGACAGGTGTGTGGAGAGGGACAGGAGTGTGGAGAGGGACAGGAGTGTGGAGAGAGATTGGAGTGTGGAGAGAGACAGGAGTGTGGAGAGGGACAGGAGTGTGGAGAGGGACAGGAGTGGGGAGAGAGACAGGAATGTGGAGAGAGATTGGAATCTGGAGAGAGATTGGAGTGGGGAGAGGGACAGGAGTGTGGAGAGAGATTGGAGTGTGGAGAGAGATTGGAGTGGGGAGAGTGACAGGAGTGTGGAGAGGGACAGGAGTGTGGAGAGAGACAGGAGTGTGGAGAGAGACTGGAGTGTGTCGAGAGATTGGACTGTGGAGAGAGACTGGAGTGTGGAGAGAGACTGGAGGGTGGAGAGAGATTGGAGTGTGGAGAGAGACTGGAGTGTGGAGAGAGACAGGAGTGTGGAGAGAGACTGGAGTGTGGAGAGAGACAGGAGTGTGGAGAGAGACTGGAGTGTGGAGAGAGACTGGAGTGTGGAGAGAGACAGGAGTGTGGAGAGAGAAATGAGTGTGGAGAGAGACTGGAGTGTGGACAGAGACAGGAGAGTGGAGAGAGACTGGAGTGTGGAGAGAGACTGGAGTGTGGAGAGAGACTGGAGAGTGGAGAGAGAGTGGAGTGCAGAGAGAGACTGGAGTGTGGAGAGAGACTGGAGTGTCGAGAGAGACAGGAGTGTGAAGAGGGACAGGAGTGTGGAGAGAGACTGGAGTGTGGAGAGAGACAGGAGTGTGGAGAGAGACTGGAGTGTGGAGAGAGACAGGAGTGTGGAGAGAGACAGGAGTGTGAAGAGGGACAGGAGTGTGGAGAGAGACTGGAGTGTGGAGAGAGACAGGAGTGTGGAGAGAGACTGGAGTGCGGTGAGAGACAGGAGTGTGGAGAGGGACAGGAGTGTGCAGAGAGACAGGAGTGTGGAGAGAGACTGGAGTGTGGAGAGAGACAGGAGTGTGGAGAGGGACAGGAGTGTGGAGTGAGACTGGAGTGTGGAGAGAGACAGGAGTGTGGAGAGAGACAGGAGTGTGGAGAGGGACAGGAGTGTGGAGAGAGATTGGAGTGTGGAGAGAGATTGGAGTGGGGAGAGGGACAGGAGTGTGGTGAGGGACAGGAGTGTGGAGAGAAACAGGAGTGTGGAGAGAGATTGGAGTGGGGAGAGGGACAGGTGTGTGGAGAGGCACAGGAGTGTGGAGAGGGACAGGAGTGTGCAGAGAGATTGGAGTGTGGAGAGAGACAGGAGTGTGGAGGGGGACAGGAGTGTGGAGGGGGACAGGAGTGTGGAGAGGGACAGGAGTGGGGAGAGAGACAGGAATGTGGAGAGAGATTGGAATCTGGAGAGAGATTGGAGTGGGGAGAGGGACAGGAGTGTGGAGAGAGATTGGAGTGTGGAGAGAGATTGGAGTGGGGAGAGGGACAGGAGTGTGGAGCGGGACAGGAGTGTGGAGAGAGACTGGAGTGTGGAGAGAGACTGGAGTGTGGCGAGAGACTGGAGGGTGGAGAGAGATTGGGGTGTGGAGATAGACTGGAGTGTGGAGAGAGACAGGAGTGTGGAGAGAGACTGGAGTGTGGAGAGAGACTGGAGTGTGGAGAGAGACAGGAGTGTGGAGAGAGACTGGAGTGTGGAGAGAGACTGGAGTGTGGAGAGAGACAGGAGTGTGGAGAGAGACAGGAGTGTGGAGAGAGAAATGAGTGTGGAGAGAGACTGGAGTGTGGACAGAGACTGGAGTGTGGACAGAGACAGGAGAGTGGAGAGAGACTGTAGTGTGGAGAGAGACTGGAGTGTGGAGAGAGACTGGAGTGTGGAGAGAGATTGGAGTGCAGAGAGAGACTGGAGTGTGGAGAGAGACTGGAGTGTCGAGAGAGATTGGAGTGTGGAAAGAGACTGGAGTGTGGAGATACACTAGTGTGTGGAGAGGGACTGGAGTGTGGAGAGAGACAGGAGTGTGGAGAGAGACAGGAGAGTGGAGAGAGATTGGAGTGGGGAGAGGGACGGGAGTGTGGAGAGGGACAGGAGTGTGGAGAGAGACTGGAGTGTGGAGAGAGACAGGAGTGTGCAGAGAGACTGGAGTGTGGAGAGAGACAGGAGTGTGGAGAGAGACTGGAGTGTGGAGAGAGACAGGAGTGTGCAGAGAGACTGGAGTGTGGAGAGAGACAGGAGTGTGGAGAGAGAGTGGAGTGTGGAGAGAGACTGGAGTGTAGAGACAGACTGGAGTGTGAAGAGAGATTCGAGTGTGGAGAGAGACTGGAGTGTTGAGAGAGATTGGAGTGTGGAGAGAGACAGGAGTGTGGAGACAGACTGGAGTGTGGAGAGAGACAGGAGTGCGGAGAGAGACAGGAGTGTGGAGAGAGACTGGAGTGTGGAGAGGGACAGGAGTGTGGAGAGAGATTGGAGTGTGAAGAGAGATTCGAGTGAGGAGAGAGACTGGAGTGTGGAGAGAGACAGGAGTGCAGAGAGAGACTGGAGTGTGGAGAGAGACTGGAGTGTCGAGAGAGATTGGAGTGTGGAAAGAGACTGGAGTGTGGAGATACACTAGTGTGTGGAGAGGGACTGGAGTGTGGAGACAGACAGGAGTGTGGAGAGAGACAGGAGAGTGGAGAGAGATTGGAGTGGGGAGAGGGACGGGAGTGTGGAGAGGGACAGGAGTGTGGAGAGAGACTGGAGTGTGGAGAGAGACAGGAGTGTGCAGAGAGACTGGAGTGTGGAGAGAGACAGGAGTGTGGAGAGAGACTGGAGTGTGGAGAGAGACAGGAGTGTGCAGAGAGACTGGAGTGTGGAGAGAGACAGGAGTGTGGAGAGAGAGTGGAGTGTGGAGAGAGACTGGAGTGTAGAGACAGACTGGAGTGTGAAGAGAGATTCGAGTGTGGAGAGAGACTGGAGTGTTGAGAGAGATTGGAGTGTGGAGAGAGACAGGAGTGTGGAGACAGACTGGAGTGTGGAGAGAGACAGGAGTGCGGAGAGAGACAGGAGTGTGGAGAGAGACTGGACTGTGGAGAGGGACAGGAGTGTGGAGAGAGATTGGAGTGTGAAGAGAGATTCGAGTGTGGAGAGAGACTGGAGTGTGGAGAGAGACAGGAGTGTGGAGAGAGACAGGAGTGTGGAGAGGGACAGGAGTTTGGAGAGAGACTGGAGTGTGGAGAGAGACTGGAGTGTGGAGAGAGACAGGAGTGTGGAGAGAGACTGGAGTGTGGAGAGAGACAGGAGTGTGGAGAGGGACAGGAGTGTGCAGAGAGACAGGAGTGTGGAGAGAGACTGGAGTGTGGAGAGAGACAGGAGTGTGGAGAGGGACAGGAGTGTGGAGAGAGACTGGAGTGTGGAGAGAGACAGGAGTGTGGAGAGGGACAGGAGTGTGGAGAGAGATTGGAGTGTGGAGAGAGATTGGAGTGGGGAGAGGGACAGGTGTGTGGAGAGGGACAGGAGTGTGGAGTGGGACAGGAGTGTGGAGAGAGATTGGAGTGTGGAGAGAGACAGGAGTGTGGAGAGGGACAGGAGTGTGGAGAGGGACAGGAGTGGGGAGAGAGACAGGAATGTGGAGAGAGATTGGAATCTGGAGAGAGATTGGAGTGGGGAGAGGGACAGGAATGTGGATAGAGATTGGAGTGTGGAGAGAGATTGGAGTGGGGAGAGGGACAGGAGTGTGGAGAGGGACAGGAGTGTGGAGAGAGACTGGAGTGTGGAGAGAGACTGGAGTGTGTCGAGAGATTGGAGTGTGGAGAGAGACTGGAGTGTGGAGAGAGACTGGAGGGTGGAGAGAGATTGGAGTGTGGAGAGAGACAGGAGTGTGGAGAGAGACTGGAGTGTGGAGAGAGACAGGAGTGTGGAGAGAGACAGGAGTGTGGAGAGAGAAATGAGTGTGGAGAGAGAAATGAGTGTGGAGAGAGACAGGAGAGTGGAGAGAGACTGGAGTGTGGAGAGAGACTGGAGTGTGGAGAGAGACTGGAGTGTGGAGAAAGATTGGAGTGCAGAGAGAGACTGGAGTGTGGAGAGAGACTGGAGTGTTGAGAGAGATTGGAGTGTGGAAAGAGACTAGAGTGTGGAGATACACTAGTGTGTGGAGAGGGACTGGAGTGTGGAGAGAGACAGGAGTGTGGAGAGAGACAGGAGGGTGGAGAGAGATTGGAGTGGGGAGAGGGACAGGAGTGTGGAGAGAGACTGGAGTGTGGAGAGAGACAGGAGTGTGGAGAGAGACTGGAGTGTGGAGAGAGACAGGAGTGTGGAGAGAGAGTGGAGTGTGGAGAGAGACTGGAGTGTGGAGAGAGACAGGAGTGTGGAGAGAGACAGGAGTGTGGAGAGAGACAGGAGTGTAGAGACAGACTGGAGTGTGAAGAGAGATTCGAGTGTGGAGAGAGACTGGAGTGTTGAGAGAGATTGGAGTGTGGAGAGAGACAGCAGTGTGGAGACAGACTGGAGTGTGGAGAGAGTCGGGAGTGCGGAGAGAGACAGGAGTGTGGAGAGAGACTGGAGTGTGGAGAGGGACAGGAGTGTGGAGAGAGATTGGAGTGTGGAGAGAGATTGGAGTGGGGAGAGGGACAGGAGTGTGGCGAGGGACAGGAGTGTGGAGAGAGACAGGAGTGTGGAGAGAGATTGGAGTGGGGAGAGGGACAGGTGTGTGGAGAGGCACAGGAGTGTGGAGAGGGACAGGAGTGTGCAGAGAGATTGGAGTGTGGAGAGAGACAGGAGTGTGGAGGGGGACAGGAGTGTGGAGAGGGACAGGAGTGGGGAGAGAGACAGGAATGTGGAGAGAGATTGGAATCTGGAGAGAGATTGGAGTGGGGAGAGGGACAGGAGTGTGGAGAGAGATTGGAGTGTGGAGAGAGATTGGAGTGGGGAGAGGGACAGGAGTGTGGAGAGAGATTGGAGTGTGGAGAGAGATTGGAGTGGGGAGAGGGACAGGAGTGTGGAGCGGGACAGGAGTGTGGAGAGAGACTGGAGTGTGGAGAGAGACTGGAGTGTGGCGAGAGACTGGAGGGTGGAGAGAGATTGGGGTGTGGAGATAGACTGGAGTGTGGAGAGAGACAGGAGTGTGGAGAGAGACTGGAGTGTGGAGAGAGACAGGAGTGTGGAGAGAGACAGGAGTGTGGAGAGAGACTGGAGTGTGGAGAGAGACTGGAGTGTGGAGAGAGACTGGAGTGTGGAGAGAGACAGGAGTGTGGAGAGAGAAATGAGTGTGGAGAGAGACTGGAGTGTGGACAGAGACAGGAGAGTGGAGAGAGACTGTAGTGTGGAGAGAGACTGGAGTGTGGAGAGAGACTGGAGTGTGGAGAGAGATTGGAGTGCAGAGAGAGACTGGAGTGTGGAGAGAGACTGGGGAGTCGAGAGAGATTGGAGTGTGGAAAGAGACTGGAGTGTGGAGATACACTAGTGTGTGGAGAGGGACTGGAGTGTGGAGAGAGACAGGAGTGTGGAGAGAGACAGGAGAGTGGAGAGAGATTGGAGTGGGGAGAGGGACGGGAGTGTGGAGAGGGACAGGAGTGTGGAGAGAGACTGGAGTGTGGAGAGAGACAGGAGTGTGCAGAGAGACTGGAGTGTGGAGAGAGACAGGAGTGTGGAGAGAGACTGGAGTGTGGAGAGAGACAGGAGTGTGGAGAGAGACTGGAGTGTGGAGAGAGACTGGAGTGTGGAGAGAGACAGGAGTGTGGAGAGAGAAATGAGTGTGGAGAGAGACTGGAGTGTGGACAGAGACAGGAGAGTGGAGAGAGACTGGAGTGTGGAGAGAGACTGGAGTGTGGAGAGAGACTGGAGTGTGGAGAGAGATTGGAGTGCAGAGAGAGACTGGAGTGTGGAGAGAGACTGGAGTGTCGAGAGAGACAGGAGTGTGAAGAGGGACAGGAGTGTGGAGAGAGACTGGAGTGTGGAGAGAGACAGGAGTGTGGAGAGAGACTGGAGTGTGGAGAGAGACAGGAGTGTGGAGAGAGACAGGAGTGTGAAGAGGGACAGGAGTGTGGAGAGAGACTGGAGTGTGGAGAGAGACAGGAGTGTGGAGAGAGACTGGAGTGCGGTGAGAGACAGGAGTGTGGAGAGGGACAGGAGTGTGCAGAGAGACAGGAGTGTGGAGAGAGACTGGAGTGTGGAGAGAGACAGGAGTGTGGAGAGGGACAGGAGTGTGGAGTGAGACTGGAGTGTGGAGAGAGACAGGAGTGTGGAGAGGGACAGGAGTGTGGAGAGAGATTGGAGTGTGGAGAGAGATTGGAGTGGGGAGAGGGACAGGAGTGTGGCGAGGGACAGGAGTGTGGAGAGAGACAGGAGTGTGGAGAGAGATTGGAGTGGGGAGAGGGACAGGTGTGTGGAGAGGCACAGGAGTGTGGAGAGGGACAGGAGTGTGCAGAGAGATTGGAGTGTGGAGAGAGACAGGAGTGTGGAGGGGGACAGGAGTGTGGAGAGGGACAGGAGTGGGGAGAGAGACAGGAATGTGGAGAGAGATTGGAATCTGGAGAGAGATTGGAGTGGGGAGAGGGACAGGAGTGTGGAGAGAGATTGGAGTGTGGAGAGAGATTGGAGTGGGGAGAGGGACAGGAGTGTGGAGAGAGATTGGAGTGTGGAGAGAGATTGGAGTGGGGAGAGGGACAGGAGTGTGGAGCGGGACAGGAGTGTGGAGAGAGACTGGAGTGTGGAGAGAGACTGGAGTGTGGCGAGAGACTGGAGGGTGCAGAGAGATTGGGGTGTGGAGATAGACTGGAGTGTGGAGAGAGACAGGAGTGTGGAGAGAGACTGGAGTGTGGAGAGAGACAGGAGTGTGGAGAGAGACTGGAGTGTGGAGAGAGACTGGAGTGTGGAGAGAGACAGGAGTGTGGAGAGAGAAATGAGTGTGGAGAGAGACTGGAGTGTGGACAGAGACAGGAGAGTGGAGAGAGACTGTAGTGTGGAGAGAGACTGGAGTGTGGAGAGAGACTGGAGTGTGGAGAGAGATTGGAGTGCAGAGAGAGACTGGAGTGTGGAGAGAGACTGGAGTGTCGAGAGAGATTGGAGTGTGGAAAGAGACTGGAGTGTGGAGATACACTAGTGTGTGGAGAGGGACTGGAGTGTGGAGAGAGACAGGAGTGTGGAGAGAGACAGGAGAGTGGAGAGAGATTGGAGTGGGGAGAGGGACGGGAGTGTGGAGAGGGACAGGAGTGTGGAGAGAGACTGGAGTGTGGAGAGAGACAGGAGTGTGCAGAGAGACTGGAGTGTGGAGAGAGACTGGAGTGTGGAGAGAGACAGGAGTGTGGAGAGAGACTGGAGTGTGGAGAGAGACAGGAGTGTGCAGAGAGACTGGAGTGTGGAGAGAGACAGGAGTGTGGAGAGAGAGTGGAGTGTGGAGAGAGACTGGAGTGTGGAGAGAGACAGGAGTGTGGAGAGAGACAGGAGTGTAGAGACAGACTGGAGTGTGAAGAGAGATTCGAGTGTGGAGAGAGACTGGAGTGTTGAGAGAGATTGGAGTGTGGAGAGAGACAGGAGTGTGGAGACAGACTGGAGTGTGGAGAGAGACAGGAGTGCGGAGAGAGACAGGAGTGTGGAGAGAGACTGGAGTGTGGAGAGGGACAGGAGTGTGGAGAGAGATTGGAGTGTGAAGAGAGATTCGAGTGTGGAGAGAGACTGGAGTGTGGAGAGAGACAGGAGTGTGGAGAGAGACAGGAGTGTGGAGAGGGACAGGAGTTTGGAGAGAGACTGGAGTGTGGAGAGAGACTGGAGTGTGGAGAGATACAGGAGTGTGGAGAGAGACTGGAGTGTGGAGAGAGACAGGAGTGTGGAGAGGGACAGGAGTGTGCAGAGAGACAGGAGTGTGGAGAGAGACTGGAGTGTGGAGAGAGACAGGAGTGTGGAGAGAGATTGGAGTGTGGAGAGAGACTGGAGTGTGGAGAGAGACAGGAGTGTGGAGAGGGACAGGAGTGTGGAGAGAGATTGGAGTGTGGAGAGAGATTGGAGTGGGGAGAGGGACAGGTGTGTGGAGAGGGACAGGAGTGTGGAGTGGGACAGGAGTGTGGAGAGAGATTGGAGTGTGGAGAGAGACAGGAGTGTGGAGAGGGACAGGAGTGTGGAGAGGGACAGGAGTGGGGAGAGAGACAGGAATGTGGAGAGAGATTGGAATCTGGAGAGAGATTGGAGTGGGGAGAGGGACAGGAATGTGGATAGAGATTGGAGTGTGGAGAGAGATTGGAGTGGGGAGAGGGACAGGAGTGTGGAGAGGGACAGGAGTGTGGAGAGAGACTGGAGTGTGGAGAGAGACTGGAGTGTGTCGAGAGATTGGAGTGTGGAGAGAGACTGGAGTGTGGAGAGAGACTGGAGGGTGGAGAGAGATTGGAGTGTGGAGAGAGACAGGAGTGTGGAGAGAGACTGGAGTGTGGAGAGAGACTGGAGTGTGGAGAGAGACTGGAGTGTGGAGAGAGACAGGAGTGTGGAGAGAGAAATGAGTGTGGAGAGAGACTGGAGTGTGGACAGAGACAGGAGAGTGGAGAGAGACTGGAGTGTGGAGAGAGACTGGAGTGTCGAGAGAGATTGGAGTGTGGAAAGAGACTAGAGTGTGGAGATACACTAGTGTGTGGAGAGGGACTGGAGTGTGGAGAGAGACAGGAGTGTGGAGAGAGACAGGAGGGTGGAGAGAGATTGGAGTGGGGAGAGGGACAGGAGTGTGGAGAGAGACTGGAGTGTGGAGAGAGACAGGAGTGTGGAGAGAGACTGGAGTGTGGAGAGAGACTGGAGTGTGGAGAGAGACAGGAGTGTGGAGAGAGACAGGAGTGTGGAGAGAGAGTGGAGTGTGGAGAGAGACTGGAGTGTGGAGAGAGACAGGAGTGTGGAGAGAGACAGGAGTGTGGAGAGAGACAGGAGTGTAGAGACAGACTGGAGTGTGAAGAGAGATTCGAGTGTGGAGAGAGACTGGAGTGTTGAGAGAGATTGGAGTGTGGAGAGAGACAGGAGTGCGGAGAGAGACAGGAGTGTGGAGAGAGACTGGAGTGTGGAGAGGGACAGGAGTGTGGAGAGAGATTGGAGTGTGGAGAGAGATTGGAGTGGGGAGAGGGACAGGAGTGTGGCGAGGGACAGGAGTGTGGAGAGAGACAGGAGTGTTGAGAGAGATTGGAGTGGGGAGAGGGACAGGTGTGTGGAGAGGCACAGGAGTGTGGAGAGGGACAGGAGTGTGCAGAGAGATTGGAGTGTGGAGAGAGACAGGAGTGTGGAGGGGGACAGGAGTGTGGAGAGGGACAGGAGTGGGGAGAGAGACAGGAATGTGGAGAGAGATTGGAATCTGGAGAGAGATTGGAGTGGGGAGAGGGACAGGAGTGTGGAGAGAGATTGGAGTGTGGAGAGAGATTGGAGTGGGGAGAGGGACAGGAGTGTGGAGAGAGATTGGAGTGTGGAGAGAGATTGGAGTGGGGAGAGGGACAGGAGTGTGGAGCGGGACAGGAGTGTGGAGAGAGACTGGAGTGTGGAGAGAGACTGGAGTGTGGCGAGAGACTGGAGGGTGGAGAGAGATTGGGGTGTGGAGATAGACTGGTGTGTGGAGAGAGACAGGAGTGTGGAGAGAGACTGGAGTGTGGAGAGAGACAGGAGTGTGGAGAGAGACTGGAGTGTGGAGAGAGACTGGAGTGTGGAGAGAGACAGGAGTGTGGAGAGAGAAATGAGTGTGGAGAGAGACTGGAGTGTGGACAGAGACAGGAGAGTGGAGAGAGACTGTAGTGTGGAGAGAGACTGGAGTGTGGAGAGAGACTGGAGTGTGGAGAGAGATTGGAGTGCAGAGAGAGACTGGAGTGTGGAGAGAGACTGGAGTGTCGAGAGAGATTGGAGTGTGGAAAGAGACTGGAGTGTGGAGATACACTAGTGTGTGGAGAGGGACTGGAGTGTGGAGAGAGACAGGAGTGTGGAGAGAGACAGGAGAGTGGAGAGAGATTGGAGTGGGGAGAGGGACGGGAGTGTGGAGAGGGACAGGAGTGTGGAGAGAGACTGGAGTGTGGAGAGAGACAGGAGTGTGCAGAGAGACTGGAGTGTGGAGAGAGACAGGAGTGTGGAGAGAGAATGGAGTGTGGAGAGAGACAGGAGTGTGCAGAGAGACTGGAGTGTGGAGAGAGACAGGAGTGTGGAGAGAGAGTGGAGTGTGGAGAGAGACTGGAGTGTGGAGAGAGACAGGAGTGTGGAGAGAGACAGGAGTGTAGAGACAGACTGGAGTGTGAAGAGAGATTCGAGTGTGGAGAGAGACTGGAGTGTTGAGAGAGATTGGAGTGTGGAGAGAGACAGGAGTGTGGAGACAGACTGGAGTGTGGAGAGAGACAGGAGTGCGGAGAGAGACAGGAGTGTGGAGAGAGACTGGAGTGTGGAGAGGGACAGGAGTGTGGAGAGAGATTGGAGTGTGAAGAGAGATTCGAGTGTGGAGAGAGACTGGAGTGTGGAGAGAGACAGGAGTGTGGAGAGAGACAGGAGTGTGGAGAGGGACAGGAGTTTGGAGAGAGACTGGAGTGTGGAGAGAGACTGGAGTGTGGAGAGAGACAGGAGTGTGGAGAGAGACTGGAGTGTGGAGAGAGACAGGAGTGTGGAGAGGGACAGGAGTGTGCAGAGAGACAGGAGTGTGGAGAGAGACTGGAGTGTGGAGAGAGACAGGAGTGTGGAGAGGGACAGGAGTGTGGAGAGAGACTGGAGTGTGGAGAGAGACAGGAGTGTGGAGAGGGACAGGAGTGTGGAGAGAGATTGGAGTGTGGAGAGAGATTGGAGTGGGGAGAGGGACAGGTGTGTGGAGAGGGACAGGAGTGTGGAGTGGGACAGGAGTGTGGAGAGAGATTGGAGTGTGGAGAGAGACAGGAGTGTGGAGAGAGACAGGAGTGTGGAGAGGGACAGGAGTGTGGAGAGGGACAGGAGTGGGGAGAGAGACAGGAATGTGGAGAGAGATTGGAATCTGGAGAGAGATTGGAGTGGGGAGAGGGACAGGAATGTGGATAGAGATTGGAGTGTGGAGAGAGATTGGAGTGGGGAGAGGGACAGGAGTGTGGAGAGGGACAGGAGTGTGGAGAGAGACTGGAGTGTGGAGAGAGACTGGAGTGTGTCGAGAGATTGGAGTGTGGAGAGAGACTGGAGTGTGGAGAGAGACTGGAGGGTGGAGAGAGATTGGAGTGTGGAGAGAGACAGGAGTGTGGAGAGAGACTGGAGTGTGGAGAGAGACTGGAGTGTGGAGAGAGACAGGAGTGTGGAGAGAGAAATGAGTGTGGAGAGAGACTGGAGTGTGGACAGAGACAGGAGAGTGGAGAGAGACTGGAGTGTGGAGAGAGACTGGAGTGTGGAGAGAGACTGGAGTGTGGAGAAAGATTGGAGTGCAGAGAGAGACTGGAGTGTGGAGAGAGACTGGAGTGTCGAGAGAGATTGGAGTGTGGAAAGAGACTAGAGTGTGGAGATACACTAGTGTGTGGAGAGGGACTGGAGTGTGGAGAGAGACAGGAGTGTGGAGAGAGACAGGAGGGTGGAGAGAGATTGGAGTGGGGAGAGGGACAGGAGTGTGGAGAGAGACTGGAGTGTGGAGAGAGACAGGAGTGTGGAGAGAGACTGGAGTGTGGAGAGAGACAGGAGTGTGGAGAGAGAGTGGAGTGTGGAGAGAGACAGGAGTGTGGAGAGAGACAGGAGAGTGGAGAGAGACAGGAGTGTAGAGTCAGACTGGAGTGTGAAGAGAGATTCGAGTGTGGAGAGAGACTGGAGTGTTGAGAGAGATTGGAGTGTGGAGAGAGACAGGAGTGTGGAGACAGACTGGAGTGTGGAGAGAGACAGGAGTGCGGAGAGAGACAGGAGTGTGGAGAGAGACTGGAGTGTGGAGAGGGACAGGAGTGTGGAGAGAGATTGGAGTGTGAAGAGAGATTCGAGTGTGGAGAGAGACTGGAGTGTGGAGAGAGACAGGAGTGTGGAGAGAGACAGGAGTGTGGAGAGGGACAGGAGTTTGGAGAGAGACTGGAGTGTGGAGAGAGACTGGAGTGTGGAGAGAGACAGGAGTGTGGAGAGAAACTGGAGTGTGGAGAGAGACAGGAGTGTGGAGAGGGACAGGAGTGTGCAGAGAGACAGGAGTGTGGAGAGAGACTGGAGTGTGGAGAGAGACAGGAGTGTGGAGAGGGACAGGAGTGTGGAGAGAGACTGGAGTGTGGAGAGAGACAGGAGTGTGGAGAGGGACAGGAGTGTGGAGAGAGATTGGAGTGTGGAGAGAGATTGGAGTGGGGAGAGGGACAGGTGTGTGGAGAGGGACAGGAGTGTGGAGTGGGACAGGAGTGTGGAGAGAGATTGGAGTGTGGAGAGAGACAGGAGTGTGGAGAGGGACAGGAGTGTGGAGAGGGACAGGAGTGGGGAGAGAGACAGGAATGTGGAGAGAGATTGGAATCTGGAGAGAGATTGGAGTGGGGAGAGGGACAGGAATGTGGATAGAGATTGGAGTGTGGAGAGAGATTGGAGTGGGGAGAGGGACAGGAGTGTGGAGAGGGACAGGAGTGTGGAGAGAGACTGGAGTGTGGAGAGAGACTGGAGTGTGTCGAGAGATTGGAGTGTGGAGAGAGACTGGAGTGTGGAGAGAGACTGGAGGGTGGAGAGAGATTGGAGTGTGGAGAGAGACAGGAGTGTGGAGAGAGACTGGAGTGTGGAGAGTGACTGGAGTGTGGAGAGAGACTGGAGTGTGGAGAGAGACTGGAGGGTGGAGAGAGATTGGAGTGTGGAGAGAGACAGGAGTGTGGAGAGAGACAGGAGGGTGGAGAGAGATTGGAGTGGGGAGAGGGACAGGAGTGTGGAGAGAGACTGGAGTGTGGAGAGGGACTGGAGTGTGGAGAGAGACAGGAGTGTGGAGAGAGACAGGAGGGTGGAGAGAGATTGGAGTGGGGAGAGGGACAGGAGTGTGGAGAGAGACTGGAGTGTGGAGAGAGACAGGAGTGTGGAGAGAGACTGGAGTGTGGAGAGAGACAGGAGTGTGGAGAGAGAGTGGAGTGTGGAGAGAGAGTGGAGTGTGGAGAGAGACAGGAGTGTGGAGAGAGACAGGAGTGTGGAGAGAGACAGGAGTGTAGAGACAGACTGGAGTGTGAAGAGAGATTCGAGTGTGGAGAGAGACTGGAGTGTTGAGAGAGATTGGAGTGTGGAGAGAGACAGGAGTGTGGAGACAGACTGGAGTGTGGAGAGAGACAGGAGTGCGGAGAGAGACAGGAGTGTGGAGAGAGACTGGAGTGTGGAGAGGGACAGGAGTGTGGAGAGAGATTGGAGTGTGAAGAGAGATTCGAGTGTGGAGAGAGACTGGAGTGTGGAGAGAGACAGGAGTGTGGAGAGAGACAGGAGTGTGGAGAGGGACAGGAGTGTGCAGAGACACAGGAGTGTGGAGAGAGACTGGAGTGTGGAGAGAGACAGGAGTGTGGAGAGGGACAGGAGTGTGGAGAGGGACAGGAGTTTGGAGAGAGACTGGAGTGTGGAGAGAGACTGGAGTGTGGAGAGAGACAGGAGTGTGGAGAGAAACTGGTGTGTGGAGAGAGACAGGAGTGTGGAGAGGGACAGGAGTGTGCAGAGAGACAGGAGTGTGGAGAGAGACTGGAGTGTGGAGAGAGACAGGAGTGTGGAGAGTGACAGGAGTGTGGAGAGAGACTGGAGTGTGGAGAGAGACAGGAGTGTGGAGAGGGACAGGAGTGTGGAGAGAGATTGGAGTGTGGAGAGAGATTGGAGTGGGGAGAGGGACAGGTGTGTGGAGAGGGACAGGAGTGTGGAGTGGGACAGGAGTGTGGAGAGAGATTGGAGTGTGGAGAGAGACAGGAGTGTGGAGAGGGACAGGAGTGTGGAGAGGGACAGGAGTGGGGAGAAAGACAGGAATGTGGAGAGAGATTGGAATCTGGAGAGAGATTGGAGTGGGGAGAGGGACAGGAATGTGGATAGAGATTGGAGTGTGGAGAGAGATTGGAGTGGGGAGAGGGACAGGAGTGTGGAGAGGGACAGGAGTGTGGAGAGAGACTGGAGTGTGGAGAGAGACTGGAGTGTGTCGAGAGATTGGAGTGTGGAGAGAGACTGGAGTGTGGAGAGAGACTGGAGGGTGGAGAGAGATTGGAGTGTGGAGAGAGACAGGAGTGTGGAGAGAGACTGGAGTGTGGAGAGAGACTGGAGTGTGGAGAGAGACAGGAGTGTGGAGAGAGAAATGAGTGTGGAGAGAGACTGGAGTGTGGACAGAGACAGGAGAGTGGAGAGAGACTGGAGTGTGGAGAGAGACTGGAGTGTGGAGAGAGACTGGAGTGTGGAGAAAGATTGGAGTGCAGAGAGAGACTGGAGTGTGGAGAGAGACTGGAGTGTCGAGAGAGATTGGAGTGTGGAAAGAGACTAGAGTGTGGAGATACACTAGTGTGTGGAGAGGGACTGGAGTGTGGAGAGAGACAGGAGTGTGGAGAGAGACAGGAGGGTGGAGAGAGACAGGAGTGTGGAGAGAGAGTGGAGTGTGGAGTGAGAGTGGAGTGTGGAGAGAGACAGGAGTGTGGAGAGAGACAGGAGTGTGGAGAGAGACAGGAGTGTAGAGACAGACTGGAGTGTGAAGAGAGATTCGAGTGTGGAGAGAGACTGGAGTGTTGAGAGAGATTGGAGTGTGGAGAGAGACAGGAGTGTGGAGACAGACTGGAGTGTGGAGAGAGACAGGAGTGTGGAGAGAGACTGGAGTGTGGAGAGAGACAGGAGTGTGGAGAGAGAGTGGAGTGTGGAGAGAGAGTGGAGTGTGGAGAGAGACAGGAGTGTGGAGAGAGACAGGAGTGTGGAGAGAGACAGGAGTGTAGAGACAGACTGGAGTGTGAAGAGAGATTCGAGTGTGGAGAGAGACTGGAGTGTTGAGAGAGATTGGAGTGTGGAGAGAGACAGGAGTGTGGAGACAGACTGGAGTGTGGAGAGAGACAGGAGTGCGGAGAGAGACAGGAGTGTGGAGAGAGATTGGAGTGTGGAGAGAGATTGGAGTGGGGAGAGGGACAGGTGTGTGGAGAGGGACAGGAGTGTGGAGTGGGACAGGAGTGTGGAGAGAGATTGGAGTGTGGAGAGAGACAGGAGTGTGGAGAGGGACAGGAGTGTGGAGAGGGACAGGAGTGGGGAGAAAGACAGGAATGTGGAGAGAGATTGGAATCTCGAGAGAGATTGGAGTGGGGAGAGGGACAGGAATGTGGATAGAGATTGGAGTGTGGAGAGAGATTGGAGTGGGGAGAGGGACAGGAGTGTGGAGAGGGACAGGAGTGTGGAGAGAGACTGGAGTGTGGAGAGAG
Organism: Heterodontus francisci; assembly: GCF_036365525.1. NCBI lineage: Eukaryota > Metazoa > Chordata > Chondrichthyes > Heterodontiformes > Heterodontidae > Heterodontus > Heterodontus francisci. The sequence continues at coordinate 11,998,005 of NC_090408.1, read as the reverse complement.
ACTGGAGTGTGTCGAGAGATTGGAGTGTGGAGAGAGACTGGAGTGTGGAGAGAGACTGGAGGGTGGAGAGAGATTGGAGTGTGGAGAGAGACAGGAGTGTGGAGAGAGACTGGAGTGTGGAGAGAGACTGGAGTGTGGAGAGAGACAGGAGTGTGGAGAGAGAAATGAGTGTGGAGAGAGACTGGAGTGTGGACAGAGACAGGAGAGTGGAGAGAGACTGGAGTGTGGAGAGAGACTGGAGTGTGGAGAGAGACTGGAGTGTGGAGAAAGATTGGAGTGCAGAGAGAGACTGGAGTGTGGAGAGAGACTGGAGTGTCGAGAGAGATTGGAGTGTGGAAAGAGACTAGAGTGTGGAGATACACTAGTGTGTGGAGAGGGACTGGAGTGTGGAGAGAGACAGGAGTGTGGAGAGAGACAGGAGGGTGGAGAGAGATTGGAGTGGGGAGAGGGACAGGAGTGTGGAGAGAGACTGGAGTGTGGAGAGAGACAGGAGTGTGGAGAGAGACTGGAGTGTGGAGAGAGACAGGAGTGTGGAGAGAGAGTGGAGTGTGGAGAGAGAGTGGAGTGTGGAGAGAGACAGGAGTGTGGAGAGAGACAGGAGTGTGGAGAGAGACAGGAGTGTAGAGACAGACTGGAGTGTGAAGAGAGATTCGAGTGTGGAGAGAGACTGGAGTGTTGAGAGAGATTGGAGTGTGGAGAGAGACAGGAGTGTGGAGACAGACTGGAGTGTGGAGAGAGACAGGAGTGCGGAGAGAGACAGGAGTGTGGAGAGAGACTGGAGTGTGGAGAGGGACAGGAGTGTGGAGAGAGATTGGAGTGTGGAGAGAGATTGGAGTGGGGAGAGGGACAGGAGTGTGGCGAGGGACAGGAGTGTGGAGAGAGACAGGAGTGTGGAGAGAGATTGGAGTGGGGAGAGGGACAGGTGTGTGGAGAGGCACAGGAGTGTGGAGAGGGACAGGAGTGTGCAGAGAGATTGGAGTGTGGAGAGAGACAGGAGTGTGGAGGGGGACAGGAGTGTGGAGAGGGACAGGAGTGGGGAGAGAGACAGGAATGTGGAGAGAGATTGGAATCTGGAGAGAGATTGGAGTGGGGAGAGGGACAGGAGTGTGGAGAGAGATTGGAGTGTGGAGAGAGATTGGAGTGGGGAGAGGGACAGGAGTGTGGAGAGAGATTGGAGTGTGGAGAGAGATTGGAGTGGGGAGAGGGACAGGAGTGTGGAGAGGGACAGGAGTGTGGAGAGGGACAGGAGTGTGGCAAGAGATTGATGTGTGGAGAGAGACAGGAGTGTGGAGAGGGACAGGAGTGTGGAGAGGGACAGGAGTGGGGAGAGAGACAGGAATGTGGGGAGAGATTGGAGTGTGGAGAGAGATTGGAGTGGGGAGAGGGACAGGAGTGTGGAGAGGGACAGGAGTGTGGAGAGAGACTGGAGTGTGGAGAGAGAATGGAGTGTGGCGACAGATTGGATTGTGGAGAGGGACAGGAGTGGGGAGAGAGACTGGAGTGTGGAGAGAGACAGGAGTGTGGAGAGGAACAGCAGTGTGGAGAGAGATTGGAGTGGGGAGAGGGACAGGAGTGTGGAGAGAGACTGGAGTGTGGAGAGAGACAGGAGTGTGGGGAGGGACAGGAGTGTGGAGAGGGACAGGAGTGTGGAGAGAGACAGGAGTGTGGAGAGAGACAGGAGGGTGGAGAGGAACAGGAGTGTGGAGAGAGATTGGAGTGGGGAGAGGGACAGGAGTGTGGAGAGGGACAGGAGTGTGGAGAGTGATAGGAGTGTGGAGAGAGACAGGACTGTGGAGAGGGACAGGAGTGTGGAGAGGGACAGGAGTGGGGAGAGGGACAGGAGTGTCGAGAGAGATTGGAGTGTGGAGAGAGATTGGAGTGGGGAGAGGGACAGGAGTGTGGAGAGAGACTGGAGTGTGGAGAGAGACAGGAGTGTGCAGAGAGACTGGAGTGTGGAGAGAGACAGGAGTGTGGAGAGAGACTGGAGTGTGGAGAGAGACAGGATTGTGCAGAGAGACTGCAGTGTGGAGAGAGACTGGAGTGTGGAGAGAGACAGGAATGTGGAGAGAGACTGGAGTGTGGAGAGAGACTGGAGTGTGGAGAGAGACATGAGAGTGGAGAGAGACAGGAGTGTGGAGACAGACTGAAGTGTGGAGAGAGACTGGAGTGTGGAGAGAGACTGGAGTGTGGAGAGAGAAAGGAGTGTGGAGAGAGACAGGAGTGTGGAGACAGACTGAAGTGTGGAGAGAGACTGGAGTGTGGAGAGAGACTGGAGTGTGGAGAGAGACTGGAGTGTGGAGAGAGACAGGAGTGTGGAGAGAGACTGGAGTGTGGAGAGAGACTGGAGTGTGGAGAGAGAAAGGAGTGTGGAGAGAGACTGGAGTGTGGAGAGAGACAGGAGTGTGGAGAGGGACAGGAATGTGGAGAGAGATTGGAGAGTGGAGAGACACAGGAGTCTGGAGAGAGACTGGAGTGTGGAGAGAGACTGGAGTGTGGAGAGAGACAGGAGTGTGGAGAGAGATTGGAGTGTGGAGAGAGACTGGAGTGTGGAGAGAGATTGGAGTGTGGAGAGAGACTTGAGTGTGGAGAGAGACAGGAGTGTGGAGAGAGACAGGAGTGTGGAGAGAGACTGGAGTGTGGAGAGAGACAGGAGTGTGGAGAGAGACTGGAGTGTGGAGAGAGACAGGAGTGTGGAGAGTGACTGGAGTGGGGAGAGAGACAGGAGTGTGGAGAGGAACAGGAGTGTGGAGAGAGATTGGAGTGGGGAGAGGGACAGGAGTGTGGAGAGAGAATGGAGTTTGGAGAGAAACAGGAGTGTGGAGAGGGACAGGAGTGTGGAGAGGGACAGGAGTGTGGAGAGAGACAGGAGTGTGGAGAGGGACAGGAGTGTGGAGAGAGATTGGAGTGGGGAGAGGGACAGGAGTGTGGAGAGGGACAGGAGTGTGGAGAGTGATAGGAGTGTGGAGAGAGACAGGAGTGTGGAGAGGGACAGGAGTGTGGAGAGGGACAGGAGTGGGGAGAGGGACAGGAGTGTTGAGAGAGATTGGAGTGTGGAGAGAGATTGGAGTGGGGAGAGGGACGGGAGTGTGGAGAGGGACAGGAGTGTGGAGAGAGACTGGAGTCTGGAGAGAGACAGGAGTGTGCAGAGAGACTGGAGTGTGGAGAGAGACAGGAGTGTGGAGAGAGACTGGAGTGTGGAGAAAGATTGGAGTGCAGAGAGAGACTGGAGTGTGGAAAGAGACTAGAGTGTGGAGATACACTAGTGTGTGGAGAGGGACTTGAGTGTGGAGAGAGACAGGAGTGTGGAGAGAGACAGGAGGGTGGAGAGAGATTGGAGTGGGGAGAGGGACAGGAGTGTGGAGAGAGACTGGAGTGTGGAGAGAGACAGGAGTGTGGAGAGAGACTGGAGTGTGGAGAGAGACAGGAGTGTGGAGAGAGAGTGGAGTGTGGAGAGAGACTGGAGTGTGGAGAGAGACAGGAGTGTGGAGAGAGACAGGAGTGTGGAGAGAGACAGGAGTGTAGAGACAGACTGGAGTGTGAAGAGAGATTCGAGTGTGGAGAGAGACTGGAGTGTTGAGAGAGATTGGGGTGTGGAGAGAGACAGGAGTGTGGAGACAGACTGGAGTGTGGAGAGAGACAGGAGTGCGGAGAGAGACAGGAGTGTGGAGAGAGACTGGAGTGTGGAGAGGGACAGGAGTGTGGAGAGAGATTGGAGTGTGAAGAGAGATTCGAGTGTGGAGAGAGACTGGAGTGTGGAGAGAGACAGGAGTGTGGAGAGAGACAGGAGTGTGGAGAGGGACAGGAGTTTGGAGAGAGACTGGAGTGTGGAGAGAGACTGGAGTGTGGAGAGAGACAGGAGTGTGGAGAGAGACTGGAGTGTGGAGAGAGACAGGAGTGTGGAGAGGGACAGGAGTGTGGAGAGAGACTGGAGTGTGGAGAGAGACAGGAGTGTGGAGAGGGACAGGAGTGTGGAGAGAGATTGGAGTGTGGAGAGAGATTGGAGTGGGGAGAGGGACAGGTGTGTGGAGAGGGACAGGAGTGTGGAGTGGGACAGGAGTGTGGAGAGAGATTGGAGTGTGGAGAGAGACAGGAGTGTGGAGAGGGACAGGAGTGTGGAGAGGGACAGGAGTGGGGAGAGAGACAGGAATGTGGAGAGAGATTGGAATCTGGAGAGAGATTGGAGTGGGGAGAGGGACAGGAATGTGGATAGAGATTGGAGTGTGGAGAGAGATTGGAGTGGGGAGAGGGACAGGAGTGTGGAGAGGGACAGGAGTGTGGAGAGAGACTGGAGTGTGGAGAGAGACTGGAGTGTGTCGAGAGACTGGAGTGTGGAGAGAGACTGGAGTGTGGAGAGAGACTGGAGGGTGGAGAGAGATTGGAGTGTGGAGAGAGACAGGAGTGTGGAGAGAGACTGGAGTGTGGAGAGAGACTGGAGTGTGGAGAGAGACAGGAGTGTGGAGAGAGAAATGAGTGTGGAGAGAGACTGGAGTGTGGACAGAGACAGGAGAGTGGAGAGAGACTGGAGTGTGGAGAGAGACTGGAGTGTGGAGAGAGACTGGAGTGTGGAGAAAGATTGGAGTGCAGAGAGAGACTGGAGTGTGGAGAGAGACTGGAGTGTCGAGAGAGATTGGAGTGTGGAAAGAGACTAGAGTGTGGAGATACACTAGTGTGTGGAGAGGGACTGGAGTGTGGAGAGAGACAGGAGTGTGGAGAGAGACAGGAGGGTGGAGAGAGATTGGAGTGGGGAGAGGGACAGGAGTGTGGAGAGAGACTGGAGTGTGGAGAGAGACAGGAGTGTGGAGAGAGACTGGAGTGTGGAGAGAGACAGGAGTGTGGAGAGAGAGTGGAGTGTGGAGAGAGACTGGAGTGTGGAGAGAGACAGGAGTGTGGAGAGAGACAGGAGTGTGGAGAGAGACAGGAGTGTAGAGACAGACTGGAGTGTGAAGAGAGATTCGAGTGTGGAGAGAGACTGGAGTGTTGAGAGAGATTGGAGTGTGGAGAGTGATAGGAGTGTGGAGAGAGACAGGAGTGTGGAGAGAGACTGGAGTGTGGAGAGAGACAGGAGTGTGGAGAGAGATTGGAGTGGGGAGAGGGACAGGAGTGTGGAGAGAGAATGGAGTTTGGAGAGAAACAGGAGTGTGGAGAGGGACAGGAGTGTGGAGAGGGACAGGAGTGTGGAGAGAGACAGGAGTGTGGAGAGGGACAGGAGTGTGGAGAGAGATTGGAGTGGGGAGAGGGACAGGAGTGTGGAGAGGGACAGGAGTGTGGAGAGTGATAGGAGTGTGGAGAGAGACAGGAGTGTGGAGAGGGACAGGAGTGTGGAGAGGGACAGGAGTGGGGAGAGGGACAGGAGTGTTGAGAGAGATTGGAGTGTGGAGAGAGATTGGAGTGGGGAGAGGGACGGGAGTGTGGAGAGGGACAGGAGTGTGGAGAGAGACTGGAGTCTGGAGAGAGACAGGAGTGTGCAGAGAGACTGGAGTGTGGAGAGAGACAGGAGTGTGGAGAGAGACTGGAGTGTGGAGAAAGATTGGAGTGCAGAGAGAGACTGGAGTGTGGAAAGAGACTAGAGTGTGGAGATACACTAGTGTGTGGAGAGGGACTTGAGTGTGGAGAGAGACAGGAGTGTGGAGAGAGACAGGAGGGTGGAGAGAGATTGGAGTGGGGAGAGGGACAGGAGTGTGGAGAGAGACTGGAGTGTGGAGAGAGACAGGAGTGTGGAGAGAGACTGGAGTGTGGAGAGAGACAGGAGTGTGGAGAGAGAGTGGAGTGTGGAGAGAGACTGGAGTGTGGAGAGAGACAGGAGTGTGGAGAGAGACAGGAGTGTGGAGAGAGACAGGAGTGTAGAGACAGACTGGAGTGTGAAGAGAGATTCGAGTGTGGAGAGAGACTGGAGTGTTGAGAGAGATTGGAGTGTGGAGAGAGACAGGAGTGTGGAGACAGACTGGAGTGTGGAGAGAGACAGGAGTGCGGAGAGAGACAGGAGTGTGGAGAGAGACTGGAGTGTGGAGAGGGACAGGAGTGTGGAGAGAGATTGGAGTGTGAAGAGAGATTCGAGTGTGGAGAGAGACTGGAGTGTGGAGAGAGACAGGAGTGTGGAGAGAGACAGGAGTGTGGAGAGGGACAGGAGTTTGGAGAGAGACTGGAGTGTGGAGAGAGACTGGAGTGTGGAGAGAGACAGGAGTGTGGAGAGAGACTGGAGTGTGGAGAGAGACAGGAGTGTGGAGAGGGACAGGAGTGTGGAGAGAGACTGGAGTGTGGAGAGAGACAGGAGTGTGGAGAGGGACAGGAGTGTGGAGAGAGATTGGAGTGTGGAGAGAGATTGGAGTGGGGAGAGGGACAGGTGTGTGGAGAGGGACAGGAGTGTGGAGTGGGACAGGAGTGTGGAGAGAGATTGGAGTGTGGAGAGAGACAGGAGTGTGGAGAGGGACAGGAGTGTGGAGAGGGACAGGAGTGGGGAGAGAGACAGGAATGTGGAGAGAGATTGGAATCTGGAGAGAGATTGGAGTGGGGAGAGGGACAGGAATGTGGATAGAGATTGGAGTGTGGAGAGAGATTGGAGTGGGGAGAGGGACAGGAGTGTGGAGAGGGACAGGAGTGTGGAGAGAGACTGGAGTGTGGAGAGAGACTGGAGTGTGTCGAGAGACTGGAGTGTGGAGAGAGACTGGAGTGTGGAGAGAGACTGGAGGGTGGAGAGAGATTGGAGTGTGGAGAGAGACAGGAGTGTGGAGAGAGACTGGAGTGTGGAGAGAGACTGGAGTGTGGAGAGAGACAGGAGTGTGGAGAGAGAAATGAGTGTGGAGAGAGACTGGAGTGTGGACAGAGACAGGAGAGTGGAGAGAGACTGGAGTGTGGAGAGAGACTGGAGTGTGGAGAGAGACTGGAGTGTGGAGAAAGATTGGAGTGCAGAGAGAGACTGGAGTGTGGAGAGAGACTGGAGTGTCGAGAGAGATTGGAGTGTGGAAAGAGACTAGAGTGTGGAGATACACTAGTGTGTGGAGAGGGACTGGAGTGTGGAGAGAGACAGGAGTGTGGAGAGAGACAGGAGGGTGGAGAGAGATTGGAGTGGGGAGAGGGACAGGAGTGTGGAGAGAGACTGGAGTGTGGAGAGAGACAGGAGTGTGGAGAGAGACTGGAGTGTGGAGAGAGACAGGAGTGTGGAGAGAGAGTGGAGTGTGGAGAGAGACTGGAGTGTGGAGAGAGACAGGAGTGTGGAGAGAGACAGGAGTGTGGAGAGAGACAGGAGTGTAGAGACAGACTGGAGTGTGAAGAGAGATTCGAGTGTGGAGAGAGACTGGAGTGTTGAGAGAGATTGGAGTGTGGAGAGAGACAGGAGTGTGGAGACAGACTGGAGTGTGGAGAGAGACAGGAGTGCGGAGAGAGACAGGAGTGTGGAGAGAGACTGGAGTGTGGAGAGGGACAGGAGTTTGGAGAGAGATTGGAGTGTGGAGAGAGATTGGAGTGGGGAGAGGGACAGGAGTGTGGCGAGGGACAGGAGTGTGGAGAGAGACAGGAGTGTGGAGAGAGATTGGAGTGGGGAGAGGGACAGGTGTGTGGAGAGGCACAGGAGTGTGGAGAGGGACAGGAGTGTGCAGAGAGATTGGAGTGTGGAGAGAGACAGGAGTGTGGAGGGGGACAGGAGTGTAGAGAGGGACAGGAGTGGGGAGAGAGACAGGAATGTGGAGAGAGATTGAAATCTGGAGAGAGATTGGAGTGGGGAGAGGGACAGGAGTGTGGAGAGAGATTGGAGTGTGGAGAGAGATTGGAGTGGTGAGAGGGACAGGAGTGTGGAGAGAGATTGGAGTGTGGAGAGAGATTGGAGTGGGGAGAGGGACAGGAGTGTGGAGAGGGAAGGAGTGTGGAGAGGGACAGGAGTGTGGCAAGAGATTGGTGTGTGGAGAGAGACAGGAGTGTGGAGAGGGACAGGAGTGTGGAGAGGGACAGGAGTGGGGAGAGAGACAGGAATGTGGAGAGAGATTGGAGTGTGGAGAGAGATTGGAGTGGGGAGAGGGACAGGAGTGTGGAGAGGGACAGGAGTGTGGAGAGAGACTGGAGTGTGGAGAGAGAATGGAGTGTGGCGACAGATTGGATTGTGGAGAGGGACAGGAGTGGGGAGAGAGACTGGAGTGTGGAGAGAGACAGGAGTGTGGAGAGGAACAGCAGTGTGGAGAGAGATTGGAGTGGGGAGAGGGACAGGAGTGTGGAGAGAGACTGGAGTGTGGAGAGAGACAGGAGTGTGGGGAGGGACAGGAGTGTGGAGAGGGACAGGAGTGTGGAGAGAGACAGGAGTGTGGAGAGAGACAGGAGTGTGGAGAGGAACAGGAGTGTGGAGAGAGATTGGAGTGGGGAGAGGGACAGGAGTGTGGAGAGGGACAGGAGTGTGGAGAGTGATAGGAGTGTGGAGAGAGACAGGACTGTGGAGAGGGACAGGAGTGTGGAGAGGGACAGGAGTGGGGAGAGGGACAGGAGTGTCGAGAGAGATTGGAGTGTGGAGAGAGATTGGAGTGGGGAGAGGGACAGGAGTGTGGAGAGAGACTGGAGTGTGGAGAGAGACAGGAGTGTGCAGAGAGACTGGAGTGTGGAGAGAGACAGGAGTGTGGAGAGAGACTGGAGTGTGGAGAGAGACAGGAGTGTGCAGAGAGACTGGAGTGTGGAGAGAGACTGGAGTGTGGAGAGAGACAGGAATGTGGAGAGAGACTGGAGTGTGGAGAGAGACTGGAGTGTGGAGAGAGACATGAGTGTGGAGAGAGACAGGAGTGTGGAGACAGACTGAAGTGTGGAGAGAGACTGGAGTGTGGAGAGAGACTGGAGTGTGGAGAGAGAAAGGAGTGTGGAGAGAGACAGGAGTGTGGAGAGAGACTGGAGTGTGGAGAGAGAATGGAGTGTGGCGACAGATTGGATTGTGGAGAGGGACAGGAGTGGGGAGAGGGACAGGAGTGTGGAGAGAGACTGGAGTGTGGAGAGAGAATGGAGTGTGGCGACAGATTGGATTGTGGAGAGGGACAGGAGTGGGGAGAGAGACTGGAGTGTGGAGAGAGACAGGAGTGTGGAGAGGAACAGCAGTGTGGAGAGAGATTGGAGTGGGGAGAGGGACAGGAGTGTGGAGAGAGACTGGAGTGTGGAGAGAGACAGGAGTGTGGGGAGGGACAGGAGTGTGGAGAGGGACAGGAGTGTGGAGAGAGACAGGAGTGTGGAGAGAGACAGGAGTGTGGAGAGGAACAGGAGTGTGGAGAGAGATTGGAGTGGGGAGAGGGACAGGAGTGTGGAGAGGGACAGGAGTGTGGAGAGTGATAGGAGTGTGGAGAGAGACAGGACTGTGGAGAGGGACAGGAGTGTGGAGAGGGACAGGAGTGGGGAGAGGGACAGGAGTGTCGAGAGAGATTGGAATGTGGAGAGAGATTGGAGTGGGGAGAGTGACAGGAGTGTGGAGAGAGACTGGAGTGTGGAGAGAGACAGGAGTGTGCAGAGAGACTGGAGTGTGGACAGAGACAGGAGTGTGGAGAGAGACTGGAGTGTGGAGAGAGACAGGAGTGTGCAGAGAGACTGGAGTGTGGAGAGAGACTGGAGTGTGGAGAGAGACAGGAATGTGGAGAGAGACTGGAGTGTGGAGAGAGACTGGAGTGTGGAGAGAGACATGAGTGTGGAGAGAGACAGGAGTGTGGAGACAGACTGAAGTGTGGAGAGAGACTGGAGTGTGGAGAGAGACTGGAGTGTGGAGAGAGAAAGGAGTGTGGAGAGAGACAGGAGTGTGGAGACAGACTGAAGTGTGGAGAGAGACTGGAGTGTGGAGAGAGACTGGAGTGTGGAGAGAGACTGGAGTGTGGAGAGAGACAGGAGTGTGGAGAGAGACTGGAGTGTGGAGAGAGACTGGAGTGTGGAGAGAGAAAGGAGTGTGGAGAGAGACTGGAGTGTGGAGAGAGACAGGAGTGTGGAGAGAGACAGGAGTGTGGAGAGGGACAGGAATGTGGAGAGAGATTGGAGAGTGGAGAGACACAGGAGTCTGGAGAGAGACTGGAGTGTGGAGAGAGACTGGAGTGTGGAGAGAGACAGGAGTGTGGAGAGAGATTGGAGTGTGGAGAGAGACTGGAGTGTGGAGAGAGACTGGAGTGTGGAGAGAGACTTGAGTGTGGAGAGAGACAGGAGTGTGGAGAGAGACAGGAGTGTGGAGAGAGACTGGAGTGTGGAGAGAGACAGGAGTGTGGAGAGAGACTGGAGTGTGGAGAGAGACAGGAGTGTGGAGAGTGACTGGAGTGGGGAGAGAGACAGGAGTGTGGAGAGGAACAGGAGTGTGGAGAGAGATTGGAGTGGGGAGAGGGACAGGAGTGTGGAGATAGAATGGAGTTTGGAGAGAAACAGGAGTGTGGAGAGGGACAGGAGTGTCGAGAGGGACAGGAGTGTGGAGAGAGACAGGAGTGTGGAGAGGGACAGGAGTGTGGAGAGAGATTGGAGTGGGGAGAGGGACAGGAGTGTGGAGAGGGACAGGAGTGTGGAGAGTGATAGGAGTGTGGAGAGAGACAGGAGTGTGGAGAGGGACAGGAGTGTGGAGAGGGACAGGAGTGGGGAGAGGGACAGGAGTGTTGAGAGAGATTGGAGTGTGGAGAGAGATTGGAGTGGGGAGAGGGACGGGAGTGTGGAGAGGGACAGGAGTGTGGAGAGAGACTGGAGTCTGGAGAGAGACAGGAGTGTGCAGAGAGACTGGAGTGTGGAGAGAGACAGGAGTGTGGAGAGAGACTGGAGTGTGGAGAGAGACTGGAGTGTGGAGAGAGACAGGAGTGTGGAGAGAGACTGGAGTGTGCAGAGAGACAGGTGTGTGGAGAGTAACAGCAGTGTGGAGAGAGATTGGAGTGGGGAGAGGGACAGGAGAGTGGAGAGTGAATCGAGTGTGGAGAGAGACAGGAGTGTGGAGAGGGACAGGAGTGTGGAGAGAGATTGGCGTGTGGAGAGAGATTGGAGTGGGGAGAGGCACAGGAGTGTGGAGAGGGACAGGAGTGTGGAGAGAGACAGGAGTGTGGAGAGAGATTGGAGTGGGGAGAGGGACAGGTGTGTGGAGAGGGACAGTTGTGTGGAGAGGGACAGGAGTGTGGCAAGAGATTGGTGTGTGGAGAGAGACAGGAGTGTGGAGAGGGACAGGAGTGTGGAGAGGGACTGGAGTGGGGAGAGAGACAGGAATGTGGAGAAAGATTGGAATCTGGAGAGAGATTGGAGTGGGGAGAGGGACAGGAGTGTGAAGAGAGATTGGAGTGTGGAGAGAGATTGGAGTGGGGAGAGGGACAGGAGTGTGGAGAGGGACAGGAGTGTGGAGAGAGACTGGAGTGTGGCGGGAGATTGGCGTGTGGAGAGAGATTGGAGTGTGGAGAGAGACTGGCGTGTGGAGAGAGATTGGAGTGTGGAGAGAGACTGGAGTGTGGAGAGAGACAGGAGTGTGGAGTGAGACTGGAGTGTGGAGAGAGACAGGAGTGTGGAGAGAGACTGGAGTGTGGAGAGAGACTGGAGTGTGGAGAGAGACAGGAGTGTGGAGAGAGAAAGGAGTGTGGAGAGAGACTGGAGTGTGGACAGAGACAGGAGAGTGGAGAGAGACTGGAGTGTGGAGAGAGACTGGAGTGTGGAGAGAGACTGGAGTGTGGAGAGAGATTGGAGTGTAGAGAGAGACTGGAGTGTGGAGAGAGACTGGAGTTTCGAGAGAGATTGGAGTGTGGAGAGAGACTGGAGTGTGGAGATAGACTAGTGTGTGGAGAGAGACTGGAGTGTGGAGAGAGACAGGAGTGTGGAGAGAGACAGGAGGGTGGAGAGAGATTGGAGTGGGGAGAGGGACAGGAGTGTGGAGAGAGACTAGAGTGTGGCGAGAGACAGGAGTGTGGAGAGGAACAGGAGTGTGGAGAGGGACAGGAGTGTGGAGAGAGACTGGAGTGTGGAGAGAGATTGGAGTGGGGAGAGGGACAGGAGTGTGGAGAGGGACAGGTGTGTGGAGAGGGACAGGAGTGTGGAGAGAGACAGGAGTGTGGAGAGAGATTGGAGTGGGGAGAGGGACAGGAGTGTGGAGAGGGACAGGTGTGTGGAGAGGGACAGGAGTGTGGAGAGAGACAGGAGTGTGGAGAGAGATTGGAGTGGGGAGAGGGACAGGAGTGTGGAGAGAGATTGGAGTGTGGAGAGAGATTGGAGTGGGGAGAGGGACAGGAGTGTGGAGAGGGACAGGTGAGTGGAGAGGGACAGGAGTGTGGAGAGAGACAGGAGTGTGGAGAGAGATTGGAGTGGGGAGAGGGACAGGAGTGGGGAGAGGGACAGGAGTGGGGAGAGAGATAGGAGTGTGGAGACAGACAGCAGTGTGGAGAGAGACAGGAGTGTGGAGAAAGACTGGAGTGTGGAGAGAGACTGGAGTGTGGCGAGAGATTGGAGTGTGGAGAGAGATTGGAGTGTGGAGAGAGACTGGAGTGTGGAGAGAGATTGGAGTGTGGTGAGAGACTGGAGTGTGGAGGGAGACAGGAGTGTGCAGAGAGACTGGAGTGTGGAGAGAGACAGGAGTGTGGAGAGAGACTGGAGTGTGGAGAGAGACAGGAGTGTGCAGAGAGACTGGAGTGTGGAGAGAGACTGGAGTGTGGAGAGAGACTGGAGTGTGGAGAGAGACAGGAGTGTGGAGACAGACTGGAGTGTGGAGAGAGTGAGGAGTGTGGAGAGAGACTGGAGTGTGGAGAGAGAAAGAAGTGTGGAGAGAGACTGGAGTCTGGAGGGAGACAGGAGTGTGGAGAGTGACAGGAGTGTGGAGATAGATTGGAGTGTGGAGAGAGACAGGAGTGTGGAGAGGGACAGGAGTGTGGAGAGGGACAGGAGTGTGGAGAGGGACAGGAGTGGGGAGAGAGACAGGAATGTGGAGAGAGATTGGAGTGGGGAGAGGGACAGGAGTGTGGAGAGGGACAGGAGTGTGGAGAGAGACTGGAGTGTGGAGAGAGAATGGAGTGTGGCGACAGATTGGATTGTGGAGAGGGACAGGAGTGGGGAGAGAGACTGGAGTGTGGAGAGAGACAGGAGTGTGGAGAGGAACAGCAGTGTGGAGAGAGATTGGAGTGTGGAGAGAGATTGGAGTGGGGCGAGGGACGGGAGTGTGGAGAGGGACAGGAGTGTGGAGAGAGACTGGAGTCTGGAGAGAGACAGGAGTGTGCAGAGAGACTGGAGTGTGGAGAGAGACAGGAGTGTGGAGAGAGACTGGAGTGTGGAGAGAGACAGGAGTGTGCAGAGAGACTGGAGTGTGGACAGAGACTGGAGTGTGGAGAGAGACTGGAGTGTGGAGAGAGACAGGAGTGTGGAGAGAGACAGGAGTGTCGAGACAGACTGGAGTGTGAAGAGAGATTCGAGTGTGGAGAGAGACTGGAGTGTGGAGAGAGATTGGAGTGTGGAGAGAGACAGGAGTGTGGAGACAGACTGGAGTGTGGAGAGAGACAGGAGTGCGGAGAGAGACAGGAGTGTGGAGAGAGACAGGAGTGTGGAGAGGGACAGGAGTGTGCAGAGAGATTGGAGTGTGAAGACAGATTCGAGTGTGGAGAGAGACTGGAGTGTGCAGAGAGATTGGAGTGTGGAGTGACACAGGAGTGTGGAGAGAGACAGGAGTGTGGAGAGGGACAGGAGTGTGGAGAGAGACTGGAGTGTGGAGAGAGACAGGAGTGTGGAGAGAGACTGGAGTGTGCAGAGAGACAGGTGTGTGGAGAGTAACAGCAGTGTGGAGAGAGATTGGAGTGGGGAGAGGGACAGGAGAGTGGAGAGTGATTCGAGTGTGGAGAGAGACAGGAGTGTGGAGAGGGACAGGAGTGTGGAGAGAGATTGGCGTGTGGAGAGAGATTGGAGTGGGGAGAGGCACAGGAGTGTGGAGAGGGACAGGAGTGTGGAGAGAGACAGGAGTGTGGAGAGAGATTGGAGTGGGGAGAGGGACAGGTGTGTGGAGAGGGACAGGAGTGTGGAGAGGGACAGGAGTGTGGCAAGAGATTGGTGTGTGGAGAGAGACAGGAGTGTGGAGAGGGACAGGAGTGTGGAGAGGGACTGGAGTGGGGAGAGAGGCAGGAATGTGGAGAAAGATTGGAATCTGGAGAGAGATTGGAGTGGGGAGAGGGACAGGAGTGTGAAGAGAGATTGGAGTGTGGAGAGAGATTGGAGTGGGGAGAGGGACAGGAGTGTGGAGAGGGACAGGAGTGTGGAGAGAGACTGGAGTGTGGCGGGAGATTGGCGTGTGGAGAGAGATTGGAGTGTGGAGAGAGACTGGCGTGTGGAGAGAGATTGGAGTGTGGAGAGAGACTGGACTGTGGAGAGAGACAGGAGTGTGGAGTGAGACTGGAGTGTGGAGAGAGACAGGAGTGTGGAGAGAGACTGGAGTGTGGAGAGAGACTGGAGTGTGGAGAGAGACAGGAGTGTGGAGAGAGAAAGGAGTGTGGAGTGAGACTGGAGTGTGGACAGAGACAGGAGAGTGGAGAGAGACTGGAGTGTGGAGAGAGACTGGAGTGTGGAGAGAGACTGGAGTGTGGAGAGAGATTGGAGTGTAGAGAGAGACTGGAGTGTGGAGAGAGACTGGAGTTTCGAGAGAGATTGGAGTGTGGAGAGAGACTGGAGTGTGGAGATAGACTAATGTGTGGAGAGAGACTGGAGTGTGGAGAGAGACAGGAGTGTGGAGAGAGACAGGAGGGTGGAGAGAGATTGGAGTGGGGAGAGGGACAGGAGTGTGGAGAGAGACTAGAGTGTGGCGAGAGACAGGAGTGTGGAGAGGAACAGGAGTGTGGAGAGGGACAGGAGTGTGGAGAGAGACTGGAGTGTGGAGAGAGATTGGAGTGGGGAGAGGGACAGGAGTGTGGAGAGGGACAGGTGTGTGGAGAGGGACAGGAGTGTGGAGAGAGACAGGAGTGTGGAGAGAGATTGGAGTGGGGAGAGGGACAGGAGTGTGGAGAGGGACAGTTGTGTGGAGAGGGACAGGAGTGTGGAGAGAGACAGGAGTGTGGAGAGAGATTGGAGTGGGGAGAGGGACAGGAGTGTGGAGAGAGATTGGAGTGTGGAGAGAGATTGGAGTGGGGAGAGGGACAGGAGTGTGGAGAGGGACAGGTGAGTGGAGAGGGACAGGAGTGTGGAGAGAGACAGGAGTGTGGAGAGAGATTGGAGTGGGGAGAGGGACAGGAGTGGGGAGAGGGACAGGAGTGGGGAGAGAGATAGGAGTGTGGAGACAGACAGCAGTGTGGAGAGAGACAGGAGTGTGGAGAAAGACTGGAGTGTGGAGAGAGACTGGAGTGTGGCGAGAGATTGGAGTGTGGAGAGAGATTGGAGTGTGGAGAGAGACTGGAGTGTGGAGAGAGATTGGAGTGTGGTGAGAGACTGGAGTGTGGAGGGAGACAGGAGTGTGCAGAGAGACTGGAGTGTGGAGAGAGACAGGAGTGTGGAGAGAGACTGGAGTGTGGAGAGAGACAGGAGTGTGCAGAGAGACTGGAGTGTGGAGAGAGACTGGAGTGTGGAGAGAGACTGGAGTGTGGAGAGAGACAGGAGTGTGGAGACAGACTGGAGTGTGGAGAGAGTGAGGAGTGTGGAGAGAGACTGGAGTGTGGAGAGAGAAAGAAGTGTGGAGAGAGACTGGAGTCTGGAGGGAGACAGGAGTGTGGAGAGTGACAGGAGTGTGGAGATAGATTGGAGTGTGGAGAGAGACAGGAGTGTGGAGAGTGACAGGAGTGTGGAGAGGGACAGGAGTGGGGAGAGAGACAGGAATGTGGAGAGAGATTGGAGTGTGGAGAGAGATTGGAGTGGGGAGAGGGACAGGAGTGTGGAGAGGGACAGGAGTGTGGAGAGAGATTGGAGTGTGGAGAGAGATTGGAGTGGGGAGAGGGACAGGAGTGTGGAGAGGGACAGGTGAGTGGAGAGGGACAGGAGTGTGGAGAGAGACAGGAGTGTGGAGAGAGATTGGAGTGGGGAGAGGGACAGGAGTGGGGAGAGGGACAGGAGTGGGGAGAGAGATAGGAGTGTGGAGACAGACAGCAGTGTGGAGAGAGACAGGAGTGTGGAGAAAGACTGGAGTGTGGAGAGAGACTGGAGTGTGGCGAGAGATTGGAGTGTGGAGAGAGATTGGAGTGTGGAGAGAGACTGGAGTGTGGAGAGAGATTGGAGTGTGGTGAGAGACTGGAGTGTGGAGGGAGACAGGAGTGTGCAGAGAGACTGGAGTGTGGAGAGAGACAGGAGTGTGGAGAGAGACTGGAGTGTGGAGAGAGACAGGAGTGTGCAGAGAGACTGGAGTGTGGAGAGAGACTGGAGTGTGGAGAGAGACTGGAGTGTGGAGAGAGACAGGAGTGTGGAGACAGACTGGAGTGTGGAGAGAGTGAGGAGTGTGGAGAGAGACTGGAGTGTGGAGAGAGAAAGAAGTGTGGAGAGAGACTGGAGTCTGGAGGGAGACAGGAGTGTGGAGAGTGACAGGAGTGTGGAGATAGATTGGAGTGTGGAGAGAGACAGGAGTGTGGAGAGTGAAAGGAGTGTGGAGAGGGACAGGAGTGGGGAGAGAGACAGGAATGTGGAGAGAGATTGGAGTGTGGAGAGAGATTGGAGTGGGGAGAGGGACAGGAGTGTGGAGAGGGACAGGAGTGTGGAGAGAGATTGGAGTGTGGAGAGAGATTGGAGTGGGGAGAGGGACAGGAGTGTGGAGAGGGACAGGAGTGTGGAGAGAGACTGGAGTGTGGAGAGAGAATGGAGTGTGGCGACAGATTGGATTGTGGAGAGGGACAGGAGTGGGGAGAGAGACTGGAGTGTGGAGAGAGACAGGAGTGTGGAGAGGAACAGCAGTGTGGAGAGAGATTGGAGTGGGGAGAGGGACAGGAGTGTGGAGAGAGACTGGAGTGTGGAGAGAGACAGGAGTGTGGAGAGGGACAGGAGTGTGGAGAGGGACAGGAGTGTGGAGAGAGACAGGAGTGTGGAGAGAGACAGGAGTGTGGAGAGGGACAGGAGTGTGGAGAGAGATTGGAGTGGGGAGAGGGACAGGAGTGTGGAGAGGGACAGGAGTGTGGAGAGTGATAGGAGTGTGGAGAGAGACAGGACTGTGGAGAGGGACAGGAGTGTGGAGAGGGACAGGAGTGGGGAGAGGGACAGGAGTGTCGAGAGAGATTGGAGTGTGGAGAGAGATTGGAGTGGGGAGAGGGACAGGAGAGTGGAGAGAGACTGGAGTGTGGAGAGAGACAGGAGTGTGCAGAGAGACTGGAATGTGGAGAGAGACAGGAGTGTGGAGAGAGACTGGAGTGTGGAGAGAGACAGGAGTGTGGAGAGTGACTGGAGTGTGGAGAGAGACAGGAATGTGGAAAGAGACTGGAGTGTGGAGAGAGACTGGAGAGTGGAGAGAGATTGGTGTGTGGAGAGAGACTGGAGTGTGGAGAGAGACTGGAGTGTGGAGAGAGACTGGAGTGTGGAGAGAGACAGGAGTGTGGAGAGAGACAGGAGTGTGGAGAGAGATTGGAGTGGGGAGAGGGACAGGAGTGTGGAGAGAGATTGGAGTGTGGAGAGAGATTGGAGTGGGGAGAGGGACAGGAGTGTGGAGAGGGACAGGTGAGTGGAGAGGGACAGGAGTGTGGAGAGAGACAGGAGTGTGGAGAGAGATTGGAGTGGGGAGAGGGACAGGAGTGGGGAGAGGGACAGGAGTGGGGAGAGAGATAGGAGTGTGGAGACAGACAGCAGTGTGGAGAGAGACAGGAGTGTGGAGAAAGACTGGAGTGTGGAGAGAGACTGGAGTGTGGCGAGAGATTGGAGTGTGGAGAGAGATTGGAGTGTGGAGAGAGACTGGAGTGTGGAGAGAGATTGGAGTGTGGTGAGAGACTGGAGTGTGGAGGGAGACAGGAGTGTGCAGAGAGACTGGAGTGTGGAGAGAGACAGGAGTGTGGAGAGAGACTGGAGTGTGGAGAGAGACAGGAGTGTGCAGAGAGACTGGAGTGTGCAGAGAGACTGGAGTGTGGAGAGAGACTGGAGTGTGGAGAGAGACTGGAGTGTGGAGAGAGACAGGAGTGTGGAGACAGACTGGAGTGTGGAGAGAGTGAGGAGTGGGGAGAGAGACTGGAGTGTGGAGAGAGAAAGAAGTGTGGAGAGAGACTGGAGTCTGGAGGGAGACAGGAGTGTGGAGAGTGACAGGAGTGTGGAGATAGATTGGAGTGTGGAGAGAGACAGGAGTGTGGAGAGGGACAGGAGTGTGGAGAGGGACAGGAGTGGGGAGAGAGACAGGAATGTGGAGAGAGATTGGAGTGTGGAGAGAGATTGGAGTGGGGAGAGGGACAGGAGTGTGGAGAGGGACAGGAGTGTGGAGAGAGACTGGAGTGTGGAGAGAGAACGGAGTGTGGCGACAGATTGGATTGTGGAGAGGGACAGGAGTGGGGAGAGAGACTGGAGTGTGGAGAGAGACAGGAGTGTGGAGAGGAACAGCAGTGTGGAGAGAGATTGGAGTGGGGAGAGGGACAGGAGTGTGGAGAGAGACTGGAGTGTGGAGAGAGACAGGAGTGTGGAGAGGGACAGGAGTGTGGAGAGGGACAGGAGTGTGGAGAGAGACAGGAGTGTGGAGAGAGACAGGAGTGTGGAGAGGGACAGGAGTGTGGAGAGAGATTGGAGTGGGGAGAGGGACAGGAGTGTGGAGAGGGACAGGAGTGTGGAGAGTGATAGGAGTGTGGAGAGAGACAGGACTGTGGAGAGGGACAGGAGTGTGGAGAGGGACAGGAGTGGGGAGAGGGACAGGAGTGTCGAGAGAGATTGGAGTGTGGAGAGAGATTGGAGTGGGGAGAGGGACAGGAGTGTGGAGAGAGACTGGAGTGTGGAGAGAGACAGGAGTGTGCAGAGAGACTGGAGTGTGGAGAGAGACAGGAGTGTGGAGAGAGACTGGAGTGTGGAGAGAGACAGGAGTGTGGAGAGTGACTGGAGTGTGGAGAGAGACAGGAATGTGGAAAGAGACTGGAGTGTGGAGAGAGACTGGAGTGTGGAGAGAGATTGGTGTGTGGAGAGAGACTGGAGTGTGGAGAGAGACTGGAGTGTGGAGAGAGACTGGAGTGTGGAGAGAGACAGGAGTGTGGAGAGAGAATGGAGTGTGGAGAGAGACAGGAGTGTGGAGAGAGATTGGAGTTTGGAGAGGGACAGCAGTGTGGAGAGAGATTGGAGTGTGAAGAGAGTTTGGAGTGTGGAGAGGGACAGGAGTGTGGAGAGAGACAGGAGTGTGGAGAGGGAGAGGAGTGTAGAGAGAGACTGGAGTGTGGAGAGAGACTGGAGTTTCGAGAGAGATTGGAGTGTGGAGAGAGACTGGAGTGTGGAGATAGACTAGTGTGTGGAGAGAGACTGGAGTGTGGAGAGAGACAGGAGTGTGGAGAGAGACAGGAGGGTGGAGAGAGATTGGAGTGGGGAGAGGGACAGGAGTGTGGAGAGAGACTAGAGTGTGGCGAGAGACAGGAGTGTGGAGAGGAACAGGAGTGTGGAGAGGGACAGGAGTGTGGAGAGAGACTGCAGTGTGGAGAGAAACAGGAGTGTGGAGAGGGACAGGAGTGTGGAGAGAGATTGGAGTGTGGAGAGAGATTGGAGTGGGGAGAGGGACAGGAGTGTGGAGAGGGACAGGTGTGTGGAGAGGGACAGGTGTGTGGAGAGGGACAGGAGTGTGGAGAGAGACAGGAGTGTGGAGAGAGATTGGAGTGGGGAGAGGGACAGGAGTGGGGAGAGGGACAGGAGTGGGGAGAGGGACAGGAGTGGGGAGAGAGATAGGAGTGTGGAGACAGACAGCAGTGTGGAGAGAGACAGGAGTGTGGAGAAAGACTGGAGTGTGGAGAGAGACTGGAGTGTGGCGAGAGATTGGAGTGTGGAGAGAGATTGGAGTGTGGAGAGAGACTGGAGTGTGGAGAGAGATTGGAGTGTGGTGAGAGACTGGAGTGTGGAGGGAGACAGGAGTATGCAGAGAGACTGGAGTGTGGAGAGAGACTGGAGTGTGGAGAGAGACTGGAGTGTGGAGAGAGACAGGAGTGTGCAGACAGACTGGAGTGTGGAGAGAGACGGGAGTGTGGAGAGAGACTGGAGTGTGGAGAGAGACAGGAGTGTGGAGACAGACTGGAGTGTGGAGAGAGACAGGAGTGTGGAGAGAGACTGGAGTGTGGAGAGAGAAAGGAGTGTGGAGAGAGACTGGAGTCTGGAGGGAGACAGGAGTGTGGAGAGTGACAGGAGTGTGGAGATAGATTGGAGTGTGGAGAGAGACAGGAGTGTGGAGAGGGACAGGAGTGTGGAGAGGGACAGGAGTGGGGAGAGAGACAGGAATGTGGAGAGAGATTGGAGTGTGGAGAGAGATTGGAGTGGGGAGAGGGACAGGAGTTTGGAGAGGGACAGGAGTGTGGAGAGAGACTGGAGTGTGGAGAGAGAATGGAGTGTGGCGACAGATTGGATTGTGGAGAGGGACAGGAGTGGGGAGAGGAACAGCAGTGTGGAGAGAGATTGGAGTGGGGAGAGGGACAGGAGTGTGGAGAGAGACTGGAGTGTGGAGAGGGACAGGAGTGTGGAGAGGGACAGGAGTGTGGAGAGAGACAGGAGTGTGGAGAGAGACAGGAGTGTGGAGAGGGACAGGAGTGTGGAGAGAGATTGGAGTGGGGAGAGGGACAGGAGTGTGGAGAGGGACAGGAGTGTGGAGAGTGATAGGAGTGTGGAGAGAGACAGGACTGTGGAGAGGGACAGGAGTGTGGAGAGGGACAGGAGTGGGGAGAGGGACAGGAGTGTCGAGAGAGATTGGAGTGTGGAGAGAGATTGGAGTGGGGAGAGGGACAGGAGTGTGGAGAGAGACTGGAGTGTGGAGAGAGACAGGAGTGTGCAGAGAGACTGGAGTGTGGAGAGAGACAGGAGTGTGGAGAGTGACTGGAGTGTGGAGAGAGACAGGAGTGTGGAAAGAGACTGGAGTGTGGAGAGAGACTGGAGAGTGGAGAGAGATTGGAGTGTGGAGAGAGAAAGGAGTGTGGAGAGAGACTGGAGTCTGGAGGGAGACAGGAGTGTGGAGAGTGACAGGAGTATGGAGATAGATTGGAGTGTGGAGAGAGACAGGAGTGTGGAGAGGGACAGGAGTGTGGAGAGGGACAGGAGTGGGGAGAGAGACAGGCATGTGGAGAGAGATTGGAGTGTGCAGAGAGATTGGAGTGGGGAGAGGGACAGGAGTTTGGAGAGGGACAGGAGTGTGGAGAGAGACTGGAGTGTGGAGAGAGAATGGAGTGTGTCGACAGATTGGATTGTGGAGAGGGACAGGAGTGGATAGAGAGACTGGAGTGTGGAGAGAGACAGGAGTGTGGAGAGGAACAGCAGTGTGGAGAGAGATTGGAGTGGGGAGAGGGACAGGAGTGTGGAGAGAGACTGGAGTGTGGAGAGAGACAGGAGTGTGGAGAGGGACAGTAGTGTGGAGAGGGACAGGAGTGTGGAGAGAGACAGGAGTGTGGAGAGAGACAGGAGTGTGGAGAGGGACAGGAGTGTGGAGAGAGATTGGAGTGGGGAGAGGGACAGGAGTGTGGAGAGGGACAGGAGTGTGGAGAGTGATAGGAGTGTGGAGAGAGACAGGACTGTGGAGAGGGACAGGAGTGTGGAGAGGGACAGGAGTGGGGAGAGGGACAGGAGTGTCGAGAGAGATTGGAGTGTGGAGAGAGACTGGAGTGTGGAGAGAGACAGGAGTGTGCAGAGAGACTGGAGTGTGGAGAGAGACAGGAGTGTGGAGAGAGACTGGAGTGTGGAGAGAGACAGGAGTGTGGAGAGTGACTGGAGTGTGGAGAGAGACAGGAGTGTGGAAAGAGACTGGAGTGTGGAGAGAGACTGGAGTGTGGAGAGAGATTGGTGTGTGGAGAGAGACTGGTGTGTGGAGAGAGACTGGAGTGTGGAGAGAGACTGGAGTGTGGAGAGAGACAGGAGTGTGGAGAGAGAATGGAGTGTGGAGAGAGACAGGAGTGTGGAGAGAGATTGGAGTTTGGAGAGGTACAGCAGTGTGGAGAGAGATTGGAGTGTGGAGAGAGTTTGGAGTGTGGAGAGGGACAGGAGTGTGGAGAGAGACAGGAGTGTGGAGAGGGACAGGAGTGTGGAGAGAGACTGGAGTGTGGAGAGAGATTGGAGTGTGGAGAGAGACAGGAGTGTGGAGAGAGACTGGAGTGTGGAGAGAGACTGGAGTGTGGAAAGAGACTGGAGTGTGGAGAGAGACTGGAGTGTGGAGAGAGATTGGTGTGTGGAGAGAGACTGGTGTGTGGAGAGAGACTGGAGTGTGGAGAGAGACTGGAGTGTGGAGAGAGACAGGAGTGTGGAGAGAGAATGGAGTGTGGAGAGAGACAGGAGTGTGGAGAGAGATTGGAGTTTGGAGAGGTACAGCAGTGTGGAGAGAGATTGGAGTGTGGAGAGAGTTTGGAGTGTGGAGAGGGACAGGAGTGTGGAGAGAGACAGGAGTGTGGAGAGGGACAGGAGTGTGGAGAGAGACTGGAGTGTGGAGAGAGATTGGAGTGTAGAGAGAGACTGGAGTGTAGAGAGAGACTGGAGTTTCGAGAGAGATTGGAGTGTGGAGAGAGACAGGAGTGTGGAGAGAGACAGGAGGGTGGAGAGAGATTGGAGTGGGGAGAGGGACAGGAGTGTGGAGAGAGACTAGAGTGTTGCGAGAGACAGGAGTGTGGAGAGGAACAGGAGTGTGGAGAGGGACAGGAGTGTGGAGAGAGACTGGAGTGTGGAGAGAAACAGGAGTGTGGAGAGGGACAGGAGTGTGGAGAGAGATTGGAGTGTGGAGAGAGATTGGAGTGGGGAGAGGGACAGGAGTGTGGAGAGGGACAGGTGTGTGGAGAGGGACAGGAGTGTGGAGAGAGACAGGAGTGTGGAGAGAGATTGGAGTGGAGAGAGGGACAGGAGTGGGGAGAGGGACAGGAGTGGG
Organism: Heterodontus francisci; assembly: GCF_036365525.1. Lineage (NCBI taxonomy): Eukaryota > Metazoa > Chordata > Chondrichthyes > Heterodontiformes > Heterodontidae > Heterodontus > Heterodontus francisci. The sequence goes on along the minus strand of NC_090408.1, from coordinate 11,975,135 downwards.
GAGAGGGACAGGAGTGGGGAGAGAGATAGGAGTGTGGAGACAGACAGCAGTGTGGAGAGAGACAGGAGTGTGGAGAAAGACTGGAGTGTGGAGAGAGACTGGAGTGTGGCGAGAGATTGGAGTGTGGAGAGAGATTGGAGTGGGGAGAGAGACTGGAGTGTGGAGAGAGATTGGAGTGTGGTGAGAGACTGGAGTGTGGAGGGAGACAGGAGTGTGCAGAGAGACTGGAGTGTGGAGAGAGACAGGAGTGTGGAGAGAGACTGGAGTGTGGAGAGAGACTGGAGTGTGGAGAGAGACAGGAGTGTGCAGAGAGACTGGAGTGTGGAGAGAGACTGGAGTGTGGAGAGAGACTGGAGTGTGGAGAGAGACAGGAGTGTGGAGACAGACTGGAGTGTGGAGAGAGACAGGAGTGTGGAGAGAGACTGGAGTGTGGAGAGAGAAAGGAGTGTGGAGAGAGACTGGAGTGTGGAGATAGATTGGAGTGTGGAGAGAGACAGGAGTGTGGAGAGGGACATGAGTGTGGAGAGGGACAGGAGTGTGGAGAGGGACAGGAGTGGGGAGAGAGACAGGAATGTGGAGAGAGATTGGAGTGTGGAGAGAGATTGGAGTGGGGAGAGGGACAGGAGTGTGGAGAGGGACAGGAGTGTGGAGAGAGACTGGAGTGTGGAGAGAGAATGGAGTGTGGCGACAGATTGGATTGTGGAGAGGGACTGGAGTGGGGAGAGAGACTGGAGTGTGGAGAGAGACAGGAGTGTGGAGAGGAACAGCAGTTTGGAGAGAGATTGGAGTGGGGAGAGGGACAGGAGTGTGGAGAGAGACTGGAGTGTGGAGAGAGACAGGAGTGTGGAGAGGGACAGGAGTGTGGAGAGAGACAGGCGTGTGGAGAGAGACAGGAGTGTGGAGAGGGACAGGAGTGTGGAGAGAGATTGGAGTGGGGAGAGGGACAGGAGTGTGGAGAGGGACAGGAGTGTGGAGAGTGATAGGAGTGTGGAGAGAGACAGGACTGTGGAGAGGGACAGGAGTGTGGAGAGGGACAGGAGTGGGGAGAGGGACAGGAGTGTCGAGAGAGATTGGAGTGTGGAGAGAGTTTGGAGTGGGGAGAGGGACAGGAGTGTGGAGAGAGACTGGAGTGTGGAGAGAGACAGGAGTGTGCAGAGAGACTGGAGTGTGGAGAGAGACAGGAGTGTGGAGAGTGACTGGAGTGTGGAGAGAGATTGGTGTGTGGAGAGAGACTGGAGTGTGGAGAGAGACTGGAGTGTGGAGAGAGACTGGAGTGTGGAGAGAGACAGGAGTGTGGAGAGAGAATGGAGTGTGGAGAGAGACAGGAGTGTGGAGAGAGATTGGAGTTTGGAGAGGGACAGCAGTGTGGAGAGAGATTGGAGTGTGGAGAGAGTTTGGAGTGTGGAGAGGGACAGGAGTGTGGAGAGAGACAGGAGTGTGGAGAGGGACAGGAGTGTGGAGAGAGATTGGAGTGTGGAGAGAGATTGGAGTGTGGAGAGGGACAGGAGTGTGGAGGGAGACAGGAGTGTGGAGAGAGACTGGAGTGTGGAGAGACAGAGGGGTGTGGAGAGAGACTGGAGTGTGGAGAGAGACTGGAGTGTGGAGAGAGATTGGAGTGTGGAGAGAGACAGGAGTGTGGAGAGAGATTGGAGTGTGGAGAGAAACTGGAGTGTGGAGGGAGACAGGAGTGTGGAGGGAGACAGGAGTGTGGAGAGAGACTGGAGTGTGGAGAGAGACAGGAGTGTGGCGAGAGATTGGAGTGTGGAGAGAGATTGGAGTGTGGAGAGAGACAGGAGTGTGGAGAGAGACTGGAGTGTGAAGAGTAACTGGAGTTGGGAGAGAGAGAGGAGTGGGGAGAGAGACTGGAGTGTGGAGAGAGATTGGAGTGTGGAGAGAGATTGGAGTGTGGAGAGAGACAGGAGTGTGGAGAGTGATTGGAGTTGGGAGAGAGAGAGGAGTGGGGAGAGAGACTGGAGTGTGGAGAGAGATTGGAGTGTGGAGAGAGATTGGAGTGTGGAGAGGGACAGGAGTGTGGAGAGACACTGAAGTATGGAGAGGGACAGGAGTGTGGAGAGAGATTGGAGTGTGGAGAGGGAATAGAGTGTGGAGAGAGACACGAGTGTGGAGAGGGACAGGAGTGTGGAGAGAGATTGGAGTGTGGAGAGAGATTGGAGTGTGGAGAGGGACAGGAGTGTGGAGAGGGACAGGAGTGTGGAGAGAGACAGGAGTGTGGAGAGGGACAGGAGTGTGGAGGGAGATTGGAGTGTGGAGAGAGATTGGAGTGTGGAGAGGGACAGGAGTGTGGAGAGAAACAGGAGTGTGGAGAGTGACAGGAGTGTGGAGAGAGACAGGAGTGTGGAAAGAGACTGGAGTGTGGAGAGAGACTGGAGTGTGGAGAGAGATTGGTGTGTGGAGAGAGACTGGAGTGTGGAGAGAGACTGGAGTGTGGAGAGAGACTGGAGTGTGGAGAGAGACAGGAGTGTGGAGAGAGAATGGAGTGTGGAGAGAGATTGGAGTGTGGAGAGAGACAGGAGTGTGGAGAGGGACAGGAGTGTGGAGAGAGACAGGAGTGTGGAGAGAGACTGGAGTGTGGAGAGACAGAGGGGTGTGGAGAGAGACTGGAGTGTGGAGAGAGACTGGAGTGTGGAGAGAGATTGGAGTGTGGAGAGAGATTGGAGTGTGGAGAGGGACAGGAGTGTGGAGAGAGACAGGAGTGTGGAGAGAGACTGGAGTGTGGAGAGACAGAGGGGTGTGGAGAGAGACTGGAGTGTGGAGAGAGACTGGAGTGTGGAGAGAGATTGGAGTGTGGAGAGAGACAGGAGTGTGGAGAGAGATTGGAGTGTGGAGAGAGACTGGAGTGTGGAGGGAGACAGGAGTGTGGAGAGAGACTGGAGTGTGGAGAGAGACAGGAGTGTGACGAGAGATTGGAGTGTGGAGAGAGATTGGAGTGTGGAGAGAGACAGGAGTTTGGAGAGAGACTGGAGTGTGAAGAGTGATTGGAGTTGGGAGAGAGAGAGGAGTGGGGAGAGAGACTGGAGTGTGGAGAGAGATTGGAGTGTGGAGAGAGATTGGAGTGTGGTGAGAGACAGGAGTGTGGAGAGTGATTGGAGTTGGGAGAGAGAGAGGAGTGGGGAGAGAGACTGGAGTGTGGAGAGAGATTGGAGTGTGGAGAGAGATTGGAGTGTGGAGAGGGACAGGAGTGTGGAGAGACACTGAAGTATGGAGAGGGACAGGAGTGTGGAGAGAGATTGGAGTGTGGAGAGGGAATAGAGTGTGGAGAGAGACACGAGTGTGGAGAGGGACAGGAGTGTGGAGAGAGATTGGAGTGTGGAGAGAGTTTGGAGTGTGGAGAGGGAATAGAGTGTGGAGAGAGACTGGAGTGTGGAGAGAGATTGGAGTGTGGAGAGAGATTGGAGTGTGGAGAGGGACAGGAGTGTGGAGAGACACTGAAGTATGGAGAGGGACAGGAGTGTGGAGAGAGATTGGAGTGTGGAGAGGGAATAGAGTGTGGAGAGAGACACGAGTGTGGAGAGGGACAGGAGTGTGGAGAGAGATTGGAGTGTGGAGAGAGTTTGGAGTGTGGAGAGGGACAGGAGTGTGGAGAGAGACAGGAGTGTGGATAGGGACAGGAGTGTGGAGGGAGATTGGAGTGTGGAGAGAGATTGGAGTGTGGAGAGGGACAGGAGTGTGGAGAGAGACAGGAGTGTGGAGAGTGACTGGAGTGTGGAGAGAGACAGGAGTGTGGAAAGAGACTGGAGTGTGGAGAGAGACTGGAGTGTGGAGAGAGATTGGTGTGTGGAGAGAGACTGGAGTGTGGAGAGAGACTGGAGTGTGGAGAGAGACTGGAGTGTGGAGAGAGACAGGAGTGTGGAGAGAGAATGGAGTGTGGAGAGAGACAGGAGTGTGGCGAGAGATTGGAGTGTGGAGAGGGACAGCAGTGTGGAGAGAGATTGGAGTGTGGAGAGAGATTGGAGTGTGGAGAGGGACAGGAGTGTGGAGAGAGACAGGAGTGTGGAGAGAGACTGGAGTGTGGAGAGAGACAGGGGTGTGGAGAGAGACTGGAGTGTGGAGAGAGACTGGAGTGTGGAGAGAGATTGGAGTGTGGAGAGAGACAGGAATGTGGAGAGAGATTGGAGTGTGGAGAGAGACTGGAGTGTGGAGGGAGACAGGAGTGTGGAGAGAGACTGGAGTGTGGTGAGAGACAGGAGTGTGGCGAGAGATTGGAGTGTGGAGAGAGATTGGAGTGTGGAGAGAGACAGGAGTGTGGAGAGAGACTGGAGTGTGAAGAGAGACAGGAGTGTGGCGAGAGATTGGAGTGTGGAGAGAGATTGGAGTGTGGAGAGAGACAGGAGTGTGGAGAGAGACTGGAGTGTGAAGAGAGACAGGTGTGTGCAGAGAGACTGGAGTGTGGAGAGAGATTGGAGTGTGGAGAGAGATTGGAGTGTGGAGAGAGACAGGAGTGTGGAGAGTGATTGGAGTTGGGAGAGAGAGAGGAGTGGGGAGAGAGACTGGAGTGTGGAGAGAGATTGGAGTGTGGAGAGAGATTGGAGTGTGGAGAGGGACAGGAGTGTGGAGAGACACTGAAGTATGGAGAGGGACAGGAGTGTGGAGAGAGATTGGAGTGTGGAGAGGGAATAGAGTGTGGAGAGAGACACGAGTGTGGAGAGGGACAGGAGTGTGGAGAGAGATTGGAGTGTGGAGATAGATTGGAGTGTGGAGAGGGACAGGAGTGTGGAGAGGGACAGGAGTGTGGAGAGAGATTGGAGTGTGGAGAGGGACATGAGTGTGGAGAGGGGCAGGAGTGTGTCGAGGGACACCAGTGGGCAGAGATACAGGAGGGTGGAGAGAGACTGGAGTGTGAAAAGAAACAGGAGTGTGGAGAGAGACTGGAGTGTCGAGAGAGACTGGAGTGTGAAAACAAACAGGAGTGTGGAGTGCCACTGGAGTGTGGAGAGAGACTGGAGTGTAGAGAGAGACTGGAGTGTGAAAAGAAACAGGAGTGTGGAGGGCGACTGGAGTGTGGTGAGAGACTGGAGTGTGGACAGATACTGGAGTGGGGAGAGAGACTGGAGTGTGAAAAGAAACAGGAGTGGGGAGAGCGACTGGAGTGTGGAGAGAGACTGGAGTGGGGAGAGAGACAGGAATGGGAAGAGAGACAGGATTGTGGAGAGAGACTGGAGTGTGGAGAGAGAATGGAGTGTGGAAAGAGACTGGAGTGCGGAGAGAGACTGGAGTGGGGAGAGAGACTGGAGTGTGGAGAGAGACTGGAGTGGGGAGAGACTGGAGTGAGGAGAGAGACTGGAATGGGGACAGAGACTGGAGTGGGGAGAGTGACTGGAGTGGGGAGAGAGACTGGAGTGTGGAGAGAGATTGGAGTGGGGAGAGAGACTGGAGTGTGGAGAGAGACTGGAGTGGGGGGAGAGACTGGAGTGTGGAGAGAGACTGGAGTGGGGAGAGACTGGAGTGAGGAGAGAGACTGGAATGGGGACAGAGACTGGAGTGGGGAGAGTGACTGGAGTGGGGAGAGAGACAGGAATAGGAAGAGAGACAGGATTGTGGAGAGAGACTGGAGTGTGGAAAGAGACTGGAGTGTGGAGAGAGACTGGAGTGGGGAGAGAGACTGGAGTGTGGAGAGAGACTGGAGTGGGGAGAGACTGGAGTGAGGAGAGAGACTGGAATGGGGACAGAGACTGGAGTGGGGAGAGAGACAGGAATGGGAAGAGAGACAGGATTGTGGAGAGAGACTGGAGTGTGGAGAGAGACTGGAGTGGGGAGAGAGACAGGAATGGGAAGAGTGATTGGAGTTGGGAGAGAGAGAGGAGTGGGGAGAGAGACTGGAGTGTGGAGAGAGATTTGTGTGTGGAGAGAGACTGGAGTGTGGAGAGAGACTGGAGTGTGGAGAGAGACAGGAGTGTGGAGAGAGAATGGAGTGTGGAGAGAGACAGGAGTGTGGCGAGAGATTGGAGTGTGGAGAGGGACAGCAGTGTGGAGAGAGATTGGAGTGTGGAGAGAGATTGGAGTGTGGAGAGGGACAGGAGTGTGGAGAGAGACAGGAGTTTGGAGAGGGACAGGAGTGTGGAGAGAGATTGGAGTGTGGAGAGAGATTGGAGTGTGGAGAGGGACAGGAGTGTGGAGAGAGACAGGAGTGTGGAGAGAGACTGGAGTGTGGAGAGAGACAGGTGTGTGGAGAGAGACTGGAGTGTGGTGAGAGACTGGAGTGTGGAGAGAGATTGGAGTGTGGAGAGAGACAGGAATGTGGAGAGAGATTGGAGTGTGGAGAGAGACTGGAGTGTGGAGAGAGACAGGAGTGTGGCGAGAGATTGGAGTGTGGAGAGAGATTGGAGTGTGGAGAGAGACAGGAGTGTGGAGAGAGACTGGAGTGTGAAGAGAGACAGGTGTGTGCAGAGAGACTGGAGTGTGGAGAGAGATTGGAGTGTGGAGAGAGATTGGAGTGTGGAGAGAGACAGGAGTGTGGAGAGTGATTGGAGTTGGGAGAGAGAGAGGAGTGGGGAGAGAGACTGGAGTGTGGAGAGAGATTGGAGTGTGGAGAGAGATTGGAGTGTGGAGAGGGACAGGAGTGTGGAGAGACACTGAAGTATGGAGAGGGACAGGAGTGTGGAGAGAGATTGGAGTGTGGAGAGGCAATAGAGTGTGGAGAGAGACACGAGTGTGGAGAGGGACAGGAGTGTGGAGAGAGATTGGAGTGTGGAGATAGATTGGAGTGTGGAGAGGGACAGGAGTGTGGAGAGAGACAGGAGTGTGGAGAGGGACAGGAGTGTGGAGAGAGATTGGAGTGTGGAGAGGGACAGGAGTGTGGAGAGGGGCAGGAGTGTGTCGAGGGACACCAGTGGGCAGAGATACAGGAGGGTGGAGAGAGACTGCAGTGTGAAAAGAAACAGGAGTGTGGAGAGAGACTGGAGTGTGGAGAGAGACTGGAGTGTGAAAACAAACAGGAGTGTGGAGTGCCACTGGAGTGTGGAGAGAGACTGGAGTGTAGAGAGAGACTGGAGTGTGAAAAGAAACAGGAGTGTGGAGGGCGACTGGAGTGTGGTGAGAGACTGGAGTGTGGACAGATACTGGAGTGGGGAGAGAGACTGGAGTGTGAAAAGAAACAGGAGTGGGGAGAGCGACTGGAGTGTGGAGAGAGACTGGAGTGTGGAGATAGATTGGAGTGTGGAGAGGGACAGGAGTGTGGAGAGGGACAGGAGTGTGGAGAGAGATTGGAGTGTGGAGAGGGACATGAGTGTGGAGAGGGGCAGGAGTGTGTCGAGGGACACCAGTGGGCAGAGATACAGGAGGGTGGAGAGAGACTGGAGTGTGAAAAGAAACAGGAGTGTGGAGAGAGACTGGAGTGTCGAGAGAGACTGGAGTGTGAAAACAAACAGGAGTGTGGAGTGCCACTGGAGTGTGGAGAGAGACTGGAGTGTAGAGAGAGACTGGAGTGTGAAAAGAAACAGGAGTGTGGAGGGCGACTGGAGTGTGGTGAGAGACTGGAGTGTGGACAGATACTGGAGTGGGGAGAGAGACTGGAGTGTGAAAAGAAACAGGAGTGGGGAGAGCGACTGGAGTGTGGAGAGAGACAGGAATGGGAAGAGAGACAGGATTGTGGAGAGAGACTGGAGTGTCGAGAGAGACTGGAGTGTGAAAACAAACAGGAGTGTGGAGTGCCACTGGAGTGTGGAGAGAGACTGGAGTGTAGAGAGAGACTGGAGTGTGAAAAGAAACAGGAGTGTGGAGGGCGACTGGAGTGTGGTGAGAGACTGGAGTGTGGACAGATACTGGAGTGGGGAGAGAGACTGGAGTGTGAAAAGAAACAGGAGTGGGGAGAGCGACTGGAGTGGGGAGAGAGACAGGAATGGGAAGAGAGACAGGATTGTGGAGAGAGACTGGAGTGTGGAGAGAGAATGGAGTGTGGAAAGAGACTGGAGTGCGGAGAGAGACTGGAGTGGGGAGAGAGACTGGAGTGTGGAGAGAGACTGGAGTGGGGAGAGACTGGAGTGAGGAGAGAGACTGGAATGGGGACAGAGACTGGAGTGGGGAGAGTGACTGGAGTGGGGAGAGAGACAGGAATGGGAAGAGAGACAGGATTGTGGAGAGAGACTGGAGTGTGGAGAGAGACTGGAGTGGGGAGAGAGACAGGAGTGTGGAGAGAGACTGGAGTGTGGGGAGAGACTGGAGTGAGGAGAGAGACTGGAATGGGGACAGAGACTGTCTGGTGAGGGGAAAACCCCACTGATATTAACATGTATGGACTGGTAATCCAGTGTACTGTTTGGCACTCAAACTCAACGTGATTTACCATGGCTTTTGTTGCTCTCAAATAAAAATGTCTGCAAAGTCTAATTAAATGTGCCCATTGAAATGATTAGTTGCACTTCATTTCATCTGAGAGTTCTATAATAAAGTAATTAAAACTCCTCCTATGAACTTATAATTACATTTTGTGAATTAATTATCCATACAGTTCCATAATTTTGATATATAAACTTGAAGATGCAGGCTCTGCCCGAACCCTCTGCCGATATAGCACGTAGGCTGAAAAGTCACTGCTTAAGGAATCAGTCATGTTTGTTGTATGGTGATTTTATTTTTAATGACCCATCGCAAATTAAATAATCTGGGTGATCTGTATTTAAAAGCTTCAAATAGTGAATATAATTTTCCTGTTGGACAGGGTTAGGACTATCGTCTTAGATATACAGCAGGGTAGAGAGGCAGTGGTTCTTAGATGTACATTGTTGAGGGTTGGAACCAGTGTCAAATGGACAGTGGATAGTGCTGGGAAAAGAATAATTCAGATAGACTTGATTGGCCAAAACAACCTTTTTCTCTCTCCATATCTTCTTACATTCCTCTGATTAATTAATTAACTTAACCTACTCTGAACAATTAACTTTAAATGGTTGCATTCAAATCATCAGTCCGACTCATTTCATAGAATCATGGAAACATACAGCACAGGAGGAGGCCATTCAGTCCATTGTGCCTATGTCAGCTCTTTCAAAGAGCTAGTCTGCCAAATGCTAGCTTTTTAAGTATATTTCCAATTCCCCTTTCCTCAATTCCTCTGTGAGACAGGACCTCTCTTTTCTACTCATTTTATTATTTTGTTTTTGTTGATGTTGTTGACAACGAGACCCGCCATTCAATGTACTTCCTGTGTCAGAGTCTTTGTATAAGAGAGTCATTGAATTAAAGGATTATGATCATGTTAGAAACTGACAATTACATAATCAAACCTCAATGACTGATACTTTTCTGCCATTTTGGTGTCTCTTTTCCATGCTGCATTCCTGGACTTATCCGTCAGCATTACTAGAGCTCTGTTGAGTGCCACTGCTGACCATCGCCAGCCATTGGTGATAGAAGTTCTTCAGTAAATGGTGGGGGAGGGGGGGATGGGGGAGGGGGTGGGTGATGACAGGTGGGCCTGGAGTCTCCACTGAATTACTGCTTTGTGCCATTCTGACATTCTACCTTGATAGTTGCCATTCTGGAAGTCACCAATGTCCTAAGAAGCTGTCCCCGCACCAATCTGCAGTTCTGCCACAGTCTCCAGGGAGCTCTGCAAGTTGGGGAAAAACTTCCAGCAATATGTTACTGATGCAGTTAGTGGACAGTTCCCAATTCTTTGTCTGATTAATGCACCTGTGAAACATCTTGAGACATTTTACTACATTAAAGACGATATACAAATGCATGTTATTGTCTATTGTTGTAACTCACCTTATTGCCTTGATAAAGCAGCTATGGCCCTCTAGCTGATGATAGAAAGACCTCAGCGAGCTTAGTCCCTGCCATCAACCCCAAACTGTCAAAGTAATGTAGGATTCTATTGGTCAGGGCTGTTTGTATAATGAGCCAATTATATTATGTTCTGTTGATGTCATTCACATTTTGCACCACTTAGTCAGAAAACATAAGAACTTAAGAAATAGGGGCAGGGGTGGACCATTTGGCCCCTTGAGCCTGCTCCGCCATTCAATAGGATCATTGCTGATCTTTTACATCAATTCCACTTTGCTGTCCTATCCTCATATCCCATGATTCCTTTAGTACCCAAAAACCTATCGATCTCAGTCTTGAACATACACAGCAGCTGAGCATCCACAGCCCTCTGGGGTAGAAAATTCCAAAAGGATTCACAACACACTGAGTGAATAAATTTCTCCTCATCTCAGTCTGAAATGGCCAATGCTTTATCCTATGACTATGACCCCGAGTTCTCGACTCTCCAGCCAAGGGAAACAGCCTCTCAGCATCTTCCCTGCCAAGTCCTCTAAGAATTTTATACATTTCAATGAGATCACCTCTCATTCTTCTAAACCCCAGTGAATATAGGCCCAATCTACTGAATAAACGCACAGTACAACTGGTTTGAAGTCACCCACCTAATCAATTTTAACAAGAAATGGTTTGAGCGTCACCCTGGCTGTAGTATAACTATCGTCTCTGCAAAGGTATTGTTTCCAACTTTATTTTTACTGAATTTATGATTTAACTGTGAGTAAAAGCCCACAGTCCACTCATTGGGCTGAATCTTCTGTGCCCTCCGCCGATATCACAGAGCCACCATAATCGTCTGTGTGGCAGCTCATTTAAATAGCCGGGGCACCCACCCCCTCCCGATCACATGGAGCGGGCAAGCTCTCCATCCCGGGCAATGGCGTCAGCTGCCTGTGCACATGCACTGATGCCATTTTTAAAGGCCTGTCAGCCCTACCAGGAAGTTTAAATATTTAAAGGTACAGTAAATTTTAATAATTGAAGACATTTCTTCTGCCCCTCTTTCACCCCCCCCATAGCAATAAAATTAATTATTTGCCCTTTCCACCCCCCAAAATACTTACCTTGTCCATCTGACCTACCCCTACAAAACTGCACAAACTTTAACCTCCAACCCTTCCCACCATCCCCTACACCCATGACATTACTTTGACCCCATTTCCACCCCCCACCCCCCACCACCCACATAACCTCCACATTGATAAATGTGCTTCCTCCCCCCTCCCCACCAGTGTGGTGCCTCGGTCCCCCGGATGGGGATCTGAAGGCACGGGGGTGCCAGCCATCGGGCTGAAGATCGCAGCGGACATCAGGCGGCAACGTATCATGAATTCATTCATTTAAATTTATTCAAATGGGGGTCCCATCGCCGAGCGGTGTGGGGGTCACCATGAGGCCTCTCCGCCACCAGTATGATTGGGCCGGGCACTCCTGGCATCCCAGTGCATGGTGGCTGTCCCCGGAGGCATTTTCAAGCCTCCCCCGCCACGGGCCCCAACGCCCGGGGGAGAACAAAATCCAGCCCATTAATTTTGAATATTTCACTGGCAGCCCAAGAAGAATGAGCGGGACTCCTGTGTATGTGTTTCAATGGGCATTTACAACAACAATTTCGAGCAATTTTGTTTGGCAGTGCAGCCAATACCATATGGATCAACAAGGATAATTTCAGTCAAAAGTCAGAGCTGATAAATATGATTGCAGTAAAAAAGTAATTTAGAGAATGGCTTTTTGGCAGCAGGACCATGCTGTAAGAAGGCTTTAGTTTGATTTTGTTTTCACATCCAGTAAACCGACTCTTTTTTAAACTATCTTTCCTGTTGTATGAGATGGCTGAGGAAATTGGTTACACTGTTGTGCTCCGTTCTTAAAATCAGAAACACATAGCAGGCTAATCAGAATGTAAAAGACTAAGAATGGTTAATATTTTGCATTCATCAGGAGCAGTCCGAATCTTGTCACAGTCGTTACCCAAAATATTGTAACGACTGATCTGTAGTTCCATCATTTCTTGTTTTATTTTCAGATCTCTGGTATTTTTATCCTTGTGTATGTTCACAATGTAACTATATTTTATGCTGATTCTTCAGCAAGTCTGAACGCCAATATATTCTGCACCCAGCACAGCTCCAGTTAATTTCTTTCCTGTTATTCAGAGGCAATTGTTCTTCGGACACCAAAGCCTGAAATTAATGTTGGTGATGTATGTGGGCAAATAATGAATGTATTCATGTAACATTCCTAAATCGACTGTTGTAACACAGGAATTAATCTCTTTATTATCAATAGCTTAACACCTCTAAAAGAGGAGAGTGTCATTTGGTTCTATCGAGTGTTTTCTGCTGATTTCTGCCTGGAATATAGAAAATCCTGCAGAGTCAGAATCTCAAGCCGAAATATCATTTCACACCTTGTTACATCAATGTTCTGGTGGAGCAAATGTACTCAATTGGCATCTGTACCAATTACTGCTTTATAGATTCACCTATTTTTCATTGTAGCTATGCCCAGAATGCAATACCCCATCTAGAATGGACTAGAATTCAATAATTAGCTGGTAATCATTCTCCACAAATGACATTCTTGCTGAGAACACTGTGCTGAAAATTTAATTTAGAGGGACAGTGACATATCAGTTAATAACCTGATTCCCCATTTCTAAAAAAAAAGTTAGCATAAATTGTTTGAAAATTGAACGAACCCTTATTCACCCCAAGCATCATGTCCACTTTTGATTTGACGTGAACACATCAAAAAGTAACACACACAAATAAATGTCAGCAAAATTGCAGGGAATGTTGTCCTGCTAGCACCAGTCAAAGTTTATGAAGGGTTGATCATTAAAGGGAAATATATTTGTGGACTAATTTTGCCAGGTGCTGTACTAGAAGCTTAAAGGGAAGGTTAATCTACGTCATCAATATCTGTCTGAATGGTCTGTTGGTCTACGATTAATAGTTGAATTGTAAATTTGTGGCAGTTTTTTAAATTTATTTTTGATTAGATCGCTGCTGCCTTCTAATATTGTGGTCTGGGGAATTGAAATGTAAGTTCTTGCCTTTAAATTACTCAGTGTTTTATTTGTGGTTTAAACATTTTGATTAACCGATCATTTAAATGAAGCACTACAAAAAACCCTGCAAAACTGGGACTGCAGTGCTAAAGAAATGGAATTATCAAATCATTTGAATCAACTGTAATTTCCTATTAAACCATTCTCCTATATCATTACTTGTTGTGCTATTTAAGGGCTTTTCTCCATTCCAATTAAAACTGACTTCTGATCACTTTTTGACGTCGGTTGTGCTGAAGTGTTTTTCAACAAACAAAAAAAAGTCAGTGCTGAAAATACTCAGCAGGTCTGGCAGCATCTGTGGAGAGAGAAGCAGAGTTAACGTTTCAAGTCGATGACCTTTTTGATGAAAAAGAAAGAATAAAGGCAGAAATTCCTGCCATCAGAAAGGTCATTGAGCTGAAATGTTGGGCTGAATTTTCATGGCCCATTGGCGATGGACTGCGAGGTAGGAGGGCTGCCAAGATAGCAGAGGAAGGTGTCGGGAAGGGAGGCAGACATCGTCCCACCACCACGTCATATTGCCAATGGCAGGAACCTTGGTGGCATGGCCACCCATCGTGCAGCCAATTGAGCCACTTAAATGGCTAATTAAGGGCCACTTCCTGCTCCGTGGGCATTTTGTGTGGGTCAGAAGGGCCTGCCACCACCTGGGGAGAGCACCATTTATTTATTGATTTAGATTTACAGCACTGAAACAGGTCCTCCAGCCCACCGAGTCTGTGCTGACCAACAACCACCCATTTATACTAATCCTACATTAATCCCATATTCCCTACCACATCCCCACCATTCTCCGACCACCTACCTACACTAGGGGCAATTTACCATGGCCAATTTACCTACCAACCTGCAAATCTTTGGCTGTGGGAGGAAACTGGAGCACCCGGCGGAAACCCACGTGGTCACAGGGCCAACTTGCAAGCTCCACACAGTCAATACCCAGAACTGAACCCAGGTCTCTGGAGCTGTGAGGATGCGGTGCTAACCACTGCGCCACTGTGCCGCCCATGTAAGCGCTGGTGGCCTCCGAATGGGTTCCAGGGGGGCCCTCCATGATGGATTGCTGGTGCTCCACGGCACCCCTTCCCCGATCACTGGGGCCTGCCTGTCTGGCCATGGCTTCCCCCAACCAAACTAACCTCTCTTCGAGGGCACCCCGCCATGAAGGCACCCTCTCCCTGGTCATGCAGCCTCAGCCGTGCCACCGGTAGCAATGGCGCTGCTGAGGCTTCTGGTCCTCTGATTGGGCTGGCAGCTCTTGGGTGGTCCCCTAATTGGCCGCCGCTGGAAAATGCCGCCCCTTAATCCTGCCGCCCACTGAAGCAGGGGCGCCACCTGCTTTTGGCCTCAGCGATGGGGGTTCCAGGTTATCTGAAAAATTCAGCCCATTAACTGCTTCTCTCTGTATGGATGCTGCCAGACCTGCGGAGTGCTTCCAGCATTTTCTGTTTGTATTTCAGATTTCCAGCATGGGCAGTATTTTGCACCAAAGTCCTATGTGTTTTGTTTGAACTGGGGGTTGACAGGGAAGTGCTGTAGGTTTATGGATTGTGGGGAACCTCCCCTTTAAGAGGCGGTCGGTGAGGTTCTCGCTGGTCTGTGGCTGTTGTTCTACCCTGGGGTCTAGACTGCATTTGCACAGGAACAGCCAGTGATCGTGTGAGCGGGATTGGGAGTCTGGCAGGGAGTGAGAGGCGCTCAGATGCTGAGTGCAGCTCTCTGGAGCTGAGCAGAGCAACATCAATGAACGAGGCGGCGAACAGCAAATCTTCAAAGGCATCGCAACGGCTCAAGAATATCCGCAAAAACTCCATCAACCGCAGGATCTACTCGGCGGCTTACGAAGAGCATGAGAACAGGTGAAGCTGAGCTGGGAGCGTGAATTTTGCGGATAGCCCTGTTAAAGAGCGGTGTTTGTGGGTTAAATAGATCCAAGTATCTTTACTTTCAGTTTCAAGTATTTTGGCTATTTTACAGAGAGGGTTTCATTCCAAACAAGCACAATGTTTTAATGAGATTAATATACTTTCAAATATATATGTACTTGATTAAATATATATAAAAACAATTACTTAAATGTATATTTTGGAATTATATGTAATATCTGTTACATTATTTGGCGTTTTACAAACTACTGGAAAGGTTTGAAAACAAAAATGCGAAGGACTGAAAGTTCAAATGAGAAATGATTCATTTGCTGGGAGTTGTGCTCAGAATGTGCCTCTTGTTTGGCCAGTTCTGATGCTCCTGTGTTCCTGAATTATGGATTGAGTGCTTTTTGCGTTTTGTCTAACACAATCACAGTAACTCGGAGGAGGATGAACAGGAAGGTGAGAAGGCCAAATACAAGGATCCAGAAGAAATCTTTCAGAATATTCAGATTCAGAAGGAAATTATCGCCAACATTCGCTGCAGACCGTGGCCAATGGGCCAAAAACTAAAGGTGCTCAGGTAAACTCATACTAATGATTAACGGGTAGGGCTCCTGTACAGTCCTTGCATGGCCAATGAAAGTCACTAAGGTTAATTGAGCCCAGTGTGCCCCATCAGCTGAAGGCCACCAGTTTGTTACAATTCATCCTCCTTTAGATGTTAACTTCTGGTTTCATCTGGTCTGAAGGTGCTTCAAACAGACATTGAGTGAAACGACGTCTGAGGAGAGACAAGTGGACATGTGAGATCTGTCTGCTTTTTGCATCTCCCTTTACTCGGGAGCTGACAGATCTGCTGTGTAATCCCAGGAATTTGTGCCTTTGTTTCAGATTCTCAGCCTTCGCAATGTAATGTTTTATCTTATCAGAATTAGCCACCCCGCTTTGTCTGCTGCTATTCAGACTGACCGAGAGCCTGGCATTACTGACTACAGCAATGCCATGAAATACACGGCAGCTGGCGAAATTATAAGGGAAAGCAAACAAGCAGAATGTGTTTAAACCCATTCAAAGTTCCAAAGTTTAGTGTCAGCCTGCAAAATGATAATTGCAACTTTTAAAAAAAGGTGCTGGGATGGGAATAAATATTCTCCCGTCATACCAGGATTGCAATCTCCCATTACTTTTAACTTGCTTTGTTAAATTATAAATGAAACATAAATTTGGGAGTTTAACTATTTTCAGATGACACCTCATTGCAGCAGCTGGATCAGTTCAGGTCTATATGGAATCCTGCTGAGCACACATCCAGATGTGTACCTTCGCAATAGCAATTTTACATTTCACTGTATGCAAGAAACTCATGATATCAGCATTATTCCTGTAATTGTTTGCCTCTCCCAGGAGATCACATGACGGTGAGGGGGGTGGGGGGGGGGGGGGGGGTGAGGGTGGGTGTTGGGAAGGAGGTGGGTGTGGGTACCTAACTTCAATGTTCCAGTCATTGTGGGTATGTGGGGCAGGCTTGATGGAACTGTTGGTGTTTTCCTGTCCTTCCATTTGGTATAATGTTTTTCATTCCACTGTTGCACTGCAGGTAGCTGTTTGATTCCATTTGTCGACCACTGCAAGTGTCCAGCTGTAGGGCTGATCAATAACCAGTCAATGCAGACACAATTACTGAAATACAAACATCATTTAAAAACTGCAATTCTGGAAATTTGAAACAAAAAAGAGAAAATTCTGGGAAGAGTCAACAAGGTTGTCAGCATCTGTTAGAGAAGTTAAGGGGTAAAGCTGGTCAATGGCAGTGATGTCAAATGGACCCATTGACTTCAGTGCAAATGTGGGGTGTAAAGCAAGCTGCTGATTTACTATCTTGGCACTACTGGCAAAGGCCGATCTCTCCCCTAGCGGTTTGGGTTCCAGACTTTCCTCAGACTGAAAATGTTAGAGGAACAAGTATTCAAATAGAGTTGGAACAAATGCGGGAGGGGAAAGACATGGAGTCTGAGCAATGAACTGAAAATTTGTTAGATGACAAGGTTCATCCTTACATTAGAAAATGAAAGATCAAAGAAAGTTAAGCCATTAGGTGGCCAAATGGTTAAGGTTGATGGGTTAGTATTCCATTGTGCTGGGCAGGGCAAGGACTACATCGGAACAGGAAGAGGCCATTCAACCCCTCAAACCTGTTCTGCCATTCAATTTGGTCATGGTTGATCTTTACCTTAACTCTACTTCCCTCCATTTCTCCATAGCCCTTACCCAACAAAAAATTATCAATCTCAGCCAGGAGTTTCAGATTTCCACTACAATTTGGCTGAAAAATTGCTTCCTGATTTCACTCCTAAATTGCCTAGCTCTAATTTTAAGATTATGCCCCTTGTTCTGGATTCCTCCACTAGAGGGAATAGGGTAGAAACAGGGCAATTATCGGATCCTTTAACCATTTTAAAGTCTTTGATTTGGAGTCTAATCAATAGGGTGGTGTCGGATGTTTGCATTCTGGCATTGCACCCAACTGGGTAAAATTAGTTAAACTGCCAATATTCACAGTAAAGCAATGGGGTTCATATCCAGTGTTGCTAAGACAGCAAAGGTTCAGATTCAAGTTTTGCCTATAGAAAAGGAAAAGGAAGACTTGTGTTTATTTAGTGCATTTCATACTTTAGAACATACCAAAGTACATCACAGCCCACAAAGTGCTTTTGAATTGTGGTCAGACTTGTAATGTAGGAAACACAGCAGCCAATTTATGCACAGCAAGCTCCCACAATTTGTGATAATGACCAGATAATCTGTTTTAGTGAATTTGGCTGAGGAAGGTATTAGCCAGGACACTGTGGAGAAATCCCCTGCTGTTCTACAAAACAGTGGCGGCACAGTGGCGCAGTGGTTAGCACCGCAGCCTCACAACTCCAGTGACCCGGGTTCAAATCTGGGTACTACCTGTGTGGAGTTTGCAAGTTCTCCCTGTGTCTGTGTGGGTTTCCTCCGGGTGCTCTGGTTTCCTCCCACAGCCAAAAGACTTGCAGGTTGGTAGGTGAATTGGCCATTATAAATTGCCACTAGTATAGGTAGGTGGTAGGGAAATATAGGGACAGGTGAGGATGTGGTAGGAGTATGGGATTAGTGCAGGATTAGTATAAATGGGTGGTTAATGGTTGGCACAGACTCGGTGGGCCGAAGGGCCTGTTTCAGTGCTGTATCTCTAAATCTAAATCTAAAAATCAGTGCCATGGGATCTTTTAAGTCCGCCTGACAGGGCAGATGCGATCTTATTTTAACATCTCATCTGAAAGACGGAACCTCTAACAGAGCAACGCCACCTCAGTCCTGCACTGGGAGTGTCAGCATAGAATCTGTGCCCAAATCTCTGTGGTGGGGCTTAAACCCAAAACATGTAAGTAAGACAATGCTCAATGCTGCATTGTAGCCCTGCATCCAGTAAAATCCTTGGAGAATTAAAGTACGGCTCAGGGACTAAGAAGAACAGAAGGAAGAGGTGAGAAGACAGGGGATGATGAAACCAGACAGACTGCAGCTTAGGTTTGAAAATAAATCGACAATGTTGGCAAAGCATGGTGGGCTTCTCAAACCATGAAATGAGAATAAAACAAGCCAGCACCAAGTAAAGGTTTGAGCACTGGCACTCTGGAGGAGGGGTCTCCATACCAATTGTCTTGCGGCATCAAAAGACTTGTTCCACATCAGCAGTACCTCTTGTCTTAAAGAAAGAAGATAATGCCTGAAGTTACTGAAGTAATTATTGAGGCTAAAGGGCTGCAGAGCGCCCAGAGGCAAGAGAAAGTATTGTTCCTGGAGCTTGCATTGCGCTTCATTGGAACAACGCTGGAGGTCAAAGACAGAGAGATTAGGCTTGGAATGAGAGAGAGAATGTAAAATAGTGAGTCACGATGTGCTGAGGGTTATACACGGGTACAAAGCAGAGCTAGTCAGCAAAGCATGATCACATAGTCTCCTGGTTTCTCCAATGTAGAGGAGAGTGCATTCATTATAGACTTAGAAGGCCTTCAAATACTGGTGATGTTTTTAAAGTTAGAGAAAAGAGCTGGATACCTTGTTAGTCCATTTAGTGTTAAAGCTGCTTCAGTGGGACTGTTTAAGGGGTTTTCGATTTTCAGTTTTGCACCTGTTTGCCAAGGTCCCACACTACTTGTAAATGGCCAAGCTGAAGTGACTGGCACTGTTATATCAGTGTTACATTGTTTGCCGTACAATAACTTGATATTATAACCACTGCAGGGCACACAGAGTATAAAGTGTAACTGCCCTACTAGGTAAATATATCCCATTAACTAAGGAATGGCTCAAAGGAGTGAAGTATAATCTTGCTGCATATATAAGAGTGTGTGATTAAATTCATATTAATTGGGAGCTGCTTTGATTTTTTTTAACACAAGCATTTTTAAAAGTTGAAACTCTTCCACTTTTCGGATTACATTAGAATTTTAAAAGAAGCACGTTAACTGGTGAAGTGCCTCTCTATTTAATATTTGCAGAGAATGAATGGGCTATTTGTGGCTGAACCTATTTATTACTAACTGGAGCCACATTTAAAAAATCCAATTTGCAGCCATCTGCTTGGGAATTTCAGGTCAGCCGATTATATTGGGTCTCTTTTGGGACCAGCTGCAATTGTCATGTAGAAGAGTGATGTGTTATCTATCTATTGTTAAAAGTCTTGCAAGGGGCAAACACATCCTGTCCAGTTGTCAGGATGTTTGGGTAATACTATTCTGTCAGCATTTACAATTCAAACTCATTTCATAAATGGTATGCTGTCAATTTTCCTAAGTCAACACAGGCCTGTCACAATGTAGCATAAAGAAGAAATTAGAAAAAAATAGATAGGATAATAGGGCACAGTGTAAAATGGATGTTCGATTCATCCTTGCCCATGCTGTGCAAGTGGCGAAGAACAATTTCACCCTCCTCCCCACACACCCCCCCCCCACCATGCTCCAAGATAAGTCCTTTCAAATGCGAATCAGGTTCTTGAAAAAGTGGGAAATTAAAAGTTATGGAGAGTGAGCAAGAGAATAAAATTAGACAAGTTGCCTCCGACAGACAGAAACACCAGCACAGACTTGATGGCTTAAGTGGTCTGTCAGTGTTATAACTATCTATGACAAGGCAGCAAAAAGGTGACCTTGAAAACTGCACAGGGTTTTGATAGAACAAGTACGGAGAAACTGATTCCTCTGGTGAGTGGGTCAGTAACCAAAGGTCATAGATTTTAACCTAATTGGCAAAAGAAAATAGAGGGAAAATGTAATGAAAATTTCTCTTACGGTAAGTTGTTATGATCTAGAATGCATGACCTGAAAGTGCAGTGGAAGCAGATGTAATAGCCTTCAAAAAGGAATTGGATAACTACTTGAAGGAGAAAACATTGCACGGATATAGAGGGACTAATTTGGACAGCTCTTTCAAAGTGCCGGCACAGGCATGGCAGACCAAATGGCCTCCTTCTGCGTTGTATTATTTTATCATTCTTGTTTATCTAACCCATGCCAGCTCTGCTCAGTGACGGTAAATATATCAATGGAATGAATATTGACACCAATGTGTCAGTCAATGATTTGGAGGTGGAGAGGGGCTTGAGAGCCTCTGATCTCTGGACTGAAACTGCAGCAAACTGGAGGATTATTTCCCCAGGAAAATGGAGTGAAGGATAGTTACATAATGCGAATTATGTGAATTGAGTTAATACGAGTATACAAATTAGGAGCAGGAGTAGGCCACTCGGCCCTTCGAGCCTGCTCCGCCATTCAATAAGTTCATTGCTGAACTGATTACTCTACATTTCCACCAAACCCGATAACCTTTCATCCCCTTGCTTATCAAAAATCTATCTACCTCTGCCTTAAAGATATTCAAGGATTCTGCTTCCATCACCTTTTGAGGAAAAGAATTCCAAAGACTCACGACCCTCTGAGAGAAAGAATTTCTCCTCATCTCGGTCTTAAATGGGCGACCGCTTATTTTCAAACAGTGATCCCTAGATCTAGATTCTCCCACAAGGGGAAACATCATAATCGCTCTATTTAATTTTAAAATACTAGTGTTGGACTCACTGTTCTCTCAAACTGAATGTAAAATTCAATCATATTATGATCGCTGCTACCTAGGGGCGTCTTAACTATGAAGTCATTAATTAATCTCGTTGCACAATGCCAGGTCTAGTATAGCCTACTCTCTTAGTTACTAGAGCAGTGTGGTCTCCAGGTGTGATTGACAGGTGATTTACCCAATCATTCCCATTCTGCCCAGGTTTTTGGTTTTCCTGCATAGAACATAGGAACAGGAGGAGGCCGTTCAGCCCCTCAAGCATGTCCGCTATTCTTTGAGACTATGGCTGACCTGCAGCCTAACTCCATATACCCACCTTTGCCCCACATCCCTTAAAACCTTTGAATAACAAAAATCTAGCCATCTCAGATTTAAAATTAGCAATTGGTCTAGTATCAATTGTCATTTGCTGAAGAAAGTTCCAAACTTTTACCACCGTTTGCATGTATAAATGTTTCTTAATATCACTGCTGAAAGGTCTGGCTCTAGATTTTAGACTTTGCGCCTGAGTGTTCTATTCCAGTAAGCCAGTTGGTGAAGGATAGATCTGGAGCCAATTCTTACACGCTTTTATATTTATTTACAAAGTTACACATTACTAGCTGTTGTGATCCCTGTGGAGAACACCAATAAATCAAAAAAAAAGTCAAATCCACCCAACCCCAATTTAGAAAACCAAAAACCAAACGGACAAGATTTCACTTTTATAAATTTTACTTTAACACTCAAATCAAAACTAACATAAATTAACATGAAGCAACAGGCGGATCATTATCAATATATATATTACAAATTACACCTTAACTATCAGATACAACAGAGATGGGTCTCACGGTTTCACTGGGCAGTCCACCTAGCATATTTTGTACCAAATTACAGTCACACAGTTATACTCAATCCTAAAGGTCCTCAGATAGATTTTCAGCTCCTTTCTTCAAGGATTTAGCCACTGTTCTTCCGACAGTAGATCCCTCAAAATCCAAACAGTCTTCATCACAAGGCGCACTTCGCCAGAACCTTCTCAGCTCTGCTATGACAGTTTTGATGGCGTGGATTTACCAGTCTTCCTTTTATCCGAGTCCTTTGGTGACAACCTGTGTACTGTGTGACTGGATCTGGTTAGTCGGCTACTTTAAGTATCAGAATTAGCTCTTGGATTCAGTCTTCACTTTCTTCTGCTTGCCAGCGCTACACTCCTGCCTGATCTGGGGAGGGCTCTGTCTCCTTTTATCAGGTTCTAACCTGTGTCAGTTTCCCTGGAAACCTGAAGTTGTTTTTCTAGTTTCTGTTTCAGTTTTTAGGTTCCATTTCTGTTTCCATTCTAGTTTCCCTCTCAGTTAGGGTCTAAACAAAAACAAGCTTTGCAACCATGCTTACCATCGCAAAGCATATACAACGACTGGCATACAACTAAACAAATTAATATCCAATTAACGGATTTCCTTCTTTCTCTCTTTAAATAAAAATGAAAGCTAATATGCACAGCTAAAATTTTAAAACAAATTAAATCAAAAACCTGTTCAAAGCATTACATTGTAAGTCACCCCTCCTCTAGGACCACTAACAATTTCTTCATGCCTGCATTTATTTTTTGTAAAGCAATCAAACAGTTGATGACTTGCATCCATCCATTTAAGTTTAGAGATTTCCTTCCTCTCCAGCACTTATTTCAAGCTAGCAAGTTCAATCCGTAAGCTTTTCTCACTTACACGTTTCGTACAGTGTACATTCTCCCACAAGGAATAATTATTTACATAACATTCAGTGGGTATGCTATTTTCAGTATGCCGCTTGTACAGAATCTCACTTAAAAAGTTGGCAAATAGAATCCCTTATCCACTGCCTCCACAAGAGCCAGTGTTTCAGCAGCTAAAGTACTTTTAAAAATCCTTTTTATTTTCTTAGCTTCCCAAGCTAAAGGACATTTCCCATTTTCATCCATAAGAAATCTTATGAAACCGGCTGCACTAGAATACCAAACAGGAAGATTAGCATGTGAAGAATTACTAAGAATGACTAGTTTCATGTTCTTTGGATCACCAAAGGATGGGAACTTAAGTACATATACATATTTAATTTTTGTAATGTTTTATTTGCCCTTAAAATATTCTCTACTTAGAACTTAATTCCAACACATCAAAACTAGCACCTGGTTTAGTCTGTGTGCCCAACCAGTTCAGCTGAGCAATCAAGCGTTGCAATTGTTCTGTTCCTTCTTTAGATATACCATCTTTCTGTGCTGACCAAGTATGGTTAACTGGAATGGGAGTAACACTCTCTAAATAGGATTGTTGATTTAAGGTTCGTCCAGACATACTCTGCTTAATATCTAAACCAATGTATTTAAAGGCCCCACAAGCCTGATTCCCAATCTTAAATTCTGCCCTAATCTTATTAATAACATATTTCTCAAATTCTGCAGAACCAGCCCATAAGAAATCATCATGCATCATAAATATGCCTGAAAGATTCCCTTTATGATACCAATGAAACGTTGCACGATCTTCATTTAGTTGAACACAACCTATTTTCAACAAAACAGATTTCACTGAAAAAATACCACACCCTGGAAGCATCATTCAAACCATAGATCCATTTATTTAGTTTCCATAGTTTTCCTTCTGCATCTGCTGACTGTTTGGGTGGTTTCAGAAAAGACTTCTCTCTGAAAAGTATCGCCCTGCAGATATGCCGTTTTTATGTCGATTGATGTACACTCGCATGAATATGTGGCCAAAAGAGCAGAAAAGATTATCAAGGTTACTGTATGAAAGCGCACATCCGAACTAGGTCTGAAGCAAAACTGGTATATTGTAAGTCTAGACCAGTTCCTTCTGCTCTTAAAATCCAGGTTGAAGAGGAACTAAAGAAGGAAGAGAGAAATGGTGGACTAGTGAAAACTGACCGCAGTGATTAGGCAACCCCAATTGTAATAGTACCCAAGTCAGACAAAACTGTAAGACTATACAGGGACCACAAAGTCACAATCCACCAGGCAGTGGATGATGAACAGTATCCACTACCGACCTCTTGAGCTTTGTATGCAGAATTAATGGGATCCAAGTTATTCACAAAGTTGGATTTGTTCCATGCTTATGCACAGCTCAGTGTGGTTTGAGAGGGTCTGCAGTATAGCACAATAAGCACACACATTAGATTATACTCGTTCACAAAGCTGCCGTATGGTATGAAGTCTTCCCCAAAAATCTTCCAAGATACAATGGCTGGAATTTTACGCCACCTCAATGAGCGGGATGGTGGCGGGGGGGGGGGGGGTGGGGGGGTGGAGTGGAAGGCTCCGTGAGGTTTTCCCAACCCACTGCCGCCTCCGCCGTCCTTTACGTAGGGTGGTGGGGGGAAACGGCCCGCCACTTAAGGGCTTCGCCTGCCTCCACGCGGATTTTATCCGTGGCAAGCGGGCATCCTGGAGCCAGGAAAAGCCATCTGGGAAAACCAGGCGGCTGCTGATCATCCAGGGGGAGGGCCCTGCTCATGAGGCACAGGGTGCCCGATGGAGGGCTGCCCCAACTATCCCAATCACCCCCAGCACCCAACACGCCTCCCTTCCCCCCAACCGACCACCCTTGGCTCACCAGGACCCAACCGATTACCCCAGGCGAGGCAATCTTTCCTCCTGGCTCCACGTCATCTTCTAACTTCAGCTGGGCTGCAGTCCCAGCAGTGGTCACCGCTTCCGTCCGCCCACCGTAAAATTCTGGCCAATGGATAAGATTTTGCATGGAGTACCCAGTGCTTGTATAATCAGGATGATATGTTGATTGCGACCGAAACAGAGAAAGGGAATCTTCAAGTGTCAGATGAGGTACAATGAGAAGTTAACAGGAGCAAGTGTGCTTTGTGCAATCTGAGGTAGTATACCTTGGCTTGAAAATCAATAAAAAAAGGACTACAACCAGTGAAAGAGAAGATAGAGGCTATAGTCAGTGCCCCAAAGCCAAAAGATGTGTCTGAGCTTAGATCTTTTCTAGACATGCTCCAATACGACTTGCGATTTCTGCCTGATCTGCAATGATGTTAGCTCCACTACATGAGTTATTGAAGAAAGATGTGAAATGGGAATGGTCTAAAGCTCAACAAGATGCTGATGATGATGTAAGCGAAGCTTGACCAGTGATGCATTACTCATTCATTACGACACAAATCGTGACCTGAAGCTAGCATGTGATGCTTCAAACTATAGAACTGGAGCAGTGATCAGTCATGCCAGGGATGATGGTCAAGAGAAGCCCATAGTATTTGCATTGCATACTCTGACCAAGAGTGAGCATAACTACTTGCAGGTAGTAAAGGAAGCACTTGGTATCATCTTCAGAATCAAAACAATTCACCAGTTTTTGTTGGGTAGAAACTTTATGTTCGTTACAGATCCTAAATCCTTAGTAGCTATACTGGGTCCAAAGCTTGCAATACCAACTATGGTAGCATCAAGGATACAGCGGTGGGCTGTAATTCCCTCACAGTATGACTACAACGTTGAATATCACAGTTCGAAGGAGAATGCTATAGCTGATGCAGTGTTGCGTTTGCTGCGTGAAGACACAAAAGTAGTGTTACGACCAGGTGAGAAAGAGGTCTAGGATTCCCTTTCAGCCTTCACCTGGTCTTACTGTTTTTTTTTAAACACACTGGCCAGAATTTTACGCCACCCAAGCGAGTCGGATGGTGGCAGGGGAGGCTGGCATAAAATGGAGCAGGAGGCTCCGGAAGGCCTTCCAATCCACTCCCGCCTCCGCCCCACTTTAAGTAGGGCTGGGGAGGTCGAATAACAGGACACCCGCCCCAGGCCAATCAAGGCCCTTAAGTTGCCAATTAACGGCCATTTAAGGACCTTCGAGTGCTTCCACGCGGATTTTACCTGGAGCAAGCGGGTGTCCTAGAGCCAGGAAAGGCTGACCATTGAAAGCTGGCGGCCTCTCAGTGCCCTGGGGGTGGGCCCTGACAAACAGGCACAGGGTGCCCAATTGAGGGCTGCCCCCGCTTCCCCAACCACCCCTCGGACCCAAGACACACACCCCCTTCCCCCCAAATGACCACCCTTGCCTCGCAGGGCCTGACCGATTACCCCCGGCGAGCCAACCCAAACTTACCTGCATTCCTGGCTGCATGTCCTCAGCTGAGCTGCAGTCCCAACAGTGGCTACCACTCCCGATGGCGCTACTGGGACCAAAAGCTGCCAGTCCGATCATTAGTGACAGCTCAATGAGGTGGAACTTGTTCCCTCATGCAGGTGGAAGTCCAACCTCGGAACAATTAAAGCCTGGGGACCCGCAAAGTGAGGGACAGATCCCCAAGCTAGGCGTAGACGGGTTCACCACTGATTTTTACATTGGTGGCCAGCTCTCTTCCATCAGACATAAAATCCAGCCCATGTGTTTTTAGCTCCCCCTTGGTGAATTCTTGTTCAGTGATTTCCAATTATAAGGTTAAGAAATTAGCACAAACAGGCTTTCCTGGGTTTAACGAAGAAAGGTGAAATTTTATTAAAACTTAAACTTAAACTCTAATTCGGTTAACGCCTACGGATACACGATGCACCCACGCTAGCATGCATACGTGATACACACATGCAAATAGAGACAGAACGAGTAGAAGAAAAATAAAGTGGAAAGGTCAGAGGCAATATCTGAAGAGTTGTTGTTACGGTTCTTCGAGCTCACTGTACACTTCTTGATCATAGGCAGCTCTTGATTTTCATTGGGGCCCAATATTCTTCTTAAACCTTGTTCACTGTAGGAGACTTTTCTCTCTTGGGGCTGGATTTTATGTTGGGAGCTGGCCACCGACCTAAAAGTCGGTGGTGAACCCACTTCCACCTAGCCCGGG
Source organism: Heterodontus francisci (assembly GCF_036365525.1). Taxonomy (NCBI): domain Eukaryota; kingdom Metazoa; phylum Chordata; class Chondrichthyes; order Heterodontiformes; family Heterodontidae; genus Heterodontus; species Heterodontus francisci. Next base: position 11,948,459 of record NC_090408.1, on the reverse strand, counting down.
GATCCGTCCTGCATTTTACAGCTTTAATTGTTCCAAGGCGGGACTTCCAGCCACTTCCAGCCACCGGGAGCAGTGACCACTGCTGGGACTGCACGCCAGCCGAGGACATGGAGCCAGGACTACAGGTAAGCCAGTGTAATCGATTGTAACCCAGCAAGGCAAGGCTGGTCGTTTGGGGGGAAGGGGTGCCTTGGGTCCTGGGGGTGGTTGGGGAAGTGGAGGCGGCCTTCAATCGGGCACCCTGTTAAGTGGCCATTTAAGGGCCTTGATTGTCCTGGGGCGGGCGGCCCATTTTTCGCCCCTGCCACCCCAGGTAAAGTGGGGCTAAGGTGGGAGCAGATCGGTAAGGCCTTGCGGAGCGTCCCGCTCAATGTCATGCTACCCACCTCGCCACCATCCGGCTCTCTAGAGCGGCATAAAATTCTGGTCTTGGGGTTCTTGTGTCTTCTGTGGGTTTCTGGAGTTCCGTGACAAAGAGGTGGGAGCAGACAGGAGAGGCTGTGGTGAGCCAGGAGAAAAGAGCTTTCTGCCAGTTCAAACATTGTCTCTACAATTTAAAACCCCCCAAGTTGGCCAGCAGGGTAGTCACGTGACTGGTATAACCACTTCTGGCTTTGTGTATTGTGTGGGTCAGGGAATGGTCCTTTGTCTACAAATGCTGTCTGTTAATATGCAAAAATGTCTTTCCAGTCAGGGGCCTGGCAACCCCTTGTATCAGACCTTCGCTCCTTCCCAGCAACAATTTGAAATTTAATGTCCATGTGGCGAAATTAATGTGTCTCATTCTTGGCAGGCGGGGGCCTGCATGACAGTAGGCGGTGAAGGAGCAATCTTTACAATAGGAGTATGTGGTATTAATAAATACTTAGTTTAAATTGGTGGAAAAGTGAGAAATGTTCGCGTAGACCCCATAATCCCAGTGAGGGATGATCCAAAACATGAGCATGAGCTACTTGCTAGCGAGCTTTTTCCACAGTGTGAACCAGTTCAGACTTCGGTGTCTGAAGTCAGAAAAGGAAACAAGAGCTGAAGTCCTGAACTGAAACCAGACTGTCCAAAATCTGAGTCCACACCAAAACCAGTGAAAAGATCAGGAAGATGTCGAAATCCAGTTGCGAGACTTGATGTATAAATATTGTTTAAAGAAAAAGAGTCAGTTGTTATTTTGCCAAGTGTGCATATTCTCAAGATTTCTTTGTTTTTGAAGTTGTATAGATAGTTTACCTGTAAATAGATAATGAATTGTTTTTAAAAGGGGAGGCAGTGTGATAAAATCCTATGTTATGGACAGGCATAGTGTGTGATGGCATTATAACCCATGTAATCTCAACATCTTGGGGTGTGTCTCTCTGTACAAGTCCCTCCAAAATCAGAAAAGCTGGAATATTTCAGTGTGAAATGCAACTTTAATATTTCACAGTGTGAAATAATCCTGGAATATTGCACGGTGTGAAATGATGCTGGAATACTTCACACTGTTAAATGATACTGGAATATTACATAGTGTGAAATGATGGTGGAATATGACATTGTGTGAAATGATAGGAATATTGCACAGTATTAAATGATATGGGAATACTGCACAGTGTGAAATGATACTGGAATATTGCACAATGTGACAAGAAACTGCAATATTTCAGTGTGAAATGATACTGGAATATTTCAGTGTGAAATGGTGCCGGAAATTTGAACAGTGTGAAAAGATACTGGAATATTTCAGGGAGAAATGATGCTGGAATATTGCACAGTATAAAATGAAGCTGGAATATTTTACTGTGTGAAATTCTGCCAGAATATTTCACTGTGTGAATTGATTCTGGATTATATCACACTGTGAAAAGGTACTGGAATATTTCACAGTATAATGTGATCTTGGAATATTTCACAGTGTGAAATTGTGCTGGAATATTGCATCATGTGAAATGAAACTGAAATATGGCATTGTGTGAAATTCAGCTGGAATATTTCACACTGTTAATTGATGCTAGAATATTACACAGTGTGAAATGATGCTGCAATATTTCACAGTGTGAAATGATGCTGGAATATTCCATCGTGAGAATTGCTGCTGCAATACTTTGCTGTGTGAAAAGATACTGAAATATTTAACTGTATGAAATGATGCAGGAATATTGCACAGTGTGAAATGATGTTGGAATATTACACAGTGTGAAATGATGCTGGAATATTTCAGTGTGAAGTGATGCTGGAATATTTCACAGCATTAAATGATACTGGAATATATAGTGTAAAATGATGCCAGAATATTACACAGTTTGAAATGCTGCGGGAATATTTCACAGTGTGAAATGATGCTGGATGATTTCAGAGTGTGAATTGATGCTAGAAGATTACACAGTGTGAAATGATTCTGAAATATTGCACTGTGTGAAAAGATACTGGAATATTTCAGCGTGAAACGAGACTGGAATATTTCAGGGAGAAATGATGCTGGAATATTTCACACTGTGAATTGATGCTCGAAGTGTGAAATGATTCTGGAATACTGCACTGTGTGAAATGATGCTCGGATATTTCACTGTGTGAAACGATACTGGAATATATCACTGTGTGAAATGTTGCTGGAATATTGCACTTTGGGTAATGATGCTGGAATATTGCACAGTGTGAAAATATACTGGAATATTTCAGTGTGAAACATTGCAGAAAATTGCACAGTGTAAAATGATGCTGGAATATTTCAGTGTGAATTGCTGCTGGAATGTTCCACAATGTGAAAAGATACTGTAATATTTCAGTGAGAAATGATGCAGGAATACTTAACAGTATGAAATGATGCAGGAATATTTCAGTTTTAAATGATGCAGGAATATTGCACAGTGTGAAATGATACTGGAATATTTCAGAGTGTGAAACGATACTAGAATATTGCAGCGAGAAATGATGCTGGAATATTTCAAACAATGAAAAGACGCTGGTATATTGCACAGTGTGAAATGATGCTGGAATATTTCACAGTGTGAAATGCTGCTGGAATATTTCACAGTGTGAAACGATACTGGAATATTGCAGCGAGAAATGATGCTGGAATATTTCAAACAACGAAAAGATGCTGGTATATTGCACAGTAGGAAATGATGCTGGAATATTTCACAGTGTAAAATGATGTTTGAACATTTCACAGTGTGAAATGATGCTGGAATATTTCACAGTGTGAAATGATGTTGGAATATTGCACAGTGTAAAATGATGTTTGAACATTTCACAGTGTGAAATGATGCTAGAATATTTCACAGTGTTAAATGATGCTGGAATATATCACTGTGTAAAATGATACTTGTACATTTCACAGTGTGAAAAGATGATGGAATATTTCACAGTGTGAAATGATGCGAGAATATTTCACTGTGTTAAATGATGCTGGATTATTTCATACTGTGAATTGATGCTACAAGATTGCACAATGTGAATTGATTCTGGAATATTACACTGTGTGAAAAGGTATTGGAATATTCCAACGTGAAATGATGCTGGAATATTTCACTGTTCGAAACGATGCTGGAATATTACACTGTGAAATGATGCTGCAACATTTCAGTGTGAAATGATGCTGGAAAATTTCACAGCGTTAAATGAACTGGAATATTACATAGTGTGAACTGATGCTAGAATATTGCACAGTATGAAAGGATACTGGAATATCTCAGGGAGAAATGATGCGGGAATATTTCACTGTGTGAATTGATGGTGGATTATTTCAGACTGAATTAATTCTACAAGATTACACAATGTGAATTGATTCTGGAATATTGCACTGTGTGAAAAAATATTGGAATATTTCAACGTGAAACGAGACTGGAATATTTCAGGGAGAAACGATGCTGGAATATTACACAGTGTGAAATGATGCTGGAATATTACACAATGTGAAATGATGCTGGAATATTTCAGTGTGAAATGATGCTAGAAAATTTCACAGCCTTAAATGAACTGGAATATTAGAGTGTGAACTGATGCTAGAATATTACACAGTTTGAAAAGATGCTGGAATATTTCACAGTATGAAAAGATACTGGAATATTTCAGTGTGACTCTCCTAATAATGAGTTAACAGTAGATGAAACAATTCTGAATTATATTGTGAAAAATTATGTTGGATTATTTCAGATGTGAATTGATGCTAGAAGATTACACAGTGTGAAATGATGCTGGAATATTTCACAGTGTGAAATAATGCTGGAGTATTTCACAGAGTGAAATGATGCTGGAATATTTCACTGTGTGAAATGAAGCAGGAATATTTCACTATGTGAAATGATGCTGGAGTATTTCACAGTGTGAAATGATGCTGGAATATTTCACAGTGTGAAATAATGCTGGGGTATTTCACAGAGTGAAATGAGGCTGGAATATTTCACTGTGTGAAATGGAGCTGGAATATTTCACTGTGTGAAATGAGGCTGGAATATTTCACAGTATGAAATAATGCTGGAGTATTTCACAATGTGAAATGATGCTGCAATATTTCACTGTGTAAAATGATGCTTGAATATTTCACTGTGTGAAATGGTGCTGGAATATTTCACTGTGTAAAATGATGCTTGAATATTTCACTGTGTGAAATGAAGCTGGAATATTTCACTGTGTGAAATTTTGCTGGAATATTTCACTGTGTGAAATGATACTGGAATATTTCACTGTGTGAAATGATACTGGAATGTTTCACTGTGTGAATTCATGCTGTAATATTTCACTGTGTGAAATGATACTGGAATATTTCACTGTGTGAAATGGAGCTGGAATATTTCACTGTGTGAAATGAGGCTGGAATATTTCACAGTGTGAAATGAAGCTGGAATATTTCACTGTGTAAAATGATGCTGGAATATTTCACGATGTGAAACGGTGCTGGAATATTTCATAGTGTGAAATGAAGCTGGAATATTTCACGATGTGAAATGGTGCTGGAATATTTCACCGTGTGAAATGTTGCTGGATTATTTCACAGTGTGAAATGATACTGGAATGTTTCACTGTGTGAATTCATGCTGTAATATTTCACTGTGTGAAATGATACTGGAATATTTCACTGTGTAAAATGATGCTGGAATATTTCACTATGTGAAATAGTGCTGGATTATTTCACTGTGTAAAATGATGCTGGAATATTTCATAGTGTGAAATGAAGCTGGAATATTTCACGATGTGAAATGGTGCTGGAATATTTCACCGTGTGAAATGTTGCTGGATTATTTCACAGTGTGAAATGATACTGGAATGTTTCACTGTGTGAATTCATGCTGTAATATTTCACTGTGTGAAATGATACTGGAATATTTCACTGTGTGAAATGATGCTGGAATATTTCTCTGTGTGTAATGAGGCTGGAATATTTCACCGTGTGAAACAGTCCTGGAATATTTCACTGTGTAAAATGATGCTGGAATATTTCACTGTGTGAAATGAAGCTGGAATATTTCACGATGTGAAATGATGCTGGAATATTTCACAGTGTGAAATGATACTGGACTATTTCACAATGTGAAATGATGCTGGAATATTTCACTGTGTAAAATGATGCTGGAATATTTCACTGTGTGAAATGAAGCTGGAATATTTCACGATGTGAAATGATGCTGGAATATTTCACAGTGTGAAATGATGCTGGAATATTTCACAGTGTGAAATGATACTGGAATATTTCACTGTGTGAATTCATGCTGTAATATTTCACTGTGTGAAATGATACTGGAATATTTCACTGTGTGTAATGGAGCCGGAATATTTCACTGTGTGAAATGAGGCTGGAATATTTCACAGTGTGAAATGAAGCTGGAATATTTCACTGTGTACAATGATAATGGAATATTTCACAGTGTGAAATGGTGCTGGAATATTTCACTGTGTGAATTGAGGCTGGAGTATTTCAGTTTGTGAAATGATGCTGGCGTATTTCACTGTGTGAAATGATGCGGTAATATTTCACTGTGTGAAATGAAGCTGGAATATTTCACGATGTGAAATGAGGCTGGAATATTTCATCGTGTGAAATAGTCCTGGAATATTTCACTGTGTGAAATGATACTGGAATATTTCACTGTGTGAAATGATGCTGGAATATTTCACTGTGTGAAATGAAGCTGGAATATTTCACGATGTGAAATGAGGCTGGAATATTTCATCGTGTGAAATAGTCCTGGAATATTTCACTGTGTGAAATGATGCTGGAATATTTCACGATGTGAAATGATGCTGGAATATTTCACAGTGTGAAATGATACTGGAATATTTCACTGTGTGAAATGATACTGGAATGTTTCACTGTGTGAATTCATGCTGTAATATTTCACTGTGTAAAATGATACTGGAATATTTCACTGTGTGAAATGATGCTGGAATATTTCACTGTGTGTAATGAGGCTGGAATATTTCACTGTGTGAAATGGTGCTGGAATATTTCACTGTGTGAAATGATGCTGGAATATTTCACAGTGTGAAATGAGGCTGGAATATTTGTCTGTATGAAATGGTGCTGGAATATTTCACAGTGTGAAATGAGGCTGGAATATTTGTCTGTATGAAATGGTGCTGGAATATTTCACTGTGTGAAATGAGGCTGGGATATTTCACGATGTGAAATGGTGCTGGAATATTTCACTCTGTGAAATGAGGCTGGAATATTTCACTGTGTGAAATGAGACTGGAATATTTCACAGTGTGATATGAAGCTGGAATATTTCACTGTGTGAAATGAGGCTGGAATATTTCACTGTGTGAAATGGAGCTGGAATATTTCACAGTGTGAAATGAGGCTGGAATATTTCACAGTGTGAAATGATATTCGAATATTTCACTGTGTGAAATGATGCTGGAATATTTCACAGTGTGGAATAGTGCTGGAATATTTCACTGTGTGAAATGAAGCTGGAATATTTCACTATGTGAAATGGTTCTGGAATATTTCACTGTGTAAAATGAGGCTGGAATATTTCACTGTGTGAAATAGTGCAGGATTATTTCACTGTGTAAAATGATGCTGGAATATTTCACAGTGTGAAATAATGCTGGAGAATTTCACAGAGTGAAATGAGGCTGGAATATTTCACTGTGTGAAATGGTGCTGGAATATTTCACTGTGTAAAATGATGCTGGAATATTTCACTATGTGAAATAGTGCTGGAATATTTCACTGTGTGAAATGAAGCTGGAATATTTCACGATGTGAAATGAGGCTGGAATATTTCATCGTGTGAAATAGTCCTGGAATATTTCACTGTGTGAAATGATGCTGGAATATTTCACGATGTGAAATGATGCTGGAATATTTCACAGTGTGAAATGATACTGGAATATTTCACTGTGTGAAATGATACTGGAATGTTTCACTGTGTGAATTCATGCTGTAATATTTCACTGTGTGAAATGATACTGGAATATTTCACTGTGTGAAATGATGCTGGAATATTTCACTGTGTGTAATGAGGCTGGAATATTTCACTGTGTGAAATGGTGCTGGAATATTTCACTGTGTGAAATGATGCTGGAATATTTCACAGTGTGAAATGAGGCTGGAATATTTGTCTGTATGAAATGGTGCTGGAATATTTCACAGTGTGAAATGAGGCTGGAATATTTGTCTGTATGAAATGGTGCTGGAATATTTCACTGTGTGAAATGAGGCTGGGATATTTCACGATGTGAAATGGTGCTGGAATATTTCACTCTGTGAAATGAGGCTGGAATATTTCACTGTGTGAAATGAGACTGGAATATTTCACAGTGTGATATGAAGCTGGAATATTTCACTGTGTGAAATGAGGCTGGAATATTTCACTGTGTGAAATGGTGCTGGAATATTTCACTCTGTGAAATGAGGCTGGGATATTTCACGATGTGAAATGGTGCTGGAATATTTCACTCTGTGAAATGAGGCTGGAGTATTTCACAGAGTGAAATGAGGCTGGAATATTTCACTGTGTGAAATGAGGCTGGAATATTTCACAGTGTGAAATGATATTCGAATATTTCACTGTGTGAAATGATGCTGGAATATTTCACAGTGTGGAATAGTGCTGGAATATTTCACTGTGTAAAATGATGCTGGAATATTTCACTGTGTGAAATGAAGCTGGAATATTTCACTATGTGAAATGGTTCTGGAATATTTCACTGTGTAAAATGAGGCTGGAATATTTCACTGTGTGAAATAGTGCAGGATTATTTCACTGTGTAAAATGATGCTGGAATATTTCACAGTGTGAAATAATGCTGGAGAATTTCACAGAGTGAAATGAGGCTGGAATATTTCACTGTGTGAAATGGTGCTGGAATATTTCACTGTGTAAAATGATGCTGGAATATTTCACTATGTGAAATAGTGCTGGATTATTTCACTGTGTAAAATGATGCTGGAATATTTCATAGTGTGAAATGAAGCTGGAATATTTCACGATGTGAAATGGTGCTGGAATATTTCACCGTGTGAAATGTTGCTGGATTATTTCACTATGTGAAATGGTTCTGGAATATTTCACTGTGTAAAATGAGGCTGGAATATTTCACTGTGTGAAATAGTGCAGGATTATTTCACTGTGTAAAATGATGCTGGAATATTTCACAGTGTGAAATAATGCTGGAGAATTTCACAGAGTGAAATGAGGCTGGAATATTTCACTGTGTGAAATGGTGCTGGAATATTTCACTGTGTAAAATGATACTGGAATATTTCACTGTGTGAAATGATGCTGGAATATTTCTCTGTGTGTAATGAGGCTGGAATATTTCACCGTGTGAAACAGTCCTGGAATATTTCACTGTGTAAAATGATGCTGGAATATTTCACTGTGTGAAATGAAGCTGGAATATTTCACGATGTGAAATGATGCTGGAATATTTCACAGTGTGAAATGATACTGGAATATTTCACTGTGTGAAATGATACTGGAATGTTTCACTGTGTGAATTCATGCTGTAATATTTCACTGTGTGAAATGATACTGGAATATTTCACTGTGTGTAATGGAGCCGGAATATTTCACTGTGTGAAATGAGGCTGGAATATTTCACAGTGTGAAATGAAGCTGGAATATTTCACTATGTGAAATGATGCTGGAATATTTCACAGTGTACAATGATAATGGAATATTTCACAGTGTGAAATGGTGCTGGAATATTTCACTGTGTGAATTGAGGCTGGAGTATTTCAGTTTGTGAAATGATGCTGGCGTATTTCACTGTGTGAAATGATGCTGGAATATTTCACGATGTGAAATGGTGCTGCAATATTTCACTCTGTGAAATGGGGCTGGAGTATTTCACAGAGTGAAATGAGGCTGGAATATTTCACTGTGTGAAATGAGACTGGAATATTTCACAGTGTGATATGAAGCTGGAATATTTCACTGTGTGAAATGAGGCTAGAGTATTTCACAGAGTGAAATGAGGCTGGAATATTTCACTGTGTGAAATGGAGCTGGAATATTTCACTGTGTGAAATGAGGCTGGAATATTACACAGTGTGAAATGATATTCGAATATTTCACTGTGTGAAATGATGCTGGAATATTTCACAGTGTGAAATGAAGCTGGAATATTTCACAGTGTGAAATGATGCTGGAATATTTCACAGTGTGAAATGATACTGGAATATTTCACAGTGTACAATGATAATGGAATATTTCACAGTGTGAAATGGTGCTGGAATATTTCACTGTGTGAATTGAGGCTGGAGTATTTCAGTTTGTGAAATGATGCTGGCGTATTTCACTGTGTGAAATGATGCGGTAATATTTCACTGTGTGAAATGATACTGGAATATTTCACTGTGTGAAATGATGCTGGAATATTTCACTGTGTGAAATGAAGCTGGAATATTTCACGATGTGAAATGAGGCTGGAATATTTCATCGTGTGAAATAGTCCTGGAATATTTCACTGTGTAAAATGATGCTGGAATATTTCACTGTGTGAAATGATGCTGGAATATTTCACGATGTGAAATGATGCTGGAATATTTCACAGTGTGAAATGATACTGGAATATTTCACTGTGTGAAATGATACTGGAATGTTTCACTGTGTGAATTCATGCTGTAATATTTCACTGTTTGAAATGATACTGGAATATTTCACTGTGTGAAATGATGCTGGAATATTTCACTGTGTGTAATGAGGCTGGAATATTTCACTGTGTGAAATGGTGCTGGAATATTTCACTGTGTGAAATGATGCTGGAATATTTCACAGTGTGAAATGAGGCTGGAATATTTGTCTGTATGAAATGGTGCTGGAATATTTCACTGTGTGAAATGAGGCTGGGATATTTCACGATGTGAAATGGTGCTGGAATATTTCACTGTGTGAAATGAGGCTGGAATATTTCACAGTGTGAAATGATATTCGAATATTTCACTGTGTGAAATGATGCTGGAATATTTCACAGTGTGAAATGAAGCTGGAATATTTCACAGAGTGAAATGATACTGGAATATTTCACTGTGTGAAATGATACTGGAATATTTCACTGTGTGAATTCATGCTGTAATATATTTCACTGTGTGAAATGATACTGGAATATTTCACTGTGTGTAATGGAGCCGGAATATTTCACTGTGTGAAATGAGGCTGGAATATTTCACAGTGTACAATGATAATGGAATATTTCACAGTGTGAAATGGTGCTGGAATATTTCACTGTGTGAATTGAGGCTGGAGTATTTCAGTTTGTGAAATGATGCTGGCGTATTTCACTGTGTGAAATGATGCGGTAATATTTCACTGTGTGAAATGATACTGGAATATTTCACTGTGTGAAATGATGCTGGAATATTTCACTGTGTGAAATGAAGCTGGAATATTTCACGATGTGAAATGAGGCTGGAATATTTCATCGTGTGAAATGATACTGGAATATTTCACTGTGTGAAATGATACTGGAATGTTTCACTGTGTGAATTCATGCTGTAATATTTCACTGTTTGAAATGATACTGGAATATTTCACTGTGTGAAATGATGCTGGAATATTTCACTGTGTGTAATGAGGCTGGAATATTTCACTGTGTGAAATGGTGCTGGAATATTTCACTGTGTGAAATGATGCTGGAATATTTCACAGTGTGAAATGAGGCTGGAATATTTGTCTGTATGAAATGGTGCTGGAATATTTCACTGTGTGAAATGAGGCTGGGATATTTCACGATGTGAAATGGTGCTGGAATATTTCACTCTGTGAAATGAGGCTGGGACATTTCACGATGTGAAATGGTGCTGGAATATTTCACTCTGTGAAATGAGGCTGGAGTATTTCACAGAGTGAAATGAGACTGGAATATTTCACAGTGTGATATGAAGCTGGAATATTTCACTGTGTGAAATGAGGCTGGAGTATTTCACAGAGTGAAATGAGGCTGGAATATTTCACTGTGTGAAATGGAGCTGGAATATTTCACAGTGTGAAATGAGGCTGGAATATTTCACAGTGTGAAATGATACTGGAATATTTCACTGTGTGAAATGATACTGGAATATTTCACTGTGTGAATTCATGCTGTAATATTTCACTGTGTGAAATGATACTGGAATATTTCACTGTGTGTAATGGAGCCGGAATATTTCACTGTGTGAAATGAGGCTGGAATATTTCACAGTGTGAAATGAAGCTGGAATATTTCACTATGTGAAATGATGCTGGAATATTTCACAGTGTACAATGATAATGGAATATTTCACAGTGTGAAATGGTGCTGGAATATTTCACTGTGTGAATTGAGGCTGGAGTATTTCAGTTTGTGAAATGATGCTGGCGTATTTCACTGTGGGAAATGATGCGGTAATATTTCACTGTGTGAAATGATACTGGAATAGTTCACTGTGTGAAATGATGCTGGAATATTTCACTGTGTGAAATGAAGCTGGAATATTTCACGATGTGAAATGAGGCTGGAATATTTCATCGTGTGAAATAGTCCTGGAATATTTCACTGTGTAAAATGATGCTGGAATATTTCACTGTGTGAAATGATGCTGGAATATTTCACGATGTGAAATGATGCTGGAATATTTCACAGTGTGAAATGATACTGGAATATTTCACTGTGTGAAATGATACTGGAATGTTTCACTGTGTGAATTCATGCTGTAATATTTCACTGTTTGAAATGATACTGGAATATTTCACTGTGTGAAATGATGCTGGAATATTTCACTGTGTGTAATGAGGCTGGAATATTTCACTGTGTGAAATGGTGCTGCAATATTTCACTGTGTGAAATGATGCTGGAATATTTCACAGTGTGAAATGAGGCTGGAATATTTGTCTGTATGAAATGGTGCTGGAATATTTCACTGTGTGAAATGAGGCTGGGATATTTCACGATGTGAAATGGTGCTGGAATATTTCACTCTGTGAAATGAGGCTGGGATATTTCACGATGTGAAATGGTGCTGGAATATTTCACTCTGTGAAATGAGGCTGGAGTATTTCACAGAGTGAAATGAGGCTGGAATATTTCACTGTGTGAAATGAGACTGGAATATTTCACAGTGTGATATGAAGCTGGAATATTTCACTGTGTGAAATGAGGCTGGAGTATTTCACAGAGTGAAATGATACTGGAATATTTCACTGTGTGAAATGATGCTGGAATATTTCACTGTGTGAAATGAAGCTGGAATATTTCACGATGTGAAATGAGGCTGGAATATTTCATCGTGTGAAATGATACTGGAATATTTCACTGTGTGAAATGATACTGGAATGTTTCACTGTGTGAATTCATGCTGTAATATTTCACTGTTTGAAATGATACTGGAATATTTCACTGTGTGAAATGATGCTGGAATATTTCACTGTGTGTAATGAGGCTGGAATATTTCACTGTGTGAAATGGTGCTGGAATATTTCACTGTGTGAAATGATGCTGGAATATTTCACAGTGTGAAATGAGGCTGGAATATTTGTCTGTATGAAATGGTGCTGGAATATTTCACTGTGTGAAATGAGGCTGGGATATTTCACGATGTGAAATGGTGCTGGAATATTTCACTGTGTGAAATGAGGCTGGGATATTTCACGATGTGAAATGGTGCTGGAATATTTCACTGTGTGAAATGAGGCTGGAATATTTCACAGTGTGAAATGATATTCGAATATTTCACTGTGTGAAATGATGCTGGAATATTTCACAGTGTGAAATGAAGCTGGAATATTTCACAGAGTGAAATGATACTGGAATATTTCACTGTGTGAAATGATACTGGAATATTTCACTGTGTGAATTCATGCTGTAATATATTTCACTGTGTGAAATGATACTGGAATATTTCACAGTGTGAAATGAAGCTGGAATATTTCACTGTGTGAAATGAGGCTGGAATATTTCACAGTGTACAATGATAATGGAATATTTCACAGTGTGAAATGGTGCTGGAATATTTCACTGTGTGAATTGAGGCTGGAGTATTTCAGTTTGTGAAATGATGCTGGCGTATTTCACTGTGGGAAATGATGCGGTAATATTTCACTGTGTGAAATGATACTGGAATAGTTCACTGTGTGAAATGATGCTGGAATATTTCACTGTGTGAAATGAAGCTGGAATATTTCACGATGTGAAATGAGGCTGGAATATTTCATCGTGTGAAATAGTCCTGGAATATTTCACTGTGTAAAATGATGCTGGAATATTTCACTGTGTGAAATGATGCTGGAATATTTCACGATGTGAAATGATGCTGGAATATTTCACAGTGTGAAATGATACTGGAATATTTCACTGTGTGAAATGATACTGGAATGTTTCACTGTGTGAATTCATGCTGTAATATTTCACTGTTTGAAATGATACTGGAATATTTCACTGTGTGAAATGATGCTGCAATATTTCACTGTGTGTAATGAGGCTGGAATATTTCACTGTGTGAAATGGTGCTGCAATATTTCACTGTGTGAAATGATGCTGGAATATTTCACAGTGTGAAATGAGGCTGGAATATTTGTCTGTATGAAATGGTGCTGGAATATTTCACTGTGTGAAATGAGGCTGGGATATTTCACGATGTGAAATGGTGCTGGAATATTTCACTCTGTGAAATGAGGCTGGGATATTTCACGATGTGAAATGGTGCTGGAATATTTCACTCTGTGAAATGAGGCTGGAGTATTTCACAGAGTGAAATGAGGCTGGAATATTTCACTGTGTGAAATGAGACTGGAATATTTCACAGTGTGATATGAAGCTGGAATATTTCACTGTGTGAAATGAGGCTGGAGTATTTCACAGAGTGAAATGATACTGGAATATTTCACTGTGTGAAATGATGCTGGAATATTTCACTGTGTGAAATGAAGCTGGAATATTTCACGATGTGAAATGAGGCTGGAATATTTCATCGTGTGAAATAGTCCTGGAATATTTCACTGTGTAAAATGATGCTGGAATATTTCACTGTGTGAAATGATGCTGGAATATTTCACGATGTGAAATGATGCTGGAATATTTCACAGTGTGAAATGATACTGGAATATTTCACTGTGTGAAATGATACTGGAATGTTTCACTGTGTGAATTCATGCTGTAATATTTCACTGTTTGAAATGATACTGGAATATTTCACTGTGTGAAATGATGCTGGAATATTTCACTGTGTGTAATGAGGCTGGAATATTTCACTGTGTGAAATGGTGCTGGAATATTTCACTGTGTGAAATGATGCTGGAATATTTCACAGTGTGAAATGAGGCTGGAATATTTGTCTGTATGAAATGGTGCTGGAATATTTCACTGTGTGAAATGAGGCTGGGATATTTCACGATGTGAAATGGTGCTGGAATATTTCACTGTGTGAAATGAGGCTGGAATATTTCACAGTGTGAAATGATATTCGAATATTTCACTGTGTGAAATGATGCTGGAATATTTCACAGTGTGAAATGAAGCTGGAATATTTCACAGAGTGAAATGATACTGGAATATTTCACTGTGTGAAATGATACTGGAATATTTCACTGTGTGAATTCATGCTGTAATATATTTCACTGTGTGAAATGATACTGGAATATTTCACTGTGTGTAATGGAGCCGGAATATTTCACTGTGTGAAATGAGGCTGGAATATTTCACAGTGTACAATGATAATGGAATATTTCACAGTGTGAAATGGTGCTGGAATATTTCACTGTGTGAATTGAGGCTGGAGTATTTCAGTTTGTGAAATGATGCTGGCGTATTTCACTGTGTGAAATGATGCGGTAATATTTCACTGTGTGAAATGATACTGGAATATTTCACTGTGTGAAATGATGCTGGAATATTTCACTGTGTGAAATGAAGCTGGAATATTTCACGATGTGAAATGAGGCTGGAATATTTCATCGTGTGAAATGATACTGGAATATTTCACTGTGTGAAATGATACTGGAATGTTTCACTGTGTGAATTCATGCTGTAATATTTCACTGTTTGAAATGATACTGGAATATTTCACTGTGTGAAATGATGCTGGAATATTTCACTGTGTGTAATGAGGCTGGAATATTTCACTGTGTGAAATGGTGCTGGAATATTTCACTGTGTGAAATGATGCTGGAATATTTCACAGTGTGAAATGAGGCTGGAATATTTGTCTGTATGAAATGGTGCTGGAATATTTCACTGTGTGAAATGAGGCTGGGATATTTCACGATGTGAAATGGTGCTGGAATATTTCACTCTGTGAAATGAGGCTGGGACATTTCACGATGTGAAATGGTGCTGGAATATTTCACTCTGTGAAATGAGGCTGGAGTATTTCACAGAGTGAAATGAGACTGGAATATTTCACAGTGTGATATGAAGCTGGAATATTTCACTGTGTGAAATGAGGCTGGAGTATTTCACAGAGTGAAATGAGGCTGGAATATTTCACTGTGTGAAATGGAGCTGGAATATTTCACAGTGTGAAATGAGGCTGGAATATTTCACAGTGTGAAATGATACTGGAATATTTCACTGTGTGAAATGATACTGGAATATTTCACTGTGTGAATTCATGCTGTAATATTTCACTGTGTGAAATGATACTGGAATATTTCACTGTGTGTAATGGAGCCGGAATATTTCACTGTGTGAAATGAGGCTGGAATATTTCACAGTGTGAAATGAAGCTGGAATATTTCACTATGTGAAATGATGCTGGAATATTTCACAGTGTACAATGATAATGGAATATTTCACAGTGTGAAATGGTGCTGGAATATTTCACTGTGTGAATTGAGGCTGGAGTATTTCAGTTTGTGAAATGATGCTGGCGTATTTCACTGTGGGAAATGATGCGGTAATATTTCACTGTGTGAAATGATACTGGAATAGTTCACTGTGTGAAATGATGCTGGAATATTTCACTGTGTGAAATGAAGCTGGAATATTTCACGATGTGAAATGAGGCTGGAATATTTCATCGTGTGAAATAGTCCTGGAATATTTCACTGTGTGAAATAGTGCAGGATTATTTCACTGTGTAAAATGATGCTGGAATATTTCACAGTGTGAAATAATGCTGGAGAATTTCACAGAGTGAAATGAGGCTGGAATATTTCACTGTGTGAAATGGTGCTGGAATATTTCACTGTGTAAAATGATGCTGGAATATTTCACTATGTGAAATAGTGCTGGATTATTTCACTGTGTAAAATGATGCTGGAATATTTCATAGTGTGAAATGAAGCTGGAATATTTCACGATGTGAAATGGTGCTGGAATATTTCACCGTGTGAAATGTTGCTGGATTATTTCACAGTGTGAAATGATACTGGAATGTTTCACTGTGTGAATTCATGCTGTAATATTTCACTGTGTGAAATGATACTGGAATATTTCACTGTGTGAAATGATGCTGGAATATTTCTCTGTGTGTAATGAGGCTGGAATATTTCACCGTGTGAAACAGTCCTGGAATATTTCACTGTGTAAAATGATGCTGGAATATTTCACTGTGTGAAATGAAGCTGGAATATTTCACGATGTGAAATGATGCTGGAATATATCACAGTGTGAAATGATACTGGAATATTTCACTGTGTGAAATGATACTGGAATGTTTCACTGTGTGAATTCATGCTGTAATATTTCACTGTGTGAAATGATACTGGAATATTTCACTGTGTGTAATGGAGCCGGAATATTTCACTGTGTGAAATGAGGCTGGAATATTTCACAGTGTGAAATGAAGCTGGAATATTTCACTATGTGAAATGATGCTGGAATATTTCACAGTGTACAATGATAATGGAATATTTCACTGTGTGAAATGATGCGGTAATATTTCACTGTGTGAAATGATACTGGAATATTTCACTGTGTGAAATGATGCTGGAATATTTCACTGTGTGAAATGAAGCTGGAATATTTCACGATGTGAAATGAGGCTGGAATATTTCACCGTGTGAAATAGTCCTGGAATATTTCACTGTGTAAAATGATGCTGGAATATTTCACTCTGTGAAATGATGCTGGAATATTTCACGATGTGAAATGATGCTGGAATATTTCACAGTGTGAAATGATACTGGAATATTTCACTGTGTGAAATGATACTGGAATGTTTCACTGTGTGAATTCATGCTGTAATATTTCACTGTGTGAAATGATACTGGAATATTTCACTGTGTGAAATGATGCTGGAATATTTCACAGTGTGAAATGAGGCTGGAATATTTGTCTGCATGAAATGGTGCTGGAATATTTCACTGTGTGAAATGAGGCTGGGATATTTCACGATGTGAAATGGTGCTGGAAGATTTCACTCTGTGAAATGAGGCTGGAGTATTTCACAGAGTGAAATGAGGCTGGAATATTTCACTGTGTGAAATGAGACTGGAATATTTCACAGTGTGATATGAAGCTGGAATATTTCACTGTGTGAAATGAGGCTGGAGTATTTCACAGAGTGAAATGAGGCTGGAATATTTCACTGTGTGAAATGGAGCTGGAATATTTCACTGTGTGAAAAGAGGCTGGAATATTTCACAGTGTGAAATGATATTCGAATATTTCACTGTGTGAAATGATGCTGGAATATATCACAGTGTGGAATAGTGCTGGAATATTTCACTGTGTAAAATGATGCTGGAATATTTCACAGTGTGAAATGAAGCTGGAATATTTCACTATGTGAAATGGTTCTGGAATATTTCACTGTGTAAAATGAGGCTGGAATATTTCACAGTGTGAAATAATGCTGGAGAATTTCACAGAGTGAAATGACGCTGGAATATTTCACTGTGTGAAATGGAGCTGGAATATTTCACTGTGTGAAATGAGGCTGGAATATTTCACTGTGTGAAATGAGGCTGGAATATTTCACTGTGTGAAATGGAGCTGGAATATTTCACTGTGTGAAATGAGGCTGGAATATTTCACTGTGTGAAATGAGGCTGGAATATTTCACTGTGTGAAATGGTGCTGGAATATATCACAGTGTGGAATAGTGCTGGAATATTTCACTGTGTAAAATGATGCTGGAATATTTCACAGTGTGAAATGAAGCTGGAATATTTCACTATGTGAAATGGTTCTGGAATATTTCACTGTGTAAAATGAGGCTGGAATATTTCACAGTGTGAAATAATGCTGGAGAATTTCACAGAGTGAAATGAGGCTGGAATATTTCACTGTGTGAAATGGAGCTGGAATATTTCACTGTGTGAAATGAGGCTGGAATATTTCACTGTGTGAAATGAGGCTGGAATATTTCACTGTGTGAAATGGAGCTGGAATATTTCACTGTGTGAAATGAGGCTGGAATATTTCACTGTGTGAAATGAGGCTGGAATATTTCACTGTGTGAAATGGTGCTGGAATATTTCACTGTGTGAAATGGTGCTGGAATATTTCACTGTGTAAAATGATGCTTGAATATTTCACTGTGAAATTAGCTGGAATATTTCACGATGTGAAATGATGCTGGAATATTTCACAGTGTGAAATGATGCTGGAATATTTCACAGTGTGAAATGATGCTGGAATATTTCACTGTGTAAAATGATGCTTGAATAGTTCACTGTGTGAAATGAAGCTGGAATATTTCACGATGTGAAATGATGCTGGAATATTTCACAGTGTGAAATGATGCTGGAATATTTCACAGTGTGAAATGATGCTGGAATATTTCACAGTGTGAAATGAAGCTGGAATATTTCACTATGTGAAATGGTTCTGGAATATTTCACTGTGTAAAATGAGGCTGGAATATTTCACTGTGTGAAATAGTGCAGGATTATTTCACTGTGTAAAATGATGCTGGAATATTTCACAGTGTGAAATAATGCTGGAGAATTTCACAGAGTGAAATGAGGCTGGAATATTTCACTGTGTGAAATGGTGCTGGAATATTTCACTGTGTAAAATGATGCTGGAATATTTCACTATGTGAAATAGTGCTGGATTATTTCACTGTGTAAAATGATGCTGGAATATTTCATAGTGTGAAATGAAGCTGGAATATTTCACGATGTGAAATGGTGCTGGAATATTTCACCGTGTGAAATGTTGCTGGATTATTTCACAGTGTGAAATGATACTGGAATGTTTCACTGTGTGAATTCATGCTGTAATATTTCACTGTGTGAAATGATACTGGAATATTTCTCTGTGTGTAATGAGGCTGGAATATTTCACCGTGTGAAACAGTCCTGGAATATTTCACTGTGTAAAATGATGCTGGAATATTTCACTGTGTGAAATGAAGCTGGAATATTTCACGATGTGAAATGATGCTGGAATATTTCACAGTGTGAAATGATACTGGAATATTTCACTGTGTGAAATGATACTGGAATGTTTCACTGTGTGAATTCATGCTGTAATATTTCGCTGTGTGAAATGATACTGGAATATTTCACTGTGTGTAATGGAGCCGGAATATTTCACTGTGTGAAATGAGGCTGGAATATTTCACAGTGTGAAATGAAGCTGGAATATTTCACTATGTGAAATGATGCTGGAATATTTCACAGTGTACAATGATAATGGAATATTTCACAGTGTGAAATGGTGCTGGAATATTTCACTGTGTGAATTGAGGCTGGAGTATTTCAGTTTGTGAAATGATGCTGGCGTATTTCACTGTGTGAAATGATGCTGGAATATTTCACGATGTGAAATGGTGCTGCAATATTTCACTCTGTGAAATGAGGCTGGAGTATTTCACAGAGTGAAATGAGGCTGGAATATTTCACTGTGTGAAATGAGACTGGAATATTTCACAGTGTGATATGAAGCTGGAATATTTCACTGTGTGAAATGAGGCTAGAGTATTTCACAGAGTGAAATGAGGCTGGAATATTTCACTGTGTGAAATGGAGCTGGAATATTTCACTGTGTGAAATGAGGCTGGAATATTTCACAGTGTGAAATGATATTCGAATATTTCACTGTGTGAAATGATGCTGGAATATTTCACAGTGTGAAATGAAGCTGGAATATTTCACAGTGTGAAATGATGCTGGAATATTTCACAGTGTGAAATGATACTGGAATATTTCACTGTGTGAAATGATACTGGAATATTTCACTGTGTGAATTCATGCTGTAATATATTTCACTGTGTGAAATGATACTGGAATATTTCACTGTGTGTAATGGAGCCGGAATATTTCACTGTGTGAAATGAGGCTGGAATATTTCACAGTGTGAAATGAAGCTGGAATATTTCACAGTGTACAATGATAATGGAATATTTCACAGTGTGAAATGGTGCTGGAATATTTCACTGTGTGAATTGAGGCTGGAGTATTTCAGTTTGTGAAATGATGCTGGCGTATTTCACTGTGTGAAATGATGCGGTAATATTTCACTGTGTGAAATGATACTGGAATATTTCACTGTGTGAAATGATGCTGGAATATTTCACTGTGTGAAATGAAGCTGGAATATTTCACGATGTGAAATGAGGCTGGAATATTTCATCGTGTGAAATAGTCCTGGAATATTTCACTGTGTAAAATGATGCTGGAATATTTCACTGTGTGAAATGATGCTGGAATATTTCACGATGTGAAATGATGCTGGAATATTTCACAGTGTGAAATGATACTGGAATATTTCACTGTGTGAAATGATACTGGAATGTTTCACTGTGTGAATTCATGCTGTAATATTTCACTGTTTGAAATGATACTGGAATATTTCACTGTGTGAAATGATGCTGGAATATTTCACTGT
This sequence comes from Heterodontus francisci, assembly GCF_036365525.1. Taxonomy (NCBI): domain Eukaryota; kingdom Metazoa; phylum Chordata; class Chondrichthyes; order Heterodontiformes; family Heterodontidae; genus Heterodontus; species Heterodontus francisci. Next base: position 11,927,300 of record NC_090408.1, on the reverse strand, counting down.
GTGTAATGAGGCTGGAATATTTCACTGTGTGAAATAGTGCAGGATTATTTCACTGTGTAAAATGATGCTGGAATATTTCACAGTGTGAAATAATGCTGGAGAATTTCACAGAGTGAAATGAGGCTGGAATATTTCACTGTGTGAAATGGTGCTGGAATATTTCACTGTGTAAAATGATGCTGGAATATTTCACTATGTGAAATAGTGCGGGATTATTTCACTGTGTAAAATGATGCTGGAATATTTCATAGTGTGAAATGAAGCTGGAATATTTCACGATGTGAAATGGTGCTGGAATATTTCACCGTATGAAATGTTGCTGGATTATTTCACAGTGTGAAATGATACTGGAATGTTTCAGTGTGTGAATTCATGCTGTAATATTTCACTGTGTGAAATGATACTGGAATATTTCACTGTGTGAAATGATGCTGGAATATTTCTCTGTGTGTAATGAGGCTGGAATATTTCACCGTGTGAAACAGTCCTGGAATATTTCACTGTGTAAAATGATGCTGGAATATTTCACTGTGTGAAATGAAGCTGGAATATTTCACGATGTGAAATGATGCTGGAATATATCACAGTGTGAAATGATACTGGAATATTTCACTGTGTGAAATGATACTGGAATGTTTCACTGTGTGAATTCATGCTGTAATATTTCACTGTGAGAAATGATACTGGAATATTTCACTGTGTGTAATGGAGCCGGAATATTTCACTGTGTGAAATGAGGCTGGAATATTTCACAGTGTGAAATGAAGCTGGAATATTTCACTATGTGAAATGATGCTGGAATATTTCACAGTGTACAATGATAATGGAATATTTCACTGTGTGAAATGATGCGGTAATATTTCACTGTGTGAAATGATACTGGAATATTTCACTGTGTTGAATGATGCTGGAATATTTCACTGTGTGAAATGAAGCTGGAATATTTCACGATGTGAAATGAGGCTGGAATATTTCACCGTGTGAAATAGTCCTGGAATATTTCACTGTGTAAAATGATGCTGGAATATTTCACTCTGTGAAATGATGCTGGAATATTTCACGATGTGAAATGATGCTGGAATATTTCACAGTGTGAAATGATACTGGAATATTTCACTGTGTGAAATGATGCTGGAATATTTCACAGTGTGAAATGAAGCTGGAATATTTCACTATGTGAAATGGTTCTGGAATATTTCACTGTGTAAAATGAGGCTGGAATATTTCACTGTGTGAAATAGTGCAGGATTATTTCACTGTGTAAAATGATGCTGGAATATTTCACAGTGTGAAATAATGCTGGAGAATTTCACAGAGTGAAATGAGGCTGGAATATTTCACTGTGTGAAATGGTGCTGGAATATTTCACTGTGTAAAATGATGCTGGAATATTTCACTATGTGAAATAGTGCTGGATTATTTCACTGTGTAAAATGATGCTGGAATATTTCATAGTGTGAAATGAAGCTGGAATATTTCACGATGTGAAATGGTGCTGGAATATTTCACCGTGTGAAATGTTGCTGGATTATTTCACAGTGTGAAATGATACTGGAATGTTTCACTGTGTGAATTCATGCTGTAATATTTCACTGTGTGAAATGATACTGGAATATTTCTCTGTGTGTAATGAGGCTGGAATATTTCACCGTGTGAAACAGTCCTGGAATATTTCACTGTGTAAAATGATGCTGGAATATTTCACTGTGTGAAATGAAGCTGGAATATTTCACGATGTGAAATGATGCTGGAATATTTCACAGTGTGAAATGATACTGGAATATTTCACTGTGTGAAATGATACTGGAATGTTTCACTGTGTGAATTCATGCTGTAATATTTCGCTGTGTGAAATGATACTGGAATATTTCACTGTGTGTAATGGAGCCGGAATATTTCACTGTGTGAAATGAGGCTGGAATATTTCACAGTGTGAAATGAAGCTGGAATATTTCACTATGTGAAATGATGCTGGAATATTTCACAGTGTACAATGATAATGGAATATTTCACAGTGTGAAATGGTGCTGGAATATTTCACTGTGTGAATTGAGGCTGGAGTATTTCAGTTTGTGAAATGATGCTGGCGTATTTCACTGTGTGAAATGATGCTGGAATATTTCACGATGTGAAATGGTGCTGCAATATTTCACTCTGTGAAATGAGGCTGGAGTATTTCACAGAGTGAAATGAGGCTGGAATATTTCACTGTGTGAAATGAGACTGGAATATTTCACAGTGTGATATGAAGCTGGAATATTTCACTGTGTGAAATGAGGCTAGAGTATTTCACAGAGTGAAATGAGGCTGGAATATTTCACTGTGTGAAATGGAGCTGGAATATTTCACTGTGTGAAATGAGGCTGGAATATTTCACAGTGTGAAATGATATTCGAATATTTCACTGTGTGAAATGATGCTGGAATATTTCACAGTGTGAAATGAAGCTGGAATATTTCACAGTGTGAAATGATGCTGGAATATTTCACAGTGTGAAATGATACTGGAATATTTCACTGTGTGAAATGATACTGGAATATTTCACTGTGTGAATTCATGCTGTAATATATTTCACTGTGTGAAATGATACTGGAATATTTCACTGTGTGTAATGGAGCCGGAATATTTCACTGTGTGAAATGAGGCTGGAATATTTCACAGTGTGAAATGAAGCTGGAATATTTCACAGTGTACAATGATAATGGAATATTTCACAGTGTGAAATGGTGCTGGAATATTTCACTGTGTGAATTGAGGCTGGAGTATTTCAGTTTGTGAAATGATGCTGGCGTATTTCACTGTGTGAAATGATGCGGTAATATTTCACTGTGTGAAATGATACTGGAATATTTCACTGTGTGAAATGATGCTGGAATATTTCACTGTGTGAAATGAAGCTGGAATATTTCACGATGTGAAATGAGGCTGGAATATTTCATCGTGTGAAATAGTCCTGGAATATTTCACTGTGTAAAATGATGCTGGAATATTTCACTGTGTGAAATGATGCTGGAATATTTCACGATGTGAAATGATGCTGGAATATTTCACAGTGTGAAATGATACTGGAATATTTCACTGTGTGAAATGATACTGGAATGTTTCACTGTGTGAATTCATGCTGTAATATTTCACTGTTTGAAATGATACTGGAATATTTCACTGTGTGAAATGATGCTGGAATATTTCACTGTGTGTAATGAGGCTGGAATATTTCACTGTGTGAAATAGTGCAGGATTATTTCACTGTGTAAAATGATGCTGGAATATTTCACAGTGTGAAATAATGCTGGAGAATTTCACAGAGTGAAATGAGGCTGGAATATTTCACTGTGTGAAATGGTGCTGGAATATTTCACTGTGTAAAATGATGCTGGAATATTTCACTATGTGAAATAGTGCGGGATTATTTCACTGTGTAAAATGATGCTGGAATATTTCATAGTGTGAAATGAAGCTGGAATATTTCACGATGTGAAATGGTGCTGGAATATTTCACCGTATGAAATGTTGCTGGATTATTTCACAGTGTGAAATGATACTGGAATGTTTCAGTGTGTGAATTCATGCTGTAATATTTCACTGTGTGAAATGATACTGGAATATTTCACTGTGTGAAATGATGCTGGAATATTTCTCTGTGTGTAATGAGGCTGGAATATTTCACCGTGTGAAACAGTCCTGGAATATTTCACTGTGTAAAATGATGCTGGAATATTTCACTGTGTGAAATGAAGCTGGAATATTTCACGATGTGAAATGATGCTGGAATATATCACAGTGTGAAATGATACTGGAATATTTCACTGTGTGAAATGATACTGGAATGTTTCACTGTGTGAATTCATGCTGTAATATTTCACTGTGTGAAATGATACTGGAATATTTCACTGTGTGTAATGGAGCCGGAATATTTCACTGTGTGAAATGAGGCTGGAATATTTCACAGTGTGAAATGAAGCTGGAATATTTCACTATGTGAAATGATGCTGGAATATTTCACAGTGTACAATGATAATGGAATATTTCACTGTGTGAAATGATGCGTTAATATTTCACTGTGTGAAATGATACTGGAATATTTCACTGTGTTGAATGATGCTGGAATATTTCACTGTGTGAAATGAAGCTGGAATATTTCACGATGTGAAATGAGGCTGGAATATTTCACCGTGTGAAATAGTCCTGGAATATTTCACTGTGTAAAATGATGCTGGAATATTTCACTCTGTGAAATGATGCTGGAATATTTCACGATGTGAAATGATGCTGGAATATTTCACAGTGTGAAATGATACTGGAATATTTCACTGTGTGAAATGATACTGGAATGTTTCACTGTGTGAATTCATGCTGTAATATTTCACTGTGTGAAATGATACTGGAATATTTCACTGTGTGAAATGATGCTGGAATATTTCACAGTGTGAAATGAGGCTGGAATATTTGTCTGTATGAAATGGTGCTGGAATATTTCACTGTGTGAAATGAGGCTGGGATATTTCACGATGTGAAATGGTGCTGGAAGATTTCACTCTGTGAAATGAGGCTGGAGTATTTCACAGAGTGAAATGAGGCTGGAATATTTCACTGTGTGAAATGGAGCTGGAATATTTCACTGTGTGAAAAGAGGCTGGAATATTTCACAGTGTGAAATGATATTCGAATATTTCACTGTGTGAAATTATGCTGGAATATATCACAGTGTGGAATAGTGCTGGAATATTTCACTGTGTAAAATGATGCTGGAATATTTCACAGTGTGAAATGAAGCTGGAATATTTCACAGTGTGAAATAATGCTGGAGAATTTCACAGAGTGAAATGACGCTGGAATATTTCACTGTGTGAAATGGAGCTGGAATATTTCACTGTGTGAAATGAGGCTGGAATATTTCACAGAGTGAAATGAGGCTGGAATATTTCACTGTGTGAAATGGAGCTGGAATATTTCACTGTGTGAAATGAGGCTGGAATATTTCACAGTGTGAAATGATATTCGAATATTTCACTGTGTGAAATGATGCTGGAATATTTCACAGTGTGAAATGAAGCTGGAATATTTCACAGTGTGAAATGATGCTGGAATATTTCACAGTGTGAAATGATACTGGAATATTTCACTGTGTGAAATGATACTGGAATATTTCACTGTGTGAATTCATGCTGTAATATATTTCACTGTGTGAAATGATACTGGAATATTTCACTGTGTGTAATGGAGCCGGAATATTTCACTGTGTGAAATGAGGCTGGAATATTTCACAGTGTGAAATGAAGCTGGAATATTTCACAGTGTACAATGATAATGGAATATTTCACAGTGTGAAATGGTGCTGGAATATTTCACTGTGTGAATTGAGGCTGGAGTATTTCAGTTTGTGAAATGATGCTGGCGTATTTCACTGTGTGAAATGATGCGGTAATATTTCACTGTGTGAAATGATACTGGAATATTTCACTGTGTGAAATGATGCTGGAATATTTCACTGTGTGAAATGAAGCTGGAATATTTCACGATGTGAAATGAGGCTGGAATATTTCATCGTGTGAAATAGTCCTGGAATATTTCACTGTGTAAAATGATGCTGGAATATTTCACTGTGTGAAATGATGCTGGAATATTTCACGATGTGAAATAGTCCTGGAATATTTCACTGTGTAAAATGATGCTGGAATATTTCACTGTGTGAAATGATGCTGGAATATTTCACTGTGTAAAATGAGGCTGGAATATTTCACTGTGTGAAATAGTGCAGGATTATTTCACTGTGTAAAATGATGCTGGAATATTTCACAGTGTGAAATAATGCTGGAGAATTTCACAGAGTGAAATGAGGCTGGAATATTTCACTGTGTGAAATGGTGCTGGAATATTTCACTGTGTAAAATGATGCTGGAATATTTCACTATGTGAAATAGTGCTGGATTATTTCACTGTGTAAAATGATGCTGGAATATTTCATAGTGTGAAATGAAGCTGGAATATTTCACGATGTGAAATGGTGCTGGAATATTTCACCGTGTGAAATGTTGCTGGATTATTTCACAGTGTGAAATGATACTGGAATGTTTCACTGTGTGAATTCATGCTGTAATATTTCACTGTGTGAAATGATACTGGAATATTTCTCTGTGTGTAATGAGGCTGGAATATTTCACCGTGTGAAACAGTCCTGGAATATTTCACTGTGTAAAATGATGCTGGAATATTTCACTGTGTGAAATGAAGCTGGAATATTTCACGATGTGAAATGATGCTGGAATATTTCACAGTGTGAAATGATACTGGAATATTTCACTGTGTGAAATGATACTGGAATGTTTCACTGTGTGAATTCATGCTGTAATATTTCGCTGTGTGAAATGATACTGGAATATTTCACTGTGTGTAATGGAGCCGGAATATTTCACTGTGTGAAATGAGGCTGGAATATTTCACAGTGTGAAATGAAGCTGGAATATTTCACTATGTGAAATGATGCTGGAATATTTCACAGTGTACAATGATAATGGAATATTTCACAGTGTGAAATGGTGCTGGAATATTTCACTGTGTGAATTGAGGCTGGAGTATTTCAGTTTGTGAAATGATGCTGGCGTATTTCACTGTGTGAAATGATGCTGGAATATTTCACGATGTGAAATGGTGCTGCAATATTTCACTCTGTGAAATGAGGCTGGAGTATTTCACAGAGTGAAATGAGGCTGGAATATTTCACTGTGTGAAATGAGACTGGAATATTTCACAGTGTGATATGAAGCTGGAATATTTCACTGTGTGAAATGAGGCTAGAGTATTTCACAGAGTGAAATGAGGCTGGAATATTTCACTGTGTGAAATGGAGCTGGAATATTTCACTGTGTGAAATGAGGCTGGAATATTTCACAGTGTGAAATGATATTCGAATATTTCACTGTGTGAAATGATGCTGGAATATTTCACAGTGTGAAATGAAGCTGGAATATTTCACAGTGTGAAATGATGCTGGAATATTTCACAGTGTGAAATGATACTGGAATATTTCACTGTGTGAAATGATACTGGAATATTTCACTGTGTGAATTCATGCTGTAATATATTTCACTGTGTGAAATGATACTGGAATATTTCACTGTGTGTAATGGAGCCGGAATATTTCACTGTGTGAAATGAGGCTGGAATATTTCACAGTGTGAAATGAAGCTGGAATATTTCACAGTGTACAATGATAATGGAATATTTCACAGTGTGAAATGGTGCTGGAATATTTCACTGTGTGAATTGAGGCTGGAGTATTTCAGTTTGTGAAATGATGCTGGCGTATTTCACTGTGTGAAATGATGCGGTAATATTTCACTGTGTGAAATGATACTGGAATATTTCACTGTGTGAAATGATGCTGGAATATTTCACTGTGTGAAATGAAGCTGGAATATTTCACGATGTGAAATGAGGCTGGAATATTTCATCGTGTGAAATAGTCCTGGAATATTTCACTGTGTAAAATGATGCTGGAATATTTCACTGTGTGAAATGATGCTGGAATATTTCACGATGTGAAATGATGCTGGAATATTTCACAGTGTGAAATGATACTGGAATATTTCACTGTGTGAAATGATACTGGAATGTTTCACTGTGTGAATTCATGCTGTAATATTTCACTGTTTGAAATGATACTGGAATATTTCACTGTGTGAAATGATGCTGGAATATTTCACTGTGTGTAATGAGGCTGGAATATTTCACTGTGTGAAATAGTGCAGGATTATTTCACTGTGTAAAATGATGCTGGAATATTTCACAGTGTGAAATAATGCTGGAGAATTTCACAGAGTGAAATGAGGCTGGAATATTTCACTGTGTGAAATGGTGCTGGAATATTTCACTGTGTAAAATGATGCTGGAATATTTCACTATGTGAAATAGTGCGGGATTATTTCACTGTGTAAAATGATGCTGGAATATTTCATAGTGTGAAATGAAGCTGGAATATTTCACGATGTGAAATGGTGCTGGAATATTTCACCGTATGAAATGTTGCTGGATTATTTCACAGTGTGAAATGATACTGGAATGTTTCAGTGTGTGAATTCATGCTGTAATATTTCACTGTGTGAAATGATACTGGAATATTTCACTGTGTGAAATGATGCTGGAATATTTCTCTGTGTGTAATGAGGCTGGAATATTTCACCGTGTGAAACAGTCCTGGAATATTTCACTGTGTAAAATGATGCTGGAATATTTCACTGTGTGAAATGAAGCTGGAATATTTCACGATGTGAAATGATGCTGGAATATATCACAGTGTGAAATGATACTGGAATATTTCACTGTGTGAAATGATACTGGAATGTTTCACTGTGTGAATTCATGCTGTAATATTTCACTGTGTGAAATGATACTGGAATATTTCACTGTGTGTAATGGAGCCGGAATATTTCACTGTGTGAAATGAGGCTGGAATATTTCACAGTGTGAAATGAAGCTGGAATATTTCACTATGTGAAATGATGCTGGAATATTTCACAGTGTACAATGATAATGGAATATTTCACTGTGTGAAATGATGCGGTAATATTTCACTGTGTGAAATGATACTGGAATATTTCACTGTGTTGAATGATGCTGGAATATTTCACTGTGTGAAATGAAGCTGGAATATTTCACGATGTGAAATGAGGCTGGAATATTTCACCGTGTGAAATAGTCCTGGAATATTTCACTGTGTAAAATGATGCTGGAATATTTCACTCTGTGAAATGATGCTGGAATATTTCACGATGTGAAATGATGCTGGAATATTTCACAGTGTGAAATGATACTGGAATATTTCACTGTGTGAAATGATGCTGGAATATTTCACAGTGTGAAATGAAGCTGGAATATTTCACTATGTGAAATGGTTCTGGAATATTTCACTGTGTAAAATGAGGCTGGAATATTTCACTGTGTGAAATAGTGCAGGATTATTTCACTGTGTAAAATGATGCTGGAATATTTCACAGTGTGAAATAATGCTGGAGAATTTCACAGAGTGAAATGAGGCTGGAATATTTCACTGTGTGAAATGGTGCTGGAATATTTCACTGTGTAAAATGATGCTGGAATATTTCACTATGTGAAATAGTGCTGGATTATTTCACTGTGTAAAATGATGCTGGAATATTTCATAGTGTGAAATGAAGCTGGAATATTTCACGATGTGAAATGGTGCTGGAATATTTCACCGTGTGAAATGTTGCTGGATTATTTCACAGTGTGAAATGATACTGGAATGTTTCACTGTGTGAATTCATGCTGTAATATTTCACTGTGTGAAATGATACTGGAATATTTCTCTGTGTGTAATGAGGCTGGAATATTTCACCGTGTGAAACAGTCCTGGAATATTTCACTGTGTAAAATGATGCTGGAATATTTCACTGTGTGAAATGAAGCTGGAATATTTCACGATGTGAAATGATGCTGGAATATTTCACAGTGTGAAATGATACTGGAATATTTCACTGTGTGAAATGATACTGGAATGTTTCACTGTGTGAATTCATGCTGTAATATTTCGCTGTGTGAAATGATACTGGAATATTTCACTGTGTGTAATGGAGCCGGAATATTTCACTGTGTGAAATGAGGCTGGAATATTTCACAGTGTGAAATGAAGCTGGAATATTTCACTATGTGAAATGATGCTGGAATATTTCACAGTGTACAATGATAATGGAATATTTCACAGTGTGAAATGGTGCTGGAATATTTCACTGTGTGAATTGAGGCTGGAGTATTTCAGTTTGTGAAATGATGCTGGCGTATTTCACTGTGTGAAATGATGCTGGAATATTTCACGATGTGAAATGGTGCTGCAATATTTCACTCTGTGAAATGAGGCTGGAGTATTTCACAGAGTGAAATGAGGCTGGAATATTTCACTGTGTGAAATGAGACTGGAATATTTCACAGTGTGATATGAAGCTGGAATATTTCACTGTGTGAAATGAGGCTAGAGTATTTCACAGAGTGAAATGAGGCTGGAATATTTCACTGTGTGAAATGGAGCTGGAATATTTCACTGTGTGAAATGAGGCTGGAATATTTCACAGTGTGAAATGATATTCGAATATTTCACTGTGTGAAATGATGCTGGAATATTTCACAGTGTGAAATGAAGCTGGAATATTTCACAGTGTGAAATGATGCTGGAATATTTCACAGTGTGAAATGATACTGGAATATTTCACTGTGTGAAATGATACTGGAATATTTCACTGTGTGAATTCATGCTGTAATATATTTCACTGTGTGAAATGATACTGGAATATTTCACTGTGTGTAATGGAGCCGGAATATTTCACTGTGTGAAATGAGGCTGGAATATTTCACAGTGTGAAATGAAGCTGGAATATTTCACAGTGTACAATGATAATGGAATATTTCACAGTGTGAAATGGTGCTGGAATATTTCACTGTGTGAATTGAGGCTGGAGTATTTCAGTTTGTGAAATGATGCTGGCGTATTTCACTGTGTGAAATGATGCGGTAATATTTCACTGTGTGAAATGATACTGGAATATTTCACTGTGTGAAATGATGCTGGAATATTTCACTGTGTGAAATGAAGCTGGAATATTTCACGATGTGAAATGAGGCTGGAATATTTCATCGTGTGAAATAGTCCTGGAATATTTCACTGTGTAAAATGATGCTGGAATATTTCACTGTGTGAAATGATGCTGGAATATTTCACGATGTGAAATGATGCTGGAATATTTCACAGTGTGAAATGATACTGGAATATTTCACTGTGTGAAATGATACTGGAATGTTTCACTGTGTGAATTCATGCTGTAATATTTCACTGTTTGAAATGATACTGGAATATTTCACTGTGTGAAATGATGCTGGAATATTTCACTGTGTGTAATGAGGCTGGAATATTTCACTGTGTGAAATAGTGCAGGATTATTTCACTGTGTAAAATGATGCTGGAATATTTCACAGTGTGAAATAATGCTGGAGAATTTCACAGAGTGAAATGAGGCTGGAATATTTCACTGTGTGAAATGGTGCTGGAATATTTCACTGTGTAAAATGATGCTGGAATATTTCACTATGTGAAATAGTGCGGGATTATTTCACTGTGTAAAATGATGCTGGAATATTTCATAGTGTGAAATGAAGCTGGAATATTTCACGATGTGAAATGGTGCTGGAATATTTCACCGTATGAAATGTTGCTGGATTATTTCACAGTGTGAAATGATACTGGAATGTTTCAGTGTGTGAATTCATGCTGTAATATTTCACTGTGTGAAATGATACTGGAATATTTCACTGTGTGAAATGATGCTGGAATATTTCTCTGTGTGTAATGAGGCTGGAATATTTCACCGTGTGAAACAGTCCTGGAATATTTCACTGTGTAAAATGATGCTGGAATATTTCACTGTGTGAAATGAAGCTGGAATATTTCACGATGTGAAATGATGCTGGAATATATCACAGTGTGAAATGATACTGGAATATTTCACTGTGTGAAATGATACTGGAATGTTTCACTGTGTGAATTCATGCTGTAATATTTCACTGTGTGAAATGATACTGGAATATTTCACTGTGTGTAATGGAGCCGGAATATTTCACTGTGTGAAATGAGGCTGGAATATTTCACAGTGTGAAATGAAGCTGGAATATTTCACTATGTGAAATGATGCTGGAATATTTCACAGTGTACAATGATAATGGAATATTTCACTGTGTGAAATGATGCGTTAATATTTCACTGTGTGAAATGATACTGGAATATTTCACTGTGTTGAATGATGCTGGAATATTTCACTGTGTGAAATGAAGCTGGAATATTTCACGATGTGAAATGAGGCTGGAATATTTCACCGTGTGAAATAGTCCTGGAATATTTCACTGTGTAAAATGATGCTGGAATATTTCACTCTGTGAAATGATGCTGGAATATTTCACGATGTGAAATGATGCTGGAATATTTCACAGTGTGAAATGATACTGGAATATTTCACTGTGTGAAATGATACTGGAATGTTTCACTGTGTGAATTCATGCTGTAATATTTCACTGTGTGAAATGATACTGGAATATTTCACTGTGTGAAATGATGCTGGAATATTTCACAGTGTGAAATGAGGCTGGAATATTTGTCTGTATGAAATGGTGCTGGAATATTTCACTGTGTGAAATGAGGCTGGGATATTTCACGATGTGAAATGGTGCTGGAAGATTTCACTCTGTGAAATGAGGCTGGAGTATTTCACAGAGTGAAATGAGGCTGGAATATTTCACTGTGTGAAATGGAGCTGGAATATTTCACTGTGTGAAAAGAGGCTGGAATATTTCACAGTGTGAAATGATATTCGAATATTTCACTGTGTGAAATTATGCTGGAATATATCACAGTGTGGAATAGTGCTGGAATATTTCACTGTGTAAAATGATGCTGGAATATTTCACAGTGTGAAATGAAGCTGGAATATTTCACAGTGTGAAATAATGCTGGAGAATTTCACAGAGTGAAATGACGCTGGAATATTTCACTGTGTGAAATGGAGCTGGAATATTTCACTGTGTGAAATGAGGCTGGAATATTTCACAGAGTGAAATGAGGCTGGAATATTTCACTGTGTGAAATGGAGCTGGAATATTTCACTGTGTGAAATGAGGCTGGAATATTTCACAGTGTGAAATGATATTCGAATATTTCACTGTGTGAAATGATGCTGGAATATTTCACAGTGTGAAATGAAGCTGGAATATTTCACAGTGTGAAATGATGCTGGAATATTTCACAGTGTGAAATGATACTGGAATATTTCACTGTGTGAAATGATACTGGAATATTTCACTGTGTGAATTCATGCTGTAATATATTTCACTGTGTGAAATGATACTGGAATATTTCACTGTGTGTAATGGAGCCGGAATATTTCACTGTGTGAAATGAGGCTGGAATATTTCACAGTGTGAAATGAAGCTGGAATATTTCACAGTGTACAATGATAATGGAATATTTCACAGTGTGAAATGGTGCTGGAATATTTCACTGTGTGAATTGAGGCTGGAGTATTTCAGTTTGTGAAATGATGCTGGCGTATTTCACTGTGTGAAATGATGCGGTAATATTTCACTGTGTGAAATGATACTGGAATATTTCACTGTGTGAAATGATGCTGGAATATTTCACTGTGTGAAATGAAGCTGGAATATTTCACGATGTGAAATGAGGCTGGAATATTTCATCGTGTGAAATAGTCCTGGAATATTTCACTGTGTAAAATGATGCTGGAATATTTCACTGTGTGAAATGATGCTGGAATATTTCACGATGTGAAATGATGCTGGAATATTTCACAGTGTGAAATGATACTGGAATATTTCACTGTGTGAAATGATACTGGAATGTTTCACTGTGTGAATTCATGCTGGAATATTTCACTGTGTGTAATGAGGCTGGAATATTTCACTGTGTGAAATAGTGCAGGATTATTTCACTGTGTAAAATGATGCTGGAATATTTCACTGTGTGAAATGATGCTGGAATATTTCACGATGTGAAATGATGCTGGAATATTTCACAGTGTGAAATGATACTGGAATATTTCACTGTGTGAAATGATACTGGAATGTTTCACTGTGTGAATTCATGCTGTAATATTTCACTGTTTGAAATGATACTGGAATATTTCACTGTGTGAAATGATGCTGGAATATTTCACTGTGTGTAATGAGGCTGGAATATTTCACTGTGTGAAATAGTGCAGGATTATTTCACTGTGTAAAATGATGCTGGAATATTTCACAGTGTGAAATAATGCTGGAGAATTTCACAGAGTGAAATGAGGCTGGAATATTTCACTGTGTGAAATGGTGCTGGAATATTTCACTGTGTAAAATGATGCTGGAATATTTCACTATGTGAAATAGTGCGGGATTATTTCACTGTGTAAAATGATGCTGGAATATTTCATAGTGTGAAATGAAGCTGGAATATTTCACGATGTGAAATGGTGCTGGAATATTTCACCGTATGAAATGTTGCTGGATTATTTCACAGTGTGAAATGATACTGGAATGTTTCACTGTGTGAATTCATGCTGTAATATTTCACTGTGTGAAATGATACTGGAATATTTCACTGTGTGAAATGATGCTGGAATATTTCTCTGTGTGTAATGAGGCTGGAATATTTCACCGTGTGAAACAGTCCTGGAATATTTCACTGTGTAAAATGATGCTGGAATATTTCACTGTGTGAAATGAAGCTGGAATATTTCACGATGTGAAATGATGCTGGAATATATCACAGTGTGAAATGATACTGGAATATTTCACTGTGTGAAATGATACTGGAATGTTTCACTGTGTGAATTCATGCTGTAATATTTCACTGTGTGAAATGATACTGGAATATTTCACTGTGTGTAATGGAGCCGGAATATTTCACTGTGTGAAATGAGGCTGGAATATTTCACAGTGTGAAATGAAGCTGGAATATTTCACTATGTGAAATGATGCTGGAATATTTCACAGTGTACAATGATAATGGAATATTTCACTGTGTGAAATGATACTGGAATATTTCACTGTGTGAAATGATGCTGGAATATTTCACTGTGTGAAATGAAGCTGGAATATTTCACGATGTGAAATGAGGCTGGAATATTTCACCGTGTGAAATAGTCCTGGAATATTTCACTGTGTAAAATGATGCTGGAATATTTCACTCTGTGAAATGATGCTGGAATATTTCACGATGTGAAATGATGCTGGAATATTTCACAGTGTGAAATGATACTGGAATATTTCACTGTGTGAAATGATACTGGAATGTTTCACTGTGTGAATTCATGCTGTAATATTTCACTGTGTGAAATGATACTGGAATATTTCACTGTGTGAAATGATGCTGGAATATTTCACAGTGTGAAATGAGGCTGGAATATTTGTCTGTATGAAATGGTGCTGGAATATTTCACTGTGTGAAATGAGGCTGGGATATTTCACGATGTGAAATGGTGCTGGAAGATTTCACTCTGTGAAATGAGGCTGGAGTATTTCACAGAGTGAAATGAGGCTGGAATATTTCACTGTGTGAAATGGAGCTGGAATATTTCACTGTGTGAAAAGAGGCTGGAATATTTCACAGTGTGAAATGATATTCGAATATTTCACTGTGTGAAATGATGCTGGAATATATCACAGTGTGGAATAGTGCTGGAATATTTCACTGTGTAAAATGATGCTGGAATATTTCACAGTGTGAAATGAAGCTGGAATATTTCACTATGTGAAATGGTTCTGGAATATTTCACTGTGTAAAATGATGCTGGAATATTTCACTGTGTGAAATGAAGCTGGAATATTTCACGATGTGAAATGATGCTGGAATATATCACAGTGTGAAATGATACTGGAATATTTCACTGTGTGAAATGATACTGGAATGTTTCACTGTGTGAATTCATGCTGTAATATTTCACTGTGTGAAATGATACTGGAATATTTCACTGTGTGTAATGGAGCCGGAATATTTCACTGTGTGAAATGAGGCTGGAATATTTCACAGTGTGAAATGAAGCTGGAATATTTCACTATGTGAAATGATGCTGGAATATTTCACAGTGTACAATGATAATGGAATATTTCACTGTGTGAAATGATGCGGTAATATTTCACTGTGTGAAATGATACTGGAATATTTCACTGTGTGAAATGATGCTGGAATATTTCACTGTGTGAAATGAAGCTGGAATATTTCACGATGTGAAATGAGGCTGGAATATTTCACCGTGTGAAATAGTCCTGGAATATTTCACTGTGTAAAATGATGCTGGAATATTTCACTCTGTGAAATGATGCTGGAATATTTCACGATGTGAAATGATGCTGGAATATTTCACAGTGTGAAATGATACTGGAATATTTCACTGTGTGAAATGATACTGGAATGTTTCACTGTGTGAATTCATGCTGTAATATTTCACTGTGTGAAATGATACTGGAATATTTCACTGTGTGAAATGATGCTGGAATATTTCACAGTGTGAAATGACGCTGGAATATTTCACTGTGTGAAATGGAGCTGGAATATTTCACTGTGTGAAATGAGGCTGGAATATTTCACAGAGTGAAATGAGGCTGGAATATTTCACTGTGTGAAATGGAGCTGGAATATTTCACTGTGTGAAATGAGGCTGGAATATTTCACAGTGTGAAATGATATTCGAATATTTCACTGTGTGAAATGATGCTGGAATATTTCACAGTGTGAAATGAAGCTGGAATATTTCACAGTGTGAAATGATGCTGGAATATTTCACAGTGTGAAATGATACTGGAATATTTCACTGTGTGAAATGATACTGGAATATTTCACTGTGTGAATTCATGCTGTAATATATTTCACTGTGTGAAATGATACTGGAATATTTCACTGTGTGTAATGGAGCCGGAATATTTCACTGTGTGAAATGAGGCTGGAATATTTCACAGTGTGAAATGAAGCTGGAATATTTCACAGTGTACAATGATAATGGAATATTTCACAGTGTGAAATGGTGCTGGAATATTTCACTGTGTGAATTGAGGCTGGAGTATTTCAGTTTGTGAAATGATGCTGGCGTATTTCACTGTGTGAAATGATGCGGTAATATTTCACTGTGTGAAATGATACTGGAATATTTCACTGTGTGAAATGATGCTGGAATATTTCACTGTGTGAAATGAAGCTGGAATATTTCACGATGTGAAATGAGGCTGGAATATTTCATCGTGTGAAATAGTCCTGGAATATTTCACTGTGTAAAATGATGCTGAAATATTTCACTGTGTGAAATGATGCTGGAATATTTCACGATGTGAAATGATGCTGGAATATTTCACAGTGTGAAATGATACTGGAATATTTCACTGTGTGAAATGATACTGGAATGTTTCACTGTGTGAATTCATGCTGTAATATTTCACTGTTTGAAATGATACTGGAATATTTCACTGTGTGAAATGATGCTGGAATATTTCACTGTGTGTAATGAGGCTGGAATATTTCACTGTGTGAAATAGTGCAGGATTATTTCACTGTGTAAAATGATGCTGGAATATTTCACTGTGTGAAATGATGCTGGAATATTTCACGATGTGAAATGATGCTGGAATATTTCACAGTGTGAAATGATACTGGAATATTTCACTGTGTGAAATGATACTGGAATGTTTCACTGTGTGAATTCATGCTGTAATATTTCACTGTTTGAAATGATACTGGAATATTTCACTGTGTGAAATGATGCTGGAATATTTCACTGTGTGTAATGAGGCTGGAATATTTCACTGTGTGAAATAGTGCAGGATTATTTCACTGTGTAAAATGATGCTGGAATATTTCACAGTGTGAAATAATGCTGGAGAATTTCACAGAGTGAAATGAGGCTGGAATATTTCACTGTGTGAAATGGTGCTGGAATATTTCACTGTGTAAAATGATGCTGGAATATTTCACTATGTGAAATAGTGCGGGATTATTTCACTGTGTAAAATGATGCTGGAATATTTCATAGTGTGAAATGAAGCTGGAATATTTCACGATGTGAAATGGTGCTGGAATATTTCACCGTATGAAATGTTGCTGGATTATTTCACAGTGTGAAATGATACTGGAATGTTTCACTGTGTGAATTCATGCTGTAATATTTCACTGTGTGAAATGATACTGGAATATTTCACTGTGTGAAATGATGCTGGAATATTTCTCTGTGTGTAATGAGGCTGGAATATTTCACCGTGTGAAACAGTCCTGGAATATTTCACTGTGTAAAATGATGCTGGAATATTTCACTGTGTGAAATGAAGCTGGAATATTTCACGATGTGAAATGATGCTGGAATATATCACAGTGTGAAATGATACTGGAATATTTCACTGTGTGAAATGATACTGGAATGTTTCACTGTGTGAATTCATGCTGTAATATTTCACTGTGTGAAATGATACTGGAATATTTCACTGTGTGTAATGGAGCCGGAATATTTCACTGTGTGAAATGAGGCTGGAATATTTCACAGTGTGAAATGAAGCTGGAATATTTCACTATGTGAAATGATGCTGGAATATTTCACAGTGTACAATGATAATGGAATATTTCACTGTGTGAAATGATGCGGTAATATTTCACTGTGTGAAATGATACTGGAATATTTCACTGTGTGAAATGATGCTGGAATATTTCACTGTGTGAAATGAAGCTGGAATATTTCACGATGTGAAATGAGGCTGGAATATTTCACCGTGTGAAATAGTCCTGGAATATTTCACTGTGTAAAATGATGCTGGAATATTTCACTCTGTGAAATGATGCTGGAATATTTCACGATGTGAAATGATGCTGGAATATTTCACAGTGTGAAATGATACTGGAATATTTCACTGTGTGAAATGATACTGGAATGTTTCACTGTGTGAATTCATGCTGTAATATTTCACTGTGTGAAATGATACTGGAATATTTCACTGTGTGAAATGATGCTGGAATATTTCACAGTGTGAAATGAGGCTGGAATGTTTGTCTGTATGAAATGGTGCTGGAATATTTCACTGTGTGAAATGAGGCTGGGATATTTCACGATTTGAAATGGTGCTGGAAGATTTCACTCTGTGAAATGAGGCTGGAGTATTTCACAGAGTGAAATGAGGCTGGAATATTTCACTGTGTGAAATGGAGCTGGAATATTTCACTGTGTGAAAAGAGGCTGGAATATTTCACAGTGTGAAATGATATTCGAATATTTCACTGTGTGAAATGATGCTGGAATATATCACAGTGTGGAATAGTGCTGGAATATTTCACTGTGTAAAATGATGCTGGAATATTTCACAGTGTGAAATGAAGCTGGAATATTTCACTATGTGAAATGGTTCTGGAATATTTCACTGTGTAAAATGATGCTGGAATATTTCACTGTGTGAAATGAAGCTGGAATATTTCACGTTGTGAAATGATGCTGGAATATATCACAGTGTGAAATGATACTGGAATATTTCACTGTGTGAAATGATACTGGAATGTTTCACTGTGTGAATTCATGCTGTAATATTTCACTGTGTGAAATGATACTGGAATATTTCACTGTGTGTAATGGAGCCGGAATATTTCACTGTGTGAAATGAGGCTGGAATATTTCACAGTGTGAAATGAAGCTGGAATATTTCACTATGTGAAATGATGCTGGAATATTTCACAGTGTACAATGATAATGGAATATTTCACTGTGTGAAATGATGCGGTAATATTTCACTGTGTGAAATGATACTGGAATATTTCACTGTGTGAAATGATGCTGGAATATTTCACTGTGTGAAATGAAGCTGGAATATTTCACGATGTGAAATGAGGCTGGAATATTTCACCGTGTGAAATAGTCCTGGAATATTTCACTGTGTAAAATGATGCTGGAATATTTCACTCTGTGAAATGATGCTGGAATATTTCACGATGTGAAATGATGCTGGAATATTTCACAGTGTGAAATGATACTGGAATATTTCACTGTGTGAAATGATACTGGAATGTTTCACTGTGTGAATTCATGCTGTAATATTTCACTGTGTGAAATGATACTGGAATATTTCACTGTGTGAAATGATGCTGGAATATTTCACAGTGTGAAATGAGGCTGGAATATTTGTCTGTATGAAATGGTGCTGGAATATTTCACTGTGTGAAATGAGGCTGGGATATTTCACGATGTGAAATGGTGCTGGAAGATTTCACTCTGTGAAATGAGGCTGGAGTATTTCACAGAGTGAAATGAGGCTGGAATATTTCACTGTGTGAAATGGAGCTGGAATATTTCACTGTGTGAAAAGAGGCTGGAATATTTCACAGTGTGAAATGATATTCGAATATTTCACTGTGTGAAATGATGCTGGAATATATCACAGTGTGGAATAGTGCTGGAATATTTCACTGTGTAAAATGATGCTGGAATATTTCACAGTGTGAAATGAAGCTGGAATATTTCACTATGTGAAATGGTTCTGGAATATTTCACTGTGTAAAATGAGGCTGGAATATTTCACAGTGTGAAATAATGCTGGAGAATTTCACAGAGTGAAATGACGCTGGAATATTTCACTGTGTGAAATGGAGCTGGAATATTTCACTGTGTGAAATGAGGCTGGAATATTTCACTGTGTGAAATGAGGCTGGAATATTTCACTGTGTGAAATGGAGCTGGAATATTTCACTGTGTGAAAAGAGGCTGGAATATTTCACAGTGTGAAATGATATTCGAATATTTCACTGTGTGAAATGATGCTGGAATATATCACAGTGTGGAATAGTGCTGGAATATTTCACTGTGTAAAATGATGCTGGAATATTTCACAGTGTGAAATGAAGCTGGAATATTTCACTATGTGAAATGGTTCTGGAATATTTCACTGTGTAAAATGAGGCTGGAATATTTCACAGTGTGAAATAATGCTGGAGAATTTCACAGAGTGAAATGACGCTGGAATATTTCACTGTGTGAAATGAGGCTGGAATATTTCACTGTGTGAAATGAGGCTGGAATATTTCACTGTGTGAAATGGAGCTGGAATATTTCACTGTGTGAAATGAGGCTGGAATATTTCACTGTGTGAAATGAGGCTGGAATATTTCACTGTGTGAAATGGTGCTGGAATATATCACAGTGTGGAATAGTGCTGGAATATTTCACTGTGTAAAATGATGCTGGAATATTTCACAGTGTGAAATGAAGCTGGAATATTTCACTATGTGAAATGGTTCTGGAATATTTCACTGTGTAAAATGAGGCTGGAATATTTCACAGTGTGAAATAATGCTGGAGAATTTCACAGAGTGAAATGAGGCTGGAATATTTCACTGTGTGAAATGGAGCTGGAATATTTCACTGTGTGAAATGAGGCTGGAATATTTCACTGTGTGAAATGAGGCTGGAATATTTCACTGTGTGAAATGGAGCTGGAATATTTCACTGTGTGAAATGAGGCTGGAATATTTCACAGTGTGAAATGAAGCTGGAATATTTCACTATGTGAAACGATGCTGGAATATTTCACAGTGTACAATGATAATGGAATATTTCACAGTGTGAAATGGTGCTGGAATATTTCACTGTGTGAATTGAGGCTGGAGTATTTCAGTTTGTGAAATGATGCTGGAATATTTCACGATGTGAAATGGTGCTGCAATATTTCACTCTGTGAAATGAGGCTGGAGTATTTCACAGAGTGAAATGAGGCTGGAATATTTCACTGTGTGAAATGAGACTGGAATATTTCACAGTGTGATATGAAGCTGGAATATTTCACTGTGTGAAATGAGGCTAGAGTATTTCACAGAGTGAAATGAGGCTGGAATATTTCACTGTGTGAAATGGAGCTGGAATATTTCACTGTGTGAAATGAGGCTGGAATATTTCACAGTGTGAAATGATATTCGAATATTTCACTGTGTGAAATGATGCTGGAATATTTCACAGTGTGAAATGAAGCTGGAATATTTCACAGTGTGAAATGATGCTGGAATATTTCACAGTGTGAAATGATACTGGAATATTTCACTGTGTGAAATGATACTGGAATATTTCACTGTGTGAATTCATGCTGTAATATATTTCACTGTGTGAAATGATACTGGAATATTTCACTGTGTGTAATGGAGCCGGAATATTTCACTGTGTGAAATGAGGCTGGAATATTTCACAGTGTGAAATGAAGCTGGAATATTTCACAGTGTACAATGATAATGGAATATTTCACAGTGTGAAATGGTGCTGGAATATTTCACTGTGTGAATTGAGGCTGGAGTATTTCAGTTTGTGAAATGATGCTGGCGTATTTCACTGTGTGAAATGATGCGGTAATATTTCACTGTGTGAAATGATACTGGAATATTTCACTGTGTGAAATGATGCTGGAATATTTCACTGTGTGAAATGAAGCTGGAATATTTCACGATGTGAAATGAGGCTGGAATATTTCATCGTGTGAAATAGTCCTGGAATATTTCACTGTGTAAAATGATGTTGGAATATTTCACTGTGTGAAATGATGCTGGAATATTTCACGATGTGAAATGATGCTGGAATATTTCACAGTGTGAAATGATACTGGAATATTTCACTGTGTGAAATGATACTGGAATGTTTCACTGTGTGAATTCATGCTGTAATATTTCACTGTTTGAAATGATACTGGAATATTTCACTGTGTGAAATGATGCTGGAATATTTCACTGTGTGTAATGAGGCTGGAATATTTCACTGTGTGAAATGGTGCTGGAATATTTCACAGTGTGAAATGAGGCTGGAATATTTGTCTGTATGAAATGGTGCTGGAATATTTCACTGTGTGAAATGAGGCTGGGATATTTCACGATGTGAAATGGTGCTGCAATATTTCACTCTGTGAAATGAGGCTGGGACATTTCACGATGTGAAATGGTGCTGGAATATTTCACTCTGTGAAATGAGGCTGGAGTATTTCACAGAGTGAAATGAGACTGGAATATTTCACAGTGTGATATGAAGCTGGAATATTTCACTGGGTGAAATGAGGCTGGAGTATTTCACAGAGTGAAATGAGGCTGGAATATTTCACTGTGTGAAATGGAGCTGGAATATTTCACAGTGTGAAATGAGGCTGGAATATTTCACAGTGTGAAATGATATTCGAATATTTCACTGTGTGAAATGATGCTGGAATATTTCACAGTGTGGAATAGTGCTGGAATATTTCACTGTGTAAAATGATGCTGGAATATTTCACTGTGTGTAATGGAGCCGGAATATTTCACAGTGTGAAATGAGGCTGGAATATTTCACAGTGTGAAATGAAGCTGGAATATTTCACAGTGTGAAATGATGCTGGAATATTTCACTGTGTGTAATGGAGCCGGAATATTTCACTGTGTGAAATGAGGCTGGAATATTTCACAGTGTGAAATGAAGCTGGAATATTTCACTATGTGAAATGATGCTGGAATATTTCACAGTGTACAATGATAATGGAATATTTCACAGTGTGAAATGGTGCTGGAATATTTCACTGTGTGAATTGAGGCTGGAGTATTTCAGTTTGTGAAATGATGCTGGCGTAATACACTGTGTGAAATGATGCGGTAATATTTCACTGTGTGAAATGATACTGGAATATTTCACTGTGTGAAATGATGCTGGAATATTTCACTGTGTGAAATGAAGCTGGAATATTTCACGATGTGAAATGAGGCTGGAATATTTCATCGTGTGAAATAGTCCTGGAATATTTCACTGTGTAAAATGATGCTGGAATATTTCACTGTGTGAAATGATGCTGGAATATTTCACGATGTGAAATGATGCTGGAATATTTCACAGTGTGAAATGATACTGGAATATTTCACTGTGTGAAATGATACTGGAATGTTTCACTGTGTGAATTCATGCTGTAATATTTCACTGTTTGAAATGATACTGGAATATTTCACTGTGTGAAATGATGCTGGAATATTTCACTGTGTGTAATGAGGCTGGAATATTTCACTGTGTGAAATGGTGCTGGAATATTTCACTGTGTGAAATGATGCTGGAATATTTCACAGTGTGAAATGAGGCTGGTATATTTGTCTGTATGAAATGGTGCTGGAATATTTCACTGTGTGAAATGAGGCTGGGATATTTCACGATGTGAAATGGTGCTGGAATATTTCACTCTGTGAAATGAGGCTGGGATATTTCACGATGTGAAATGGTGCTGGAATATTTCACTCTGTGAAATGAGGCTGGAGTATTTCACAGAGTGAAATGAGGCTGGAATATTTCACTGTGTGAAATGAGGCTGGAATATTTCACAGTGTGAAATGATATTCGAATATTTCACTGTGTGAAATGATGCTGGAATATTTCACAGTGTGGAATAGTGCTGGAATATTTCACTGTGTAAAATGATGCTGGAATATTTCACTGTGTGAAATGAAGCTGGAATATTTCACTATGTGAAATGGTTCTGGAATATTTCACTGTGTAAAATGAGGCTGGAATATTTCACTGTGTGTAATAGTGCAGGATTATTTCACTGTGTAAAATGATGCTGGAATATTTCACAGTGTGAAATAATGCTGGAGAATTTCACAGAGTGAAATGAGGCTGGAATATTTCACTGTGTGAAATGGTGCTGGAATATTTCACTGTGTAAAATGATGCTGGAATATTTCACTATGTGAAATAGTGCTGGATTATTTCACTGTGTAAAATGATGCTGGAATATTTCATAGTGTGAAATGAAGCTGGAATATTTCACGATGTGAAATGGTGCTGGAATATTTCACCGTGTGAAATGTTGCTGGATTATTTCACAGTGTGAAATGATACTGGAATGTTTCACTGTGTGATTTCATGCTGTAATATTTCACTGTGTGAAATGATACTGGAATATTTCACTGTGTGAAATGATGCTGGAATATTTCTCTGTGTGTAATGAGGCTGGAACATTTCACCGTGTGAAACAGTCCTGGAATATTTCACTGTGTAAAATGATGCTGGAATATTTCACTGTGTGAAATGAAGCTGGAATATTTCACGATGTGAAATGATGCTGGAATATTTCACAGTGTGAAATGATACTGGAATATTTCACTGTGTGAAATGATACTGGAATGTTTCACTGTGTGAATTCATGCTGTAATATTTCACTGTGTGAAATGATACTGGAATATTTCACTGTGTGTAATGGAGCCGGAATATTTCACTGTGTGAAATGAGGCTGGAATATTTCACAGTGTGAAATGAAGCTGGAATATTTCACTATGTGAAATGATGCTGGAATATTTCACAGTGTGCAATGATAATGGAATATTTCACAGTGTGAAATGGTGCTGGAATATTTCACTGTGTGAATTGAGGCTGGGGTATTTCAGTTTGTGAAATGATGCTGGCGTATTTCACTGTGTGAAATGATGCGGTAATATTTCACTGTGTGAAATGATACTGGAATATTTCACGATGTGAAATGGTGCTGGAATATTTCACTCTGTGAAATGAGGCTGGAGTATTTCACAGAGTAAAATGAGGCTGGAATATTTCACTGTGTGAAATGAGACTGGAATATTTCACAGTGTGATATGAAGCTGGAATATTTCACTGTGTGAAATGAGGCTAGAATATTTCACAGAGTGAAATGAGGCTGTAATATTTCACTGTGTGAAATGGAGCTGGAATATTTCACTGTGTGAAATGAGGCTGGAATATTTCACAGTGTGAAATGATATTCGAATATTTCACTGTGTGAAATGATGCTGGAATATTTCATAGTGTGGAATAGTGCTGGAATATTTCACTGTGTAAAATGATGCTGGACTATTTCACTGCGTGAAATGAAGCTGGAATATTTCACTATGTGAAATGGTTCTGGAATATTTCACTGTGTAAAATGAGGCTGGAATATTTCACTGTGTGAAATAGTGCAGGATTATTTCACTGTGTAAAATGATGCTGGAATATTTCACAGTGTGAAATAATGCTGGAGAATTTCACAGAGTGAAATGAGGCTGGAATATTTCACTGTGTGAAATGGTGCTGGAATATTTCACTGTGTAAAATGATGCTGGAATATTTCACTATGTGAAATAGTGCTGGATTATTTCACTGTGTAAAATGATGCTGGAATATTTCATAGTGTGAAATGAAGCTGGAATATTTCACGATGTGAAATGGTGCTGGAATATTTCACCGTGTGAAATGTTGCTGGATTATTTCACAGTGCGAAATGATACTGGAATGTTTCACTGTGTGAATTCATGCTGTAATATTACACTGTGTGAAATGATACTGGAATATTTCACTGTGTGAAATGATGCTGGAATATTTCTCTGTGTGTAATGAGGCTGGAATATTTCACCGTGTGAAACAGTCCTGGAATATTTCACTGTGTAAAATGATACTGGAATATTTCACTGTGTGAAATGATACTGGAATGTTTCACTGTGTGAATTCATGCTGTAATATTTCACTGTTTGAAATGATACTGGAATATTTCACTGTGTGAAATGGTGCTGGAATATTTCACTGTGTGAAATGATGCTGGAATATTTCACAGTGTGAAATGAGGCTGTAATATTTGTCTGTATGAAATGGTGCTGGAATATTTCACTGTGTGAAATGAGGCTGGGATATTTCACGATGTGAAATGGTGCTGGAATATTTCACTCTGTGAAATGAGGCTGGGACATTTCACAGAGTGAAATGAGGCTGGAATATTTCACTGTGTGAAATGGAGCTGGAATATTTCACAGTGTGAAATGAGGCTGGAATATTTCACAGTGTGAAATGATATTCGAATATTTCACTGTGTGAAATGATGCTGGAATATTTCACAGTGTGGAATAGTGCTGGAATATTTCACTGTATAAAATGATGCTGGAATATTTCACTGTGTGTAATGGAGCCGGAAAATTTCACTGTGTGAAATGAGGCTGGAATATTTCACAGTGTGAAATGAGGCTGGAATATTTCACAGTGTGAAATGATGCTGGAGTATTTCACAGTGTGAAATGATACTGGAATATTTCACTGTGTGAAATGATACTGGAATATTTCACTGTGTAAAATGATGCTGGAATATTTCACTGTGTGTAATGGAGCCGGAATATTTCACAGTGTGAAATGAGGCTGGAATATTTCACAGTGTGAAATGAAGCTGGAATATTTCACAGTGTGAAATGATGCTGGAATATTTCACTGTGTGTAATGGAGCCGGAATATTTCACTGTGTGAAATGAGGCTGGAATATTTCACAGTGTGAAATGAAGCTGGAATATTTCACTATGTGAAATGATGCTGGAATATTTCACAGTGTACAATGATAATGGAATATTTCACAGTGTGAAATGGTGCTGGAATATTTCACTGTGTGAATTGAGGCTGGAGTATTTCAGTTTGTGAAATGATGCTGGCGTAATACACTGTGTGAAATGATGCGGTAATATTTCACTGTGTGAAATGATACTGGAATATTTCACTGTGTGAAATGATGCTGGAATATTTCACTGTGTGAAATGAAGCTGGAATATTTCACGATGTGAAATGAGGCTGGAATATTTCATCGTGTGAAATAGTCCTGGAATATTTCACTGTGTAAAATGATGCTGGAATATTTCACTGTGTGAAATGATGCTGGAATATTTCACGATGTGAAATGATGCTGGAATATTTCACAGTGTGAAATGATACTGGAATATTTCACTGTGTGAAATGATACTGGAATGTTTCACTGTGTGAATTCATGCTGTAATATTTCACTGTTTGAAATGATACTGGAATATTTCACTGTGTGAAATGATGCTGGAATATTTCACTGTGTGTAATGAGGCTGGAATATTTCACTGTGTGAAATGGTGCTGGAATATTTCACTGTGTGAAATGATGCTGGAATATTTCACAGTGTGAAATGAGGCTGGTATATTTGTCTGTATGAAATGGTGCTGGAATATTTCACTGTGTGAAATGAGGCTGGGATATTTCACGATGTGAAATGGTGCTGGAATATTTCACTCTGTGAAATGAGGCTGGGATATTTCACGATGTGAAATGGTGCTGGAATATTTCACTCTGTGAAATGAGGCTGGAGTATTTCACAGAGTGAAATGAGGCTGGAATATTTCACTGTGTGAAATGAGGCTGGAATATTTCACAGTGTGAAATGATATTCGAATATTTCACTGTGTGAAATGATGCTGGAATATTTCACAGTGTGGAATAGTGCTGGAATATTTCACTGTGTAAAATGATGCTGGAATATTTCACTGTGTGAAATGAAGCTGGAATATTTCACTATGTGAAATGGTTCTGGAATATTTCACTGTGTCAAATGAGGCTGGAATATTTCACTGTGTGAAATAGTGCAGGATTATTTCACTGTGTAAAATGATGCTGGAATATTTCACAGTGTGAAATAATGCTGGAGAATTTCACAGAGTGAAATGAGGCTGGAATATTTCACTGTGTGAAATGGTGCTGGAATATTTCACTGTGTAAAATGATGCTGGAATATTTCACTATGTGAAATAGTGCTGGATTATTTCACTGTGTAAAATGATGCTGGAATATTTCATAGTGTGAAATGAAGCTGGAATATTTCACGATGTGAAATGGTGCTGGAATATTTCACCGTGTGAAATGTTGCTGGATTATTTCACAGTGTGAAATGATACTGGAATGTTTCACTGTGTGATTTCATGCTGTAATATTTCACTGTGTGAAATGATACTGGAATATTTCACTGTGTGAAATGATGCTGGAATATTTCTCTGTGTGTAATGAGGCTGGAACATTTCACCGTGTGAAACAGTCCTGGAATATTTCACTGTGTAAAATGATGCTGGAATATTTCACTGTGTGAAATGAAGCTGGAATATTTCACGATGTGAAATGATGCTGGAATATTTCACAGTGTGAAATGATACTGGAATATTTCACTGTGTGAAATGATACTGGAATGTTTCACTGTGTGAATTCATGCTGTAATATTTCACCGAGTGAAATGATACTGGAATATTTCACTGTGTGTAATGGAGCCGGAATATTTCACTGTGTGAAATGAGGCTGGAATATTTCACAGTGTGAAATGAAGCTGGAATATTTCACTATGTGAAATGATGCTGGAATATTTCACAGTGTGCAATGATAATGGAATATTTCACAGTGTGAAATGGTGCTGGAATATTTCACTGTGTGAATTGAGGCTGGGGTATTTCAGTTTGTGAAATGATGCTGGCGTATTTCACTGTGTGAAATGATGCGGTAATATTTCACTGTGTGAAATGATACTGGAATATTTCACGATGTGAAATGGTGCTGGAATATTTCACTCTGTGAAATGAGGCTGGAGTATTTCACAGAGTGAAATGAGGCTGGAATATTTCACTGTGTGAAATGAGACTGGAATATTTCACAGTGTGATATGAAGCTGGAATATTTCACTGTGTGAAATGAGGCTAGAATATTTCACAGAGTGAAATGAGGCTGTAATATTTCACTGTGTGAAATGGAGCTGGAATATTTCACTGTGTGAAATGAGGCTGGAATATTTCACAGTGTGAAATGATATTCGAATATTTCACTGTGTGAAATGATGCTGGAATATTTCATAGTGTGGAATAGTGCTGGAATATTTCACTGTGTAAAATGATGCTGGAATATTTCACTGTGTGAAATGAAGCTGGAATATTTCACTATGTGAAATGGTTCTGGAATATTTCACTGTGTAAAATGAGGCTGGAATATTTCACTGTGTGAAATAGTGCAGGATTATTTCACTGTGTAAAATGATGCTGGAATATTTCACAGTGTGAAATAATGCTGGAGAATTTCACAGAGTGAAATGAGGCTGGAATATTTCACTGTGTGAAATGGTGCTGGAATATTTCACTGTGTAAAATGATGCTGGAATATTTCACTATGTGAAATAGTGCTGGATTATTTCACTGTGTAAAATGATGCTGGAATATTTCATAGTGTGAAATGAAGCTGGAATATTTCACGATGTGAAATGGTGCTGGAATATTTCACCGTGTGAAATGTTGCTGGATTATTTCACAGTGCGAAATGATACTGGAATGTTTCACTGTGTGAATTCATGCTGTAATATTACACTGTGTGAAATGATACTGGAATATTTCACTGTGTGAAATGATGCTGGAATATTTCTCTGTGTGTAATGAGGCTGGAATATTTCACCGTGTGAAACAGTCCTGGAATATTTCACTGTGTAAAATGATACTGGAATATTTCACTGTGTGAAATGATACTGGAATGTTTCACTGTGTGAATTCATGCTGTAATATTTCACTGTTTGAAATGATACTGGAATATTTCACTGTGTGAAATGGTGCTGGAATATTTCACTGTGTGAAATGATGCTGGAATATTTCACAGTGTGAAATGAGGCTGTAATATTTGTCTGTATGAAATGGTGCTGGAATATTTCACTGTGTGAAATGAGGCTGGGATATTTCACGATGTGAAATGGTGCTGGAATATTTCACTCTGTGAAATGAGGCTGGGACATTTCACAGAGTGAAATGAGGCTGGAATATTTCACTGTGTGAAATGGAGCTGGAATATTTCACAGTGTGAAATGAGGCTGGAATATTTCACAGTGTGAAATGATATTCGAATATTTCACTGTGTGAAATGATGCTGGAATATTTCACAGTGTGGAATAGTGCTGGAATATTTCACTGTATAAAATGATGCTGGAATATTTCACTGTGTGTAATGGAGCCGGAATATTTCACTGTGTGAAATGAGGCTGGAATATTTCACAGTGTGAAATGAGGCTGGAATATTTCACAGTGTGAAATGATGCTGGAATATTTCACAGTGTGAAATGATACTGGAATATTTCACTGTGTGAAATGATACTGGAATATTTCACTGTGTGAATTCATGCTGTAATATTTCACTGTGTGAAATGATACTGGAATATTTCACAGTGTGAAATGAAGCTGGAATATTTCACTATGTGAAATGAGGCTGGAATATTTCACAGTGTGAAATGAAGCTGGAATATTTCACTATGTGAAATGATGCTGGAATATTTCACAGTGTACAATGATAATGGAATATTTCACAGTGTGAAATGGTGCTGGAATATTTCACTGTGTGAATTGAGGCTGGAGTATTTCAGTTTGTGAAATGATGCTGGCGTATTTCACTGTGTGAAATGATGCGGTAATATTTCACTGTGTGAAATGATACTGGAATATTTCACTGTGTGAAATGATGCTGGAATATTTCACTGAGTGAAATGAAGCTGGAATATTTCACGATGTGAAATGAGGCTGGAATATTTCATCGTGTGAAATAGTCCTGGAATATTTCACTGTGTAAAATGATGCTGGAATATTTCACTGTGTGAAATGATGCTGGAATATTTCACGATGTGAAATGATGCTGGAATATTTCACAGTGTGAAATGATACTGGAATATTTCACTGTGTGAAATGATACTGGAATGTTTCACTGTGTGAATTCATGCTGTAATATTTCACTGTTTTAAATGATACTGGAATATTTCACTGTGTGAAATGATGCTGGAATATTTCACTGTGTGTAATGAGGCTGGAATATTTCACTGTGTGAAATGGTGCTGGAATATTTTACTGTGTGAAATGATGCTGGAATATTTCACAGTGTGAAATGAGGCTGGAATATTTGTCTGTATGAAATGGTGCTGGAATATTTCACTGTGTGAAATGAGGCTGGAATATTTCTCTGTGTGTAATGAGGCTGGAACATTTCACCGTGTGAAACAGTCCTGGAATATTTCACTGTGTAAAATGATGCTGGAATATTTCACTGTGTGAAATGAAGCTGGAATATTTCACGATGTGAAATGATGCTGGAATATTTCACAGTGTGAAATGATACTGGAATATTTCACTGTGTGAAATGATACTGGAATGTTTCACTGTGTGAATTCATGCTGTAATATTTCACTGTGTGAAATGATACTGGAATATTTCACTGTGTGAAATGATGCTGGAATATTTCTCTGTGTGTAATGAGGCTGGAACATTTCACCGTGTGAAACAGTCCTGGAATATTTCACTGTGTAAAATGATGCTGGAATATTTCACTGTGTGAAATGAAGCTGGAATATTTCACGATGTGAAATGATGCTGGAATATTTCACAGTGTGAAATGATACTGGAATATTTCACTGTGTGAAATGATACTGGAATGTTTCACTGTGTGAATTCATGCTGTAATATTTCACTGTGTGAAATGATACTGGAATATTTCACTGTGTGTAATGGAGCCGGAATATTTCACTGTGTGAAATGAGGCTGGAATATTTCACAGTGTGAAATGAAGCTGGAATATTTCACTATGTGAAATGATGCTGGAATATTTCACAGTGTGCAATGATAATGGAATATTTCACAGTGTGAAATGGTGCTGGAATATTTCACTGTGTGAATTGAGGCTGGGGTATTTCAGTTTGTGAAATGATGCTGGCGTATTTCACTGTGTGAAATGATGCGGTAATATTTCACTGTGTGAAATGATACTGGAATATTTCACGATGTGAAATGGTGCTGGAATATTTCACTCTGTGAAATGAGGCTGGAGTATTTCACAGAGTGAAATGAGGCTGGAATATTTCACTGTGTGAAATGAGACTGGAATATTTCACAGTGTGATATGAAGCTGGAATATTTCACTGTGTGAAATGAGGCTAGAATATTTCACAGAGTGAAATGAGGCTGTAATATTTCACTGTGTGAAATGGAGCTGGAATATTTCACTGTGTGAAATGAGGCTGGAATATTTCACAGTGTGAAATGATATTCGAATATTTCACTGTGTGAAATGATGCTGGAATATTTCATAGTGTGGAATAGTGCTGGAATATTTCACTGTGTAAAATGATGCTGGAATATTTCACTGTGTGAAATGAAGCTGGAATATTTCACTATGTGAAATGGTTCTGGAATATTTCACTGTGTAAAATGAGGCTGGAATATTTCACTGTGTGAAATAGTGCAGGATTATTTCACTGTGTAAAATGATGCTGGAATATTTCACAGTGTGAAATAATGCTGGAGAATTTCACAGAGTGAAATGAGGCTGGAATATTTCACTGTGTGAAATGGTGCTGGAATATTTCACTGTGTAAAATGATGCTGGAATATTTCACTATGTGAAATAGTGCTGGATTATTTCACTGTGTAAAATGATGCTGGAATATTTCATAGTGTGAAATGAAGCTGGAATATTTCACGATGTGAAATGGTGCTGGAATATTTCACCGTGTGAAATGTTGCTGGATTATTTCACAGTGCGAAATGATACTGGAATGTTTCACTGTGTGAATTCATGCTGTAATATTACACTGTGTGAAATGATACTGGAATATTTCACTGTGTGAAATGATGCTGGAATATTTCTCTGTGTGTAATGAGGCTGGAATATTTCACCGTGTGAAACAGTCCTGGAATATTTCACTGTGTAAAATGATACTGGAATATTTCACTGTGTGAAATGATACTGGAATGTTTCACTGTGTGAATTCATGCTGTAATATTTCACTGTTTGAAATGATACTGGAATATTTCACTGTGTGAAATGGTGCTGGAATATTTCACTGTGTGAAATGATGCTGGAATATTTCACAGTGTGAAATGAGGCTGTAATATTTGTCTGTATGAAATGGTGCTGGAATATTTCACTGTGTGAAATGAGGCTGGGATATTTCACGATGTGAAATGGTGCTGGAATATTTCACTCTGTGAAATGAGGCTGGGACATTTCACAGAGTGAAATGAGGCTGGAATATTTCACTGTGTGAAATGGAGCTGGAATATTTCACAGTGTGAAATGAGGCTGGAATATTTCACAGTGTGAAATGATATTCGAATATTTCACTGTGTGAAATGATGCTGGAATATTTCACAGTGTGGAATAGTGCTGGAATATTTCACTGTATAAAATGATGCTGGAATATTTCACTGTGTGTAATGGAGCCGGAATATTTCACTGTGTGAAATGAGGCTGGAATATTTCACAGTGTGAAATGAGGCTGGAATATTTCACAGTGTGAAATGATGCTGGAATATTTCACAGTGTGAAATGATACTGGAATATTTCACTGTGTGAAATGATACTGGAATATTTCACTGTGTGAATTCATGCTGTAATATTTCACTGTGTGAAACGATACTGGAATATTTCACAGTGTGAAATGAAGCTGGAATATTTCACTATGTGAAATGAGGCTGGAATATTTCACAGTGTGAAATGAAGCTGGAATATTTCACTATGTGAAATGATGCTGGAATATTTCACAGTGTACAATGATAATGGAATATTTCACAGTGTGAAATGGTGCTGGAATATTTCACTGTGTGAATTGAGGCTGGAGTATTTCAGTTTGTGAAATGATGCTGGCGTATTTCACTGTGTGAAATGATGCGGTAATATTTCACTGTGTGAAATGATACTGGAATATTTCACTGTGTGAAATGATGCTGGAATATTTCACTGAGTGAAATGAAGCTGGAATATTTCACGATGTGAAATGAGGCTGGAATATTTCATCGTGTGAAATAGTCCTGGAATATTTCACTGTGTAAAATGATGCTGGAATATTTCACTGTGTGAAATGATGCTGGAATATTTCACGATGTGAAATGATGCTGGAATATTTCACAGTGTGAAATGATACTGGAATATTTCACTGTGTGAAATGATACTGGAATGTTTCACTGTGTGAATTCATGCTGTAATATTTCACTGTTTTAAATGATACTGGAATATTTCACTGTGTGAAATGATGCTGGAATATTTCACTGTGTGTAATGAGGCTGGAATATTTCACTGTGTGAAATGGTGCTGGAATATTTCACTGTGTGAAATGATGCTGGAATATTTCACAGTGTGAAATGAGGCTGGAATATTTGTCTGTATGAAATGGTGCTGGAATATTTCACTGTGTGAAATGAGGCTGGGATATTTCACGATGTGAAATGGTGCTGGAATATTTCACTCTGTGAAATGAGGCTGGGATATTTCACGATGTGAAATGGTGCTGGAATATTTCACTCTGTGAAATGAGGCTGGAGTATTTCACAGAGTGAAATGAGGCTGGAATATTTCACTGTGTGAAATGAGACTGCAATATTTCACAGTGTGATATGAAGCTGGAATATTTCACTGTGTGAAATGAGGCTGGAGTATTTCACAGAGTGAAATGAGGCTGGAATATTTCACTGTGTGAAATGGAGCTGGAATATTTCACAGTGTGAAATGAGGCTGGAATATTTCACAGTGTGAAATGATATTCGAATATTTCACTGTGTGAAATGATGCTGGAATATTTCACAGTGTGGAATAGTGCTGGAATATTTCACTGTGTGAAATGATACTGGAATGTTTCACTGTGTGAATTCATGCTGTAATATTTCACTGTTTGAAATGATTCTGGAATATTTCACTGTGTGAAATGATGCTGGAATATTTCACTGTGTGTAATGAGGCTGGAATATTTCACTGTGTGAAATGGTGCTGGAATATTTCACTGTGTGAAATGATGCTGGAATATTTCACAGTGTGAAATGAGGCTGGTATATTTGTCTGTATGAAATGGTGCTGGAATATTTCACTGTGTGAAATGAGGCTGGGATATTTCACGATGTGAAATGGTGCTGGAATATTTCACTCTGTGAAATGAGGCTGGAGTATTTCACAGAGTGAAATGAGGCTGGAATATTTCACTGTGTGAAATGAGACTGGAATATTTCACAGTGTGATATGAAGCTGGAATATTTCACTGTGTGAAATGAGGCTAGAATATTTCACAGAGTGAAATGAGGCTGTAATATTTCACTGTGTGAAATGGAGCTGGAATATTTCACTGTGTGAAATGAGGCTGGAATATTTCACAGTGTGAAATGATATTCGAATATTTCACTGTGTGAAATGATGCTGGAATATTTCACAGTGTGGAATAGTGCTGGAATATTTCACTGTGTAAAATAATGCTGGAATATTTCACTGTGTGAAATGAAGCTGGAATATTTCACTATGTGAAATGGTTCTGGAATATTTCACTGTGTAAAATGAGGCTGGAATATTTCACTGTGTGAAATAGTGCAGGATTATTTCACTGTGTAAAATGATGCTGGAATATTTCACAGTGTGAAATAATGCTGGAGAATTTCACAGAGTGAAATGAGGCTGGAATATTTCACTGTGTGAAATGGTGCTGGAATATTTCACTGTGTAAAATGATGCTGGAATACTTCACTATGTGAAATAGTGCTGGATTATTTCACTGTGTAAAATGCTGCTGGAATATTTCACTGTGTGAAATGATGCTGGAATATTTCACAGTGTGAAATGATACTGGAATATTTCACTGTGTGAAATGATACTGGAATGTTTCACTGTGTGAATTCATGCTGTAATATTTCACTGTTTGAAATGATACTGGAATATTTCACTGTGTGAAATGATGCTGGAATATTTCACTGTGTGCAATGAGGCTGGAATATTTCACTGTGTGAAATGGTGCTGGAATATTTCACTGTGTGAAATGATGCTGGAATATTTCACAGTGTGAAATGAGGCTGGAATATTTGTCTGTATGAAATGGTGCTGGAATATTTCACTGTGTGAAATGAGGCTGGGATATTTCACGATGTGAAATGGTGCTGGAATATTTCACTCTGTGAAATGAGGCTGGGATATTTCACGATGTGAAATGGTGCTGGAATATTTCACTCTGTGAAATGAGGCTGGAGTATTTCACAGAGTGAAATGAGGCTGGAATATTTCACTGTGTGAAATGAGACTGGAATATTTCACAGTGTGATATGAAGCTGGAATATTTCACTGTGTGAAATGAGGCTGGAGTATTTCACAGAGTGAAATGAGGCTGGAATATTTCACTGTGTGAAATGGAGCTGGAATATTTCACAGTGTGAAATGAGGCTGGAATATTTCACAGTGTGAAATGATATTCGAATATTTCACTGTGTGAAATGATGCTGGAATATTTCACAGTGTGGAATAGTGCTGGAATATTTCACTGTGTAAAATGATGCTGGAATATTTCACTGTGTGAAATGAAGGTGGAATATTTCACTATGTGAAATGGTTCTGGAATATTTCACTGTGTAAGATGAGGCTGGAATATTTCACTGTGTGAAATAGTGCAGGATTATTTCAGTGTAAAATGATGCTGGAATATTTCACAGTGTGAAATAATGCTGGAGAATTTCACAGAGTGAAATGAGGCTGGAATATTTCACTGTGTGAAATGGTGCTAGAATATTTCACTGTGTAAAATGATGCTGGAATATTTCACTATGTGAAATAGTGCTGGATTATTTCACTGTGTAAAATGATGCTGGAATATTTCATAGTGTGAAATGAAGCTGGAATATTTCACGATGTGAAATGGTGCTGGAATATTTCACCGTGTGAAATGTTGCTGGATTATTTCACAGTGTGAAATGATACTGGAATGTTTCACTGTGTGATTTCATGCTGTAATATTTCACTGTGTGAAATGATACTGGAATATTTCACTGTGTGAAATGATGCTGGAATATTTCTCTGTGTGTAATGAGGCTGGAACATTTCACCGTGTGAAACAGTCCTGGAATATTTCACTGTGTAAAATGATGCTGGAATATTTCACTGTGTGAAATGAAGCTGGAATATTTCACGATGTGAAATGATGCTGGAATATTTCACAGTGTGAAATGATACTGGAATATTTCACTGTGTGAAATGATACTGGAATGTTTCACTGTGTGAATTCATGCTGTAATATTTCACTGTGTGAAATGATACTGGAATATTTCACTGTGTGTAATGGAGCCGGAATATTTCACTGTGTGAAATGAGGCTGGAATATTTCACAGTGTGAAATGAAGCTGGAATATTTCACTATGTGAAATGATGCTGGAATATTTCACAGTGTGCAATGATAATGGAATATTTCACAGTGTGAAATGGTGCTGGAATATTTCACTGTGTGAATTGAGGCTGGAGTATTTCAGTTTGTGAAATGATGCTGGCGTATTTCACTGTGTGAAATGATGCGGTAATATTTCACTGTGTGAAATGATACTGGAATATTTCACGATGTGAAATTGTGCTGGAATATTTCACTCTGTGAAAAGAGGCTGGAGTATTTCACAGAGTGAAATGAGGCTGGAATATTTCACTGTGTGAAATGTGACTGGAATATTTCACAGTGTGATATGAAGCTGGAATATTTCACTGTGTGAAATGAGGCTAGAATATTTCACAGAGTGAAATGAGGCTGTAATATTTCACTGTGTGAAATGAGGCTGGAATATTTCACAGTGTGTAATGATATTCGAATATTTCACTGTGTGAAATGATGCTGGAATATTTCACAGTGTGGAATAGTGCTGGAATATTTCACTGTGTAAAATGATGCTGGAATATTTCACTGTGTGAAATGAAGCTGGAATATTTCACTATGTGAAATGGTTCTGGAATATTTCACTGTGTAAAATGAGGCTGGAATATTTCACTGTGTGAAATAGTGCAGGATTATTTCACTGTGTAAAATGATGCTGGAATATTTCACAGTGTGAAATAATGCTGGAGAATTTCACAGAGTGAAATGAGGCTGGAATATTTCACTGTGTGAAATGGTGCTGGAATATTTCACTGTGTAAAATGATGCTGGAATATTTCACTATGTGAAATAGTGCTGGATTATTTCACTGTGTAAAATGATGCTGGAATATTTCATAGTGTGAAATGAAGCTGGAATATTTCACGATGTGAAATGGTGCTGGAATATTTCACCGTGTGAAATGTTGCTGGATTATTTCACAGTGTGAAATGATAATGGAATGTTTCACTGTGTGATTTCATGCTGTAATATTTCACTGTGTGAAATGATACTGGAATATTTCACTGTGTGAAATGATGCTGGAATATTTCTCTGTGTGTAATGAGGCTGGAACATTTCACCGTGTGAAACAGTCCTGGAATATTTCACTGTGTAAAATGATGCTGGAATATTTCACTGTGTGAAATGAAGCTGGAATATTTCACGATGTGAAATGATGCTGGAATATTTCACAGTGTGAAATGATACTGGAATATTTCACTGTGTGAAATGATACTGGAATGTTTCACTGTGTGAATTCATGCTGTAATATTTCACTGTGTGAAATGATACTGGAATATTTCACTGTGTGTAATGGAGCCGGAATATTTCACTGTGTGAAATGAGGCTGGAATATTTCACAGTGTGAAATGAAGCTGGAATATTTCACTATGTGAAATGATGCTGGAATATTTCACAGTGTGCAATGATAATGGAATATTTCACAGTGTGAAATGGTGCTGGAATATTTCACTGTGTGAATTGAGGCTGGAGTATTTCAGTTTGTGAAATGATGCTGGCGTATTTCACTGTGTGAAATGATGCGGTAATATTTCACTGTGTGAAATGATACTGGAATATTTCACGATGTGAAATTGTGCTGGAATATTTCACTCTGTGAAAAGAGGCTGGAGTATTTCACAGAGTGAAATGAGGCTGGAATATTTCACTGTGTGTAATGAGACTGGAATATTTCACAGTGTGATATGAAGCTGGAATATTTCACTGTGTGAAATGAGGCTAGAATATTTCACAGAGTGAAATGAGGCTGTAATATTTCACTGTGTGAAATGAGGCTGGAATATTTCACAGTGTGTAATGATATTCGAATATTTCACTGTGTGAAATGATGCTGGAATATTTCACAGTGTGGAATAGTGCTGGAATATTTCACTGTGTAAAATGATGCTGGAATATTTCACTGTGTGAAATGAAGCTGGAATATTTCACTATGTGAAATGGTTCTGGAATATTTCACTGTGTAAAATGATGCTGGAATATTTCACAGTGTGAAATAATGCTGGAGAATTTCACAGAGTGAAATGAGGCTGGAATATTTCACTGTGTGAAATGGTGCTGGAATATTTCACTGTGTAAAATGATGCTGGAATATTTCACTATGTGAAATAGTGCTGGATTATTTCACTGTGTAAAATGATGCTGGAATATTTCATAGTGTGAAATGAAGCTGGAATATTTCACGATGTGAAATGGTGCTGGAATATTTCACCGTGTGAAATGTTGCTGGATTATTTCACAGTGTGAAATGATACTGGAATGTTTCACTGTGTGAATTCATGCTGTAATATTTCACTGTGTGAAATGATACTGGAATATTTCACTGTGTGAAATGATGCTGGAATATTTCTCTGTTTGTAATGAGGCTGGAATATTTCACCGTGTGAAACAGTCCTGGAATATTTCACTGTGTAAAATGATGCTGGAATATTTCACTGTGTGAAATGAAGCTGGAATATTTCACGATGTGAAATGATGCTGGAATATTTCACAGTGTGAAATGATACTGGAATATTTCACTGTGTGAAATGATACTGGAATGTTTCACTGTGTGAATTCATGCTGTAATATTTCACTGTGTGAAATGATACTGGAATATTTCACTGTGTGTAATGGAGCCGGAATATTTCACTGTGTGAAATGAGGCTGGAATATTTCACAGTGTGAAATGAAGCTGGAATATTTCACTATGTGAAATGATGCTGGAATATTTCACAGTGTACAATGATAATGGAATATTTCACAGTGTGAAATGGTGCTGGAATATTTCACTGTGTGAATTGAGGCTGGAGTATTTCAGTTTGTGAAATGATGCTGGCGTATTTCACTGTGTGAAATGATGCGGTAATATTTCACTGTGTGAAATGATACTGGAATATTTCACTGTGTGAAATGATGCTGGAATATTTCACTGTGTGAAATGATGCTGGAATATTTCACTGTGTGAAATGAAGCTGGAATATTTCACGATGTGAAATGAGGCTGGAATATTTCACCGTGTGAAATAGTCCTGGAATATTTCACTGTGTAAAATGATGCTGGAATATTTCACTCTGTGAAATGATGCTGGAATATTTCACGATGTGAAATGATGCTGGAATATTTCACAGTGTGAAATGATACTGGAATATTTCACTGTGTGAAATGATACTGGAATGTTTCACTCTGTGAATTCATGCTGTAATATTTCACTGTGTGAAATGATACTGGAATATTTCACTGTGTGAAATGATGCTGGAATATTTCACTGTGTGTAATGAGGCTGGAATATTTCACTGTGTGAAATGATGCTGGAATATTTCACAGTGTGAAATGAGGCTGGAATATTTGTCTGTATGAAATGGTGCTGGAATATTTCACTGTGTGAAATGAGGCTGGGATATTTCACGATGTGAAATGGTGCTGGAAGATTTCACTCTGTGAAATGAGGCTGGAGTATTTCACAGAGTGAAATGAGGCTGGAATATTTCACTGTGTGAAATGAGACTGGAATATTTCACAGTGTGATATGAAGCTGGAAAATTTCACTGTGTGAAATGAGGCTGGAGTATTTCACAGAGTGAAATGAGGCTGGAATATTTCACTGTGTGAAATGGAGCTGGAATATTTCACTGTGTGAAATGAGGCTGGAATATTTCACTGTGTAAAATGATGCTGTAATATTTCACTGTGTGAAATGAAGCTGGAATATTTCACTATGTGAAATGGTTCTGGAATATTTCACTGTGTAAAATGAGGCTGGAATATTTCACTGTGTGAAATAGTGCAGGATTATTTCACTGTGTAAAATGATGCTGGAATATATCACAGTGTGAAATAATGCTGGAGAATTTCACAGAGTGAAATGAGGCTGGAATATTTCACTGTGTGAAATGGAGCTGGAATATTTCACTGTGTGAAATGAGGCTGGAATATTTCACTGTGTGAAATGAGGCTGGAATACTTCACTGTGTGAAATGAAGCTGGAATATTTCACAGTGTGAAATAATGCTGGAATATTTCACTGTGTGAAATGGTGCTGGAATATTTCACTGTGTGAAATGATGCTGGAGTATTTCACTGTGTAAAATGATGCTTGTATATTTCACTGTGTGAAATGAAGCTGGAATATTTCACGATGTGAAATGATGCTGGAATATTTCACAGTGTGAAATGATGCTGGAATATTTCACAGTGTGAAATAATGCTGGAGTATTTCACAGAGTGAAATGGAGCTGGAATATTTCACTGTGTGAAATGAGGCTGGAATATTTCACTGTGTGAAATGAAGCTGGAATATTTCACGATGTGAAATGTTGCTGGAATATTTCACAGTGTGAAATAATGCCGCAATATTTCACTGTGTGAAATGGTGCTGGAATATTTCACTGTGTGAAATGAGGCTGGAATATTTCACTGTGTGAAATGAGGCTGGAATACTTCACTGTGTGAAATGAGGCTGGTATATTTCACAGTGTGTAATGATATTCGAATATTTCACTGTGTGAAATGATGCTGGAATATTTCACAGTGTGGAATAGTGCTGGAATATTTCACTGTGTAAAATGATGCTGGAATATTTCACTGTGTGAAATGAAGCTGGAATATTTCACTATGTGAAATGGTTCTGGAATATTTCACTGTGTAAAATGAGGCTGGAATATTTCACTGTGTGAAATAGTGCAGGATTATTTCACTGTGTAAAATGATGCTGGAATATTTCACAGTGTGAAATAATGCTGGAGAATTTCACAGAGTGAAATGAGGCTGGAATATTTCACTGTGTGAAATGGTGCTGGAATATTTCACTGTGTAAAATGATGCTGGAATATTTCACTATGTGAAATAGTGCTGGATTATTTCACTGTGTAAAATGATGCTGGAATATTTCATAGTGTAAAATAAAGCTGGAATATTTCACGATGTGAAATGGTGCTGGAATATTTCACCGTGTGAAATGTTGCTGGATTATTTCACAGTGTGAAATGATACTGGAATGTTTCACTGTGTGAATTCATGCTGTAATATTTCACTGTGTGAAATGATACTGGAATATTTCACTGTGTGAAATGATGCTGGAATATTTCTCTGTGTGTAATGAGGCTGGAATATTTCACCGTGTGAAACAGTCCTGGAATATTTCACTGTGTAAAATGATGCTGGAATATTTCACTGTGTGAAATGAAGCTGGAATATTTCACGATGTGAAATGATGCTGGAATATTTCACAGTGTGAAATGATACTGGAATATTTCACTGTGTGAAATGATACTGGAATGTTTCACTGTGTGAATTCATGCTGTAATATTTCACTGTGTGAAATGATACTGGAATATTTCACTGTGTGTAATGGAGCCGGAATATTTCACTGTGTGAAATGAGGCTGGAATATTTCACAGTGTGAAATGAAGCTGGAATATTTCACTATGTGAAATGATGCTGGAATATTTCACAGTGTACAATGATAATGGAATATTTCACAGTGTGAAATGGTGCTGGAATATTTCACTGTGTGAATTGAGGCTGGAGTATTTCAGTTTGTGAAATGATGCTGGCGTATTTCACTGTGTGAAATGATGCGGTAATATTTCACTGTGTGAAATGATACTGGAATATTTCACTGTGTGAAATGATGCTGGAATATTTCACTGTGTGAAATGATGCTGGAATATTTCACTGTGTGAAATGAAGCTGGAATATTTCACGATGTGAAATGAGGCTGGAATATTTCACCGTGTGAAATAGTCCTGGAATATTTCACTGTGTAAAATGATGCTGGAATATTTCACTCTGTGAAATGATGCTGGAATATTTCACGATGTGAAATGATGCTGGAATATTTCACAGTGTGAAATGATACTTCAA
Source organism: Heterodontus francisci (assembly GCF_036365525.1). Classification (NCBI taxonomy): domain Eukaryota; kingdom Metazoa; phylum Chordata; class Chondrichthyes; order Heterodontiformes; family Heterodontidae; genus Heterodontus; species Heterodontus francisci. The sequence continues at coordinate 11,883,983 of NC_090408.1, read as the reverse complement.
TATTTCACTGTGTGAAATGATACTGGAATGTTTCACTGTGTGAATTCATGCTGTAATATTTCACTGTGTGAAATGATACTGGAATATTTCACTGTGTGAAATGATGCTGGAATATTTCACTGTGTGTAATGAGGCTGGAATATTTCACTGTGTGAAATGATGCTGGAATATTTCACAGTGTGAAATGAGGCTGGAATATTTGTCTGTATGAAATGGTGCTGGAATATTTCACTGTGTGAAATGAGGCTGGGATATTTCACGATGTGAAATGGTGCTGGAAGATTTCACTCTGTGAAATGAGGCTGGAGTATTTCACAGAGTGAAATGAGGCTGGAATATTTCACTGTGTGAAATGAGACTGGAATATTTCACAGTGTGATATGAAGCTGGAATATTTCACTGTGTGAAATGAGGCTGGAGTATTTCACAGAGTGAAATGAGGCTGGAATATTTCACTGTGTGAAATGGAGCTGGAATATTTCACTGTGTGAAATGAGGCTGGAATATTTCACTGTGTAAAATGATGCTGTAATATTTCACTGTGTGAAATGAAGCTGGAATATTTCACTATGTGAAATGGTTCTGGCATATTTCACTGTGTAAAATGAGGCTGGAATATTTCACTGTGTGAAATAGTGCAGGATTATTTCACTGTGTAAAATGATGCTGGAATATATCACAGTGTGAAATAATGCTGGAGAATTTCACAGAGTGAAATGAGGCTGGAATATTTCACTGTGTGAAATGGAGCTGGAATATTTCACTGTGTGAAATGAGGCTGGAATATTTCACTGTGTGAAATGAGGCTGGAATACTTCACTGTGTGAAATGAAGCTGGAATATTTCACAGTGTGAAATAATGCTGGAATATTTCACTGTGTGAAATGGTGCTGGAATATTTCACTGTGTGAAATGATGCTGGAGTATTTCACTGTGTAAAATGATGCTTGTATATTTCACTGTGTGAAATGAAGCTGGAATATTTCACGATGTGAAATGATGCTGGAATATTTCACAGTGTGAAATGATGCTGGAATATTTCACAGTGTGAAATAATGCTGGAGTATTTCACAGAGTGAAATGGAGCTGGAATATTTCACTGTGTGAAATGAGGCTGGAATATTTCACTGTGTGAAATGAAGCAGGAATATTTCACGATGTGAAATGATGCTGGAATATTTCACAGTGTGAAATAATGCCGCAATATTTCACTGTGTGAAATGGTGCTGGAATATTTCACTGTGTGAAATGGTTCTGGAATATTTCACTGTGTAAAATGAGGCTGGAATATTTCACTGTGTGAAATAGTGCAGGATTATTTCACTGTGTAAAATAATGCTGGAATATATCACAGTGTGAAATAATGCTGGAGAATTTCACAGAGTGAAATGGTTCTGGAATATTTCACTGTGTAAAATGAGGCTGGAAAATTTCACTGTGTGAAATAGTGCAGGATTATTTCACTGTGTGAAATGATACTGGAATATTTCACTGTGTGAAATGATGCTGGAATATTTCACTGTGTGAAATGATGCTGGAATATTTCACTGTGTGAAATGAAGCTGGAATATTTCACGATGTGAAATGATGCTGGAATATTTCACAGTGTTAAATGAAGCTGGAATATTTCACTGTGTAAAATGATGCTTGAATATTTCACAGTGTGAAATGAAGCTGGAATATTTCACTTTGTGAAATGATACTGGAATATTTCTCTGTGAGATTTTATACTGTAATATATCACAGTGTGAAATGAAGCTGGAATATTTCACCATGTGAAATGATACTGGAATATTTCACAGTGTTAAATGAAGCTGGAATATTTCACTGTGCGAAATGATGCATGAATATTTCACTGTGTGAACTGAAGATGGAATATTTCACTGTGTGAAATGAAGCTGGAATATTTCACCATGTCAAATGATACTGGAATATTTCACAGTGTTAAATGAAGCTGGAATATTTCACTATGTGAAATGATACTGGAATATTTCTCTGTGAGATTTTATACTGTAATATATCACAGTGTGAAATGGAGCTGGAATATTTCACTGTGTGAAATGAGGCTGGAATATTTCACTGTGTGAAATGAGGCTGGAATACTTCACTGTGTGAAATGAAGCTGGAATATTTCACAGTGTGAAATGGTGCTGGAATATTTCACTGTGTGAAATGGAGCTCGAATATTTCATTGTGTGAAATGAGGCTGGAATATTTCACTGTGTGAAATGAAGCTGGAATATTTCACGATGTGAAATGAAGCTGGAATATTTCACGATGTGAAATGATGCTGGAATATTTCACAGTGTGAAATGAAGCTGGAATATTTCACGATGTGAAATGATGCTGGAATATTTCACTATGTGAAATGATACTGGAGTATTTCACAGTGTTAAATGAAGCTGGAATATTTCACGATGTGAAATGATACTGGAATATTTCTCTGTGAGATTTTATACTGTAATATATCACAGTGTGAAATGAAGCTGGAATATTTCACCATGTGAAATGATACTGGAATATTTCACAGTGTTAAATGAAGCTGGAATATTTCACTGTGCGAAATGATGCTTGAATATTTCACTGTGTGAACTGAAGATGGAATATTTCACTGTGTGAAATGAAGCTGGAATATTTCACCATGTGAAATGATACTGGAATATTTCACAGTGTTAAATGAAGCTGGAATATTTCACTATGTGAAATGATACTGGAATATTTCTCTGTGAGATTTTATACTGTCATATATCACAGTGTGAAATGGAGCTGGAATATTTCACTGTGTGAAATGACGCTGGAATATTTCACTGTGTGAAATGAGGCTGGAATACTTCACTGTGTGAAATGAAGCTGGAATATTTCACAGTGTGAAATAATGCTGGAATATTTCACTGTGAGAAATGGTGCTGGAATATTTCACTGTGTGAAATGGTGCTGGAATATTTAACTGTGTAAAATGATGCTTGAATATTTCTCTGTGTGAAATGAAGCTGGAATATTTCACTGTGTGAAATGGTGCTGGAATATTTCACTGTGTAAAATGATGCTTGAATATTTCACTGTGTGAAATGAAGCTGGAATATTTCACGATGTGAAATGATGCTGGAATATTTCACAGTGTGAAATGATGCTTGAATATTTCTCTGCGTGAAATGAAGCTGGAATATTTCACTGTGTGAAATGGTGCTGGAATATTTCACTGTGTAAAATGATGCTTGAATATTTCACTGTGTGAAATGAAGCTGGAATATTTCACGATGTGAAATGATGCTGGAATATTTCACAGTGTGAAATGAGGCTGGAATATTTCACTGTGTGATATGGTGCTGGAATATTTCACTGTGTAAAATGATGCTTGAATATTTCACTGTGTGAAATGATGCTTGAATATTTCTCTGCGTGAAATGAAGCTGGAATATTTCACTGTGTGAAATGGTGCTGGAATATTTCACTGTGTAAAATGATGCTTGAATATTTCACTGTGTGAAATGAAGCTGGAATATTTCACAGTGTTAAATGAAGCTGGAATATTTCACTATGTGAAATGATACTGGAATATTTCTCTTTGAGATTTTATACTGTAATATATCACAGTGTGAAATGCAGCTGGAATATTTCACTGTGTGAAATGAGGCTGGAATATTTCACTGTGTGAAATGAGGCTGGAATACTTCACTGTGTGAAATGAAGCTGGAATATTTCACAGTGTGAAATGGTGCTGGAATATTTCACTGTGTGAAATGGAGCTCGAATATTTCATTGTGTGAAATGAGGCTGGAATATTTCACTGTGTGAAATGAAGCTGGAATATTTCACGATGTGAAATGAAGCTGGAATATTTCACGATGTGAAATGATGCTGGAATATTTCACAGTGTGAAATGAAGCTGGAATATTTCACGATGTGAAATGATGCTGGAATATTTCACTATGTGAAATGATACTGGAGTATTTCACAGTGTTAAATGAAGCTGGAATATTTCACGATGTGAAATGATACTGGAATATTTCTCTGTGAGATTTTATACTGTAATATATCACAGTGTGAAATGAAGCTGGAATATTTCACCATGTGAAATGATACTGGAATATTTCACAGTGTTAAATGAAGCTGGAATATTTCACTGTGCGAAATGATGCTTGAATATTTCACTGTGTGAACTGAAGATGGAATATTTCACTGTGTGAAATGAAGCTGGAATATTTCACCATGTGAAATGATACTGGAATATTTCACAGTGTTAAATGAAGCTGGAATATTTCACTATGTGAAATGATACTGGAATATTTCTCTGTGAGATTTTATACTGTCATATATCACAGTGTGAAATGGAGCTGGAATATTTCACTGTGTGAAATGACGCTGGAATATTTCACTGTGTGAAATGAGGCTGGAATACTTCACTGTGTGAAATGAAGCTGGAATATTTCACGATGTGAAATAATGCTGGAATATTTCACTGAGAAATGGTGCTGGAATATTTCACTGTGTGAAATGGTGCTGGAATATTTCACTGTGTGAAATGGTGCTGGAATATTTAACTGTGTAAAATGATGCTTGAATATTTCTCTGTGTGAAATGAAGCTGGAATATTTCACTGTGTGAAATGGTGCTGGAATATTTCACTGTGTAAAATGATGCTTGAATATTTCACTGTGTGAAATGAAGCTGGAATATTTCACGATGTGAAATGATGCTGGAATATTTCACAGTGTGAAATGATGCTTGAATATTTCTCTGCGTGAAATGAAGCTGGAATATTTCACTGTGTGAAATGGTGCTGGAATATTTCACTGTGTAAAATGATGCTTGAATATTTCACTGTGTGAAATGAAGCTGGATTATTTCACGATGTGAAATGATGCTGGAATATTTCACAGTGTGAAATGAGGCTGGAATATTTCACTGTGTGAAATGGTGCTGGAATATTTCACTGTGTAAAATGATGCTTGAATATTTCACTGTGTGAAATGATGCTTGAATATTTCTCTGCGTGAAATGAAGCTGGAATATTTCACTGTGTGAAATGGTGCTGGAATATTTCACTGTGTAAAATGATGCTTGAATATTTCACTGTGTGAAATGAAGCTGGAATATTTCACGATGTGAAATGATGCTGGAATATTTCACAGTGTGAAATGAGGCTGGAATATTTCACAGAGTGAAATGAGGCTGGAATATTTCGCTGTGTGAAATGGAGCTCGAATATTTCACTGTGTGAAATGAGGCTGGAATATTTCACTGTGTGAAATGAAGCTGGAATATTTCACGATGTGAAATGAAGCTGGAATATTTCACGATGTGAAATGATGCTGGAATATTTCACAGTGTGAAATGAAGCTGGAATATTTCACGATGTGAAATGATGCTGGAGTATTTCACGATGTGAAATGAAGCTGGAATATTTCACTGTGTGAAATGAGGCTGGAATATTTCACTGTGTGAAATGAGGCTGGAATACTTCACTGTGTGAAATGAAGCTGGAATATTTCACAGTGTGAAATGGTGCTGGAATATTTCACTGTGTGAAATGGTGCTGGAGTATTTCACAGTGTGAAATGATGCTGGAATATTTCACTGTGTGAAATGGTGCTGGAATATTTCACTGTGTAAAATGATGCTTGAATATTTCTCTGCGTGAAATGAAGCTGGAATATTTCACTGTGTGAAATGGTGCTGGAATATTTCACTGTGTAAAATGATGCTTGAATATTTCACTGTGTGAAATGAAGCTGGAATATTTCACGATGTGAAATGATGCTGGAATATTTCACAGTGTGAAATGATGCTGGAATATTTCACAGTGTGAAATAATGCTGGAATATTTCACAGAGTGAAATGAGGCTGGAATATTTCACAGAGTGAAATGAGGCTGGAATATTTCGCTGTGTGAAATGGAGCTCGAATATTTCACTGTGTGAAATGAGGCTGGAATATTTCACTGTGTGAAATGAAGCTGGAATATTTCACGATGTGAAATGAAGCTGGAATATTTCACGATGTGAAATGATGCTGGAATATTTCACAGTGTGAAATGAAGCTGGAATATTTCACGATGTGAAATGATACTGGAATATTTCTCTGTGAGATTTTATACTGTAATATATCACAGTGTGAAATGAAGCTGGAATATTTCACTATGTGAAATGATACTGGAATATTTCACAGTGTGAAATGAAGCTGGAATATTTCACTATGTGAAATGATACTGGAATATTTCACAGTGTGAAATGAAGCTGGAATATTTCACTATGTGAAATGATACTGGAATATTTCTCTGTGAGATTTTATACTGTAATATATCACAGTGTGAAATGAAGCTGGAATATTTCACCATGTGAAATGATACTGGAATATTTCACAGTGTTAAATGAAGCTGGAAGATTTCACTGTGCGAAATGATGCTTGAATATTTCACTGTGTGAACTGAAGATGGAATATTTCACTGTGTGAAATGAAGCTGGAATATTTCACCATGTGAAATGATACTGGAATATTTCACAGTGTTAAATGAAGCTGGAATATTTCACTATGTGAAATCATACTGGAATATTTCTCTGTGAGATTTTATACTGTCATATATCACAGTGTGAAATGGAGCTGGAATATTTCACTGTGTGAAATGACGCTGGAATATTTCACTGTGTGAAATGAGGCTGGAATACTTCACTGTGTGAAATGAAGCTGGAATATTTCACAGTGTGAAATAATGCTGGAATATTTCACTGTGAGAAATGGTGCTGGAATATTTCACTGTGTGAAATGGTGCTGGAATATTTAACTGTGTAAAATGATGCTTGAATATTTCTCTGTGTGAAATGAAGCTGGAATATTTCACGATGTGAAATGATGCTGGAATATTTCACAGTGTGAAATGATGCTGGAATATTTCACAGTATCAAATAATGCTGGAGTATTTCACAGAGTGAAATGAGGCTGGAATATTTCACTGTGTGATGTGGAGCTGGAATATTTCACTGTGTGAAATGAGGCTGGAATATTTCACTGTGTGAAATGAAGCTGGAATATTTCACGATGTGAAATGATGCTGGAATATTTCACAGTGTGAAATAATGCCGCAATATTTCACTGTGTGAAATGGTGCTGGAATATTTCACTGTGTGAAATGGTGCTGGAATATTTCACTGTGTGAAATGCTGCTGGAATATTTCACTGTGTAAAATGATGCTTGAATATTTCACTGTGTTAAATGAAGCTGGAATATTTCACTGTGTAAAATGATGCTTGAATATTTCACTGTGTGAAATGAAGCTGGAATATTTCACGATGTGAAATGATGCTGGAATATTTCACAGTGTGAAATGATGCTGGAATATTTCACAGTGTGAAATAATGCTGGAATATTTCACAGAGTGAAATGAGGCTGGAATATTTCACAGAGTGAAATGAGGCTGGAATATTTCGCTGTGTGAAATGGAGCTCGAATATTTCACTGTGTGAAATGAGGCTGGAATATTTCACTGTGTGAAATGAAGCTGGAATATTTCACGATGTGAAATGAAGCTGGAATATTTCACGATGTGAAATGATGCTGGAATATTTCACAGTGTGAAATGAAGCTGGAATATTTCACGATGTGAAATGATACTGGAATATTTCTCTGTGAGATTTTATACTGTAATATATCACAGTGTGAAATGAAGCTGGAATATTTCACTATGTGAAATGATACTGGAATATTTCACAGTGTGAAATGAAGCTGGAATATTTCACTATGTGAAATGATACTGGAATATTTCACAGTGTGAAATGAAGCTGGAATATTTCACTATGTGAAATGATACTGGAATATTTCTCTGTGAGATTTTATACTGTAATATATCACAGTGTGAAATGAAGCTGGAATATTTCACCATGTGAAATGATACTGGAATATTTCACAGTGTTAAATGAAGCTGGAAGATTTCACTGTGCGAAATGCTGCTTGAATATTTCACTGTGTGAACTGAAGATGGAATATTTCACTGTGTGAAATGAAGCTGGAAAATTTCACCATGTGAAATGATACTGGAATATTTCACAGTGTTAAATGAAGCTGGAATATTTCACTATGTGAAATCATACTGGAATATTTCTCTGTGAGATTTTATACTGTCATATATCACAGTGTGAAATGGAGCTGGAATATTTCACTGTGTGAAATGACGCTGGAATATTTCACTGTGTGAAATGAGGCTGGAATACTTCACTGTGTGAAATGAAGCTGGAATATTTCACAGTGTGAAATAATGCTGGAATATTTCACAGTGTGAAATGATGCTGGAATATTTCACAGTATCAAATAATGCTGGAGTATTTCACAGAGTGAAATGAGGCTGGAATATTTCACTGTGTGATGTGGAGCTGGAATATTTCACTGTGTGAAATGAGGCTGGAATATTTCACTGTGTGAAATGAAGCTGGAATATTTCACGATGTGAAATGATGCTGGAATATTTCACAGTGTGAAATAATGCCGCAATATTTCACTGTGTGAAATGGTGCTGGAATATTTCACTGTGTGAAATGGTGCTGGAATATTTCACTGTGTGAAATGCTGCTGGAATATTTCACTGTGTAAAATGATGCTTGAATATTTCACTGTGTTAAATGAAGCTGGAATATTTCACTGTGTAAAATGATGCTTGAATATTTCACAGTGTGAAATGAAGCTGGAATATTTCACGATGTGAAATGATGCTGGAGTATTTCACAGTGTGAAATGATGCTGGAATATTTGACTGTGTGAAATGCTGCTGGAATATTTCACTGTGTAAAATGATGCTTGAATATTTCACTGTGTGAAATGAAGCTGGAATATTTCACTTTGTGAAATGATACTGGAATATTTCTCTGTGAGATTTTATACTGTAATATATCACAGTGTGAAATGAAGCTGGAATATTTCACCATGTGAAATGATACTGGAATATTTCACAGTGTTAAATGAAGCTGGAATATTTCACTGTGCGAAATGATGCTTGAATATTTCACTGTGTGAACTGAAGCTGGAATATTTCACTGTGTGAAATGGTGCTGGAATGTTTCACTATGTGAAATGATGCTGGAATATTTCACAGTGTGAAATGAAGCTGGAATAATTCACGATGTGAAATGATACTGGAATATTTCTCAGTGTGAAATGAGGCTGGAATATTTCACTGTGTGAAATAAAGCTGGAATATTTCACTATGTGAAATGATGCTGGAATATTTCGCAGTGTGAAATGATGCTGGAATATTTCACAGTGTGAAATAATGCTGGAGTATTTCACAGAGTGAAATGAGGCTGGAATATTTCACTGTGTGAAATGGAGCTGGAATATTTCACTGTGTGAAATGAGGCTGGAATATTTCACTGTGTGAAATGAGGCTGGAATATTTCACTGTGTGAAATGCAGCTGGAATATTTCACAGAGTGAAATGAGGCTGGAATATTTCACTGTGTGAAATGAGGCTGCAATATTTCACTGTGTGAAATGAGGCTGGAATATTTCACTGTGTGAAATGAAGCTGGAATATTTCACAGTGTGAAGTAATGCTGGAATATTTCACTCTGTGAAATGAGGCTGGAATATTTCACAGTGTGTAATGATGCTGGAATATTTCACAGTGTGAAATAATGCTGGAGTATTTCACAGAGTGAAATGAGGCTGGAATATTTCACTGTGTGAAATGAAGCTGGAATATTTCACTATGTGAAATGATGCTGGAATATTTCGCAGTGTGAAATGATGCTGGAATATTTCACAGTGTGAAATAATGCTGGAGTATTTCACAGAGTGAAATGAGGCTGGAATATTTCACAGTGTGAAATAATGCTGGAATATTTCACTCTGTGAAATGAGGCTGGAATATTTCACTGTGTGAAATGAAGCTGGAATATTTCACGATGTGAAATGATGCTGGAATATTTCACAGTGTGAAATAATGCCGCAATATTTCACTGTGTGAAATGGTGCTGGAATATTTCACTGTGTGAAATGGTGCTGGAATATTTCACTGTGTGAAATGCTGCTGGAATATTTCACTGTGTAAAATGATGCTTGAATATTTCACTGTGTTAAATGAAGCTGGAATATTTCACTGTGTAAAATGATGCTTGAATATTTCACAGTGTGAAATGAAGCTGGAATATTTCACGATGTGAAATGATGCTGGAGTATTTCACAGTGTGAAATGATGCTGGAATATTTCACTGTGTGAAATGCTGCTGGAATATTTCACTGTGTAAAATGATGCTTGAATATTTCACTGTGTGAAATGAAGCTGGAATATTTCACTTTGTGAAATGATACTGGAATATTTCTCTGTGAGATTTTATACTGTAATATATCACAGTGTGAAATGAAGCTGGAATATTTCACCATGTGAAATGATACTGGAATATTTCACAGTGTTAAATGAAGCTGGAATATTTCACTGTGCGAAATGATGCTTGAATATTTCACTGTGTGAACTGAAGCTGGAATATTTCACTGTGTGAAATGGTGCTGGAATGTTTCACTATGTGAAATGATGCTGGAATATTTCACAGTGTGAAATGAAGCTGGAATATTTCACGATGTGAAATGATACTGGAATATTTCTCAGTGTGAAATGAGGCTGGAATATTTCACTGTGTGAAATGAAGCTGGAATATTTCACTATGTGAAATGATGCTGGAATATTTCGCAGTGTGAAATGATGCTGGAATATTTCACTGTGTGAAATAATGCTGGAGTATTTCACAGAGTGAAATGGTGCTGGAATATTTCACTGTGTGAAATGGTGCTGGAATATTTCACTGTGTGAAATGCTGCTGGAATATTTCACTGTGTAAAATGATGCTTGAATATTTAACTGTGTTAAATGAAGCTGGAATATTTCACTGTGTAAAATGATGCTTGAATATTTCACAGTGTGAAATGAAGCTGGAATATTTCACGATGTGAAATGATGCTGGAGTATTTCACAGTGTGAAATGATGCTGGAATATTTCACTGTGTGAAATGCTGCTGGAATATTTCACTGTGTAAAATGATGCTTGAATATTTCACTGTGTGAAATGAAGCTGGAATATTTCACTTTCTGAAATGATACTGGAATATTTCTCTGTGAGATTTTATACTGTAATATATCACAGTGTGAAATGAAGCTGGAATATTTCACCATGTGAAATGATACTGGAATATTTCACAGTGTTAAATGAAGCTGGAATATTTCACTGTGCGAAATGATGCTTGAATATTTCACTGTGTGAACTGAAGCTGGAATATTTCACGATGTGAAATGATGCTGGAATATTTCACAGTGTGAAATGATGCTGGAATATTTCACAGTGTCAAATAATGCTGGAGTATTTCACAGAGTGAAATGAGGCTGGAATATTTCACTGTGTGATGTGGAGCTGGAATATTTCACTGTGTGAAATGAGGCTGGAATATTTCACTGTGTGAAATGAAGCTGGAATATTTCACGATGTGAAATGATGCTGGAATATTTCACAGTGTGAAATAATGCCGCAATATTTCACTGTGTGAAATGGTGCTGGAATATTTCACTGTGTGAAATGGTGCTGGAATATTTCACTGTGTGAAATGCTGCTGGAATATTTCACTGTGTAAAATGATGCTTGAATATTTCACTGTGTTAAATGAAGCTGGAATATTTCACTGTGTAAAATGATGCTTGAATATTTCACAGTGTGAAATGAAGCTGGAATATTTCACGATGTGAAATGATGCTGGAGTATTTCACAGTGTGAAATGATGCTGGAATATTTCACTGTGTGAAATGCTGCTGGAATATTTCACTGTGTAAAATGATGCTTGAATATTTCACTGTGTGAAATGAAGCTGGAATATTTCACTTTGTGAAATGATACTGGAATATTTCTCTGTGAGATTTTATACTGTAATATATCACAGTGTGAAATGAAGCTGGAATATTTCACCATGTGAAATGATACTGGAATATTTCACAGTGTTAAATGAAGCTGGAATATTTCACTGTGCGAAATGATGCTTGAATATTTCACTGTGTGAACTGAAGCTGGAATATTTCACTGTGTGAAATGGTGCTGGAATGTTTCACTATGTGAAATGATGCTGGAATATTTCACAGTGTGAAATGAAGCTGGAATATTTCACGATGTGAAATGATACTGGAATATTTCTCAGTGTGAAATGAGGCTGGAATATTTCACTGTGTGAAATGAAGCTGGAATATTTCACTATGTGAAATGATGCTGGAATATTTCGCAGTGTGAAATGATGCTGGAATATTTCACAGTGTGAAATAATGCTGGAGTATTTCACAGAGTGAAATGAGGCTGGAATATTTCACTGTGTGAAATGGAGCTGGAATATTTCACTGTGTGAAATGAGGCTGGAATATTTCACTGTGTGAAATGCAGCTGGAATATTTCACAGAGTGAAATGAGGCTGGAATATTTCACTGTGTGAAATGAGGCTGCAATATTTCACTGTGTGAAATGAGGCTGGAATATTTCACTATGTGAAATGAAGCTGGAATATTTCACAGTGTGAAATAATGCTGGAATATTTCACTCTGTGAAATGAGGCTGGAATATTTCACAGTGTGTAATGATGCTGGAATATTTCACAGTGTGAAATAATGCTGGAGTATTTCACAGAGTGAAATGAGGCTGGAATATTTCACTGTGTGAAATGGAGCTGGAATATTTCACTATGCGAAATGATGCTGGAATATTTCACAGTGTGAAATGATGCTGGAATATTTCACAGTGTGAAATAATGCTGGAGTATTTCACAGAGTGAAATGAGGCTGGAATAGTTCACTGTGTGAAATGAAGCTGGAATATTTCACTATGTGAAATGATGCTGGAATATTTCGAAGTGTGAAATGATGCTGGAATATTTCACAGTGTGAAATAATGCTGGAGTATTTCACAGAGTGAAACGAGGCTGCAATATTTCACTGTGTGAAATGGAGCTGGAATATTTCACTGTGTGAAATGATGCTGGAATATTTCACAGTGTGAAATAATGACGCAATATTTCACTGTGTGAAATGGTGCTGGAATATTTCACTGTGTGAAATGGTGCTGGAATATTTCACTGTGTGAAATGCTGCTGGAATATTTCACTGTGTAAAATGATGCTTGAATATTTAACTGTGTTAAATGAAGCTGGAATATTTCACTGTGTAAAATGATGCTTGAATATTTCACAGTGTGAAATGAAGCTGGAATATTTCACGATGTGAAATGATGCTGGAGTATTTCACAGTGTGAAATGATGCTGGAATATTTCACTGTGTGAAATGCTGCTGGAATATTTCACTGTGTAAAATGATGCTTGAATATTTCACTGTGTGAAATGAAGCTGGAATATTTCACTTTGTGAAATGATACTGGAATATTTCTCTGTGAGATTTTATACTGTAATATATCACAGTGTGAAATGAAGCTGGAATATTTCACCATGTGAAATGATACTGGAATATTTCACAGTGTTAAATGAAGCTGGAATATTTCACTGTGCGAAATGATGCTTGAATATTTCACTGTGTGAACTGAAGCTGGAATATTTCACTGTGTGAAATGGTGCTGGAATGTTTCACTATGTGAAATGAAGCTGGAATATTTCACTGTGTAAAATGATGCTTGAATATTTCACAGTGTGAAATGAAGCTGGAATATTTCACGATGTGAAATGATGCTGGAGTATTTCACAGTGTGAAATGATGCTGGAATATTTCACTGTGTGAAATGCTGCTGGAATATTTCACTGTGTAAAATGATGCTTGAATATTTCACTGTGTGAAATGAAGCTGGAATATTTCACTTTGTGAAATGATACTGGAATATTTCTCTGTGAGATTTTATACTGTAATATATCACAGTGTGAAATGAAGCTGGAATATTTCACCATGTGAAATGATACTGGAATATTTCACAGTGTTAAATGAAGCTGGAATATTTCACTGTGCGAAATGATGCTTGAATATTTCACTGTGTGAACTGAAGCTGGAATATTTCACTGTGTGAAATGGTGCTGGAATGTTTCACTATGTGAAATGATGCTGGAATATTTCACAGTGTGAAATGAAGCTGGAATATTTCACGATGTGAAATGATACTGGAATATTTCTCAGTGTGAAATGAGGCTGGAATATTTCACTGTGTGAAATGAAGCTGGAATATTTCACTATGTGAAATGATGCTGGAATATTTCGCAGTGTGAAATGATGCTGGAATATTTCACTGTGTGAAATAATGCTGGAGTATTTCACAGAGTGAAATGGTGCTGGAATATTTCACTGTGTGAAATGGTGCTGGAATATTTCACTGTGTGAAATGCTGCTGGAATATTTCACTGTGTAAAATGATGCTTGAATATTTAACTGTGTTAAATGAAGCTGGAATATTTCACTGTGTAAAATGATGCTTGAATATTTCACAGTGTGAAATGAAGCTGGAATATTTCACGATGTGAAATGATGCTGGAGTATTTCACAGTGTGAAATGATGCTGGAATATTTCACTGTGTGAAATGCTGCTGGAATATTTCACTGTGTAAAATGATGCTTGAATATTTCACTGTGTGAAATGAAGCTGGAATATTTCACTTTCTGAAATGATACTGGAATATTTCTCTGTGAGATTTTATACTGTAATATATCACAGTGTGAAATGAAGCTGGAATATTTCACCATGTGAAATGATACTGGAATATTTCACAGTGTTAAATGAAGCTGGAATATTTCACTGTGCGAAATGATGCTTGAATATTTCACTGTGTGAACTGAAGCTGGAATATTTCACGATGTGAAATGATGCTGGAATATTTCACAGTGTGAAATGATGCTGGAATATTTCACAGTGTCAAATAATGCTGGAGTATTTCACAGAGTGAAATGAGGCTGGAATATTTCACTGTGTGATGTGGAGCTGGAATATTTCACTGTGTGAAATGAGGCTGGAATATTTCACTGTGTGAAATGAAGCTGGAATATTTCACGATGTGAAATGATGCTGGAATATTTCACAGTGTGAAATAATGCCGCAATATTTCACTGTGTGAAATGGTGCTGGAATATTTCACTGTGTGAAATGGTGCTGGAATATTTCACTGTGTGAAATGCTGCTGGAATATTTCACTGTGTAAAATGATGCTTGAATATTTCACTGTGTTAAATGAAGCTGGAATATTTCACTGTGTAAAATGATGCTTGAATATTTCACAGTGTGAAATGAAGCTGGAATATTTCACGATGTGAAATGATGCTGGAGTATTTCACAGTGTGAAATGATGCTGGAATATTTCACTGTGTGAAATGCTGCTGGAATATTTCACTGTGTAAAATGATGCTTGAATATTTCACTGTGTGAAATGAAGCTGGAATATTTCACTTTGTGAAATGATACTGGAATATTTCTCTGTGAGATTTTATACTGTAATATATCACAGTGTGAAATGAAGCTGGAATATTTCACCATGTGAAATGATACTGGAATATTTCACAGTGTTAAATGAAGCTGGAATATTTCACTGTGCGAAATGATGCTTGAATATTTCACTGTGTGAACTGAAGCTGGAATATTTCACTGTGTGAAATGGTGCTGGAATGTTTCACTATGTGAAATGATGCTGGAATATTTCACAGTGTGAAATGAAGCTGGAATATTTCACGATGTGAAATGATACTGGAATATTTCTCAGTGTGAAATGAGGCTGGAATATTTCACTGTGTGAAATGAAGCTGGAATATTTCACTATGTGAAATGATGCTGGAATATTTCGCAGTGTGAAATGATGCTGGAATATTTCACAGTGTGAAATAATGCTGGAGTATTTCACAGAGTGAAATGAGGCTGGAATATTTCACTGTGTGAAATGGAGCTGGAATATTTCACTGTGTGAAATGAGGCTGGAATATTTCACTGTGTGAAATGCAGCTGGAATATTTCACAGAGTGAAATGAGGCTGGAATATTTCACTGTGTGAAATGAGGCTGCAATATTTCACTGTGTGAAATGAGGCTGGAATATTTCACTATGTGAAATGAAGCTGGAATATTTCACAGTGTGAAATAATGCTGGAATATTTCACTCTGTGAAATGAGGCTGGAATATTTCACAGTGTGTAATGATGCTGGAATATTTCACAGTGTGAAATAATGCTGGAGTATTTCACAGAGTGAAATGAGGCTGGAATATTTCACTGTGTGAAATGGAGCTGGAATATTTCACTATGCGAAATGATGCTGGAATATTTCACAGTGTGAAATGATGCTGGAATATTTCACAGTGTGAAATAATGCTGGAGTATTTCACAGAGTGAAATGAGGCTGGAATAGTTCACTGTGTGAAATGAAGCTGGAATATTTCACTATGTGAAATGATGCTGGAATATTTCGAAGTGTGAAATGATGCTGGAATATTTCACAGTGTGAAATAATGCTGGAGTATTTCACAGAGTGAAACGAGGCTGCAATATTTCACTGTGTGAAATGGAGCTGGAATATTTCACTGTGTGAAATGATGCTGGAATATTTCACAGTGTGAAATAATGACGCAATATTTCACTGTGTGAAATGGTGCTGGAATATTTCACTGTGTGAAATGGTGCTGGAATATTTCACTGTGTGAAATGCTGCTGGAATATTTCACTGTGTAAAATGATGCTTGAATATTTAACTGTGTTAAATGAAGCTGGAATATTTCACTGTGTAAAATGATGCTTGAATATTTCACAGTGTGAAATGAAGCTGGAATATTTCACGATGTGAAATGATGCTGGAGTATTTCACAGTGTGAAATGATGCTGGAATATTTCACTGTGTGAAATGCTGCTGGAATATTTCACTGTGTAAAATGATGCTTGAATATTTCACTGTGTGAAATGAAGCTGGAATATTTCACTTTGTGAAATGATACTGGAATATTTCTCTGTGAGATTTTATACTGTAATATATCACAGTGTGAAATGAAGCTGGAATATTTCACCATGTGAAATGATACTGGAATATTTCACAGTGTTAAATGAAGCTGGAATATTTCACTGTGCGAAATGATGCTTGAATATTTCACTGTGTGAACTGAAGCTGGAATATTTCACTGTGTGAAATGGTGCTGGAATGTTTCACTATGTGAAATGATGCTGGAATATTTCACAGTGTGAAATGAAGCTGGAATATTTCACGATGGGAAATGATACTGGAATATTTCTCAGTGTGAAATGAGGCTGGACTATTTCACTGTGTGAAATGAAGCTGGAATATTTCACTATGTGAAATGATGCTGGAATATTTCGCAGTGTGAAATGATGCTGGAATATTTCACAGTGTGAAATAATGCTGGAGTATTTCACAGAGTGAAATGAGGCTGGAATATTTCACTGTGTGAAATGGAGCTGGAATATTTCACTGTGTGAAATGAGGCTGGAATATTTCACTGTGTGAAATGAGGCTGGAATATTTCACTATGTGAAATGATGCTGGAATATTTCACAGTGTGAAATGATGCTGGAATATTTCACAGTGTGAAATAATGCTGGAGTATTTCACAGAGTGAAATGAGGCTGGAATATTTCACTGTGTGAAATGAAGCTGGAATATTTCACTATGTGAAATGATGCTGGAATATTTCACAGTGTGAAATAATGCTGGAATATTTCACTGTGTGAAATGAGGCTGGAATATTTCACTGTGTGAAATGCAGCTGGAAAATTTCACAGAGTGAAATGAGGCTGGAATATTTCACTGTGTGAAATGGAGCTGGAATATTTCACTGTGTGAAATGAGGCTGCAATATTTCACTGTGTGAAATGAGGCTGGAATATTTCACTGTGTGAAATGAAGCTGGAATATTTCACAGTGTGAAATAATGCTGGAATATTTCACTGTGTGAAATGAGGCTGGAATATTTCACAGTGTGTAATGATGCTGGAATATTTCACAGTGTGAAATAATGCTGGAGTATTTCACAGAGTGAAATGAGGCTGGAATATTTCACTGTGTGAAATGGAGCTGGAATATTTCACTATGCGAAATGATGCTGGAATATTTCACAGTGTGAAATGATGCTGGAATATTTCACAGTGTGAAATAATACTGGAGTATTTCACAGAGTGAAATGAGGCTGGAATATTTCACTGTGTGAAATGAAGCTGGAATATTTCACTATGTGAAATGATGCTGGAATATTTCGAAGTGTGAAATGATGCTGGAATATTTCACAGTGTGAAATAATGCTGGAGTATTTCACAGAGTGAAATGAGGCTGCAATATTTCACTGTGTGAAATGGAGCTGGAATATTTCACTGTGTGAAATGATGCTGGAATATTTCACTGTGTGAAATGGTGCTGGAATATTTCACTGTGTGAAATGATGCTGGAATATTTCACAGTGTGAAATGAGGCTGGAATATTTGTCTGTATGAAATGTTGCTGGAATATTTCACTGTGTGAAATGAGGCTGGGATATTTCACGATGTGAAATGGTGCTGGAATATTTCACTCTGTGAAATGAGGCTGGAGTATTTCACAGAGTGAAATGAGGCTGGAATATTTCACTGTGTGAAATGAGAGTGGAATATTTCACAGTGTGATATGAAGCTGGAATATTTCACTGTGTGAAATGAGGCTGGAGTATTTCACAGAGTGAAATGAGGCTGGAATATTTCACTTTGTGAAATGGAGCTGGAATATTTCACTGTGTGAAATGAGGCTGGAATATTTCACAGTGTGAAAAGATATTCGAATATCTCACTGTGTGAAATGATGCTGGAATATTTCACTGTGTGAAATAGTGCTGGAATATTTCACTGTGTAAAATGATGCTGGAATATTTCACTGTGTGAAATGAAGCTGGAATATTTCACTATGTGAAATGGTTCTGGAATATTTCACTGTGTAAAATGAGGCTGGAATATTTCACTGTGTGAAATAATGCAGGATTATTTCACTGTGTAAAATGATGCTGGAATATTTCACAGTGTGAAATAATGATGGAGAATTTCACAGAGTGAAATGAGGCTGGAATATTTCACTGTGTGAAATGGAGCTGGAATATTTCACTGTGTGAAATGAGGCTGGAATATTTCAATGTGTGAAATGAGGCTGGAATACTTCACTGTGTGAAATGAAGCTGGAATATTTCACAGTGTGAAATAATGCTGGAATATTTCACTGTGTGAAATGGTGCTGGAATATTTCACTGTGTGAAATGGTGCTGGAATATTTCACTGTGTAAAATGATGCTTGAATATTTCACTGTGTGAAATGAAGCTGGGATATTTCACGATGTGAAATGATGCTGGAATATTTCACTGTGTAAAATGATGCTTGAATATTTCACTGTGTGAAATGAAGCTGGAATATTTCACGATGTGAAATGATGCTGGAATATTTCACAGTGTTAAATGAAGCTGGAATATTTCACTGTGTAAAATGAGGCTGGAATATTTCACAGTGTGAAATGAAGCTGGAATATTTCACTGTGTGAAATGGTGCTGGAATATTTCACTGTGTAAAATGATGCTTGAATATTTCACTGTGTGAAATGAAGCTGGGATATTTCACGATGTGAAATGATGCTGGAATATTTCACTGTGTAAAATGATGCTTGAATATTTCACTGTGTGAAATGAAGCTGGAATATTTCACGATGTGAAATGATGCTGGAATATTTCACAGTGTTAAATGAAGCTGGAATATTTCACTGTGTAAAATGAGGCTGGAATATTTCACAGTGTGAAATGAAGCTGGAATATTTCACGATGTGAAATGATGCTGGAATATTTCACTGTGTGAAATGCTGCTGGAATATTTCACTGTGTAAATGATGCTTGAATATTTCACTGTGTGAAATGAAGCTGGAATATTTCACGATGTGAAATGATGCTGGAATATTTCACAGTGTTAAATGATACTGGAATATTTCACTGTGTGAAATGGTGCTGGAATATTTCACTGTGTAAAATGATGCTTGAATATTTCACTGTGTGAAATGAAGCTGGAATATTTCACTGTGTGAAATGGTGCTGGAATATTTCACTGTGTAAAATGATGCTTGAATATTTCACTGTGTGAAATGAAGCTGGGATATTTCACGATGTGAAATGATGCTGGAATATTTCACTGTGTAAAATGATGCTTGAATATTTCACTGTGTGAAATGAAGCTGGAATATTTCACGATGTGAAATGATGCTGGAATATTTCACAGTGTTAAATGAAGCTGGAATATTTCACTGTGTAAAATGAGGCTGGAATATTTCACAGTGTGAAATGAAGCTGGAATATTTCACGATGTGAAATGATGCTGGAATATTTCACTGTGTGAAATGCTGCTGGAATATTTCACTGTGTAAATGATGCTTGAATATTTCACTGTGTGAAATGAAGCTGGAATATTTCACGATGTGAAATGATGCTGGAATATTTCACAGTGTTAAATGATACTGGAATATTTCTCTGTGAGATTTTATACTGTAATATATCACAGTGTGAAATGAAGCTGGAATATTTCACCATGTGAAATGATACTGGAATATTTCACAGTGTTAAATGAAGCTGGAATATTTCACTGTGCGAAATGATGCTTGAATATTTCTCTGTGTGAACTGAAGCTGGAATATTTCACTGTGTGATATGGTGCTGGAATATTTCACTATGTGAAATGATGCTGGAATATTTCACAGTGTGAAATGAAGCTGGAATATTTCACGATGTGAAATGATACTGGAATATTTCACAGTGTGAAATGAGCCTGGAATATTTCACTGTGTGAAATGAAGCTGGAATATTTCACTATGTGAAATGATGCTGGAATATTTCACAGTGTGAAATGATGCTGGAATATTTCACAGTGTGAAATAATGCTGGAGTATTTCACAGAGTGAAATGAGGCTGGAATATTTCACTGTGTGAAATGGAGCTGGAATATTTCACTGTGTGAAATGAGGATGCAATATTTCACTGTGTGAAATGAGGCTGGAATATTTCGCTGGGTGAAATGAAGCTGGAATATTTCACAGTGTGAAATGGAGCTGGAATATTTCACTGTGTGAAATGAGGATGCAATATTTCACTGTGTGAAATGAGGCTGGAATATTTCACTGTGTGAAATGAGGCTGGAATATTTCACTGTGTGAAATGAGGCTGGTATATTTCACTGTGTGAAATGGAGCTGGAATATTTCACTATGCGAAATGATGCTGGAATATTTCACAGTGTGAAATGATGCTGGAATATTTCACAGTGTGAAATAATGCTGGAGTATTTCACAGAGTGAAATGAGGCTGGAATATTTCACTGTGTGAAATGGAGCTGGAATATTTCACTGTGTGAAATGAGGATGCAATATTTCACTGTGTGAAATGAGGCTGGAATATTTCGCTGTGTGAAATGATGCTGGAATATTTCACAGTGTGAAATGGAGCTGGAATATTTCACTGTGTGAAATGAGGATGCAATATTTCACTGTGTGAAATGAGGCTGGAATATTTCACTGTGTGAAATGAGGCTGGAATATTTCACTGTGTGAAATGAAGCTGGAATATTTCACTATGTGAAATGATGCTGGAATATTTCGAAGTGTGAAATGATGCTGGAGTATTTCACAGAGTGAAATGAGGCTGGAATATTTCACTGTGTGAAATGGAGCTGTAATATTTCACTGTGTGAAATGATGCTGTAATATTTAACTGTGTGTAATGAGGCTGGAATATTTCACTGTGTGAAATGGTGCTGGAATATTTCACTCAGTGAAATGATGCTGGAATATTTCACAGTGTGAAATGAGGCTGGAATATTTGTCTGTATGAAATGGTGCTGGAATATTTCACTGTGTGAAATGAGGCTGGGATATTTCACGATGTGAAATGGTGCTGGAATATTTCACTCTGTGAAATGAGGCTGGAGTAATTCACAGAGTGAAATGAGGCTGGAATATTTCACTGTGTGAAATGAGACTGGAATATTTCACAGTGTGATATGAAGCTGGAATATTTCACTGTGTGAAATGAGGCTGGAGTATTTCACAGAGTGAAATGAGGCTGGAATATTTCACTGTGTGAAATGGAGCTGGAATATTTCACTGTGTGAAATGAGGCTGGAATATTTCACAGTGTGAAATGATATTCGAATATTTCACTGTGTGAAATGATGCTGGAATATTTCACTGTGTGAAATAGTGCTGGAATATTTCACTGTGTAAAATGATGCTGGAATATTTCACTGTGTGAAATGAAGCTGGAATATTTCACTATGTGAAATGGTTCTGGAATATTTCACTGTGTAAAATGAGGCTGGAATATTTCACTGTGTGAAATAGTACAGGATTATTTCACTGTGTAAAATGATGCTGGAATACTTCACAGTGTGAAATAATGCTGGAGAAATTCACAGAGTGAAATGAGGCTGGAATATTTCACTGTGTGAAATGGAGCTGGAATATTTCATTGTGTGAAATGAGGCTGGAATATTTCACTGTGTGAAATGAGGCTGGAATACTTCACTGTGTGAAATGAAGCTGGAATATTTCACAGTGTGAAATAATGCTGGAATATTTCACTGCGTGAAATGGTGCTGGAGTATTTCACAGTGTGAAGTGATGCTGGAAATTTCACTGTGTGAAATGGTGCTGGAATATTTCACTGTGTAAAATCATGCTTGAATATTTCACTGTGTGAAATGATGCTGGAATATTTCACTGTGTAAAATGATGCTTGAATATTTCACTGTGTGAAATGAAGCTGGAATATTTCACTGTGTAAAATGATGCTGGAATATTTCACAGTGGACAATGATGGTGGAATATTTCACGATGTGAAATGATGCTGGAGTATTTCACAGTGTGAAATGATGCTGGAATATTTCACAGTGTGAAATGAAGCTGGAATATTTCACGATGTGAAATGATGCTGGAATATTTCACTGTGTGAAATGCTGCTGGAATATTTCACTGTGTAAATGATGCTGGAATATTTCACTGTGTGAAATGAAGCTGGAATATTTCACGATGTGAAATGATGCTGGAATATTCCACAGTGTTAAATGAAGCTGGAATATTTCACTATGTGAAAAGATACTGGAATATTTCTCTGTGAGATTTTATACTGTATTATATCACAGTGTGAAATGAAGCTGGAATATTTCACCATGTGAAATGATACTGGAATATTTCACAGTGTTAAATGAAGCTGGAATATTTCACTGTGCGAAATGATGCTTGAATATTTCACTGTGTGAACTGAAGCTGGAATATTTCACTGTGTGAAATGGTGCTGGAATATTTCACTATGTGAAATGATGCTGGAATATTTCACAGTGTGAAATGAAGCTGGAATATTTCACGATGTGAAATGATACTGGAATATTTCACAGTGTGAAATGATGCTGGAATATTTCACAGTGTGAAATAATGCTGGAGTATTTCACAGAGTGAAATGAGGCTGGAATATTTCACTGTGTGAAATGAAGCTGGAATATTTCACTGTGTGAAATGATGCTGGAATATTTCACAGTGTGAAATGATGCTGGAATATTTCACAGTGTGAAATAATGCTGGAGTATTTCACAGAGTGAAATGAGGCTGCAATATTTCACTGTGTGAAATGAGGCTGGAATATTTCACCGTGTGAAATAATGCTGGAATATTTCACTGTGTGAAATGAGGCTGGAATATTTCACTGTGTGAAATGAAGCTGGAATATTTCACTGTGTGAAATGAGGCTGGAATATTTCACTATATGAAATGATGCTGGAATATTTCACAGTGTAAAATGATGCTGGAATATTTCACAGTGTGAAATAATGCTGGAGTATTTCACAGAGTGAAATGGTGCTGGAATATTTCACTGTGTGAAAAGCAGCTGGAATATTTCACTGTGTGAAATGGAGCTGGAATATTTCACTGTGTGAAATGAGGCTGGAATTTTTCACAGTATGAAATAATGCTGGAGTATTTCACTGTGTGAAATGAAGCTGGAATATTTCACAGTGTGAAATAATGCTGGAGTATTTCACAATGTGAAATGATGCTGGAATATTTCACTGTGTAAAATGATGCTTGAATACTTCACTGTGTGAAATGAAGCTGGAATATTTCACTGTGTGAAATGATACTGGAATGTTTCACTGTGTGAATTCATGCTGTAATATTTCACTGTGTGAAATGATACTGGAATATTTCACTGTGTGAAATGGAGCTGGAATATTTCACTGTGTGAAATGATGCTGGAATATTTCACTGTGTGAAATGAGGCTGGAATATTTCACTGTGTGAAATGATACTGGAATGTTTCACTGTGTGAATTCATGCTGTAATATTTCACTGTGTGAAATGATACTGGAATATTTCACTGTGTGAAATGAGGCTGGAATATTTCACTGTGTGAAATGATACTGGAATGTTTCACTGTGTGAATTCATGCTGTAATATTTCACTGTGTGAAATGATACTGGAATATTTCACTGTGTGAAATGAGGCTGGAATATTTCACTGTGTGAAATGATACTGGAATGTTTCACTGTGTGAATTCATGCTGTAATATTTCACTGTGTGAAATGATACTGGAATATTTCACTGTGTGAAATGGAGCTGGAATATTTCACTGTGTGAAATGATGCTGGAATATTTCACATTGTGAAATAATGCTGGAGTATTTCACAGAGTAAAATGAGGCTGGAATATTTCACTGTGTGAAATGGAGCTGGAATATTTCACTGTGTGAAATGAGGCTGCAATATTTCACTGTGTGAAATGAGGCTGGAATATTTCGCTGTGTGATATGAAGCTGGAATATTTCACAGTGTGAAATAATGCTGGAATATTTCACTGTGAGAAATGAGGCTGGAATATTTCACTGTGTGAAATGAAGCTGGAATATTTCACTGTGTGAAATGAGGCTGGAATATTTCACTATGTGAAATGATGCTGGAATATTTCACAGTGTGAAATGATGCTGGAATATTTCACAGTGTGAAATAATGCTGGAGTATTTCACAGAGTGAAATGAGGCTGGAATATTTCACTGTGTGAAATGGAGCTGGAATATTTCACTGTGTGAAATGAGGCTGCAATATTTCACTGTGTGAAATGAGGCTGGAATATTTCACTGAGTGAAATGAAGCTGGAATATTTCGCAGTGTGAAATAATGCTGGAATATTTCACTGTGTGAAATGAGGCTGGAATATTTCACTGTGTGAAATGAAGCTGGAATATTTCACTGTGTGAAATGAGGCTGGAATATTTCACTATGTGAAATGATGCTGGAATATTTCACAGTGTGAAATGATGCTGGAATATTTCACAGTGTGAAATAATGCTGGAGTATTTCACAGAGTGAAATGAGGCTGGAATATTTCACTGTGTGAAATGGAGCTGGAATATTTCACTATGCAAAATGATGCTGGAATATTTCTCTATGTGAAATGATGCTGGAGTATTTCACAGTGTGAAATGATGCTGGAATATTTCACAGTGTGAAATAATGCTGGAGTATTTCACAGAGTGAAATGAGGCTGGAATATTTCACTGTGTGAAATGGAGCTGGAATATTTCACTGTGTGAAATGATGCTGGAATATTTCACAGTGTGAAATGAGGCTGGAATATTTGTCTGTATGAAATGGTGCTGGAATATTTCACAGTGTGAAATAATGCTGGAGTATTTCACAGAGTGTAATGAGGCTGGAATATTTCACAGAGTGAAATGGTGCTGGAATATTTCACTGTGTGAAATGATGCTGGCATATTTCACAGTGTGAAATGAGGCTGGAATATTTGTCTGTATGAAATGGTGCTGGAATATTTCACTGTGTGAAATGAGGCTGGGATATTTCACGATGTGAAATGAGGCTGGAGTAATTCACAGAGTGAAATGAGGCTGGAATATTTCACTGTGTGAAATGAGACTGGAATATTTCACAGTGTGATATGAAGCTGGAATATTTCATTGTGTGAAATGAGGCTGGAGTATTTCACAGAGTGAAATGAGGCTGGAATATTTCACTGTGTGAAATGGAGCTGGAATATTTCACTGTGTGAAATGAGACTGGAATATTTCACAGTGTGAAATGATATTCGAATATTTCATTGTGTGAAATGATGCTGGAATATTTCACTGTGTGAAATAGTGCTGGAATATTTCACTGTGTAAAATGATGCTGGAATATTTCACTGTGTGAAATGAAGCTGGAATATTTCACTATGTGAAATGGTTCTGGAATATTTCACTGTGTAAAATGAGGCTGGAATATTTCACAGTGTGAAATAGTGCAGGATTATTTCACTGTGTAAAATGATGCTGGAATATTTCACAGTGTGAAATAATGCCTGAGAATTTCACAGAGTGAAATGAGGCTGGAATATTTCACTGTGTGAAATGGAGCTGGAATATTTCACTGTGTGAAATGAGGCTGGAATATTTCACTGTGTGAAATGAGGCTGGAATACTTCACTGTGTGAAATGAAGCTGGAATATTTCACAGTGTGAAATGATGCTGGAAAATTTCACTGTGTGAAATGGTGCTGGAATATTTCACTGTGTAAAATGATGCTTGAATATTTCAAAGTGTGAAATGAAGCTGGAATATTTCACTGTGTGAAATGTTGCTGGAATATTTCACTGTGTAAAATGATGCTTGAATATTTCACTGTGTGAAATGAAGCTGGAATATTTCACGATGTGAAATGTTGCTGGAATATTTCACTGTGTAAAATGATGCTTGAATATTTCACTGTGTGAAATGAAGCTGGAATATTTCACGATGTGAAATGATGCTGTAATATTTCACTGTGTAAAATGATGCTTGAATATTTCACTGTGTGAAATGAAGCTGGATTATTTCACAGTGTGAAATGATGCTGGAATATTTCACTGTGTGAAATGCTGCTGGAATATTTCACTGTGTAAATGATGCTGGAATATTTCACTGTGTGAAATGAAGCTGGAATATTTCACTGTGTGAAATGAAGCTGGAATATTTCACAGTGTGAAATAGTGCAGGATTATTTCACTGTGTAAAATGATGCTGGAATATTTCACAGTGTGAAATAATGCCTGAGAATTTCACAGAGTGAAATGAGGCTGGAATATTTCACTGTGTGAAATGGAGCTGGAATATTTCACTGTGTGAAATGAGGCTGGAATATTTCACTGTGTGAAATGAGGCTGGAATACTTCACTGTGTGAAATGAAGCTGGAATATTTCACAGTGTGAAATGATGCTGGAAAATTTCACTGTGTGAAATGGTGCTGGAATATTTCACTGTGTAAAATGATGCTTGAATATTTCAAAGTGTGAAATGAAGCTGGAATATTTCACAGTGTGAAATGTTGCTGGAATATTTCACTGTGTAAAATGATGCTTGAATATTTCACTGTGTGAAATGAAGCTGGAATATTTCACGATGTGAAATGATGCTGTAATATTTCACTGTGTAAAATGATGCTTGAATATTTCACTGTGTGAAATGAAGCTGGATTTTTTCACAGTGTGAAATGATGCTGGAATATTTCACTGTGTGAAATGCTGCTGGAATATTTCACTGTGTAAATGATGCTGGAATATTTCACTGTGTGAAATGAAGCTGGAATATTTCACTGTGTGAAATGAGACTGGAATATTTCACAGTGTGATATGAAGCTGGAATATTTCACTGTGTGAAATGAGGCTGGAGTATTTCACAGAGTGAAATGAGGCTGGAATATTTCACTGTGTGAAATGGAGCTGGAATATTTCACTGTGTGAAATGAGGCTGGAATATTTCACAGTGTGAAATGATATTCGAATATTTCACTGTGTGAAATGATGCTGGAATATTTCACTGTGTGAAATAGTGCTGGAATATTTCACTGTGTAAAATGATGCTGGAATATTTCACTGTGTGAAATGAAGCTGGAATATTTCACTATGTGAAATGGTTCTGGAATATTTCACTGTGTAAAATGAGGCTGGAATATTTCACTGTGTGAAATAGTACAGGATTATTTCACTGTGTAAAATGATGCTGGAATACTTCACAGTGTGAAATAATGCTGGAGAAATTCACAGAGTGAAATGAGGCTGGAATATTTCACTGTGTGAAATGGAGCTGGAATATTTCATTGTGTGAAATGAGGCTGGAATATTTCACTGTGTGAAATGAGGCAGGAATACTTCACTGTGTGAAATGAAGCTGGAATATTTCACAGTGTGAAATAATGCTGGAATATTTCACTGCGTGAAATGGTGCTGGAGTATTTCACAGTGTGAAGTGATGCTGGAAATTTCACTGTGTGAAATGGTGCTGGAATATTTCACTGTGTAAAATCATGCTTGAATATTTCACTGTGTGAAATGATGCTGGAATATTTCACTGTGTAAAATGATGCTTGAATATTTCACTGTGTGAAATGAAGCTGGAATATTTCACTGTGTAAAATGATGCTGGAATATTTCACAGTGGACAATGATGGTGGAATATTTCACGATGTGAAATGATGCTGGAGTATTTCACAGTGTGAAATGATGCTGGAATATTTCACAGTGTGAAATGAAGCTGGAATATTTCACGATGTGAAATGATGCTGGAATATTTCACTGTGTGAAATGCTGCTGGAATATTTCACTGTGTAAATGATGCTGGAATATTTCACTGTGTGAAATGAAGCTGGAATATTTCACGATGTGAAATGATGCTGGAATATTCCACAGTGTTAAATGAAGCTGGAATATTTCACTATGTGAAAAGATACTGGAATATTTCTCTGTGAGATTTTATACTGTATTATATCACAGTGTGAAATGAAGCTGGAATATTTCACCATGTGAAATGATACTGGAATATTTCACAGTGTTAAATGAAGCTGGAATATTTCACTGTGCGAAATGATGCTTGAATATTTCACTGTGTGAACTGAAGCTGGAATATTTCACTGTGTGAAATGGTGCTGGAATATTTCACTATGTGAAATGATGCTGGAATATTTCACAGTGTGAAATGAAGCTGGAATATTTCACGATGTGAAATGATACTGGAATATTTCACAGTGTGAAATGATGCTGGAATATTTCACAGTGTGAAATAATGCTGGAGTATTTCACAGAGTGAAATGAGGCTGGAATATTTCACTGTGTGAAATGAAGCTGGAATATTTCACTGTGTGAAATGATGCTGGAATATTTCACAGTGTGAAATGATGCTGGAATATTTCACAGTGTGAAATAATGCTGGAGTATTTCACAGAGTGAAATGAGGCTGCAATATTTCACTGTGTGAAATGAGGCTGGAATATTTCACCGTGTGAAATAATGCTGGAATATTTCACTGTGTGAAATGAGGCTGGAATATTTCACTGTGTGAAATGAAGCTGGAATATTTCACTGTGTGAAATGAGGCTGGAATATTTCACTATGTGAAATGATGCTGGAATATTTCACAGTGTAAAATGATGCTGGAATATTTCACAGTGTGAAATAATGCTGGAGTATTTCACAGAGTGAAATGGTGCTGGA
This sequence comes from Heterodontus francisci, assembly GCF_036365525.1. Classification (NCBI taxonomy): domain Eukaryota; kingdom Metazoa; phylum Chordata; class Chondrichthyes; order Heterodontiformes; family Heterodontidae; genus Heterodontus; species Heterodontus francisci. The sequence goes on along the minus strand of NC_090408.1, from coordinate 11,854,510 downwards.
ATATTTCACTGTGTGAAAAGCAGCTGGAATATTTCACTGTGTGAAATGGAGCTGGAATATTTCACTGTGTGAAATGAGGCTGGAATTTTTCACAGTATGAAATAATGCTGGAGTATTTCACTGTGTGAAATGAAGCTGGAATATTTCACAGTGTGAAATAATGCTGGAGTATTTCACAATGTGAAATGATGCTGGAATATTTCACTGTGTAAAATGATGCTTGAATACTTCACTGTGTGAAATGAAGCTGGAATATTTCACTGTGTGAAATGATACTGGAATGTTTCACTGTGTGAATTCATGCTGTAATATTTCACTGTGTGAAATGATACTGGAATATTTCACTGTGTGAAATGGAGCTGGAATATTTCACTGTGTGAAATGATGCTGGAATATTTCACTGTGTGAAATGAGGCTGGAATATTTCACTGTGTGAAATGATACTGGAATGTTTCACTGTGTGAATTCATGCTGTAATATTTCACTGTGTGAAATGATACTGGAATATTTCACTGTGTGAAATGAGGCTGGAATATTTCACTGTGTGAAATGATACTGGAATGTTTCACTGTGTGAATTCATGCTGTAATATTTCACTGTGTGAAATGATACTGGAATATTTCACTGTGTGAAATGAGGCTGGAATATTTCACTGTGTGAAATGATACTGGAATGTTTCACTGTGTGAATTCATGCTGTAATATTTCACTGTGTGAAATGATACTGGAATATTTCACTGTGTGAAATGGAGCTGGAATATTTCACTGTGTGAAATGATGCTGGAATATTTCACATTGTGAAATAATGCTGGAGTATTTCACAGAGTGAAATGAGGCTGGAATATTTCACTGTGTGAAATGGAGCTGGAATATTTCACTGTGTGAAATGAGGCTGCAATATTTCACTGTGTGAAATGAGGCTGGAATATTTCGCTGTGTGATATGAAGCTGGAATATTTCACAGTGTGAAATAATGCTGGAATATTTCACTGTGAGAAATGAGGCTGGAATATTTCACTGTGTGAAATGAAGCTGGAATATTTCACTGTGTGAAATGAGGCTGGAATATTTCACTATGTGAAATGATGCTGGAATATTTCACAGTGTGAAATGATGCTGGAATATTTCACAGTGTGAAATAATGCTGGAGTATTTCACAGAGTGAAATGAGGCTGGAATATTTCACTGTGTGAAATGGAGCTGGAATATTTCACTGTGTGAAATGAGGCTGCAATATTTCACTGTGTGAAATGAGGCTGGAATATTTGACTGAGTGAAATGAAGCTGGAATATTTCGCAGTGTGAAATAATGCTGGAATATTTCACTGTGTGAAATGAGGCTGGAATATTTCACTGTGTGAAATGAAGCTGGAATATTTCACTGTGTGAAATGAGTCTGGAATATTTCACTATGTGAAATGATGCTGGAATATTTCACAGTGTGAAATGATGCTGGAATATTTCACAGTGTGAAATAATGCTGGAGTATTTCACAGAGTGAAATGAGGCTGGAATATTTCACTGTGTGAAATGGAGCTGGAATATTTCACTATGCAAAATGATGCTGGAATATTTCTCTATGTGAAATGATGCTGGAGTATTTCACAGTGTGAAATGATGCTGGAATATTTCACAGTGTGAAATAATGCTGGAGTATTTCACAGAGTGAAATGAGGCTGGAATATTTCACTGTGTGAAATGGAGCTGGAATATTTCACTGTGTGAAATGATGCTGGAATATTTAACTGTGTGTAATGAGGCTGGAATATTTCACAGAGTGAAATGGTGCTGGAATATTTCACTGTGTGAAATGATGCTGGCATATTTCACAGTGTGAAATGAGGCTGGAATATTTGTCTGTATGAAATGGTGCTGGAATATTTCACTGTGTGAAATGAGGCTGGGATATTTCACGATGTGAAATGAGGCTGGAGTAATTCACAGAGTGAAATGAGGCTGGAATATTTCACTGTGTGAAATGAGACTGGAATATTTCACAGTGTGATATGAAGCTGGAATATTTCATTGTGTGAAATGAGGCTGGAGTATTTCACAGAGTGAAATGAGGCTGGAATATTTCACTGTGTGAAATGGAGCTGGAATATTTCACTGTGTGAAATGAGACTGGAATATTTCACAGTGTGAAATGATATTCGAATATTTCATTGTGTGAAATGATGCTGGAATATTTCACTGTGTGAAATAGTGCTGGAATATTTCACTGTGTAAAATGATGCTGGAATATTTCACTGTGTGAAATGAAGCTGGAATATTTCACTATGTGAAATGGTTCTGGAATATTTCACTGTGTAAAATGAGGCTGGAATATTTCACAGTGTGAAATAGTGCAGGATTATTTCACTGTGTAAAATGATGCTGGAATATTTCACAGTGTGAAATAATGCCTGAGAATTTCACAGAGTGAAATGAGGCTGGAATATTTCACTGTGTGAAATGGAGCTGGAATATTTCACTGTGTGAAATGAGGCTGGAATATTTCACTGTGTGAAATGAGGCTGGAATACTTCACTGTGTGAAATGAAGCTGGAATATTTCACAGTGTGAAATGATGCTGGAAAATTTCACTGTGTGAAATGGTGCTGGAATATTTCACTGTGTAAAATGATGCTTGAATATTTCAAAGTGTGAAATGAAGCTGGAATATTTCACTGTGTGAAATGTTGCTGGAATATTTCACTGTGTAAAATGATGCTTGAATATTTCACTGTGTGAAATGAAGCTGGAATATTTCACGATGTGAAATGATGCTGTAATATTTCACTGTGTAAAATGATGCTTGAATATTTCACTGTGTGAAATGAAGCTGGATTATTTCACAGTGTGAAATGATGCTGGAATATTTCACTGTGTGAAATGCTGCTGGAATATTTCACTGTGTAAATGATGCTGGAATATTTCACTGTGTGAAATGAAGCTGGAATATTTCACTGTGTGAAATGAAGCTGGAATATTTCACTGTGTGAAATGAAGCTGGAATATTTCACTGTGTGAAATGGTGCTGGAATATTTCACTGTGTAAAATGATGCTTGAATATTTCACTATGTGAAATGAAGCTGGAATATTTCACGATGTGAAATGATGCTGGAATATTTCACTGTGTAAAATGATGCTTGAATATTTCACTGTGTGAAATGAAGCTGGAGTATTTCACAGTGTGAAATGATGCTGGAATATTTCACTGTGTGAAATGCTGCTGGAATATTTCACTGTGTAAATGATGCTGGAATATTCTACAGTGTTAAATGAAGCTGGAATATTTCACTATGTGAAAAGATACTGGAATATTTCTCTGTGAGATTTTATACTGTAATATATCACAGTGTGAAATGAAGCTGGAATATTTCACCATGTGAAATGATACTGGAATATTTCACAGTGTTAAATGAAGCTGGAATATTTCACTGTGCGAAATGATGCTTGAATATTTCACAGTGTGAAATGATGCTGGAATATTTCACTGTGTGAAATGAAGCTGGAATATTTCACTATGTGAAATGATGCTGGAATATTTCACAGTGTGAAATGAGGCTTATACACACTACTGAGTCAGCGGCGCTTGAGATGGCTTGGCCATGTGAGCCGCATGGAAGATGGCAGGATCCCCAAAGACACATTGTACAGCGAGCTCGCCACTGGTATCAGACCCACCGGCCGTCCATGTCTCCGTTATAAAGACGTCTGCAAACGCGACATGAAATCGTGTGACATTGATCACAAGTCGTGGGAGTCAGTTGCCAGCATTCGCCAGAGCTGGCGGGCAGCCATAAAGACAGGGCTAAATTGTGGCGAGTCGAAGAGACTTAGTAGTTGGCAGGAAAAAAGACAGAGGCGCAAGGGGAGAGCCAACTGTGCAACAGCCCCAACAAACAAATTTCTCTGCAGCACCTGTGGAAGAGCCTGTCACTCCAGAATTGGCCTTTATAGCCACTCCAGGCGCTGCTTCACAAACCACTGACCACCTCCAGGCGCATATCCATTGTCTCTCGAGATAAGGAGGCCCAAAAGAAAAAGAAATGAGACTGGAATATATCACAGTGTGATATGAAGCTGGAATATTTCACTGTGTGAAATGAGGCTGGAGTATTTCACAGAGTGAAATGAGGCTGGAATATTTCACTGTGTGAAATGGAGCTGGAATATTTCACTGTGTGAAATGAGACTGGCATATTTCACAGTGTGAAATGATATTCGAATATTTCACTGTGTGAAATGATGCTGGAATATTTCACTGTGTGAAATAGTGCTGGAATATTTCACTGTGTAAAATTATGCTGGAATATTTCACTGTGTGAAATGAAGCTGGAATATTTCACTATGTGAAATGGTTCTGGAATATTTCACTGTGTAAAATGAGGCTGGAATATTTCACTGTGTGAAATAGTGCAGGATTATTTCACTGTGTAAACTGATGCTGGAATATTTCACAGTGTGAAATAATGCTGGAGAATTTCACAGAGTGAAATGAGGCTGGAATATTTCACTGTGTGAAATGGAGCTGGAATATTTCACTGTGTGAAATGAGGCTGGAATATTTCACTGTGTGAAATGAGGCTGGAATACTTCACTGTGTGAAATGAAGCTGGAATATTTCACAGTGTGAAATAATGCTGGAATATTTCACTGTGTGAAATGGTGCTGGAATATTTCACTGTGTGAAATGGTGCTGGAGTATTTCACAGTGTGAAATGATGCTGGAAAATTTCACTGTGTGAAATGGTGCTGGAATATTTCACTGTGTAAAATGATGCTTGAATATTTCACTGTGTGAAATGAAGCTGGAATATTTCACTGTGTGAAATGGTGCTGGAATATTTCACTGTGTAAAATGATGCTTGAATATTTCACTGTGTGAAATGAAGCTGGAATATTTCACGATGTGAAATGATGCTGGAATATTTCACTGTGTAAAATGATGCTTCAATATTTCACCGTATGAAATGAAGCTGGAATATTTCACGATGTGAAATGATGCTGGAGTATTTCACAGTGTGAAATGATGCTGGAATATTTCACTGTGTGAAATGCTGCTGGAATATTTCACTGTGTAAATGATGCTGGAATATTTCACTGTGTGAAATGAAGCTGGAATATTTCACGATGTGAAATGATGCTGGAATATTCCACAGTGTTAAATGAAGCTGGAATATTTCACTATGTGAAAAGATACTGGAATATTTCTCTGTGAGATTTTATACTGTAATATATCAAAGTGTGAAATGAAGCTGGAATATTTCACCATGTGAAATGATACTGGAATATTTCACAGTGTTAAATGAAGCTGGAATATTTCACTGTGCGAAATGATGCTTGAATATTTCACTGTGTGAACTGAAGCTGGAATATTTCACTGTGTGAAATGGTGCTGGAATATTTCACTATGTGAAATGATGCTGGAATATTTCACAGTGTGAAATGAAGCTGGAATATTTCACGATGTGAAATGAAGCTGGAATATTTCACGATGTGAAATGATGCTGGAATATTTCACAGTATGAAATAATGCTGGAGTATTTCACAGAGTGAAATGAGGCTGGAATATTTCACTGTGTGAAATGGAGCTGGAATATTTCACTGTGTGAAATGAGGATGCAATATTTCACTGTGTGAAATGAGGCTGGAATATTTCGCTGTGTGAAATGAAGCTGGAATATTTCACAGTGTGAAATGATGCTGGAATATTTCACAGTGTGAAATAATGCTGGAGTATTTCACAGAGTGAAATGAGGCTGCAATATTTCACTGTGTGAAATGAGGCTGGAATATTTCACTGTGTGAAAAGCAGCTGGAATATTTCACTATGTGAAATGGAGCTGGAATATTTCACTGTGTGAAATGATGCTGGAATATTTCACTGTGTGAAATGAAGCTGGAATATTTCACAGTGTGAAATGATGCTGGAATATTTCACTGTGTAAAATGATGCTTGAATATTTCACTGTGTGAAATGGTGCTGGAATATTTCACTGTGTGAAATGATACTGGAATGTTTCACTGTGTGAATTCATGCTGTAATATTTCACTGTGTGAAATGATACTGGAATATTTCACTGTGTGAAATGGTGCTGGAATATTTCACTGTGTAAAATGATGCTTGAATACTTCACTGTGTGAAATGAAGCTGGAATATTTCACTGTGTGAAATGATACTGGAATATATCACTGTGTGAATTCATGCTGTAATATTTCACTGTGTGAAATGATGCTGGAATATTTCACTGTGTGAAATGGAGCTGGAATATTTCACTGTGTGAAATGAGGCTGGAATATTTCACTGTGTGAAATGATACTGGAATGTTTCACTGTGTGAATTCATGCTCTAATATTTCACTGTGTGAAATGATATTGGAATATTTCACTGTGTGAAATGAGGCTGGAATATTTCACAGTGTGAAATGAAGCTGGAATATTTGACTGTGTAAAATGATGCTGGAATATTTCACAGTGTGAAATAATGCTGGAGTATTTCACAGAGTGAAATGAGGCTGGAATATTTCACTGTGTGAAATGAAGCTGGAATATTTCACAGTGTGAAATGATGCTGGATTATTTCACTATGTGAAATGATGCTGGAATATTTCACTGTGTGAAATGAAGCTGGAATATTTCACGGTGTGAAATGGTGCTGGAATATTTCACTGTGTGAAATGATACTGGAATATTTTACTGTGTGAAATGATACTGGTATGTTTCACTGTGTGAATTCATGCTGTAATATTTCACTGTGTGAAATGATACTGGAATATTTCACTGTGTGAAATGGAGCTGGAATATTTCACTGTGTGAAATGAGGCTGGAATATTTCACAGTGTGAAATGATGCTGGAATATTTCACTCTGTAAAATGATGCTTGAATATTTCACTGTGTGAAATGGTGCTGGAATATTTCACTGTGTAAAATGATGCTTGAATACTTCACTGTGTGAAATGAAGCTGGAATATTTCACGATGTGAAATGGTGCTGGAATATTTCACTGTGTAAAATGATGCTGGAATATTTCACTATGTGAAATAGTGCTGGATTATTTCACTGTGTAAAATGATGCTGGAATATTTCACAGTGTGAAATGAGGCTGGAATATTTCACAGTGTGAAATGGAGCTGGAATATTTCACTATGCGAAATGATACTGGAATATTTCACAGTGTGAAATAATGCTGGAGTATTTCACAGAGTGAAATGAGGCTGGAATATTTCACTGTGTGAAATGGAGCTGGAATATTTCACTATGCGGAATGATACTGGAATATTTCACAGTGTGAAATAATGCTGGAGTATTTCACAGAGTGAAATGAGGCTGGAATATTTCACCGTGTGAAATGAAGCTGGAATATTTCACTATGTGAAATGATGCTGGAATATTTCACAGAGTGAAATGAGGCTGGAATATTTCACTGTGAGAAATGGAGCTGGAATATTTCACTGTGTGAAATGATACTGGAATATTTCACTGTGTGAAATGATGCTGTAATATTTCACAGTGTGCAATGATACTGGAATATTTCACTGTGTGATATGGTGCTGGAATATTTCACTGTGTGAAATGATGCTGGAATATTTCACTGTGTGAAATGATGCTGGAATATTTCACAGTGTGAAATGAGGCTGGAATATTTCACTGTGTGAAATGGTGCTGGAATATTTCACTGTGTGAAATGAGGCTGGAATATTTGTCTGTATGAAATGATGCTGGAATATTTCACAGTGTGAAATGAGGCTGGAATATTTGTCTGTATGAAATGGTGCTGGAATATTTCACTGTGTGAAATGAGGCTGGAATATTTCACTGTGTGAAATGGTGCTGGAATATTTCACTGTGTGAAATGATGCTGGAATATTTCACAGTGTGAAATGAGGCTGGAATATTTGTCTGTATGAAATGGTGCTGGAATATTTCACTGTGTCAAATGAGGCTGGGATATTTCACGATGTGAAATGGTGCTGGAATATTTCACTCTGTGAAATGAGGCTGGAGTATTTCACAGAGTGAAATGAGGCTGGAATATTTCACTGTGTGAAATGAGACTGGAATATTTCACAGTGTGATATGAAGCTGGAATATTTCACTGTGTGAAATGAGGCTGGAATATTTCACAGTGTGAAATGATATTCGAATATTTCACTGTGTGAAATGATGCTGGAATATTTCACTGTGTGAAATAGTGCTGGAATATTTCACTGTGTAAAATGCTGCTGGAATATTTCACTGTGTGAAATGAAGCTGGAATATTTCACTATGTGAAATGGTTCTGGAAAATTTCACTGTGTAAAATGAGGGTGGAATATTTCACTGTGTGAAATAGTGCAGGATTATTTCAATGTGTAAAATGATGCTGGAATATTTCACAGTGTGAAATGAGGCTCTAATATTTCACTGTGTGAAATGAGGCTGGAATATTTCACTGTGTGAAATGAGGCTGGAATACCTCACTGTGTGAAATGAAGCTGGAATATTTCACAGTGTGAAATAATGCTGGAATATTTCACTGTGTGAAATGGTGCTGGAATATTTCACTGTGTAAAATGATGCTTGAATATTTCACTGTGTGAAATGAAGCTGGAATATTTCACTGTGTGAAATGGTGCTGGAATATTTCACTGTGCAAAATGATGCTTGAATATTTCACTGTGTGAAATGAAGCTGGAATATTTCACAGTGTGAAATGATACTGGAATATTTCACAGTGTGAAATAATGCTGGAGTATTTCACAGAGTGAAATGAGGCTGGAATATTTCATTGTGTGAAATGGAGCTGGAATATTTCACTGTGTGAAATGAGGATGCAATATTTCACAGTGTAAAATGGAGCTGGAATATTTCACTGTGTGAAATAGTGCTGGATTATTTCACTGTGTAAAATGATGCTGGAATATTTCACAGTGTAAAATGATGCTGGAATATTTCACTATGTGAAATGGTGCTGGAATATTTCACTGAGTAAAATGATGCTGGAATATTTCACTATGTGAAATAGTGCTGGATTATTTCACTGTGTAAAATGATGCTGGAATATTTCACAGTGTAAAATGATGCTGGAATATTTCACTATGTGAAATGGTGCTGGAATATTTCACAGTGTGAAATGAAGCTGTAATATTTCATGATGTGAAATGGTGCTGGAATATTTCACCGTGTGAAATGATGCTGGATTATTTCACTATGTGAAATGATGCTGGAATATTTCGCAGTGTGAAATGATGCTGGAATATTTCACAGAGTGAAATGAGGCTGGAATATTTCACTGTGTGAATGGAGCTGGAATATTTCACTGTGTGAAATGAGGCTGGAATATTTCACAGTATGAAATAATGCTGGAGTATTTCACAGAGTGAAATGATGCTGGAATATTTCACTGTGTGAAATGAAGCTGGAATATTTCACAGTGTGAAATAATGCTGGAATATTTCACTGTGTAAAATGATGCTTGAATATTTCACTGTGTGAAATGGTGCTGGAATATTTCACTGTGTAAAATGATGCTTGAATATTTCACTGTGTGAAATGAAGCTGGAATATTTCACTGTGTGAAATGGTGCTGGAATATTTCACTGTGTGAAATGATACTGGAATATTTCACTGTGTGAATTCATGCTGTAATACTTCACTGTGTGAAATGATACTGGAATATTTCACTGTGTGAAATAGAGCTGGAATATTTCACTGTGTGAAATGAGGCAGGAATATTTCAGTGTGAAATGAAGCTGGAATATTTCACTGTGTAAAATGATGCTGGAATATTTCACTATGTGAAATGGTGCTGGAATATTTCACTGTGTAAAATGATGCTGGAATATTTCACTATGTGAAATAGTGCTGGATTATTTCACTGTGTAAAATGATGCTGGAATATTTCACAGTGTGAAATGAAGCTGGAATATTTCACGATGTGAAATGGTGCTGGAATATTTCACCGTGTGAAATGATGCTGGATGATCTCACAGTGTGAAATGAGACTGGAATATTTCACCGTGTGAAACAGTCCTGGAATATTTCACTGTGTAAAATGATGCTGGAATATTTCACTGTGTGAAATGAAGCTGGAATATTTCACTGTGTGAAATGAAGCTGGAATATTTCACGATGTGAAATGATGCTGGAATATTTCACAGTGTTAAATGAAGCTGGAATATTTCACTGTGCGAAATGATGCTTGAATATTTCACTGTGTGAACTGAAGCTGGAATATTTCACTGTGTGAAATGGTGCTGGAATATTTCACTATGTGAAATGATGCTGGAATATTTCACAGTGTGAAATGAAGCTGGAATATTTCACGATGTGAAATGAAGCAGGAATATTTCACTATGTGAAATGATGCTGGAATATTTCACAGTGTGAAATGATGCTGGAATATTTCACTGTGAGAAATGAAGCTGGAATATTTCACTATGTGAAATGATGCTGGAATATTTCACAGTGTGAAATGATGCTGGAATATTTCACAGTGTGAAATAATGCTGGAGTATTTCACAGAGTGAAATGAGGCTGGTATATTTCATTGTGTGAAAAGGAGCTGGAATATTTCACTGTGTGAAATGAGGATGCAATATTTCACTGTGTGAAATGAGGCTGGAATATTTCGCTGTGTGAAATGAAGCTGGAATATTTCACAGTGTGAAATGATGCTGGAATATTTCACAGTGTGAAATAATGCTGGAGTATTTCACAGAGTGAAATGAGGCTGCAATATTTCACTGTGTGAAATGAGGCTGGAATATTTCACTGTGTGAAAAGCAGCTGGAATATTTCACTGTGTGAAATGGAGCTGGAATATTTCACTGTGTGAAATAATGCTGGAATATTTCACTGTGTGAAATGAAGCTGGAATATTTCACAGTGTGAAATGATGCTGGAATATTTCACTGTGTAAAATGATGCTTGAATATTTCACTGTGTGAAATGGTGCTGGAATATTTCACTGTGTAAAATGGTGCTGGAATATTTCACTGTGTGAAATGGTGCTGGAATATTTCACTGTGTGAAATGATACTAGAATATTTCACTGTGTGAAATGATACTGGAATGTTTCACTGTGTGAATTCATGCTGTAATATTTCACTGTGTGAAATGATACTGGAATATTTCACTGTGTGAAATGGAGCTGGAATATTTCACTGTGTGAAATGAGGCTGGATTATTTCACTATGTGAAATGATGCTGGAATATTTCACTGTGTGAAATGAAGCTGGAATATTTCACTGTGTGAAATGAAGCTGGAATATTTCACTGTGTGAAATGGTGCTGGAATATTTCACTGTGTGAAATGATACTAGAATATTTCACTGTGTGAAATGATACTGGAATGTTTCACTGTGTGAAATGAAGCTGGAATATTTCACAGTGTGAAATGAGGCTGGATTATTTCACTATGTGAAATGATGCTGGAATATTTCACTGTGTGAAATGAAGCTGGAATATTTCACTGTGTGAAATGGTGCTGGAATATTTCACTGTGTGAAATGATACTAGAATATTTCACTGTGTGAAATGATACTGGAATGTTTCACTGTGTGAATTCATGCTGTAATATTTCACTGTGTGAAATGATACTGGAATATTTCACTGTGTGAAATGGAGCTGGAATATTTCACTGTGTGAAATGAGGCTGGAATATTTCACTGTGTGAAATGATACTGGAATGTTTCACTGTGTGAATTCATGCTCTAATATTTCACTGTGTGAAATGATATTGGAATATTTCACTGTGTGAAATGAGGCTGGAATATTTCACAGTGTGAAATGAAGCTGGAATATTTGACTGTGTAAAATGATGCTGGAATATTTCACAGTGTGAAATAATGCTGGAGTATTTCACAGAGTGAAATGAGGCTGGAATATTTCACTGTGTGAAATGAAGCTGGAATATTTCACAGTGTGAAATGATGCTGGATTATTTCACTATGTGAAATGATGCTGGAATATTTCACTGTGTGAAATGAAGCTGGAATATTTCACTGTGTGAAATGGTGCTGGAATATTTCACTCTGTGAAATGATACTGGAATATTTTACTGTGTGAAATGATACTGGTATGTTTCACTGTGTGAATTCATGCTGTAATATTTCACTGTGTGAAATGATACTGGAATATTTCACGGTGTGAAATGGAGCTGGAATATTTCACTGTGTGAAATGATACTAGAATATTTCACGGTGTGAAATGGAGCTGGAATATTTCACTCTGTGAAATGATACTGGAATATTTTACTGTGTGAAATGATACTGGTATGTTTCACTGTGTGAATTCATGCTGTAATATTTCACTGTGTGAAATGATACTGGAATATTTCACGGTGTGAAATGGAGCTGGAATATTTCACTGTGTGAAATGGTGCTGGAATATTTCACTCTGTGAAATGATACTGGAATATTTTACTGTGTGAAATGATACTGGTATGTTTCACTGTGTGAATTCATGCTGTAATATTTCACTGTGTGAAATGATACTGGAATATTTCACGGTGTGAAATGGTGCTGGAATATTTCACTGTGTGAAATGATACTAGAATATTTCACTGTGTGAAATGATACTGGAATATTTCACGGTGTGAAATGGTGCTGGAATATTTCACTGTGTAAAATGATGCTGGAATATTTAACTATGTGAAATAGTGCTGGATTATTTCACTGTGTAAAATGATGCTGGAATATTTCACAGTGTGAAATGAGGCTGGAATATTTCACAGTGTGAAATGGAGCTGGAATATTTCACTATGCGAAATGATACTGGAATATTTCACAGTGTGAAATAATGCTGGAGTATTTCACAGAGTGAAATGAGGCTGGAATATTTCACTGTGTGAAATGGAGCTGGAATATTTCACTATGCGAAATGATACTGGAATATTTCACAGTGTGAAATAATGCTGGAGTATTTCACAGAGTGAAATGAGGCAGGAATATTTCACCGTGTGAAATGAAGCTGGAATATTTCACTATGTGAAATGATGCTGGAATATTTCACAGAGTGAAATGAGGCTGGAATATTTCACTGTGAGAAATGGAGCTGGAATATTTCACTGTGTGAAATGATACTGGAATATTTAACTTGTGAAATGATGCTGGAATATTTCACTGTGTGAAATGATGCTGTAATATTTCACTGTGTGAAATGAGGCTGGAATATTTCACTGTGTGAAATGGTGCTGGAATATTTCACTGTGTGAAATGATGCTGGAATATTTCACTGTGTGAAATGATGCTGGAATATTTCACAGTGTGAAATGAGGCTGGAATATTTCACTGTGTGAAATGGTGCTGGAATATTTCACTGTGTGAAATGATGCTGGAATATTTCACAGTGTGAAATGAGGCTGGAATATTTGTCTGTATGAAATGGTGCTGGAATACTTCACTGTGTGAAATGAGGCTGGGATATTTGTCTGTATGAAATGGTGCTGGAATATTTCACTGTGTGAAATGATGCTGGAATATTTCACAGTGTGAAATAATGCTGGAGTATTTCACAGAGTGAAATGAGGCTGCAATATTTCACTGTGTGAAATGAGGCTGGAATATTTCACTGTGTGAAAAGCAGCTGGAATATTTCACTGTGTGAAATGGAGCTGGAATATTTCACTGTGTGAAATGATGCTGGAATATTTCACTGTGTGAAATGAAGCTGGAATATTTCACAGTGTGAAATGATGCTGGAATATTTCACTGTGTAAAATGATGCTTGAATATTTCACTGTGTGAAATGGTGCTGGAATATTTCACTGTGTAAAATGATGCTTGAATACTTCACTGTGTGAAATGAAGCTGGAATATTTCACTGTGTGAAATGATACTAGAATATTTCACTGTGTGAAATGATACTGGAATGTTTCACTGTGTGAATTCATGCTGTAATATTTCACTGTGTGAAATGATACTGGAATATTTCACTGTGTGAAATGGAGCTGGAATATTTCACTGTGTGAAATGAGGCTGGAATATTTCACTGTGTGAAATGATACTGGAATGTTTCACTGTGTGAATTCATGCTCTAATATTTCACTGTGTGAAATGATATTGGAATATTTCACTGTGTGAAATGAGGCTGGAATATTTCACAGTGTGAAATGAAGCTGGAATATTTGACTGTGTAAAATGATGCTGGAATATTTCACAGTGTGAAATAATGCTGGAGTATTTCACAGAGTGAAATGAGGCTGGAATATTTCACTGTGTGAAATGAAGCTGGAATATTCCACAGTGTGAAATGATGCTGGATTATTTCACTATGTGAAATGATGCTGGAATATTTCACTGTGTGAAATGAAGCTGGAATATTTCACTGTGTGAAATGGTGCTGGAATATTTCACTGTGTGAAATGATACTAGAATATTTCACTGTGTGAAATGATACTGGAATGTTTCACTGTGTGAATTCATGCTGTAATATTTCACTGTGTGAAATGATACTGGAATATTTCACTGTGTGAAATGGAGCTGGAATATTTCACTGTGTGAAATGAGGCTGGAATATTTCACTGTGTGAAATGATACTGGAATGTTTCACTGTGTGAATTCATGCTCTAATATTTCACTGTGTGAAATGATATTGGAATATTTCACTGTGTGAAATGAGGCTGGAATATTTCACAGTGTGAAATGAAGCTGGAATATTTCACTGTGTGAAATGATGCTGGAATATTTCACTGTGTGAAATGATGCTGGAATATTTCACAGTGTGAAATGAGGCTGGAATATTTCACTGTGTGAAATGGTGCTGGAATATTTCACTGTGTGAAATGATGCTGGAATATTTCACAGTGTGAAATGAGGCTGGAATATTTGTCTGTATGAAATGGTGCTGGAATACTTCACTGTGTGAAATGAGGCTGGGATATTTGTCTGTATGAAATGGTGCTGGAATATTTCACTGTGTGAAATGATGCTGGAATATTTCACAGTGTGAAATAATGCTGGAGTATTTCACAGAGTGAAATGAGGCTGCAATATTTCACTGTGTGAAATGAGGCTGGAATATTTCACTGTGTGAAAAGCAGCTGGAATATTTCACTGTGTGAAATGGAGCTGGAATATTTCACTGTGTGAAATGATGCTGGAATATTTCACTGTGTGAAATGAAGCTGGAATATTTCACAGTGTGAAATGATGCTGGAATATTTCACTGTGTAAAATGATGCTTGAATATTTCACTGTGTGAAATGGTGCTGGAATATTTCACTGTGTAAAATGATGCTTGAATACTTCACTGTGTGAAATGAAGCTGGAATATTTCACTGTGTGAAATGATACTAGAATATTTCACTGTGTGAAATGATACTGGAATGTTTCACTGTGTGAATTCATGCTGTAATATTTCACTGTGTGAAATGATACTGGAATATTTCACTGTGTGAAATGGAGCTGGAATATTTCACTGTGTGAAATGAGGCTGGAATATTTCACTGTGTGAAATGATACTGGAATGTTTCACTGTGTGAATTCATGCTCTAATATTTCACTGTGTGAAATGATATTGGAATATTTCACTGTGTGAAATGAGGCTGGAATATTTCACAGTGTGAAATGAAGCTGGAATATTTGACTGTGTAAAATGATGCTGGAATATTTCACAGTGTGAAATAATGCTGGAGTATTTCACAGAGTGAAATGAGGCTGGAATATTTCACTGTGTGAAATGAAGCTGGAATATTTCACAGTGTGAAATGATGCTGGATTATTTCACTATGTGAAATGATGCTGGAATATTTCACTGTGTGAAATGAAGCTGGAATATTTCACTGTGTGAAATGGTGCTGGAATATTTCACTGTGTGAAATGATACTAGAATATTTCACTGTGTGAAATGATACTGGAATGTTTCACTGTGTGAATTCATGCTGTAATATTTCACTGTGTGAAATGATACTGGAATATTTCACTGTGTGAAATGGAGCTGGAATATTTCACTGTGTGAAATGAGGCTGGAATATTTCACTGTGTGAAATGATACTGGAATGTTTCACTGTGTGAATTCATGCTCTAATATTTCACTGTGTGAAATGATATTGGAATATTTCACTGTGTGAAATGAGGCTGGAATATTTCACAGTGTGAAATGAAGCTGGAATATTTGACTGTGTAAAATGATGCTGGAATATTTCACAGTGTGAAATAATGCTGGAGTATTTCACAGAGTGAAATGAGGCTGGAATATTTCACTGTGTGAAATGAAGCTGGAATATTTCACAGTGTGAAATGATGCTGGATTATTTCACTATGTGAAATGATGCTGGAATATTTCACTGTGTGAAATGAAGCTGGAATATTTCACTGTGTGAAATGGTGCTGGAATATTTCACTCTGTGAAATGATACTGGAATATTTTACTGTGTGAAATGATACTGGTATGTTTCACTGTGTGAATTCATGCTGTAATATTTCACTGTGTGAAATGATACTGGAATATTTCACGGTGTGAAATGGAGCTGGAATATTTCACTGTGTGAAATGATACTAGAATATTTCACGGTGTGAAATGGAGCTGGAATATTTCACTCTGTGAAATGATACTGGAATATTTTACTGTGTGAAATGATACTGGTATGTTTCACTGTGTGAATTCATGCTGTAATATTTCACTGTGTGAAATGATACTGGAATATTTCACGGTGTGAAATGGAGCTGGAATATTTCACTGTGTGAAATGGTGCTGGAATATTTCACTCTGTGAAATGATACTGGAATATTTTACTGTGTGAAATGATACTGGTATGTTTCACTGTGTGAATTCATGCTGTAATATTTCACTGTGTGAAATGATACTGGAATATTTCACGGTGTGAAATGGTGCTGGAATATTTCACTGTGTGAAATGATACTAGAATATTTCACTGTGTGAAATGATACTGGAATATTTCACGGTGTGAAATGGTGCTGGAATATTTCACTGTGTAAAATGATGCTGGAATATTTCACAGAGTGAAATGAGGCTGGAATATTTCACTGTGTGAAATGGAGCTGGAATATTTCACTATGCGAAATGATACTGGAATATTTCACAGTGTGAAATAATGCTGGAGTATTTCACAGAGTGAAATGAGGCAGGAATATTTCACCGTGTGAAATGAAGCTGGAATATTTCACTATGTGAAATGATGCTGGAATATTTCACAGAGTGAAATGAGGCTGGAATATTTCACTGTGAGAAATGGAGCTGGAATATTTCACTGTGTGAAATGATACTGGAATATTTCACTTGTGAAATGATGCTGGAATATTTCACTGTGTGAAATGATGCTGTAATATTTCACTGTGTGAAATGAGGCTGGAATATTTCACTGTGTGAAATGGTGCTGGAATATTTCACTGTGTGAAATGATGCTGGAATATTTCACTGTGTGAAATGATGCTGGAATATTTCACAGTGTGAAATGAGGCTGGAATATTTCACTGTGTGAAATGGTGCTGGAATATTTCACTGTGTGAAATGATGCTGGAATATTTCACAGTGTGAAATGAGGCTGGAATATTTGTCTGTATGAAATGGTGCTGGAATACTTCACTGTGTGAAATGAGGCTGGGATATTTGTCTGTATGAAATGGTGCTGGAATATTTCACTGTGTGAAATGATGCTGGAATATTTCACAGTGTGAAATAATGCTGGAGTATTTCACAGAGTGAAATGAGGCCGCAATATTTCACTGTGTGAAATGAGGCTGGAATATTTCACTGTGTGAAAAGCAGCTGGAATATTTCACTGTGTGAAATGGAGCTGGAATATTTCACTGTGTGAAATGATGCTGGAATATTTCACTGTGTGAAATGAAGCTGGAATATTTCACAGTGTGAAATGATGCTGGAATATTTCACTGTGTAAAATGATGCTTGAATATTTCACTGTGTGAAATGGTGCTGGAATATTTCACTGTGTAAAATGATGCTTGAATACTTCACTGTGTGAAATGAAGCTGGAATATTTCACTGTGTGAAATGATACTAGAATATTTCACTGTGTGAAATGATACTGGAATGTTTCACTGTGTGAATTCATGCTGTAATATTTCACTGTGTGAAATGATACTGGAGTATTTCACTGTGTGAAATGGAGCTGGAATATTTCACTGTGTGAAATGAGGCTGGAATATTTCACTGTGTGAAATGATACTGGAATGTTTCACTGTGTGAATTCATGCTCTAATATTTCACTGTGTGAAATGATATTGGAATATTTCACTGTGTGAAATGAGGCTGGAATATTTCACAGTGTGAAATGAAGCTGGAATATTTGACTGTGTAAAATGATGCTGGAATATTTCACAGTGTGAAATAATGCTGGAGTATTTCACAGAGTGAAATGAGGCTGGAATATTTCACTGTGTGAAATGAAGCTGGAATATTTCACAGTGTGAAATGATGCTGGATTATTTCACTATGTGAAATGATGCTGGAATATTTCACTGTGTGAAATGAAGCTGGAATATTTCACTGTGTGAAATGGTGCTGGAATATTTCACTGTGTGAAATGATACTGGAATATTTTACTGTGTGAAATGATACTGGTATGTTTCACTGTGTGAATTCATGCTGTAATATTTCACTGTGTGAAATGATACTGGAATATTTCACGGTGTGAAATGGTGCTGGAATATTTCACTGTGTGAAATGATACTAGAATATTTCACTGTGTGAAATGATACTGGAATATTTCACGGTGTGAAATGGTGCTGGAATATTTCACTGTGTAAAATGATGCTGGAATATTTCACTATGTGAAATAGTGCTGGATTATTTCACTGTGTAAAATGATGCTGGAATATTTCACAGTGTGAAATGAGGCTGGAATATTTCACAGTGTGAAATGGAGCTGGAATATTTCACTATGCGAAATGATACTGGAATATTTCACAGTGTGAAATAATGCTGGAGTATTTCACAGAGTGAAATGAGGCTGGAATATTTCACTGTGTGAAATGGAGCTGGAATATTTCACTATGCGAAATGATACTGGAATATTTCACAGTGTGAAATAATGCTGGAGTATTTCACAGAGTGAAATGAGGCAGGAATATTTCACCGTGTGAAATGAAGCTGGAATATTTCACTATGTGAAATGATGCTGGAATATTTCACAGAGTGAAATGAGGCTGGAATATTTCACTGTGAGAAATGGAGCTGGAATATTTCACTGTGTGAAATGATACTGGAATATTTCACAGTGTGAAATGATGCTGGAATATTTCACTGTGTGAAATGATGCTGTAATATTTCACTTTGTGAAATGAGGCTGGAATATTTCACTGTGTGAAATGGTGCTGGAATATTTCACTGTGTGAAATGATGCTGGAATATTTCACTGTGTGAAATGATGCTGGAATATTTCACAGTGTGAAATGAGGCTGGAATATTTCACTGTGTGAAATGGTGCTGGAATATTTCACTGTGTGAAATGATGCTGGAATATTTCACAGTGTGAAATGAGGCTGGAATATTTGTCTGTATGAAATGGTGCTGGAATACTTCACTGTGTGAAATGAGGCTGGGATATTTGTCTGTATGAAATGGTGCTGGAATATTTCACTGTGTGAAATGAGGCTGGAATATTTCACAGTGTGAAATGAGGCTGGAATATTTGTCTGTATGAAATGGTGCTGGAATATTTCACTGTGTGAAATGAGGCTGGAATATTTCACTGTGTGAAATGGTGCTGGAATATTTCACTGTGTGAAATGATGCTGGAATATTTCACAGTGTGAAATGAGGCTGGAATATTTCACTGTGTGAAATGATGCTGGAATATTTCACAGTGTGAAATGAGGCTGGAATATTTGTCTGTATGAAATGGTGCAGGAATATTTCACTGTGTGAAATGAGGCTGGAATATTTCACTGTGTGAAATGGTACTGCAATATTTCACTGTGTGAAATGATGCTGGAATATTTCACAGTGTGAAATGAGGCTGGAATATTTGTCTGTATGAAATGGTGCTGGAATATTTCACTGTGTGAAATGAGGCTGGGATATTTCACGATGTGAAATGGTGCTGGAATATTTCAGTCTGTGAAATGAGGCTGGAGTATTTCACAGAGTGAAATGAGGCTGGAATATTTCACAGTGTGAAATGAGGCTGGAATATTTGTCTGTATGAAATGGTGCTGGAATACTTCACTGTGTGAAATGAGGCTGGGATATTTGTCTGTATGAAATGGTGCTGGAATATTTCACTGTGTGAAATGATGCTGGAATATTTCACAGTGTGAAATAATGCTGGAGTATTTCACAGAGTGAAATGAGGCTGCAATATTTCACTGTGTGAAATGAGGCTGGAATATTTCACTGTGTGAAAAGCAGCTGGAATATTTCACTGTGTGAAATGGAGCTGGAATATTTCACTGTGTGAAATGATGCTGGAATATTTCACTGTGTGAAATGAAGCTGGAATATTTCACAGTGTGAAATGATGCTGGAATATTTCACTGTGTAAAATGATGCTTGAATATTTCACTGTGTGAAATGGTGCTGGAATATTTCACTGTGTAAAATGATGCTTGAATACTTCACTGTGTGAAATGAAGCTGGAATATTTCACTGTGTGAAATGATACTAGAATATTTCACTGTGTGAAATGATACTGGAATGTTTCACTGTGTGAATTCATGCTGTAATATTTCACTGTGTGAAATGATACTGGAATATTTCACTGTGTGAAATGGAGCTGGAATATTTCACTGTGTGAAATGAGGCTGGAATATTTCACTGTGTGAAATGATACTGGAATGTTTCACTGTGTGAATTCATGCTCTAATATTTCACTGTGTGAAATGATATTGGAATATTTCACTGTGTGAAATGAGGCTGGAATATTTCACAGTGTGAAATGAAGCTGGAATATTTGACTGTGTAAAATGATGCTGGAATATTTCACAGTGTGAAATAATGCTGGAGTATTTCACAGAGTGAAATGAGGCTGGAATATTTCACTGTGTGAAATGAAGCTGGAATATTCCACAGTGTGAAATGATGCTGGATTATTTCACTATGTGAAATGATGCTGGAATATTTCACTGTGTGAAATGAAGCTGGAATATTTCACTGTGTGAAATGGTGCTGGAATATTTCACTGTGTGAAATGATACTAGAATATTTCACTGTGTGAAATGATACTGGAATGTTTCACTGTGTGAATTCATGCTGTAATATTTCACTGTGTGAAATGATACTGGAATATTTCACTGTGTGAAATGGAGCTGGAATATTTCACTGTGTGAAATGAGGCTGGAATATTTCACTGTGTGAAATGATACTGGAATGTTTCACTGTGTGAATTCATGCTCTAATATTTCACTGTGTGAAATGATATTGGAATATTTCACTGTGTGAAATGAGGCTGGAATATTTCACAGTGTGAAATGAAGCTGGAATATTTCACTGTGTGAAATGATGCTGGAATATTTCACTGTGTGAAATGATGCTGGAATATTTCACAGTGTGAAATGAGGCTGGAATATTTCACTGTGTGAAATGGTGCTGGAATATTTCACTGTGTGAAATGATGCTGGAATATTTCACAGTGTGAAATGAGGCTGGAATATTTGTCTGTATGAAATGGTGCTGGAATACTTCACTGTGTGAAATGAGGCTGGGATATTTGTCTGTATGAAATGGTGCTGGAATATTTCACTGTGTGAAATGATGCTGGAATATTTCACAGTGTGAAATAATGCTGGAGTATTTCACAGAGTGAAATGAGGCTGCAATATTTCACTGTGTGAAATGAGGCTGGAATATTTCACTGTGTGAAAAGCAGCTGGAATATTTCACTGTGTGAAATGGAGCTGGAATATTTCACTGTGTGAAATGATGCTGGAATATTTCACTGTGTGAAATGAAGCTGGAATATTTCACAGTGTGAAATGATGCTGGAATATTTCACTGTGTAAAATGATGCTTGAATATTTCACTGTGTGAAATGGTGCTGGAATATTTCACTGTGTAAAATGATGCTTGAATACTTCACTGTGTGAAATGAAGCTGGAATATTTCACTGTGTGAAATGATACTAGAATATTTCACTGTGTGAAATGATACTGGAATGTTTCACTGTGTGAATTCATGCTGTAATATTTCACTGTGTGAAATGATACTGGAATATTTCACTGTGTGAAATGGAGCTGGAATATTTCACTGTGTGAAATGAGGCTGGAATATTTCACTGTGTGAAATGATACTGGAATGTTTCACTGTGTGAATTCATGCTCTAATATTTCACTGTGTGAAATGATATTGGAATATTTCACTGTGTGAAATGAGGCTGGAATATTTCACAGTGTGAAATGAAGCTGGAATATTTGACTGTGTAAAATGATGCTGGAATATTTCACAGTGTGAAATAATGCTGGAGTATTTCACAGAGTGAAATGAGGCTGGAATATTTCACTGTGTGAAATGAAGCTGGAATATTTCACAGTGTGAAATGATGCTGGATTATTTCACTATGTGAAATGATGCTGGAATATTTCACTGTGTGAAATGAAGCTGGAATATTTCACTGTGTGAAATGGTGCTGGAATATTTCACTGTGTGAAATGATACTAGAATATTTCACTGTGTGAAATGATACTGGAATGTTTCACTGTGTGAATTCATGCTGTAATATTTCACTGTGTGAAATGATACTGGAATATTTCACTGTGTGAAATGGAGCTGGAATATTTCACTGTGTGAAATGAGGCTGGAATATTTCACTGTGTGAAATGATACTGGAATGTTTCACTGTGTGAATTCATGCTCTAATATTTCACTGTGTGAAATGATATTGGAATATTTCACTGTGTGAAATGAGGCTGGAATATTTCACAGTGTGAAATGAAGCTGGAATATTTGACTGTGTAAAATGATGCTGGAATATTTCACAGTGTGAAATAATGCTGGAGTATTTCACAGAGTGAAATGAGGCTGGAATATTTCACTGTGTGAAATGAAGCTGGAATATTTCACAGTGTGAAATGATGCTGGATTATTTCACTATGTGAAATGATGCTGGAATATTTCACTGTGTGAAATGAAGCTGGAATATTTCACTGTGTGAAATGGTGCTGGAATATTTCACTCTGTGAAATGATACTGGAATATTTTACTGTGTGAAATGATACTGGTATGTTTCACTGTGTGAATTCATGCTGTAATATTTCACTGTGTGAAATGATACTGGAATATTTCACGGTGTGAAATGGAGCTGGAATATTTCACTGTGTGAAATGATACTAGAATATTTCACGGTGTGAAATGGAGCTGGAATATTTCACTCTGTGAAATGATACTGGAATATTTTACTGTGTGAAATGATACTGGTATGTTTCACTGTGTGAATTCATGCTGTAATATTTCACTGTGTGAAATGATACTGGAATATTTCACGGTGTGAAATGGAGCTGGAATATTTCACTGTGTGAAATGGTGCTGGAATATTTCACTCTGTGAAATGATACTGGAATATTTTACTGTGTGAAATGATACTGGTATGTTTCACTGTGTGAATTCATGCTGTAATATTTCACTGTGTGAAATGATACTGGAATATTTCACGGTGTGAAATGGTGCTGGAATATTTCACTGTGTGAAATGATACTAGAATATTTCACTGTGTGAAATGATACTGGAATATTTCACGGTGTGAAATGGTGCTGGAATATTTCACTGTGTAAAATGATGCTGGAATATTTCACTATGTGAAATAGTGCTGGATTATTTCACTGTGTAAAATGATGCTGGAATATTTCACAGTGTGAAATGAGGCTGGAATATTTCACAGTGTGAAATGGAGCTGGAATATTTCACTATGCGAAATGATACTGGAATATTTCACAGTGTGAAATAATGCTGGAGTATTTCACAGAGTGAAATGAGGCTGGAATATTTCACTGTGTGAAATGGAGCTGGAATATTTCACTATGCGAAATGATACTGGAATATTTCACAGTGTGAAATAATGCTGGAGTATTTCACAGAGTGAAATGAGGCAGGAATATTTCACCGTGTGAAATGAAGCTGGAATATTTCACTATGTGAAATGATGCTGGAATATTTCACAGAGTGAAATGAGGCTGGAATATTTCACTGTGAGAAATGGAGCTGGAATATTTCACTGTGTGAAATGATACTGGAATATTTCACTTGTGAAATGATGCTGGAATATTTCACTGTGTGAAATGATGCTGTAATATTTCACTGTGTGAAATGAGGCTGGAATATTTCACTGTGTGAAATGGTGCTGGAATATTTCACTGTGTGAAATGATGCTGGAATATTTCACTGTGTGAAATGATGCTGGAATATTTCACAGTGTGAAATGAGGCTGGAATATTTCACTGTGTGAAATGGTGCTGGAATATTTCACTGTGTGAAATGATGCTGGAATATTTCACAGTGTGAAATGAGGCTGGAATATTTGTCTGTATGAAATGGTGCTGGAATACTTCACTGTGTGAAATGAGGCTGGGATATTTGTCTGTATGAAATGGTGCTGGAATATTTCACTGTGTGAAATGATGCTGGAATATTTCACAGTGTGAAATAATGCTGGAGTATTTCACAGAGTGAAATGAGGCCGCAATATTTCACTGTGTGAAATGAGGCTGGAATATTTCACTGTGTGAAAAGCAGCTGGAATATTTCACTGTGTGAAATGGAGCTGGAATATTTCACTGTGTGAAATGATGCTGGAATATTTCACTGTGTGAAATGAAGCTGGAATATTTCACAGTGTGAAATGAATCTGGAATATTTCACTGTGTAAAATGATGCTTGAATATTTCACTGTGTGAAATGGTGCTGGAATATTTCACTGTGTAAAATGATGCTTGAATACTTCACTGTGTGAAATGAAGCTGGAATATTTCACTGTGTGAAATGATACTAGAATATTTCACTGTGTGAAATGATACTGGAATGTTTCACTGTGTGAATTCATGCTGTAATATTTCACTGTGTGAAATGATACTGGAGTATTTCACTGTGTGAAATGGAGCTGGAATATTTCACTGTGTGAAATGAGGCTGGAATATTTCACTGTGTGAAATGATACTGGAATGTTTCACTGTGTGAATTCATGCTCTAATATTTCACTGTGTGAAATGATATTGGAATATTTCACTGTGTGAAATGAGGCTGGAATATTTCACAGTGTGAAATGAAGCTGGAATATTTGACTGTGTAAAATGATGCTGGAATATTTCACAGTGTGAAATAATGCTGGAGTATTTCACAGAGTGAAATGAGGCTGGAATATTTCACTGTGTGAAATGAAGCTGGAATATTTCACAGTGTGAAATGATGCTGGATTATTTCACTATGTGAAATGATGCTGGAATATTTCACTGTGTGAAATGAAGCTGGAATATTTCACTGTGTGAAATGGTGCTGGAATATTTCACTGTGTGAAATGATACTGGAATATTTTACTGTGTGAAATGATACTGGTATGTTTCACTGTGTGAATTCATGCTGTAATATTTCACTGTGTGAAATGATACTGGAATATTTCACGGTGTGAAATGGTGCTGGAATATTTCACTGTGTGAAATGATACTAGAATATTTCACTGTGTGAAATGATACTGGAATATTTCACGGTGTGAAATGGTGCTGGAATATTTCACTGTGTAAAATGATGCTGGAATATTTCACTATGTGAAATAGTGCTGGATTATTTCACTGTGTAAAATGATGCTGGAATATTTCACAGTGTGAAATGAGGCTGGAATATTTCACAGTGTGAAATGGAGCTGGAATATTTCACTATGCGAAATGATACTGGAATATTTCACAGTGTGAAATAATGCTGGAGTATTTCACAGAGTGAAATGAGGCTGGAATATTTCACTGTGTGAAATGGAGCTGGAATATTTCACTATGCGAAATGATACTGGAATATTTCACAGTGTGAAATAATGCTGGAGTATTTCACAGAGTGAAATGAGGCAGGAATATTTCACCGTGTGAAATGAAGCTGGAATATTTCACTATGTGAAATGATGCTGGAATATTTCACAGAGTGAAATGAGGCTGGAATATTTCACTGTGAGAAATGGAGCTGGAATATTTCACTGTGTGAAATGATACTGGAATATTTCACAGTGTGAAATGATGCTGGAATATTTCACTGTGTGAAATGATGCTGTAATATTTCACTGTGTGAAATGAGGCTGGAATATTTCACTGTGTGAAATGGTGCTGGAATATTTCACTGTGTGAAATGATGCTGGAATATTTCACTGTGTGAAATGATGCTGGAATATTTCACAGTGTGAAATGAGGCTGGAATATTTCACTGTGTGAAATGGTGCTGGAATATTTCACTGTGTGAAATGATGCTGGAATATTTCACAGTCTGAAATGAGGCTGGAATATTTGTCTGTATGAAATGGTGCTGGAATACTTCACTGTGTGAAATGAGGCTGGGATATTTGTCTGTATGAAATGGTGCTGGAATATTTCACTGTGTGAAATGAGGCTGGAATATTTCACAGTGTGAAATGAGGCTGGAATATTTGTCTGTATGAAATGGTGCTGGAATATTTCACTGTGTGAAATGAGGCTGGAATATTTCACTGTGTGAAATGGTGCTGGAATATTTCACTGTGTGAAATGATGCTGGAATATTTCACAGTGTGAAATGAGGCTGGAATATTTCACTGTGTGAAATGATGCTGGAATATTTCACAGTGTGAAATGAGGCTGGAATATTTGTCTGTATGAAATGGTGCAGGAATATTTCACTGTGTGAAATGAGGCTGGAATATTTCACTGTGTGAAATGGTACTGCAATATTTCACTGTGTGAAATGATGCTGGAATATTTCACAGTGTGAAATGAGGCTGGAATATTTGTCTGTATGAAATGGTGCTGGAATATTTCACTGTGTGAAATGAGGCTGGGATATTTCACGATGTGAAATGGTGCTGGAATATTTCAGTCTGTGAAATGAGGCTGGTGTATTTCACAGAGTGAAATGAGGCTGGAATATTTCACTGTGTGAAATGAGACTGGAATATTTCACAGTGTGATATGAAGTTGGAATATTTCACTGTGTGAAATGGAGCTGGAATATTTCACTGTGTGAAATGAGGCTGGAATATTTCACAGTGTGAAATGATATTCGAATATTTCACTGTGTGAAATGATGCTGGAATATTTCACTGTGTGAAATAGTGCTGGAATATTTCACTGTGTAAAATGCTGCTGGAATATTTCACTGTGTGAAATGAAGCTGGAATATTTCACTATGTGAAATGGTTCTGGAATATTTCACTGTGTAAAATGAGGGTGGAATATTTCACTGTGTGAAATAGTGCAGGATTATTTCACTGTGTAAAATGATGCTGGAATATTTCACTGTGTGAAATGAGGCTGGAATATTTCACTGTGTGAAATGGTGCTGGAATATTTCACAGTGTGAAATAATGCTGGAGAATTTCACAGAGTGAAATGAGGCTGGAATATTTCACTGTGTGAAATGGAGCTGGAATATTTCACTGTGTGAAATGAGGCTGGAATATTTCACTGTGTGAAATGAGGCTGGAATATTTCACTGTGTGAAATGAGGCTGGAATACTTCACTGTGTGAAATGAAGCTGGAATATTTCACAGTGTGAAATAATGCTGGAATATTTCACTGTGTGAAATGGTGCTGGAATATTTCACTGTGTAAAATGATGCTTGAATATTTCACTGTGTGAAATGAAGCTGGAATATTTCACTGTGTGAAATGGTGCTGGAATATTTCACTGTGCAAAATAATGCTTGAATATTTCACTGTGTGAAATGAAGCTGGAATATTTCACAGTGTGAAATGATACTGGAATATTACACAGTGTAAAATGATGCTTGAATATTTCACTATGTGAAATGGTGCTGGAATATTTCACTGTGTAAAATGATGCTTGAATATTTCACTGTGTGAATTGAAGCTGGAATATTTCACTGTGTGAAATGATACTGTAATATTTCACTGTGTGAAATGGAGCTGGAATATTTCACTGTGTGAAATGAGGCTGGAATATTTCACAGTGTGAAATGAAGCTGGAATATTTCACTGTGTAAAATGATGCTGGAATATTTCACTATGTGAAATGGTGCTGGAATATTTCACTGAGTAAAATGATGCTGGAATATTTCACTATGTGGAATAGTGCTGGATTATTTCACTGTGTAAAATGATGCTGGAATATTTCACAGTGTGAAATGAAGCTGTAATATTTCACGATGTGAAATGGTGCTGGAATATTTCACCGTGTGAAATGATGCTGGATTATTTCACTATGTGAAATGATGCTGGAATATTTCGCAGTGTGAAATGATGCTGGAATATTTCACAGTGTGAAATAATGCTGGAGTATTTCACAGAGTGAAATGAGGCTGGAATATTTCACTGTGTGAATGGAGCTGGAATATTTCACTGTGTGAAATGAGGCTGGAATATTTCACAGTATGAAATAATGCTGGAGTATTTCACAGAGTGAAATGATGCTGGAATATTTCACTGAGTGAAATGAAGCTGGAATATTTCACAGTGTGAAATAATGCTGGAATATTTCACTGTGTAAAATGATGCTTGAATATTTCACTGTGTGAAATGGTGCTGGAATATTTCACTGTGTAAAATGATGCTTGAATATTTCACTTTGTGAAATGAAGCTGGAATATTTCACTGTGTGAAATGGTGCTGGAATATTTCACTGTGTGAAATGATACTGGAATATTTCACTGTGTGAATTCATGCTGTAATACTTCACTGTGTGAAATGATACTGGAATATTTCACTGTGTGAAATGGAGCTGGAATATTTCACTGTGTGAAATGAGGCAGGAATATTTCACTGTGTGAAATGAGGCTGGAATATTTCACAGTGTGAAATGATATTCGAATATTTCACTGTGTGAAATGATGCTGGAATATTTCACTGTGTGAAATAGTGCTGGAATATTTCACTGTGTAAAATGCTGCTGGAATATTTCACTGTGTGAAATGAAGCTGGAATATTTCACTATGTGAAATGGTTCTGGAATATTTCACTGTGTAAAATGAGGGTGGAATATTTCACTGTGTGAAATAGTGCAGGATTATTTCACTGTGTAAAATGATGCTGGAATATTTCACTGTGTGAAATGAGGCTGGAATATTTCACTGTGTGAAATGGTGCTGGAATATTTCACAGTGTGAAATAATGCTGGAGAATTTCACAGAGTGAAATGAGGCTGGAATATTTCACTGTGTGAAATGGAGCTGGAATATTTCACTGTGTGAAATGAGGCTGGAATATTTCACTGTGTGAAATGAGGCTGGAATACTTCACTGTGTGAAATGAAGCTGGAATATTTCACAGTGTGAAATAATGCTGGAATATTTCACTGTGTGAAATGGTGCTGGAATATTTCACTGTGTAAAATGATGCTTGAATATTTCACTGTGTGAAATGAAGCTGGAATATTTCACTGTGTGAAATGGTGCTGGAATATTTCACTGTGCAAAATGATGCTTGAATATTTCACTGTGTGAAATGAAGCTGGAATATTTCACAGTGTGAAATGATACTGGAATATTACACAGTGTAAAATGATGCTTGAATATTTCACTATGTGAAATGGTGCTGGAATATTTCACTGTGTAAAATGATGCTTGAATATTTCACTGTGTGAATTGAAGCTGGAATATTTCACTGTGTGAAATGATACTGTAATATTTCACTGTGTGAAATGGAGCTGGAATATTTCACTGTGTGAAATGAGGCTGGAATATTTCACAGTGTGAAATGAAGCTGGAATATTTCACTGTGTAAAATGATGCTGGAATATTTCACTATGTGAAATGGTGCTGGAATATTTCACTGAGTAAAATGATGCTGGAATATTTCACTATGTGGAATAGTGCTGGATTATTTCACTGTGTAAAATGATGCTGGAATATTTCACAGTGTGAAATGAAGCTGTAATATTTCACGATGTGAAATGGTGCTGGAATATTTCACCGTGTGAAATGATGCTGGATTATTTCACTATGTGAAATGATGCTGGAATATTTCGCAGTGTGAAATGATGCTGGAATATTTCACAGTGTGAAAAAATGCTGGAGTATTTCACAGAGTGAAATGAGGCTGGAATATTTCACTGTGTGAATGGAGCTGGAATATTTCACTGTGTGAAATGAGGCTGGAATATTTCACAGTATGAAATGATACTGGAATGTTTCACTGTGTGAATTCATGCTCTAATATTTCACTGTGTGAAATGATATTGGAATATTTCACTGTGTGAAATGAGGCTGGAATATTTCACAGTGTGAAATGAAGCTGGAATATTTGACTGTGTAAAATGATGCTGGAATATTTCACAGTGTGAAATAATGCTGGAGTATTTCACAGAGTGAAATGAGGCTGGAATATTTCACTGTGTGAAATGAAGCTGGAATATTTCACAGTGTGAAATGATGCTGGATTATTTCACTATGTGAAATGATGCTGGAATATTTCACTGTGTGAAATGAAGCTGGAATATTTCACTGTGTGAAATGGTGCTGGAATATTTCACTGTGTGAAATGATACTGGAATATTTTACTGTGTGAAATGATACTGGTATGTTTCACTGTGTGAATTCATGCTGTAATATTTCACTGTGTGAAATGATACTGGAATATTTCACGGTGTGAAATGGTGCTGGAATATTTCACTGTGTGAAATGATACTAGAATATTTCACTGTGTGAAATGATACTGGAATATTTCACGGTGTGAAATGGTGCTGGAATATTTCACTGTGTAAAATGATGCTGGAATATTTCACTATGTGAAATAGTGCTGGATTATTTCACTGTGTAAAATGATGCTGGAATATTTCACAGTGTGAAATGAGGCTGGAATATTTCACAGTGTGAAATGGAGCTGGAATATTTCACTATGCGAAATGATACTGGAATATTTCACAGTGTGAAATAATGCTGGAGTATTTCACAGAGTGAAATGAGGCTGGAATATTTCACTGTGTGAAATGGAGCTGGAATATTTCACTATGCGAAATGATACTGGAATATTTCACAGTGTGAAATAATGCTGGAGTATTTCACAGAGTGAAATGAGGCAGGAATATTTCACCGTGTGAAATGAAGCTGGAATATTTCACTATGTGAAATGATGCTGGAATATTTCACAGAGTGAAATGAGGCTGGAATATTTCACTGTGAGAAATGGAGCTGGAATATTTCACTGTGTGAAATGATACTGGAATATTTCACAGTGTGAAATGATGCTGGAATATTTCACTGTGTGAAATGATGCTGTAATATTTCACTGTGTGAAATGAGGCTGGAATATTTCACTGTGTGAAATGGTGCTGGAATATTTCACTGTGTGAAATGATGCTGGAATATTTCACTGTGTGAAATGATGCTGGAATATTTCACAGTGTGAAATGAGGCTGGAATATTTCACTGTGTGAAATGGTGCTGGAATATTTCACTGTGTGAAATGATGCTGGAATATTTCACAGTCTGAAATGAGGCTGGAATATTTGTCTGTATGAAATGGTGCTGGAATACTTCACTGTGTGAAATGAGGCTGGGATATTTGTCTGTATGAAATGGTGCTGGAATATTTCACTGTGTGAAATGAGGCTGGAATATTTCACAGTGTGAAATGAGGCTGGAATATTTGTCTGTATGAAATGGTGCTGGAATATTTCACTGTGTGAAATGAGGCTGGAATATTTCACTGTGTGAAATGGTGCTGGAATATTTCACTGTGTGAAATGATGCTGGAATATTTCACAGTGTGAAATGAGGCTGGAATATTTCACTGTGTGAAATGATGCTGGAATATTTCACAGTGTGAAATGAGGCTGGAATATTTGTCTGTATGAAATGGTGCAGGAATATTTCACTGTGTGAAATGAGGCTGGAATATTTCACTGTGTGAAATGGTACTGCAATATTTCACTGTGTGAAATGATGCTGGAATATTTCACAGTGTGAAATGAGGCTGGAATATTTGTCTGTATGAAATGGTGCTGGAATATTTCACTGTGTGAAATGAGGCTGGGATATTTCACGATGTGAAATGGTGCTGGAATATTTCAGTCTGTGAAATGAGGCTGGTGTATTTCACAGAGTGAAATGAGGCTGGAATATTTCACTGTGTGAAATGAGACTGGAATATTTCACAGTGTGATATGAAGTTGGAATATTTCACTGTGTGAAATGGAGCTGGAATATTTCACTGTGTGAAATGAGGCTGGAATATTTCACAGTGTGAAATGATATTCGAATATTTCACTGTGTGAAATGATGCTGGAATATTTCACTGTGTGAAATAGTGCTGGAATATTTCACTGTGTAAAATGCTGCTGGAATATTTCACTGTGTGAAATGAAGCTGGAATATTTCACTATGTGAAATGGTTCTGGAATATTTCACTGTGTAAAATGAGGGTGGAATATTTCACTGTGTGAAATAGTGCAGGATTATTTCACTGTGTAAAATGATGCTGGAATATTTCACTGTGTGAAATGAGGCTGGAATATTTCACTGTGTGAAATGGTGCTGGAATATTTCACAGTGTGAAATAATGCTGGAGAATTTCACAGAGTGAAATGAGGCTGGAATATTTCACTGTGTGAAATGGAGCTGGAATATTTCACTGTGTGAAATGAGGCTGGAATATTTCACTGTGTGAAATGAGGCTGGAATATTTCACTGTGTGAAATGAGGCTGGAATACTTCACTGTGTGAAATGAAGCTGGAATATTTCACAGTGTGAAATAATGCTGGAATATTTCACTGTGTGAAATGGTGCTGGAATATTTCACTGTGTAAAATGATGCTTGAATATTTCACTGTGTGAAATGAAGCTGGAATATTTCACTGTGTGAAATGGTGCTGGAATATTTCACTGTGCAAAATAATGCTTGAATATTTCACTGTGTGAAATGAAGCTGGAATATTTCACAGTGTGAAATGATACTGGAATATTACACAGTGTAAAATGATGCTTGAATATTTCACTATGTGAAATGGTGCTGGAATATTTCACTGTGTAAAATGATGCTTGAATATTTCACTGTGTGAATTGAAGCTGGAATATTTCACTGTGTGAAATGATACTGTAATATTTCACTGTGTGAAATGGAGCTGGAATATTTCACTGTGTGAAATGAGGCTGGAATATTTCACAGTGTGAAATGAAGCTGGAATATTTCACTGTGTAAAATGATGCTGGAATATTTCACTATGTGAAATGGTGCTGGAATATTTCACTGAGTAAAATGATGCTGGAATATTTCACTATGTGGAATAGTGCTGGATTATTTCACTGTGTAAAATGATGCTGGAATATTTCACAGTGTGAAATGAAGCTGTAATATTTCACGATGTGAAATGGTGCTGGAATATTTCACCGTGTGAAATGATGCTGGATTATTTCACTATGTGAAATGATGCTGGAATATTTCGCAGTGTGAAATGATGCTGGAATATTTCACAGTGTGAAATAATGCTGGAGTATTTCACAGAGTGAAATGAGGCTGGAATATTTCACTGTGTGAATGGAGCTGGAATATTTCACTGTGTGAAATGAGGCTGGAATATTTCACAGTATGAAATAATGCTGGAGTATTTCACAGAGTGAAATGATGCTGGAATATTTCACTGAGTGAAATGAAGCTGGAATATTTCACAGTGTGAAATAATGCTGGAATATTTCACTGTGTAAAATGATGCTTGAATATTTCACTGTGTGAAATGGTGCTGGAATATTTCACTGTGTAAAATGATGCTTGAATATTTCACTTTGTGAAATGAAGCTGGAATATTTCACTGTGTGAAATGGTGCTGGAATATTTCACTGTGTGAAATGATACTGGAATATTTCACTGTGTGAATTCATGCTGTAATACTTCACTGTGTGAAATGATACTGGAATATTTCACTGTGTGAAATGGAGCTGGAATATTTCACTGTGTGAAATGAGGCAGGAATATTTCACTGTGTGAAATGAGGCTGGAATATTTCACAGTGTGAAATGATATTCGAATATTTCACTGTGTGAAATGATGCTGGAATATTTCACTGTGTGAAATAGTGCTGGAATATTTCACTGTGTAAAATGCTGCTGGAATATTTCACTGTGTGAAATGAAGCTGGAATATTTCACTATGTGAAATGGTTCTGGAATATTTCACTGTGTAAAATGAGGGTGGAATATTTCACTGTGTGAAATAGTGCAGGATTATTTCACTGTGTAAAATGATGCTGGAATATTTCACTGTGTGAAATGAGGCTGGAATATTTCACTGTGTGAAATGGTGCTGGAATATTTCACAGTGTGAAATAATGCTGGAGAATTTCACAGAGTGAAATGAGGCTGGAATATTTCACTGTGTGAAATGGAGCTGGAATATTTCACTGTGTGAAATGAGGCTGGAATATTTCACTGTGTGAAATGAGGCTGGAATACTTCACTGTGTGAAATGAAGCTGGAATATTTCACAGTGTGAAATAATGCTGGAATATTTCACTGTGTGAAATGGTGCTGGAATATTTCACTGTG
The DNA here is from genome assembly GCF_036365525.1 of Heterodontus francisci. NCBI lineage: Eukaryota > Metazoa > Chordata > Chondrichthyes > Heterodontiformes > Heterodontidae > Heterodontus > Heterodontus francisci. The sequence goes on along the minus strand of NC_090408.1, from coordinate 11,819,970 downwards.
TAAAATGATGCTTGAATATTTCACTGTGTGAAATGAAGCTGGAATATTTCACTGTGTGAAATGGTGCTGGAATATTTCACTGTGCAAAATGATGCTTGAATATTTCACTGTGTGAAATGAAGCTGGAATATTTCACAGTGTGAAATGATACTGGAATATTACACAGTGTAAAATGATGCTTGAATATTTCACTATGTGAAATGGTGCTGGAATATTTCACTGTGTAAAATGATGCTTGAATATTTCACTGTGTGAATTGAAGCTGGAATATTTCACTGTGTGAAATGATACTGTAATATTTCACTGTGTGAAATGGAGCTGGAATATTTCACTGTGTGAAATGAGGCTGGAATATTTCACAGTGTGAAATGAAGCTGGAATATTTCACTGTGTAAAATGATGCTGGAATATTTCACTATGTGAAATGGTGCTGGAATATTTCACTGAGTAAAATGATGCTGGAATATTTCACTATGTGGAATAGTGCTGGATTATTTCACTGTGTAAAATGATGCTGGAATATTTCACAGTGTGAAATGAAGCTGTAATATTTCACGATGTGAAATGGTGCTGGAATATTTCACCGTGTGAAATGATGCTGGATTATTTCACTATGTGAAATGATGCTGGAATATTTCGCAGTGTGAAATGATGCTGGAATATTTCACAGTGTGAAAAAATGCTGGAGTATTTCACAGAGTGAAATGAGGCTGGAATATTTCACTGTGTGAATGGAGCTGGAATATTTCACTGTGTGAAATGAGGCTGGAATATTTCACAGTATGAAATAATGCTGGAGTATTTCACAGAGTGAAATGATGCTGGAATATTTCACTGTGTGAAATGAAGCTGGAATATTTCACAGTGTGAAATAATGCTGGAATATTTCACTGTGTAAAATGATGCTTGAATATTTCACTGTGTGAAATGGTGCTGGAATATTTCACTGTGTAAAATGATGCTTGAATATTTCACTGTGTGAAATGAAGCTGGAATATTTCACTGTGTGAAATGGTGCTGGAATATTTCACTGTGTGAAATGATACTGGAATATTTCACTGTGTGAATTCATGCTGTAATACTTCACTGTGTGAAATGATACTGGAATATTTCACTGTGTGAAATGGAGCTGGAATATTTCACTGTGTGAAATGAGGCAGGAATATTTCAGTGTGAAATGAAGCTGGAATATTTCACTGTGTAAAATGATGCTGGAATATTTCACGATGTGAAATAGTGCTGGATTATTTCACTGTATAAAATGATGCTGGAATATTTCACAGTGTGAAATGAAGCTGGAATATTTCACGATGTGAAATGGTGCGGGAATATTTCACCGTGTGAAATGATGCTGGATGATTTCACAGTGTGAAATGAGGCTGGAATATTTCACCGTGTGAAACAGTCCTGGAATATTTCACTGTGTAAAATGATGCTGGAATATTTCACTGTGTGAAATGAAGCTGGAATATTTCACTGTGTGAAATGAAGCTGGAATATTTCACGATGTGAAATGATGCTGGAATATTTCACAGTGTGAAATGATACTGGAATATTTCACAGTGTGAAATGATACTGGAATGTTTCACTGTGTGAATTCATGCTGTAATATTTCACTGTGTGAAATGATACTGGAATATTTCTCTGTGTGTAATGAGGCTGGAATATTTCACCGTGTGAAACAGTCCTGGAATATTTCACTGTGTAAAATGATGCTGGAATATTTCACTGTGTGAAATGAAGCTGGAATATTTCACTGTGTGAAATGAGGCTGGAATATTTCACAGTGTGAAATAATGCTGGAGTATTTCACAGAGTGAAATGAGGCTGGAATATTTCACTGTGTGAAATGGAGCTGGAATATTTCACTGTGTGAAATGAGGCTGGAATATTTCACTGTGTGAAATGAGGCTGGAATACTTCACTGTGTGAAATGAAGCTGGAATATTTCACAGTGTGAAATAATGCTGGAATATTTCACTGTGTGAAATGGTGCTGGAATATTTCACTGTGTGAAATGGTGCTGGAGTATTTCACAGTGTGAAATGATGCTGGAAAATTTCACTGTGTGAAATGGTGCTGGAATATTTCACTGTGTAAAATGATGCTTGAATATTTCACTGTGTGAAATGAAGCTGGAATGTTTCACTGTGTGAAATGGTGCTGGAATATTTCACTGTGTTAAATGATGCTTGAATATTTCACTGTGTGAAATGAAGCTGGAATATTTCACGATGTGAAATGATGCTGGAGTATTTCACAGTGTGAAATGATGCTTCAATATTTCACCGTATGAAATGAAGCTGGAATATTTCACTGTGTGAAATGAAGCTGGAATATTTCACGATGTGAAATCATGCTGGAATATTCCACAGTGTTAAATGAAGCTGGAATATTTCACTATGTGAAAAGATACTGGAATATTTCTCTGTGAGATTTTATACTGTAATATATCACAGTGTGAAATGCAGCTGGAATATTTCACCATGTGAAATGATACTGGAATATTTCACAGTGTTAAATGAAGCTGGAATATTTCACTGTGCGAAATGATGCTTGAATATTTCACTGTGTGAACTGAAGCTGGAATATTTCACTGTGTGAAATGGTGCTGGAATATTTCACAGTGTGAAATGATGCTGGAATATTTCACAGTGTGAAATAAAGCTGGAATATTTCACGATGTGAAATGAAGCTGGAAAATTTCACTATGTGAAATGATGCTGGAATATTTCACAGTGTGAAATGATGCTGGAATATTTCACTGTGTGAAATGAAGCTGGAATATTTCACTATGTGAAATGATGCTGGAATATTTCACAGTGTGAAATGATGCTGGAATGTTTCACAGTATGAAATAATGCTGGAGTATTTCACAGAGTGAAATGAGGCTGGAATATTTCACTGTGTGAAATGGAGCTGGAATATTTCACTGTGTGAAATGAGGATGCAATATTTCACTGTGTGAAATGAGGCTGGAATATTTCGCTGTGTGAAATGAAGCTGGAATATTTCACAGTGTGAAATGATGCTGGAATATTTCACAGTGTGAAATAATGCTGGAGTATTTCACAGAGTGAAATGAGGCTGCAATATTTCACTGTGTGAAATGAGGCTGGAATATTTCACTGTGTGAAAAGCAGCTGGAATATTTCACTGTGTGAAATGATGCTGTAATATTTCACTGTGTGAAATGAAGCTGGAATATTTCACAGTGTGAAATGATGCTGGAATATTTCACTGTGTAAAATGATGCTTGAATATTTCACTGTGTGAAATGAAGCTGGAATATTTCACTGTGTAAAATGATGCTTGAATACTTCACTGTGTGAAATGAAGCTGGAATATTTCACTGTGTGAAATGATACTAGAATATTTCACTGTGTGAAATGATACTGGAATGTTTCACTGTGTGAATTCATGCTGTAATATTTCACTGTGTGAAATGATACTGGAATATTTCACTGTGTGAAATTGAGCTGGAATATTTCACTGTGTGAAATGAGGCTGGAATCTTTCACAGTATGAAATAATGCTGGAGTATTTCACAGAGTGAAATGATGCTGGAATATTTCACTGTGTGAAATGAAGCTGGAATATTTCACAGTGTGAAATAATGCTGGAATATTTCACTGTGTAAAATGATGCTTGAATATTTCACTGTGTGAAATGGTGCTGGAATATTTCACTGTGTAAAATGATGCTTGAATATTTCACTGTGTGAAATGAAGCTGGAATATTTCACTGAGTGAAATGGTGCTGGAATATTTCACTGTGTGAAATGATACTGGAATATTTCACTGTGTGAATTCATGCTGTAATACTTCACTGTGTGAAATGATACTGGAATATTTCACTGTGTGAAATGGAGCTGGAATATTTCACTGTGTGAAATGAGGCAGGAATATTTCAGTGTGAAATGAAGCTGGAATATTTCACTGTGTAAAATGATGCTGGAATATTTCACGATGTGAAATGGTGCTGGAATATTTCACTGTGTAAAATGATGCTGGAATATTTCACTATGTGAAATAGTGCTGGATTATTTCACTGTGTAAAATGATGCTGGAATATTTCACAGTGTGAAATGAAGCTGGAATATTTCACGATGTGAAATGGTGCTGGAATATTTCACCGTGTGAAATGATGCTGGATGATTTCACAGTGTGAAATGAGGCTGGAATATTTCACCGTGTGAAACAGTCCTGGAATATTTCACTGTGTAAAATGATGCTGGAATATTTCACTGTGTGAAATGAAGCTGGAATATTTCACTGTGTGAAATGAAGCTGGAATATTTCACGATGTGAAATGATGCTGGAATATTTCACAGTGTGAAATGATACTGGAATATTTCACAGTGTGAAATGATACTGGAATGTTTCACTGTGTGAATTCATGCTGTAATATTTCACTGTGTGAAATGATACTGGAATATTTCTCTGTGTGTAATGAGGCTGGAATATTTCACCGTGTGAAACAGTCCTGGAATATTTCACTGTGTAAAATGATGCTGGAATATTTCACTGTGTGAAATGATGCTGGAATATTTCACAGTGTGAAAAAATGCTGGAGTATTTCACAGAGTGAAATGAGGCTGGAATATTTCACTGTGTGAATGGAGCTGGAATATTTCACTGTGTGAAATGAGGCTGGAATATTTCACAGTATGAAATAATGCTGGAGTATTTCACAGAGTGAAATGATGCTGGAATATTTCACTGTGTGAAATGAAGCTGGAATATTTCACAGTGTGAAATAATGCTGGAATATTTCACTGTGTAAAATGATGCTTGAATATTTCACTGTGTGAAATGGTGCTGGAATATTTCACTGTGTAAAATGATGCTTGAATATTTCACTGTGTGAAATGAAGCTGGAATATTTCACTGTGTGAAATGGTGCTGGAATATTTCACTGTGTGAAATGATACTGGAATATTTCACTGTGTGAATTCATGCTGTAATACTTCACTGTGTGAAATGATACTGGAATATTTCACTGTGTGAAATGGAGCTGGAATATTTCACTGTGTGAAATGAGGCAGGAATATTTCAGTGTGAAATGAAGCTGGAATATTTCACTGTGTAAAATGATGCTGGAATATTTCACGATGTGAAATAGTGCTGGATTATTTCACTGTATAAAATGATGCTGGAATATTTCACAGTGTGAAATGAAGCTGGAATATTTCACGATGTGAAATGGTGCGGGAATATTTCACCGTGTGAAATGATGCTGGATGATTTCACAGTGTGAAATGAGGCTGGAATATTTCACCGTGTGAAACAGTCCTGGAATATTTCACTGTGTAAAATGATGCTGGAATATTTCACTGTGTGAAATGAAGCTGGAATATTTCACTGTGTGAAATGAAGCTGGAATATTTCACGATGTGAAATGATGCTGGAATATTTCACAGTGTGAAATGATACTGGAATATTTCACAGTGTGAAATGATACTGGAATGTTTCACTGTGTGAATTCATGCTGTAATATTTCACTGTGTGAAATGATACTGGAATATTTCTCTGTGTGTAATGAGGCTGGAATATTTCACCGTGTGAAACAGTCCTGGAATATTTCACTGTGTAAAATGATGCTGGAATATTTCACTGTGTGAAATGAAGCTGGAATATTTCACTGTGTGAAATGAGGCTGGAATATTTCACAGTGTGAAATAATGCTGGAGTATTTCACAGAGTGAAATGAGGCTGGAATATTTCACTGTGTGAAATGGAGCTGGAATATTTCACTGTGTGAAATGAGGCTGGAATATTTCACTGTGTGAAATGAGGCTGGAATACTTCACTGTGTGAAATGAAGCTGGAATATTTCACAGTGTGAAATAATGCTGGAATATTTCACTGTGTGAAATGGTGCTGGAATATTTCACTGTGTGAAATGGTGCTGGAGTATTTCACAGTGTGAAATGATGCTGGAAAATTTCACTGTGTGAAATGGTGCTGGAATATTTCACTGTGTAAAATGATGCTTGAATATTTCACTGTGTGAAATGAAGCTGGAATGTTTCACTGTGTGAAATGGTGCTGGAATATTTCACTGTGTTAAATGATGCTTGAATATTTCACTGTGTGAAATGAAGCTGGAATATTTCACGATGTGAAATGATGCTGGAGTATTTCACAGTGTGAAATGATGCTTCAATATTTCACCGTATGAAATGAAGCTGGAATATTTCACTGTGTGAAATGAAGCTGGAATATTTCACGATGTGAAATCATGCTGGAATATTCCACAGTGTTAAATGAAGCTGGAATATTTCACTATGTGAAAAGATACTGGAATATTTCTCTGTGAGATTTTATACTGTAATATATCACAGTGTGAAATGCAGCTGGAATATTTCACCATGTGAAATGATACTGGAATATTTCACAGTGTTAAATGAAGCTGGAATATTTCACTGTGCGAAATGATGCTTGAATATTTCACTGTGTGAACTGAAGCTGGAATATTTCACTGTGTGAAATGGTGCTGGAATATTTCACAGTGTGAAATGATGCTGGAATATTTCACAGTGTGAAATAAAGCTGGAATATTTCACGATGTGAAATGAAGCTGGAAAATTTCACTATGTGAAATGATGCTGGAATATTTCACAGTGTGAAATGATGCTGGAATATTTCACTGTGTGAAATGAAGCTGGAATATTTCACTATGTGAAATGATGCTGGAATATTTCACAGTGTGAAATGATGCTGGAATGTTTCACAGTATGAAATAATGCTGGAGTATTTCACAGAGTGAAATGAGGCTGGAATATTTCACTGTGTGAAATGGAGCTGGAATATTTCACTGTGTGAAATGAGGATGCAATATTTCACTGTGTGAAATGAGGCTGGAATATTTCGCTGTGTGAAATGAAGCTGGAATATTTCACAGTGTGAAATGATGCTGGAATATTTCACAGTGTGAAATAATGCTGGAGTATTTCACAGAGTGAAATGAGGCTGCAATATTTCACTGTGTGAAATGAGGCTGGAATATTTCACTGTGTGAAAAGCAGCTGGAATATTTCACTGTGTGAAATGATGCTGTAATATTTCACTGTGTGAAATGAAGCTGGAATATTTCACAGTGTGAAATGATGCTGGAATATTTCACTGTGTAAAATGATGCTTGAATATTTCACTGTGTGAAATGAAGCTGGAATATTTCACTGTGTAAAATGATGCTTGAATACTTCACTGTGTGAAATGAAGCTGGAATATTTCACTGTGTGAAATGATACTAGAATATTTCACTGTGTGAAATGATACTGGAATGTTTCACTGTGTGAATTCATGCTGTAATATTTCACTGTGTGAAATGATACTGGAATATTTCACTGTGTGAAATTGAGCTGGAATATTTCACTGTGTGAAATGAGGCTGGAATCTTTCACAGTATGAAATAATGCTGGAGTATTTCACAGAGTGAAATGATGCTGGAATATTTCACTGTGTGAAATGAAGCTGGAATATTTCACAGTGTGAAATAATGCTGGAATATTTCACTGTGTAAAATGATGCTTGAATATTTCACTGTGTGAAATGGTGCTGGAATATTTCACTGTGTAAAATGATGCTTGAATATTTCACTGTGTGAAATGAAGCTGGAATATTTCACTGAGTGAAATGGTGCTGGAATATTTCACTGTGTGAAATGATACTGGAATATTTCACTGTGTGAATTCATGCTGTAATACTTCACTGTGTGAAATGATACTGGAATATTTCACTGTGTGAAATGGAGCTGGAATATTTCACTGTGTGAAATGAGGCAGGAATATTTCAGTGTGAAATGAAGCTGGAATATTTCACTGTGTAAAATGATGCTGGAATATTTCACGATGTGAAATGGTGCTGGAATATTTCACTGTGTAAAATGATGCTGGAATATTTCACTATGTGAAATAGTGCTGGATTATTTCACTGTGTAAAATGATGCTGGAATATTTCACAGTGTGAAATGAAGCTGGAATATTTCACGATGTGAAATGGTGCTGGAATATTTCACCGTGTGAAATGATGCTGGATGATTTCACAGTGTGAAATGAGGCTGGAATATTTCACCGTGTGAAACAGTCCTGGAATATTTCACTGTGTAAAATGATGCTGGAATATTTCACTGTGTGAAATGAAGCTGGAATATTTCACTGTGTGAAATGAAGCTGGAATATTTCACGATGTGAAATGATGCTGGAATATTTCACAGTGTGAAATGATACTGGAATATTTCACAGTGTGAAATGATACTGGAATGTTTCACTGTGTGAATTCATGCTGTAATATTTCACTGTGTGAAATGATACTGGAATATTTCTCTGTGTGTAATGAGGCTGGAATATTTCACCGTGTGAAACAGTCCTGGAATATTTCACTGTGTAAAATGATGCTGGAATATTTCACTGTGTGAAATGAAGCTGGAATATTTCACTGTGTGAAATGAGGCTGGAATATTTCACAGTGTGAAATAATGCTGGAGTATTTCACAGAGTGAAATGAGGCTGGAATATTTCACTGTGTGAAATGGAGCTGGAATATTTCACTGTGTGAAATGAGACTGGAATATTTCACTGTGTGAAATGAGGCTGGAATACTTCACTGTGCGAAATGAAGCTGGAATATTTCTCTGTGTGAAATGAGGATGCAATATTTCACTGTGTGAAATGAGGCTGGAATATTTCACAGTGTGACATAATGCTGGAGTATTTCTCAGAGTGAAATGAGGCTGCAATATTTCACTGTGTGAAATGAGGCTGGAATAGTTCACTGTGTGAAAAGAAGCTGGAATATTTCACTGTGTGAAATGAAGCTGGAATATTTCACTGTGTGAAATGATGCTGGAATATTTCACTGTGTGAAATGAAGCTGGTATATTTCACAGTGTGAAATGATGCTGGAATATTTCACTGTGTAAAATGATGCTTGAATATTTCACTATGTGAAATGATGCCGGAATATTTCACAGTGTGAAATGATACTAGAATATTTCACTGTGTGAAATGATACTGGAATGTTTCACTGTGTGAATTCATGCTGTAATATTTCACTGTGTGAAATGATACTGGAATATTTCACTGTGTGAAATGGAGCTGGAATATTTCACTGTGTGAAATGAGGCTGGAATATTTCACAGTATGAAATAATGCTGGAGTATTTCACAGAGTGAAATGATGCTGGAATATTTCACTGTGTGAAATGAAGCTGGAATATTTCACAGTGTGAAATAATGCTGGAATATTTCACTGTGTAAAATGATGCTTGAATATTTCACTGCGTGAAATGGTGCTGGAATATTTCACTGTGTAAAATGATGCTTGAATATTTCACTGTGTGAAATGAAGCTGGAATATTTCACTGTGTGAAATGGTGCTGGAATATTTCACTGTGTGAAATGATACTGGAATATTTCACTGTGTGAATTCATGCTGTAATACTTCACTGTGTGAAATGATACTGGAATATTTCACTGTGTGAAATGGAGCTGGAATATTTCACTGTGTGAAATGAGGCAGGAATATTTCAGTGTGAAATGAAGCTGGAATATTTCACTGTGTAAAATGATGCTGGAATATTTCACGATGTGAAATGGTGCTGGAATATTTCACTGTGTAAAATGATGCTGGAATATTTCACTATGTGAAATAGTGCTGGATTATTTCACTGTGTAAAATGATGCTGGAATATTTCACAGTGTGAAATGAAGCTGGAATATTTCACGATGTGAAATGGTGCTGGAATATTTCACCGTGTGAAATGATGCTGGATGATTTCACAGTGTGAAATGAGGCTGGAATATTTCACCGTGTGAAACAGTCCTGGAATATTTCACTGTGTAAAATGATGCTGGAATATTTCACTGTGTGAAATGAAGCTGGAATATTTCACTGTGTGAAATGAAGCTGGAATATTTCACGATGTGAAATGATGCTGGAATATTTCACAGTGTGAAATGATACTGGAATATTTCACAGTGTGAAATGATACTGGAATGTTTCACTGTGTGAATTCATGCTGTAATATTTCACTGTGTGAAATGATACTGGAATATTTCTCTGTGTGTAATGAGGCTGGAATATTTCACCGTGTGAAACAGTCCTGGAATATTTCATTGTGTAAAATGATGCTGGAATATTTCACTGTGTGAAATGAAGCTGGAATATTTCACTGTGTGAAATGAGGCTGGAATATTTCACAGTGTGAAATAATGCTGGAGTATTTCACAGAGTGAAATGAGGCTGGAATATTTCACTGTGTGAAATGGAGCTGGAATATTTCACTGTGTGAAATGAGGCTGGAATATTTCACTGTGTGAAATGAGGCTGGAATACTTCACTGTGCGAAATGAAGCTGGAATATTTCACAGTGTGAAATAATGCTGGAATATTTCACTGTGTGAAATGGTGCTGGAATATTTCACTGTGTGAAATGGTGCTGGAGTATTTCACAGTGTGAAATGATGCTGGAAAATTTCACTGTGTGAAATGGTGCTGGAATATTTCACTGTGTAAAATGATGCTTGAATATTTCACTGTGTGAAATGAAGCTGGAATATTTCACTGTGTGAAATGGTGCTGGAATATTTCACTGTGTAAAATGATGCTTGAATATTTCACTGTGTGAAATGAAGCTGGAATATTTCACGATGTGAAATGATGCTGGAATATTTCACTGTGTTCAATGATGCTTCAATATTTCACCGTATGAAATGAAGCTGGAATATTTCACGATGTGAAATGATGCTGGAGTATTTCACAGTGTGAAATGATGCTGGAATATTTCACTGTGTGAAATGCTGCTGGAATATTTCACTGTGTAAATGATGCTGGAATATTTCACTGTGTGCAATGAAGCTGGAATATTTCACGATGTGAAATGATGCTGGAATATTCCACAGTGTTAAATGAAGCTGGAATATTTCACTATGTGAAAAGATACTGGAATATTTCTCTGTGAGATTTTATACTGTAATATATCACAGTGTGAAATGAAGCTGGAATATTTCACCATGTGAAATGATACTGGAATATTTCACAGTGTTAAATGAAGCTGGAATATTTCACTGTGCGAAATGATGCTTGAATATTTCACTGTGTGAACTGAAGCTGGAATATTTCACTGTGTGAAATGGTGCTGGAATATTTCACTATGTGAAATGATGCTGGAATATTTCACAGTGTGAAATGAAGCTGGAATATTTCACGATGTGAAATGAAGCTGGAATATTTCACTATGTGAAATGATGCTGGAATATTTCACAGTGTGAAATGATGCTGGAATATTTCACTGTGTGAAATGAAGCTGGAATATTTCACTATGTGAAATGATGCCGGAATATTTCACAGTGTGAAATGATGCTGGAATATTTCACAGTGTGAAATAATGCTGGAGTATTTCACAGAATGAAATGAGGCTGGAATATTTCACTGTGTGAAATGGAGCTGGAATATTTCTCTGTGTGAAATGAGGATGCAATATTTCACTGTGTGAAATGAGGCTGGAATATTTCACAGTGTGAAATAATGCTGGAGTATTTCTCAGAGTGAAATGAGGCTGCAATATTTCACTGTGTGAAATGAGGCTGGAATAGTTCACTGTGTGAAAAGCAGCTGGAATATTTCACTGTGTGAAATGAAGCTGGAATATTTCACTGTGTGAAATGATGCTGGAATATTTCACTGTGTGAAATGAAGCTGGTATATTTCACAGTGTGAAATGATGCTGGAATATTTCACTGTGTAAAATGATGCTTGAATATTTCACTATGTGAAATGATGCCGGAATATTTCACAGTGTGAAATGATGCTGGAATATTTCACAGTGTGAAATAATGCTGGAGTATTTCACAGAATGAAATGAGGCTGGAATATTTCACTGTGTGAAATGGAGCTGGAATATTTCTCTGTGTGAAATGAGGATGCAATATTTCACTGTGTGAAATGAGGCTGGAATATTTCACAGTGTGAAATAATGCTGGAGTATTTCTCAGAGTGTAATGAGGCTGCAATATTTCACTGTGTGAAATGAGGCTGGAATAGTTCACTGTGTGAAAAGCAGCTGGAATATTTCACTGTGTGAAATGGAGCTGGAATATTTCACTGTGTGAAATGATGCTGGAATATTTCACTGTGTGAAATGAAGCTGGAATATTTCACTGTGTGAAATGATGCTGGAATATTTCACTGTGTGAAATGAAGCTGGAATATTTCACAGTGTGAAATGGTGCTGGAATATTTCACTGTGTAAAATGATGCTTGAATACTTCACTGTGTGAAATGAAGCTGGAATATTTCACTGTGTGAAATGATACTAGAATATTTCACTGTGTGAAATGATACTGGAATGTTTCACTGTGTGAATTCATGCTGTAATATTTCACTGTGTGAAATGATACTGGAATATTTCACTGTGTGAAATGATACTGGAATGTTTCACTGTGTGAATTCATGCTCTAATATTTCACTGTGTGAAATGATATTGGAATATTTCACTGTGTAAAATGAGGCTGGAATATTTCACAGTGTGAAATGAAGCTGGAATATTTGACTGTGTAAAATTATGCTGGAATATTTCACAGTGTGAAATAATGCTGGAGTATTTCACAGAGTGAAATGAGGCTGGAATATTTCACAGTGTGAAATGATGCTGGAATATTTCACAGTGTGAAATAATGCTGGAGTATTTCACAGAGTGAAATGATGCTGGAATATTTCACTGTGTGAAATGGAGCTGGAATATTTCACTGTGTGAAATGAGGATGCAATATTTCACTGTGTGAAATGAGGCTGGAATATTTCACAGTGTGAAATAATGCTGGAGTATTTCTCAGAGTGAAATGAGGCTGCAATATTTCACTGTGTGAAATGAGGCTGGAATATTTCACTGTGTGAAAAGCAGCTGGAATATTTCACTGTGTGAAATGGAGCTGGAATATTTCACTGTGTGAAATGATGCTGGAATATTTCACTGTGTGAAATGAAGCTGGAATATTTCACAGTGTGAAATGATGCTGGAATATTTCACTGTGTAAAATGATGCTTGAATATTTCACTGTGTGAAATGGTGCTGGTATATTTCACTGTGTAAAATGATGCTTGAATATTTCACTGTGTGAAATGATACTGGAATGTTTCACTGTGTGAATTCATGCTGTAATATTTCACTGTGTGAAATGATACTGGAATATTTCACTGTGTGAAATGATACTGGAATGTTTCACTGTGTGAATTCATGCTCTAATATTTCACTGTGTGAAATGATATTGGAATATTTCACTGTGGGAAATGAGGCTGGAATATTTCACAGTGTGAAATGAAGCTGGAATATTTCACAGTGTGAAATGATGCTGGATTATTTCACTATGTGAAATGATGCTGGAATATTTCACTGTGTGAAATGAAGCTGGAATATTTCACTGTGTGAAATGGTGCTGGAATATTTCACTGTGTGAAATGATACTGGAATACTTTACTGTGTGAAATGATACTGGTATGTTTCACTGTGTGAATTCATGCTGTAATATTTCACTGTGTGAAATGATACTGGAATATTTCACTGTGTGAAATGGAGCTGGAATATTTCACTGTGTGAAATGAGGCTGGAATATTTCACGATGTGAAATGGTGCTGGAATATTTCAGTCTGTGAAATGAGGCTGGAGTATTTCACAGAGTGAAATGAGGCTGGAATATTTCACTGTGTGAAATGAGACTGGAATATTTCACAGTGTGATATGAAGCTGGAATATTTCACTGTGTGAAATGGAGCTGGAATATTTCACTGTGTGAAATGAGGCTGGAATATTTCACAGTGTGAAATGATATTCGAATATTTCACTGTGTGAAATGATGCTGGAATATTTCACTGTGTGAAATAGTGCTGGAATATTTCACTGTGTAAAATGCTGCTGGAATATTTCACTGTGTGAAATGAAGCTGGAATATTTCACTATGTGAAATGGTTCTGGAATATTTCACTGTGTAAAATGAGGGTGGAATATTTCACTGTGTGAAATAGTGCAGGATTATTTCACTGTGTAAAATGATGCTGGAATATTTCACTGTGTGAAATGAGGCTGGAATATTTCACTGTGTGAAATGGTGCTGGAATATTTCACAGTGTGAAATAATGCTGGAGAATTTCACAGAGTGAAATGAGGCTGGAATATTTCACTGTGTGAAATGGAGCTGGAATATTTCACTGTGTGAAATGAGGCTGGAATATTTCACTGTGTGAAATGAGGCTGGAATACTTCACTGTGTGAAATGAAGCTGGAATATTTCACAGTGTGAAATAATGCTGGAATATTTCACTGTGTGAAATGATGCTGGAATATTTCACTGTGTAAAATGATGCTTGAATATTTCACTGTGTGAAATGAAGCTGGAATATTTCACTGTGTGAAATGGTGCTGGAATATTTCACTGTGCAAAATGATGCTTGAATATTTCACTGTGTGAAATGAAGCTGGAATATTTCACAGTGTGAAATGATACTGGAATATTACACAGTGTAAAATGATGCTTGAATATTTCACTATGTGAAATGGTGCTGGAATATTTCACTGTGTAAAATGATGCTTGAATATTTCACTGTGTGAATTGAAGCTGGAATATTTCACTGTGTGAAATGATACTGGAATATTTCACTGTGTGAAATGGAGCTGGAATATTTCACTGTGTGAAATGAGGCTGGAATATTTCACAGTGTGAAATGAAGCTGGAATATTTCACTGTGTAAAATGATGCTGGAATTTTTCACTATGTGAAATGGTGCTGGAATATTTCACTGAGTAAAATGATGCTGGAATATTTCACTATGTGGAATAGTGCTGGATTATTTCACTGTGTAAAATGATGCTGGAATATTTCACAGTGTGAAATGAAGCTGTAATATTTCACGATGTGAAATGGTGCTGGAATATTTCACCGTGTGAAATGATGCTGGATTATTTCACTATGTGAAATGATGCTGGAATATTTCGCAGTGTGAAATGATGCTGGAATATTTCACAGTGTGAAATAATGCTGGAGTATTTCACAGAGTGAAATGAGGCTGGAATATTTCACTGTGTGAATGGAGCTGGAATATTTCACTGTGTGAAATGAGGCTGGAATATTTCACAGTATGAAATAATGCTGGAGTATTTCACAGAGTGAAATGATGCTGGAATATTTCACTGTGTGAAATGAAGCTGGAATATTTCACAGTGTGAAATAATGCTGGAATATTTCACTGTGTAAAATGATGCTTGAATATTTCACTGTGTGAAATGGTGCTGGAATATTTCACTGTGTAAAATGATGCTTGAATATTTCACTGTGTGAAATGAAGCTGGAATATTTCACTGTGTGAAATGGTGCTGGAATATTTCACTGTGTGAAATGATACTGGAATATTTCACTGTGTGAATTCATGCTGTAATACTTCACTGTGTGAAATGATACTGGAATATTTCACTGTGTGAAATGGAGCTGGAATATTTCACTGTGTGAAATGAGGCAGGAATATTTCAGTGTGAAATGAAGCTGGAATATTTCACTGTGTAAAATGATGCTGGAATATTTCACTATGTGAAATAGTGCTGGATTATTTCACTGTATAAAATGATGCTGGAATATTTCACAGTGTGAAATGAAGCTGGAATATTTCACGATGTGAAATGGTGCGGGAATATTTCACCGTGTGAAATGATGCTGGATGATTTCACAGTGTGAAATGAGGCTGGAATATTTCACCGTGTGAAACAGTCCTGGAATATTTCACTGTGTAAAATGATGCTGGAATATTTCACTGTGTGAAATAAAGCTGGAATATTTCACTGTGTGAAATGAAGCTGGAATATTTCACGATGTGAAATGATGCTGGAATATTTCACAGTGTGAAATGATACTGGAATATTTCACAGTGTGAAATGTTACTGGAATGTTTCACTGTGTGAATTCATGCTGTAATATTTCACTGTGTGAAATGATACTGGAATATTTCTCTGTGTGAAACAGTCCTGGAATATTTCACTGTGTAAAATGATGCTGGAATATTTCACTGTGTGAAATAAAGCTGCAATATTTCACTGTGTGAAATGAGGCTGGAATATTTCACAGTGTGAAATAATGCTGGAGTATTTCACAGAGTGAAATGAGGCTGGAATATTTCACTGTGTGAAATGGAGCTGGAATATTTCACTGTGTGAAATGAGGCTGGAATATTTCACTGTGTGAAATGAGGCTGGAATACTTCACTGTGTGAAATGAAGCTGGAATATTTCACAGTGTGAAATAATGCTGGAATATTTCACTGTGTGAAATGGTGCTGGAATATTTCACTGTGTGAAATGGTGCTGGAGTATTTCACAGTGTGAAATGATGCTGGAAAATTTCACTGTGTGAAATGGTGCTGGAATATTTCACTGTGTAAAATGATGCTTGAATATTTCACTGTGTGAAATGAAGCTGGAATGTTTCACTGTGTGAAATGGTGCTGGAATATTTCACTGTGTTAAATGATGCTTGAATATTTCACTGTGTGAAATGAAGCTGGAATATTTCACGATGTGAAATGATGCTGGAATATTTCACTGTGTAAAATGATGCTTTAATATTTCACCGTATGAAATGAAGCTGGAATATTTCACGATGTGAAATGATATTGGAGTATTTCACAGTGTGAAATGATGCTGGAATATTTCACTGTGTAAATGATGCTGGAATATTTCACTGTGTGAAATGAAGCTGGAATATTTCACGATGTGAAATGATGCTGGAATATTCCACAGTGTTAAATGAAGCTGGAATATTTCACTATGTGAAAAGATACTGGAATATTTCTCTGTGAGATTTTATACTGTAATATATCACAGTGTGAAATGCAGCTGGAATATTTCACCATGTGAAATGATACTGGAATATTTCACAGTGTTAAATGAAGCTGGAATATTTCACTGTGCGAAATGATGCTTGAATATTTCACTGTGTGAACTGAAGCTGGAATATTTCACAGTGTGAAATAAAGCTGGAATATTTCACGATGTGAAATGAAGCTGGAATATTTCACTATGTGAAATGATGCTGGAATATTTCACAGTGTGAAATGATGCTGGAGTATTTCACTGTGTGAAATGAAGCTGGAATATTTCACTATGTGAAATGATGCTGGAATATTTCACAGTGTGAAATGATGCTGGAATATTTCACAGTATGAAATAATGCTGGAGTATTTCACAGAGTGAAATGAGGCTGGAATATTTCACTGTGTGAAATGGAGCTGGAATATTTCACTGTGTGAAATGAGGATGCAATATTTCACTGTGTGAAATGAGGCTGGAATATTTCGCTGTGTGAAATGAAGCTGGAATATTTCACAGTGTGAAATGATGCTGGAATATTTCACAGTGTGAAATAATGCTGGAGTATTTCACAGAGTGAAATGAGGCTGCAATATTTCACTGTGTGAAATGAGGCTGGAATATTTCACTGTGTGAAAAGCAGCTGGAATATTTCACTGTGTGAAATGGAGCTGGAATATTTCACTGTGTGAAATGATGCTGGAATATTTCACTGTGTGAAATGAAGCTGGAATATTTCACAATGTGAAATGATGCTGGAATATTTCACTGTGTAAAATGATGCTTGAATACTTCACTGTGTGAAATGAAGCTGGAATATTTCACTGTGTGAAATGATACTGGAATGTTTCACTGTGTGAATTCATGCTGTAATATTTCACTGTGTGAAATGATACTGGAATATTTCACTGTGTGAAATGGAGCTGGAATATTTCACTGTGTGAAATGAGGCTGGAATATTTCACTGTGTGAAATGGAGCTGGAATATTTCACTGCGTGAAATGGAGCTGGAATATTTCACTGTGTGAAATGAGGCTGGAATATTTCACAGTATGAAATAATGCTGGAGTATTTCACAGAGTGAAATGATGCTGGAATATTTCACTGTGTGAAATGAAGCTGGAATATTTCACAGTGTGAAATAATGCTGGAATATTTCACTGTGTAAAATGATGCTTGAATATTTCACTGTGTGAAATGGTGCTGGAATATTTCACTGTGTAAAATGATGCTTGAATATTTCACTGTGTGAAATGAAGCTGGAATATTTCACTGTGTGAAATGGTGCTGGAATATTTCACTGTGTGAAATGATACTGGAATATTTCACTGTGTGAATTCATGCTGTAATACTTCACTGTGTGAAATGATACTGGAATATTTCACTGTGTGAAATGGAGCTGGAATATTTCACTGTGTGAAATGAGGCAGGAATATTTCAGTGTGAAATGAAGCTGGAATATTTCACTGTGTAAAATGATGTTGGAATATTTCACTATGTGAAATGGTGCTGGAATATTTCACTGTGTAAAATGATGCTGGAATATTTCACTATGTGAAATAGTGCTGGATTATTTCACTGTGTAAAATGATGCTGGAATATTTCACAGTGTGAAATGAAGCTGGAATATTTCACGCTGTGAAATGGTGCTGGAATATTTCACCGTGTGAAATGATGCTGGATGATTTCACAGTGTGAAATGAGGCTGGAATATTTCACCGTGTGAAACAGTCCTGGAATATTTCACTGTGTAAAATGATGCTGGAATATTTCACTGTGTGAAATGAAGCTGCAATATTTCACTGTGTGAAATGAAGCTGGAATATTTCACGATGTGAAATGATGCTGGAATATTTCACAGTGTGAAATGATACTGGAATATTTCACAGTGTGAAATGATACTGGAATGTTTCACTGTGTGAATTCATGCTGTAATATTTCACTGTGTGAAATGATACTGGAATATTTCTCTGTGTGTAATGAGGCTGGAATATTTCACCGTGTGAAACAGTCCTGGAATATTTCACTGTGTAAAATGATGCTGGAATATTTCACTGTGTGAAATGAAGCTGGAATATTTCCCTGTGTGAAATGAGGCTGGAATATTTCACAGTGTGAAATAATGCTGGAGTATTTCACAGAGTGAAATGAGGCTGGAATATTTCACTGTGTGAAATGGAGCTGGAATATTTCACTGTGTGAAATGAGGCTGGAATATTTCACTGTGTGAAATGAGGCTGGAATACTTCACTGTGTGAAATGAAGCTGGAATATTTCACAGTGTGAAATAATGCTGGAATATTTCACTGTGTGAAATGGTGCTGGAATATTTCACTGTGTGAAATGGTGCTGGAGTATTTCACTGTGTGAAATGAAGCTGGAATATTTCACTGTGTGAAATGGTGCTGGAATATTTCACTGTGTAAAATGATGCTTGAATATTTCACTGTGTGAAATGAAGCTGGAATATTTCACGATGTGAAATGATGCTGGAATATTTCACTGTGTTCAATGATGCTTCAATATTTCACCGTATGAAATGAAGCTGGAATATTTCACGATGTGAAATGATGCTGGAGTATTTCACAGTGTGAAATGATGCTGGAATATTTCACTGTGTGAAATGCTGCTGGAATATTTCACTGTGTAAATGATGCTGGAATATTTCACTGTGTGAAATGAAGCTGGAATATTTCACGATGTGAAATGATGCTGGAATATTCCACAGTGTTAAATGAAGCTGGAATATTTCACTATGTGAAAAGATACTGGAATATTTCTCTGTGAGATTTTATACTGTAATATATCACAGTGTGAAATGAAGCTGGAATATTTCACCATGTGAAATGATACTGGAATATTTCACAGTGTTAAATGAAGCTGGAATATTTCACTGTGCGAAATGATGCTTGAATATTTCACTGTGTGAACTGAAGCTGGAATATTTCACTGTGTGAAATGGTGCTGGAATATTTCACTATGTGAAATGATGCTGGAATATTTCACAGTGTGAAATGAAGCTGGAATATTTCACGATGTGAAATGAAGCTGGAATATTTCACTATGTGAAATGATGCTGGAATATTTCACAGTGTGAAATGATGCTGGAATATTTCACTGTGTGAAATGAAGCTGGAATATTTCACTATGTGAAATGATGCTGGAATATTTCACAGTGTGAAATGATGCTGGAATATTTCACAGTGTGAAATAATGCTGGAGTATTTCACAGAATGAAATGAGGCTGGAATATTTCACTGTGTGAAATGGAGCTGGAATATTTCACTGTGTGAAATGAGGATGCAATATTTCACTGTGTGAAATGAGGCTGGAATATTTCACAGTGTGAAATAATGCTGGAGTATTTCTCAGAGTGAAATGAGGCTGCAATATTTCACTGTGTGAAATGAGGCTGGAATAGTTCACTGTGTGAAAAGCAGCTGGAATATTTCACTGTGTGAAATGGAGCTGGAATATTTCACTGTGTGAAATGATGCTGGAATATTTCACTGTGTGAAATGAAGCTGGAATATTTCACAGTGTGAAATGATGCTGGAATATTTCACTGTGTAAAATGATGCTTGAATATTTCAGTGTGTGAAATGGTGCTGGAATATTTCACTGTGTAAAATGATGCTTGAATATTTCACTGTGTGAAATGAAGCTGGAATATTTCACTGTGTGAAATGATACTAGAATATTTCACTGTGTGAAATGATACTGGAATGTTTCACTGTGTGAATTCATGCTGTAATATTTCACTGTGTGAAATGATACTGGAATATTTCACTGTGTGAAATGATACTGGAATGTTTCACTGTGTGAATTCATGCTCTAATATTTCACTGTGTGAAATGATATTGGAATATTTCACTGTGTGAAATGAGGCTGGAATATTTCACAGTGTGAAATGAAGCTGGAATATTTGACTGTGTAAAATTATGCTGGAATATTTCACAGTGTGAAATAATGCTGGAGTATTTCACAGAGTGAAATGAGTCTGGAATATTTCACAGTGTGAAATGATGCTGGAATATTTCACAGTGTGAAATAATGCTGGAGTATTTCACAGAGTGAAATGAGGCTGGAATATTTCACTGTGTGAAATGGAGCTGGAATATTTCACTGTGTGAAATGAGGATGCAATATTTCACTGTGTGAAATGAGGCTGGAATATTTCACAGTGTGAAATAATGCTGGAGTATTTCTCAGAGTGAAATGAGGCTGCAATATTTCACTGTGTGAAATGAGGCTGGAATATTTCACTGTGTGAAAAGCAGCTGGAATATTTCACTGTGTGAAATGGAGCTGGAATATTTCACTGTGTGAAATGATGCTGGAATATTTCAATGTGTGAAATGAAGCTGGAATATTTCACAGTGTGAAATGATGCTGGAATATTTCACTGTGTAAAATGATGCTTGAATATTTCACTGTGTGAAATGGTGCTGGAATATTTCACTGTGTAAAATGATGCTTGAATACTTCACTGTGTGAAATGAAGCTGGAATATTTCACTGTGTGAAATGATACTAGAATATTTCACTGTGTGAAATGATACTGGAATGTTTCACTGTGTGAATTCATGCTGTAATATTTCACTGTGTGAAATGATACTGGAATATTTCACTGTGTGAAATGATACTGGAATGTTTCACTGTGTGAATTCATGCTCTAATATTTCACTGTGTGAAATGATATTGGAATATTTCACTGTGTGAAATGAGGCTGGAATATTTCACAGTGTGAAATGAAGCTGGAATATTTGACTGTGTAAAATTATGCTGGAATATTTCACAGTGTGAAATAATGCTGGAGTATTTCACAGAGTGAAATGAGGCTGGAATATTTCACACTGTGAAATGATGCTGGAATATTTCACAGTGTGAAATAATGCTGGAGTATTTCACAGAGTGAAATGAGGCTGGAATATTTCACTGTGTGAAATGGAGCTGGAATATTTCACTGTGTGAAATGAGGATGCAATATTTCACTGTGTGAAATGAGGCTGGAATATTTCACAGTGTGAAATAATGCTGGAGTATTTCTCAGAGTGAAATGAGGCTGCAATATTTCACTGTGTGAAATGAGGCTGGAATATTTCACTGTGTGAAAAGCAGCTGGAATATTTCACTGTGTGAAATGGAGCTGGAATATTTCACTGTGTGAAATGATGCTGGAATATTTCAATGTGTGAAATGAAGCTGGAATATTTCACAGTGTGAAATGATGCTGGAATATTTCACTGTGTAAAATGATGCTTGAATATTTCACTGTGTGAAATGGTGCTGGAATATTTCACTGTGTAAAATGATGCTTGAATACTTCACTGTGTGAAATGAAGCTGGAATATTTCACTGTGTGAAATGATACTAGAATATTTCACTGTGTGAAATGATACTGGAATGTTTCACTGTGTGAATTCATGCTGTAATATTTCACTGTGTGAAATGATACTGGAATATTTCACTGTGTGAAATGATACTGGAATGTTTCACTGTGTGAATTCATGCTCTAATATTTCACTGTGTGAAATGATATTGGAATATTTCACTGTGGGAAATGAGGCTGGAATATTTCACAGTGTGAAATGAAGCTGGAATATTTGACTGTGTAAAATTATGCTGGAATATTTCACAGTGTGAAATAATGCTGGAGTATTTCACAGAGTGAAATGAGGCTGGAATATTTCACTGTGTGAAATGAAGCTGGAATATTTCACAGTGTGAAATGATGCTGGATTATTTCACTATGTGAAATGATGCTGGAATATTTCACTGTGTGAAATGAAGCTGGAATATTTCACTGTGTGAAATGGTGCTGGAATATTTCACTGTGTGAAATGATACTGGAATACTTTACTGTGTGAAATGATACTGGTATGTTTCACTGTGTGAATTCATGCTGTAATATTTCACTGTGTGAAATGATACTGGAATATTTCACTGTGTGAAATGGAGCTGGAATATTTCACTGTGTGAAATGAAGCTGGAATATTTCACAGTGTGAAATGATGCTGGAATATTTCACTATGTAAAATGATGCTTGAATATTTCACTGTGTGAAATGAAGCTGGAATATTTCACTGTGTGAAATGATACTAGAATATTTCACTGTGTGAAATGATACTGGAATATTTCACGGTGTGAAATGGTGCAGGAATATTTCACTATGTAAAATGATGCTGGAATATTTCACTATGTGAAATAGTGCTGGATTATTTCACTGTGTAAAATGATGCTGGAATATTTCACAGTGTGAAATGAGGCTGGAATATTTCACTGTGTGAAATGGAGCTGGAATATTTCACTATGCGAAATGATACTGGAATATTTCACAGTGTGAAATAATGCTGGAGTATTTCACAGAGTGAAATGCGGCTGGAATATTTCACTGTGTGAAATGGAGCTGGAATATTTCACTATGCGAAATGATACTGGAATATTTCACAGTGTGAAATAATGCTGGAGTATTTCACAGAGTGAAATGTGGCTGGAATATTTCACTGTGTGAAATGGAGCTGGAATATTTCACTGTGTGAAATGAGGATGCAATATTTCACTGTGTGAAATGAGGCTGGAATATTTCACAGTGTGAAATAATGCTGGAGTATTTCTCAGAGTGAATTGAGGCTGCAATATTTCAATGTGTGAAATGAGGCTGGAATATTTCACTGTGTGAAAAGCAGCTGGAATATTTCACTGTGTGAAATGGAGCTGGAATATTTCACTGTGTGAAATGATGCTGGAATATTTCACTGTGTGAAATGAAGCTGGAATATTTCACTGTGTGAAATGATACTAGAATATTTCACTGTGTGAAATGATACTGGAATGTTTCACTGTGTGAATTCATGCTGTAATATTTCACTGTGTGAAATGATACTGGAATATTTCACTGTGTGAAATGATACTGGAATGTTTCACTGTGTGAATTCATGCTCTAATATTTCACTGTGTGAAATGATATTGGAATATTTCACTGTGTGAAATGAGGCTGGAATATTTCACAGTGTGAAATGAAGCTGGAATATTTGACTGTGTAAAATTATGCTGGAATAGTGTGAAATATTGCTGGAGTATTTCACAGAGTGAAATGAGGCTGGAATATTTCACAGTGTGAAATGATGCTGGAATATTTCACAGTGTGAAATAATGCTGGAGTATTTCACAGAGTCAAATGAGGCTGGAATATTTCACTGTGTGAAATGGAGCTGGAATATTTCACTGTGTGAAATGAGGATGCAATATTTCACTGTGTGAAATGAGGCTGGAATATTTCACAGTGTGAAATAATGCTGGAGTATTTCTCAGAGTGAAATGAGGCTGCAATATTTCACTGTGTGAAATGAGGCTGGAATATTTCACTGTGTGAAAAGCAGCTGGAATATTTCACTGTGTGAAATGGAGCTGGAATATTTCACTGTGTGAAATGATGCTGGAATATTTCACTGTGTGAAATGAAGCTGGAATATTTCACAGTGTGAAATGATGCTGGAATATTTCACTGTGTAAAATGATGCTTGAATATTTCACTGTGTGAAATGGTGCTGGAATATTTCACTGTGTGAAATGAAGCTGGAATATTTCACAGTGTGAAATGAAGCTGGAATATTTCACTGTGTAAAATGATGCTTGAATACTTCACTGTGTGAAAAGCAGCTGGAATATTTCACTGTGTGAAATGGAGCTGGAATATTTCACTGTGTGAAATGATACTGGAATATTTCACTGTGTGAAATGATACTGGAATATTTCACTGTGTGAAATGATGCTGGAATATTTCACTGTGTGAAATGATACTGGAATATTTCACTGTGTGAAATGAAGCTGGAATATTTCACAGTGTGAAATGAAGCTGGAATATTTCACTGTGTAAAATGATGCTTGAATACTTCACTGTGTGAAATGATGCTGGAATATTTCACTGTGTGAAATGAAGCTGGAATATTTCACTGTGTGAAATGAGGATGCAATATTTCACTGTGTGAAATGAGGCTGGAATATTTCACAGTGTGAAATAATGCTGGAGTATTTCTCAGAGTGAAATGAGGCTGCAATATTTCACTGTGTGAAATGAGGCTGGAATATTTCACTGTGTGAAAAGCAGCTGGAATATTTCACTGTGTGAAATGGAGCTGGAATATTTCACTGTGTGAAATGAGGCTGGAATATTTCACTGTGTGAAATGAGGATGCAATATTTCACTGTGTGAAATGAGGCTGGAATATTTCACAGTGTGAAATAATGCTGGAGTATTTCTCAGAGTGAAATGAGGCTGCAATATTTCACTGTGTGAAATGAGGCTGGAATATTTCACTGTGTGAAAAGCAGCTGGAATATTTCACTGTGTGAAATGGAGCTGGAATATTTCACTGTGTGAAATGATGCTGGAATATTTCACTGTGTGAAATGAAGCTGGAATATTTCACAGTGTGAAATGATGCTGGAATATTTCACTGTGTAAAATGATGCTTGAATATTTCACTGTGTGAAATGGTGCTGGAATATTTCACTGTGTGAAATGAAGCTGGAATATTTCACAGTGTGAAATGAAGCTGGAATATTTCACAGTGTGAAATGATGCTGGAATATTTCACAGTGTGAAATGATGCTGGAATATTTCACTGTGTGAAATGATACTGGAATATTTCACTGTGTGAAATGAAGCTGGAATATTTCACAGTGTGAAATGATGCTGGAATATTTCACTGTGTGAAATGATACTGGAATATTTCACTGTGTGAAATGATACTAGAATATTTCACTGTGTGAAATGAAGCTGGAATATTTCACAGTGTGAAATAATGCTGGAGTATTTCTCAGAGTGAAATGAGGCTGCAATATTTCACTGTGTGAAATGAGGCTGGAATATTTCACTGTGTGAAAAGCAGCTGGAATATTTCACTGTGTGAAATGGAGCTGGAATATTTCACTGTGTGAAATGATGCTGGAATATTTCACTGTGTGAAATGAAGCTGGAATATTTCACAGTGTGAAATGATGCTGGAATATTTCACTGTGTAAAATGATGCTTGAATATTTCACTGTGTGAAATGGTGCTGGAATATTTCACTGTGTGAAATGAAGCTGGAATATTTCACAGTGTGAAATGAAGCTGGAATATTTCACTGTGTAAAATGATGCTTGAATACTTCACTGTGTGAAAAGCAGCTGGAATATTTCACTGTGTGAAATGGAGCTGGAATATTTCACTGTGTGAAATGATACTGGAATATTTCACTGTGTGAAATGATACTGGAATATTTCACTGTGTGAAATGATGCTGGAATATTTCACTGTGTGAAATGATACTGGAATATTTCACTGTGTGAAATGAAGCTGGAATATTTCACAGTGTGAAATGAAGCTGGAATATTTCACTGTGTAAAATGATGCTTGAATACTTCACTGTGTGAAATGATGCTGGAATATTTCACTGTGTGAAATGAAGCTGGAATATTTCACTGTGTGAAATGAGGATGCAATATTTCACTGTGTGAAATGAGGCTGGAATATTTCACAGTGTGAAATAATGCTGGAGTATTTCTCAGAGTGAAATGAGGCTGCAATATTTCACTGTGTGAAATGAGGCTGGAATATTTCACTGTGTGAAAAGCAGCTGGAATATTTCACTGTGTGAAATGGAGCTGGAATATTTCACTGTGTGAAATGAGGCTGGAATATTTCACTGTGTGAAATGAGGATGCAATATTTCACTGTGTGAAATGAGGCTGGAATATTTCACAGTGTGAAATAATGCTGGAGTATTTCTCAGAGTGAAATGAGGCTGCAATATTTCACTGTGTGAAATGAGGCTGGAATATTTCACTGTGTGAAAAGCAGCTGGAATATTTCACTGTGTGAAATGGAGCTGGAATATTTCACTGTGTGAAATGATGCTGGAATATTTCACTGTGTGAAATGAAGCTGGAATATTTCACAGTGTGAAATGATGCTGGAATATTTCACTGTGTAAAATGATGCTTGAATATTTCACTGTGTGAAATGGTGCTGGAATATTTCACTGTGTGAAATGAAGCTGGAATATTTCACAGTGTGAAATGAAGCTGGAATATTTCACAGTGTGAAATAATGCTGGAGTATTTCTCAGAGTGAAATGAGGCTGCAATATTTCACTGTGTGAAATGAGGCTGGAATATTTCACTGTGTGAAAAGCAGCTGGAATATTTCACTGTGTGAAATGGAGCTGGAATATTTCACTGTGTGAAATGATGCTGGAATATTTCACTGTGTGAAATGAAGCTGGAATATTTCACAGTGTGAAATGATGCTGGAATATTTCACTGTGTAAAATGATGCTTGAATATTTCACTGTGTGAAATGGTGCTGGAATATTTCACTGTGTGAAATGAAGCTGGAATATTTCACAGTGTGAAATGAAGCTGGAATATTTCACTGTGTAAAATGATGCTTGAATACTTCACTGTGTGAAAAGCAGCTGGAATATTTCACTGTGTGAAATGGAGCTGGAATATTTCACTGTGTGAAATGATACTGGAATATTTCACTGTGTGAAATGATACTGGAATATTTCACTGTGTGAAATGATGCTGGAATATTTCACTGTGTGAAATGATACTGGAATATTTCACTGTGTGAAATGAAGCTGGAATATTTCACAGTGTGAAATGAAGCTGGAATATTTCACTGTGTAAAATGATGCTTGAATACTTCACTGTGTGAAATGATGCTGGAATATTTCACTGTGTGAAATGAAGCTGGAATATTTCACTGTGTGAAATGAGGATGCAATATTTCACTGTGTGAAATGAGGCTGGAATATTTCACAGTGTGAAATAATGCTGGAGTATTTCTCAGAGTGAAATGAGGCTGCAATATTTCACTGTGTGAAATGAGGCTGGAATATTTCACTGTGTGAAAAGCAGCTGGAATATTTCACTGTGTGAAATGGAGCTGGAATATTTCACTGTGTGAAATGAGGCTGGAATATTTCACTGTGTGAAATGAGGATGCAATATTTCACTGTGTGAAATGAGGCTGGAATATTTCACAGTGTGAAATAATGCTGGAGTATTTCTCAGAGTGAAATGAGGCTGCAATATTTCACTGTGTGAAATGAGGCTGGAATATTTCACTGTGTGAAAAGCAGCTGGAATATTTCACTGTGTGAAATGGAGCTGGAATATTTCACTGTGTGAAATGATGCTGGAATATTTCACTGTGTGAAATGAAGCTGGAATATTTCACAGTGTGAAATGATGCTGGAATATTTCACTGTGTAAAATGATGCTTGAATATTTCACTGTGTGAAATGGTGCTGGAATATTTCACTGTGTGAAATGAAGCTGGAATATTTCACAGTGTGAAATGAAGCTGGAATATTTCACAGTGTGAAATGATGCTGGAATATTTCACAGTGTGAAATGATGCTGGAATATTTCACTGTGTGAAATGATACTGGAATATTTCACTGTGTGAAATGAAGCTGGAATATTTCACAGTGTGAAATGATGCTGGAATATTTCACTGTGTGAAATGATACTGGAATATTTCACTGTGTGAAATGATACTAGAATATTTCACTGTGTGAAATGAAGCTGGAATATTTCACAGTGTGAAATAATGCTGGAGTATTTCTCAGAGTGAAATGAGGCTGCAATATTTCACTGTGTGAAATGAGGCTGGAATATTTCACTGTGTGAAAAGCAGCTGGAATATTTCACTGTGTGAAATGGAGCTGGAATATTTCACTGTGTGAAATGATGCTGGAATATTTCACTGTGTGAAATGAAGCTGGAATATTTCACAGTGTGAAATGATGCTGGAATATTTCACTGTGTAAAATGATGCTTGAATATTTCACTGTGTGAAATGGTGCTGGAATATTTCACTGTGTGAAATGAAGCTGGAATATTTCACAGTGTGAAATGAAGCTGGAATATTTCACTGTGTAAAATGATGCTTGAATACTTCACTGTGTGAAAAGCAGCTGGAATATTTCACTGTGTGAAATGGAGCTGGAATATTTCACTGTGTGAAATGATACTGGAATATTTCACTGTGTGAAATGATACTGGAATATTTCACTGTGTGAAATGATGCTGGAATATTTCACTGTGTGAAATGATACTGGAATATTTCACTGTGTGAAATGAAGCTGGAATATTTCACAGTGTGAAATGAAGCTGGAATATTTCACTGTGTAAAATGATGCTTGAATACTTCACTGTGTGAAATGATGCTGGAATATTTCACTGTGTGAAATGAAGCTGGAATATTTCACTGTGTGAAATGAGGATGCAATATTTCACTGTGTGAAATGAGGCTGGAATATTTCACAGTGTGAAATAATGCTGGAGTATTTCTCAGAGTGAAATGAGGCTGCAATATTTCACTGTGTGAAATGAGGCTGGAATATTTCACTGTGTGAAAAGCAGCTGGAATATTTCACTGTGTGAAATGGAGCTGGAATATTTCACTGTGTGAAATGAGGCTGGAATATTTCACTGTGTGAAATGAGGATGCAATATTTCACTGTGTGAAATGAGGCTGGAATATTTCACAGTGTGAAATAATGCTGGAGTATTTCTCAGAGTGAAATGAGGCTGCAATATTTCACTGTGTGAAATGAGGCTGGAATATTTCACTGTGTGAAAAGCAGCTGGAATATTTCACTGTGTGAAATGGAGCTGGAATATTTCACTGTGTGAAATGATGCTGGAATATTTCACTGTGTGAAATGAAGCTGGAATATTTCACAGTGTGAAATGATGCTGGAATATTTCACTGTGTAAAATGATGCTTGAATATTTCACTGTGTGAAATGGTGCTGGAATATTTCACTGTGTGAAATGAAGCTGGAATATTTCACAGTGTGAAATGAAGCTGGAATATTTCACAGTGTGAAATGATGCTGGAATATTTCACAGTGTGAAATGATGCTGGAATATTTCACTGTGTGAAATGATACTGGAATATTTCACTGTGTGAAATGAAGCTGGAATATTTCACAGTGTGAAATGATGCTGGAATATTTCACTGTGTGAAATGATACTGGAATATTTCACTGTGTGAAATGATACTAGAATATTTCACTGTGTGAAATGAAGCTGGAATATTTCACAGTGTGAAATGATACTGGAATATTTCACTGTGTGAAATGATACTAGAATATTTCACTGTGTGAAATGAAGCTGGAATATTTCACAGTGTGAAATGATGCTGGAATATTTCACTGTGTGAAATGATACTGGAATATTTCACTGTGTGAAATGAAGCTGGAATATTTCACAGTGTGAAATGAAGCTGGAATATTTCACTGTGTGAAATGATACTGGAATATTTCACTGTGTGAAATGATACTTGAATATTTCACTGTGTGAAATGATGCTGGAATATTTCGCTATGTAAAATGATGCTTGAATATTTCACTGTGTGAAATGAAGCTGGAATATTTCACTGTGTGAAATGATACTAGAATATTTCACTGTGTGAAATGATACTGGAATATTTCACGGTGTGAAATGGTGCAGGAATATTTCACTATGTAAAATGATGCTGGAATATTTCACTATGTGAAATAGTGCTGGATTATTTCACTGTGTAAAATGATGCTGGAATATTTCACAGTGTGAAATGAGGCTGGAATATTTCACTGTGTGAAATGGAGCTGGAATATTTCACTATGCGAAATGATACTGGAATATTTCACAGTGTGAAATAATGCTGGAGTATTTCACAGAGTGAAATGAGGCTGGAATATTTCACTGTGTGAAATGGAGCTGGAATATTTCACTATGCGAAATGATACTGGAATATTTCACAGTGTGAAATAATGCTGGAGTATTTCACAGAGTGAAATGTGGCTGGAATATTTCACTGTGTGAAATGGAGCTGGAATATTTCACTGTGTGAAATGAGGATGCAATATTTCACTGTGTGAAATGAGGCTGGAATATTTCACAGTGTGAAATAATGCTGGAGTATTTCTCAGAGTGAATTGAGGCTGCAATATTTCAATGTGTGAAATGAGGCTGGAATATTTCACTGTGTGAAAAGCAGCTGGAATATTTCACTGTGTGAAATGGAGCTGGAATATTTCACTGTGTGAAATGATGCTGGAATATTTCACTGTGTGAAATGAAGCTGGAATATTTCACTGTGTGAAATGATACTAGAATATTTCACTGTGTGAAATGATACTGGAATGTTTCACTGTGTGAATTCATGCTGTAATATTTCACTGTGTGAAATGATACTGGAATATTTCACTGTGTGAAATGATACTGGAATGTTTCACTGTGTGAATTCATGCTCTAATATTTCACTGTGTGAAATGATATTGGAATATTTCACTGTGTGAAATGAGGCTGGAATATTTCACAGTGTGAAATGAAGCTGGAATATTTGACTGTGTAAAATTATGCTGGAATAGTGTGAAATATTGCTGGAGTATTTCACAGAGTGAAATGAGGCTGGAATATTTCACAGTGTGAAATGATGCTGGAATATTTCACAGTGTGAAATAATGCTGGAGTATTTCACAGAGTGAAATGAGGCTGGAATATTTCACTGTGTGAAATGGAGCTGGAATATTTCACTGTGTGAAATGAGGATGCAATATTTCACTGTGTGAAATGAGGCTGGAATATTTCACAGTGTGAAATAATGCTGGAGTATTTCTCAGAGTGAAATGAGGCTGCAATATTTCACTGTGTGAAATGAGGCTGGAATATTTCACTGTGTGAAAAGCAGCTGGAATATTTCACTGTGTGAAATGGAGCTGGAATATTTCACTGTGTGAAATGATGCTGGAATATTTCACTGTGTGAAATGAAGCTGGAATATTTCACAGTGTGAAATGATGCTGGAATATTTCACTGTGTAAAATGATGCTTGAATATTTCACTGTGTGAAATGGTGCTGGAATATTTCACTGTGTGAAATGAAGCTGGAATATTTCACAGTGTGAAATGAAGCTGGAATATTTCACTGTGTAAAATGATGCTTGAATACTTCACTGTGTGAAAAGCAGCTGGAATATTTCACTGTGTGAAATGGAGCTGGAATATTTCACTGTGTGAAATGATACTGGAATATTTCACTGTGTGAAATGATACTGGAATATTTCACTGTGTGAAATGATGCTGGAATATTTCACTGTGTGAAATGATACTGGAATATTTCACTGTGTGAAATGAAGCTGGAATATTTCACAGTGTGAAATGAAGCTGGAATATTTCACTGTGTAAAATGATGCTTGAATACTTCACTGTGTGAAATGATGCTGGAATATTTCACTGTGTGAAATGAAGCTGGAATATTTCACTGTGTGAAATGAGGATGCAATATTTCACTGTGTGAAATGAGGCTGGAATATTTCACAGTGTGAAATAATGCTGGAGTATTTCTCAGAGTGAAATGAGGCTGCAATATTTCACTGTGTGAAATGAGGCTGGAATATTTCACTGTGTGAAAAGCAGCTGGAATATTTCACTGTGTGAAATGGAGCTGGAATATTTCACTGTGTGAAATGAGGCTGGAATATTTCACTGTGTGAAATGAGGATGCAATATTTCACTGTGTGAAATGAGGCTGGAATATTTCACAGTGTGAAATAATGCTGGAGTATTTCTCAGAGTGAAATGAGGCTGCAATATTTCACTGTGTGAAATGAGGCTGGAATATTTCACTGTGTGAAAAGCAGCTGGAATATTTCACTGTGTGAAATGGAGCTGGAATATTTCACTGTGTGAAATGATGCTGGAATATTTCACTGTGTGAAATGAAGCTGGAATATTTCACAGTGTGAAATGATGCTGGAATATTTCACTGTGTAAAATGATGCTTGAATATTTCACTGTGTGAAATGGTGCTGGAATATTTCACTGTGTGAAATGAAGCTGGAATATTTCACAGTGTGAAATGAAGCTGGAATATTTCACAGTGTGAAATGATGCTGGAATATTTCACAGTGTGAAATGATGCTGGAATATTTCACTGTGTGAAATGATACTGGAATATTTCACTGTGTGAAATGAAGCTGGAATATTTCACAGTGTGAAATGATGCTGGAATATTTCACTGTGTGAAATGATACTGGAATATTTCACTGTGTGAAATGATACTAGAATATTTCACTGTGTGAAATGAAGCTGGAATATTTCACAGTGTGAAATGATACTGGAATATTTCACTGTGTGAAATGATACTAGAATATTTCACTGTGTGAAATGAAGCTGGAATATTTCACAGTGTGAAATGATGCTGGAATATTTCACTGTGTGAAATGATACTGGAATATTTCACTGTGTGAAATGAAGCTGGAATATTTCACAGTGTGAAATGAAGCTGGAATATTTCACTGTGTGAAATGATACTGGAATATTTCACTGTGTGAAATGATACTAGAATATTTCACTGTGTGAAATGAAGCTGGAATATTTCACAGTGTGAAATAATACTGGAATATTTCACTGTGTGAAATGATACTAGAATATTTCACTGTGTGAAATGAAGCTGGAATATTTCACAGTGTGAAATGATGCTGGAATATTTCACTGTGTGAAATGATACTGGAATATTTCACTGTGTGAAATGAAGCTGGAATATTTCACAGTGTGAAATGAAGCTGGAATATTTCACTGTGTGAAATGATACTGGAATATTTCACTGTGTGAAATGAAGCTGGAATATTTCACTGTGTGAAATGATACTGGAATATTTCACTGTGTGAAATGAAGCTGGAATATTTCACAGTGTGAAATGAAGCTGGAATATTTCACTGTGTGAAATGATACTGGAATATTTCACTGTGTGAAATGAAGCTGGAATATTTCACTGTGTGAAATGATACTGGAATATTTCACTGTGTGAAATGAAGCTGGAATATTTCACTGTGTGAAATGATGCTGGAATATTTCACTGTGTGAAATGAAGCTGGAATATTTCACTGTGTGAATTGATGCTGTAATATTTCACTGTGTGAAATGATGCTGGAATATTTCACTGTGTGAAATGATACTGGAATATTTCACTGTGTGAAATGATACTGGAATATTTCACTGTGTGAAATGAAGCTGGAATATTTCACAGTGTGAAATGAAGCTGGAATATTTCACTGTGTGAAATGATACTGGAATATTTCACTGTGTGAAATGAAGCTGGAATATTTCACTGTGTGAAATGATACTGGAATATTTCACTGTGTGAAATGAAGCTGGAATATTTCACTGTGTGAAATGATGCTGGAATATTTCACTGTGTGAAATGAAGCTGGAATATTTCACTGTGTGAAATGATGCTGGAATAATTCACTGTGTAAAATGATGCTTGAATACTTCACTGTGTGAAATGAAGCTGGAATATTTCACTGTGTGAAATGATGCTGGAATATTTCACTGTGTGAAATGAAGCTGGAATATTTCACTGTGTGAAATGATGCTGGAATATTTCACTGTGTGAAATGATGCTGGAATATTTCACTGTGTGAAATGAAGCTGGAATATTTCACAGTGTGAAATGATGCTGGAATATTTCACTGTGTGAAATGAAGCTGGAATATTTCACAGTGTGAAATGATGCTGGAATATTTCACAGTGTGAAATGATGCTGGAATATTTCACTGTGTGAAATGAAGCTGGAATATTTCACAGTGTGAAATGATGCTGGAATATTTCACTGTGTGAAATGAAGCTGGAATATTTCACTGTGTGAAATGAAGCTGGAATATTTCACAGTGTGAAATGATGCTGGAATATTTCACTGTGTGAAATGAAGCTGGAATATTTCACAGTGTGAAATGATGCTGGAATATTTCACTGTGTGAAATGAAGCTGGAATATTTCACAGTGTGAAATGATGCTGGAATATTTCACAGTGTGAAATGAAGCTGGAATATTTCACAGTGTGAAATGAAGCTGGAATATTTCACTGTGTGAAATGAAGCTGGAATATTTCACTGTGTGAAATGATACTAGAATATTTCACTGTGTGAAATGATACTGGAATATTTCACTGTGTGAAATGATACTGGAATGTTTCACTGTGTGAATTCATGCTCTAATATTTCACTGTGTGAAATGATATTGGAATATTTCACTGTGTGAAATGAGGCTGGAATATTTCACAGTGTGAAATGATGCTGGATTATTTCACTGTGTGAAATGATACTGGAATGTTTCACTGTGTGAATTCATGCTGTAATATTTCACTGTGTGAAATGATACTGGAATATTTCACTGTGTGAAATGATACTGGAATGTTTCACTGTGTGAATTCATGCTCTAATATTTCACTGTGTGAAATGATATTGGAATATTTCACTGTGTGAAATGAGGCTGGAATATTTCACAGTGTGAAATGAAGCTGGAATATTTGACTTTGTAAAATTATGCTGGAATATTTCACAGTGTGAAATAATGCTGGAGTATTTCACAGAGTGAAATGAGGCTGGAATATTTCACTGTGTGAAATGAAGCTGGAATATTTCACAGTGTGAAATGATGCTGGATTATTTCACTATGTGAAATGATGCTGGAATATTTCACTGTGTGAAATGAAGCTGGAATATTTCACTGTGTGAAATGGTGCTGGAATATTTCGCTGTGTGAAATGATACTGGAATATTTTACTGTGTGAAATGATACTGGTATGTTTCACTGTGTGAATTCATGCTGTAATATTTCACTGTGTGAAATGATACTGGAATATTTCACTGTGTGAAATGAGGCTGGAATATTTCACAGTGTGAAATGATGCTGGAATATTTCACTATGTAAAATGATGCATGAATATTTCACTGTGTGAAATGGTGCTGGAATATTTCACTATGTAAAATGATGCTTGAATATTTCACTGTGTGAAATGAGGCTGGAATATTTCACAGTGTGAAATGATGCTGGAATATTTCACTAAGTAAAATGATGCTTGAATATTTCACTGTGTGAAATGATACTGGAATATTTTACTGTGTGAAATGATACTGGTATGTTTCACTGTGTGAATTCATGCTGTAATATTTCACTGTGTGAAATGATACTGGAATATTTCACTGTGTGAAATGAGGCTGGAATATTTCACAGTGTGAAATGATGCTGGAATATTTCACTATGTAAAATGATGCTTGAATATTTCACTGTGTGAAATGGTGCTGGAATATTTCACTGTGTAAAAT
The DNA here is from genome assembly GCF_036365525.1 of Heterodontus francisci. NCBI lineage: Eukaryota > Metazoa > Chordata > Chondrichthyes > Heterodontiformes > Heterodontidae > Heterodontus > Heterodontus francisci. The sequence continues at coordinate 11,783,962 of NC_090408.1, read as the reverse complement.
GATGCTTGAATACTTCACTGTGTGAAATGAAGCTGGAATATTTCACGGTGTGAAATGGTGCTGGAATATTTCACGGTGTGAAATGGTGCTGGAATATTTCACTGTGTAAAATGATGCTGGAATATTTCACTATGTGAAATAGTGCTGGATTATTTCACTGTGTAAAATGATGCTGGAATATTTCACAGTGTGAAATGGAGCTGGAATATTTCACTATGCGAAATGATACTGGAATATTTCACAGTGTGAAATAATGCTGGAGTATTTCACAGAGTGAAATGAGGCTGGAATATTTCACTGTGTGAAATGGAGCTGAAATATTTCACTATGCGAAATGATACTGGAATATTTCACAGTGTGAAATAATGCTGGAGTATTTCACAGAGTGAAATGAGGCTGGAATATTTCACTGTGTGAAATGGAGCTGAAATATTTCACTATGCGAAATGATACTGGAATATTTCACAGTGTGAAATAATGCTGGGGTATTTCACAGAGTGAAATGAGGCTGGAATATTTCACCGTCTGAAATGAAGCTGGAATATTTCACTATGTGAAATGATGCTGGAATATTTCACAGAGTGAAATGAGGCTGGAATATTTCACTGTGAGAAATGGAGCTGGAATATTTCACTGTGTGAAATGATACTGGAATATTTCACTGTGTGAAATGATGCTGGAATATTTCACTGTGTGAAATGATGCTGTAATATTTCACAGTGTGAAATGAGGCACGAATATTTCACTGTGTGAAATGGTGCTGGAATATTTCACTGTGTGAAATGATGCTGGAATATTTCACTGTGTGAAATGATGCTGGAATATTTCACAGTGTGAAATGAGGCTGGAATATTTCACTGTGTGAAATGGTGCTGGAATATTTCACTGTGTGAAATGATGCTGGAATATTTCACAGTGTGAAATGAGGCTGGAATATTTGTCTGTATGAAATGGTGCTGGAATATTTCACTGTGTGAAATGAGGCTGGGATATTTGTCTGTATGAAATGAAGCTGGAATATTTCACGATGTGAAATGATGCTGGAATATTTCACAGTGTGAAATGATACTGGAATATTTCACTGTGTGAAATGATACTGGAATGTTTCACTGTGTGACTTCATGCTGTAATATTTCACTGTGTGAAATGATGCTGGAATATTTCTCTGTTTGTAACGAGGCTGGAATATTTCACCGTGTGAAACAGTCCTGGAATATTTCACTGTGTAAAATGATGCTGGAATATTTCACTGTGTGACATGAAGCTGGAATATTTCACGATGTGAAATGATGCTGGAATATTTCACAGTGTGAAATGATACTGGAATATTTCACGGTGTGAAATGATACTGGAATGTTTCACTTTGTGAATTCATGCTGTAATATTTCACTGTGTGAAATGATACTGGAATATTTCACTGTGTGAAATGGAGCCTGAATATTTCACTGTGTGAAATGAGGCTGGAATATTTCACAGTGTGAAATGAAGCTGGAATATTTCACGATGTGAAATGATGCTGGAATATTTCACAGTGTACAATGATAATGGAATATTTCACTGTGTGAAATGGTGCTGGAATATTTCACTGTGTGAATTGAGGCTGGAGAATTTCAGTTTGTGAAATGAGGCTGGAATATTTCAGTGTGTGAAATGGTGCTGGAATATTTCACTGTGTGAAATGATGCCGGAATATTTCACAGTGTGAAATGAGGCTGGAATATTTGTCTGTGTGAAATGGTGCTGGAATATTTCACTGTGTGAAATAAGGCTGGAATATTTCACGATGTGAAATGGTGCTGGAATATTTCACTCTGTGAAATGAGGCTGGAGTATTTCACAGAGTGAAATGAGGCTGGAATATTTCACTGTGTGAAATGAGACTGGAATATTTCACAGTGTGATATGAAGCTGGAATATTTCACTGTGTGAAATGAGGCTGGAGTATTTCACAGAGTGAAATGAGGCTGGAATATTTCACTGTGTGAAATGGAGCTGGAATATTTCACTGTGTGAAATGAGGCTGGAATATTTCACAGTGTGAAATGATATTTGAATATTTCACTGTGTGAAATGATGCTGGAATATTTCACTGTATGAAATAGTGCTGGAATATTTCTCTGTGTAAAATGATGCTGGAATATTTCACTGAGTGAAATGAAGCTGGAATATTTCACAGTGTGAAATGAAGCTGGAATATTTCACGATGTGAAATGGCGCTGGAATATTTCACCGTGTGAAATGATGCTGGATTGTTTCACAGTGTGAAATGAGGCTGGAATATTTCACCGTGTGAAACAGTCCTGGAATATTTCGCTGTGTAAAATGATGCTGGAATATTTCACTGTGTGAAATGAAGCTGGAATATTTCACGATGTGAAATGATACTGGAATATTTCACAGTGTGAAATGATACTGGAATATTTCACTGTGTGAAATGATACTGGAATGTTTCACTGTGTGAATTCATGCTGTAATATTTCACTGTGTGAAATGATACTGGAATATTTCACTGTGTGAAATGATGCTGGAATATTTCTCTGTGTGTAATGAGGCTGGAATATTTCACCGTGTGAAACAGTCCTGGAATATTTCACTGTGTAAAATGATGCTGGAATATTTCACTGTGTGAAATGAAGCTGGAATATTTCACGATGTGAAATGATGCTGGAATATTTCACAGTGTGAAGTGATACTGGAATATTTCACAGTGTGAAATGAAGCTTGAATATTTCACTGTGTGAAATGGAGCTGGAATATTTCACTTTGTGAAATGATGCTGGAATATTTCACTGTGTAAAATGATGCTTGAATATTTCACTGTGTGAAATGGTGCTGGAATATTTCACTGTGTGAAATAGTGCTGGAATATTTCACTGTGTAAAATGATGCTGGAATATTTCACAGTGTGAAATGAAGCTGGAATATTTCACTATGTGAAATGGTTCTGGAATATTTCACTGTGTAAAATGAGGCTGGAATATTTCACTGTGTGAAATGAAGCTTTAATATTTCACGATGTGAAATGGTGCTGGAATATTTCACCGTGTGAAATGATGCTGGATTATTTCACAGTGTGAAATGAGGCTGGAATATTTCACCGTGTGAAACAGTCCTGGAATATTTCACTGTGTAAAATGATGCTGGAATATTTCACTGTGTGAAATGAAGCTGGAATATTTCACTGTGTGAAATGGAGCTGGAATATTTCACTGTGTGAAATGAGGCTGGAGTATTTCACAGTGTGAAATGAAGCTGGAATATTTCACTATGTGAAATGGAGCTGGAATATTTCACTGTGTGAAATGAGGCTGGAATATTTCACTGTGTAAAACGATGCTGGAATATTTCACTATGTGAAATGGTGCTGGAATATTTCACTGTGTAAAATGAGGTTGGAATATTTCACTGTGTGAAATAGTGCTGTATTATTTCACTGTGTAAAATGATGCTGGAATATTTCACAGTGTGAAATGAAGCTGGAATATTTCACGATGTGAAATGGTGCTGGAATATTTCACGATGTGAAATGGTGCTGGAATATTTCACCGTGTGAAATGATGCTGGATTATTTCACAGTGTGAAATGAGGCTGGAATATTTCATCGTGTGAAACAGTCCTGGAATATTTCACTGTGTAAAATGATGCTGGAATATTTCACTGTGTGAAATGAAGCTGGAATATTTCACTGTGTGAAATGAAGCTGGAATATTTCACGATGTGAAATGATGCTGGAATATTTCACAGTGTGAAATGATACTGGAATATTTCACTGTGTGAAATGATACTGGAATGTTTCACTGTGTGAATTCATGCTGTAATATTTCACTGTGTGAAATGATGCTGGAATATTTCACTGTTTGTAATGAGGCTGGAATATTTCACCGTGTGAAACAGTCCTGGAATATTTCACTGTGTAAAATGATGCTGGAATATTTCACAGTGTGAAATGAAGCTGGAATATTTCACGATGTGAAATGATGCTGGAATATTTCACAGTGTGAAATGATACTGGAATATTTCACTGTGTGAAATGATACTGGAATGTTTCACTGTGTGAATTCATGCTGTAATATTTCACTGTGTGAAATGATGCTGGAATATTTCTCTGTTTGTAATGAGGCTGGAATATTTCACCGTGTGAAACAGTCCTGGAATATTTCACTGTGTGAAATGGTGCTGGAATATTTCACTGTGTGAATTGAGGCTGGAGAATTTCAGTTTGTGAAATGAGGCTGGAATATTTCACTGTGTGAAATGGTGCTGGAATATTTCACTGTGTGAAATGATGCCGGAATATTTCACAGTGTGAAATGAGGCTGGAATATTTGTCTGTGTGAAATGGTGCTGGAATATTTCACTGTGTGAAATAAGGCTGGAATATTTCACGATGTGAAATGGTGCTGGAATATTTCACTCTGTGAAATGAGGCTGGAGTATTTCACAGAGTGAAATGAGGCTGGAATATTTCACTGTGTGAAATGATACTGGAATGTTTCACTGTGTGAATTCATGCTGTAATATTTCACTGTGTGAAATGATGCTGGAATATTTCACTGTTTGTAATGAGGCTGGAATATTTCACCGTGTGAAACAGTCCTGGAATATTTCACTGTGTAAAATGATGCTGGAATATTTCACAGTGTGAAATGAAGCTGGAATATTTCACGATGTGAAATGATGCTGGAATATTTCACAGTGTGAAATGATACTGGAATATTTCACTGTGTGAAATGATACTGGAATGTTTCACTGTGTGAATTCATGCTGTAATATTTCACTGTGTGAAATGATGCTGGAATATTTCTCTGTTTGTAATGAGGCTGGAATATTTCACCGTGTGAAACAGTCCTGGAATATTTCACTGTGTGAAATGGTGCTGGAATATTTCACTGTGTGAATTGAGGCTGGAGAATTTCAGTTTGTGAAATGGTGCTGGAATATTTCACTCTGTGAAATGAGGCTGGAGTATTTCACAGAGTGAAATGAGGCTGGAATATTTCACTGTGTGAAATGAGACTGGAATATTTCACAGTGTGATATGAAGCTGGAATATTTCACTGTGTGAAATGAGGCTGGAGTATTTCACAGAGTGAAATGAGGCTGGAATATTTCACTGTGTGAAATGGAGCTGGAATATTTCACTGTGTGAAATGAGGCTGGAATATTTCACAGTGTGAAATGATATTTGAATATTTCACTGTGTGAAATGATGCTGGAATATTTCACTGTATGAAATAGTGCTGGAATATTTCTCTGTGTAAAATGATGCTGGAATATTTCACTGAGTGAAATGAAGCTGGAATATTTCACAGTGTGAAATGAAGCTGGAATATTTCACGATGTGAAATGGCGCTGGAATATTTCACAGTGTGAAATGATGCTGGATTGTTTCACAGTGTGAAATGAGGCTGGAATATTTCACCGTGTGAAACAGTCCTGGAATATTTCGCTGTGTAAAATGATGCTGAAATATTTCACTGTGTGAAATGAAGCTGGAATATTTCACGATGTGAAATGATACTGGAATATTTCACAGTGTGAAATGATACTGGAATATTTCACTGTGTGAAATGATACTGGAATGTTTCACTGTGTGAATTCATGCTGTAATATTTCACTGTGTGAAATGATACTGGAATATTTCACTGTGTGAAATGATGCTGGAATATTTCTCTGTGTGTAATGAGGCTGGAATATTTCACCGTGTGAAACAGTCCTGGAATATTTCACTGTGTAAAATGATGCTGGAATATTTCACTGTGTGAAATGAAGCTGGAATATTTCACGATGTGAAATGATGCTGGAATATTTCACAGTGTGAAGTGATACTGGAATATTTCACAGTGTGAAATGAAGCTTGAATATTTCACTGTGTGAAATGAGGCTGGAGTATTTCACAGAGTGAAATGAGGCTGGAATATTTCACTGTGTGAAATGCAGCTGGAATATTTCACTGTTTGAAATGAGGCTGGAATATTTCACAGTGTGAAATGAAGCTGGAATATTTCATTGTGTGAAATGGAGCTGGAATATTTCACTTTGTGAAATGATGCTGGAATATTTCACTGTGTAAAATGATGCTTGAATATTTCACTGTGTGAAATGGTGCTGGAATATTTCACTGTGTGAAATAGTGCTGGAATATTTCACTGTGTAAAATGATGCTGGAATATTTCACAGTGTGAAATGAAGCTGGAATATTTCACTATGTGAAATGGTTCTGGAATATTTCACTGTGTAAAATGAGGCTGGAATATTTCACTGTGTGAAATGAAGCTTTAATATTTCACGATGTGAAATGGTGCTGGAATATTTCACCGTGTGAAATGATGCTGGATTATTTCACAGTGTGAAATGAGGCTGGAATATTTCACCGTGTGAAACAGTCCTGGAATATTTCACTGTGTAAAATGATGCTGGAATATTTCACTGTGTGAAATGAAGCTGGAATATTTCACTGTATGAAATGGAGCTGGAATATTTCACTGTGTGAAATGAGGCTGGAGTATTTCACAGTGTGAAATGAAGCTGGAATATTTCACTATGTGAAATGGAGCTGGAATATTTCACTGTGTGAAATGAGGCTGGAATATTTCACTGTGTAAAACGATGCTGGAATATTTCACTATGTGAAATGGTGCTGGAATATTTCACTGTGTAAAATGAGGTTGGAATATTTCACTGTGTGAAATAGTGCTGTATTATTTCACTGTGTAAAATGATGCTGGAATATTTCACATTGTGAAATGAAGCTGGAATATTTCACGATGTGAAATGGTGCTGGAATATTTCACGATGTGAAATGGTGCTGGAATATTTCACCGTGTGAAATGATGCTGGATTATTTCACAGTGTGAAATGAGGCTGGAATATTTCATCGTGTGAAACAGTCCTGGAATATTTCACTGTGTAAAATGATGCTGGAATATTTCACTGTGTGAAATGAAGCTGGAATATTTCACTGTGTGAAATGAAGCTGGAATATTTCATGATGTGAAATGATGCTGGAATATTTCACAGTGTGAAATGATACTGGAATATTTCACTGTGTGAAATGATACTGGAATGTTTCACTGTGTGAATTCATGCTGTAATATTTCACTGTGTGAAATGATGCTGGAATATTTCACTGTTTGTAATGAGGCTGGAATATTTCACCGTGTGAAACAGTCCTGGAATATTTCACTGTGTAAAATGATGCTGGAATATTTCACAGTGTGAAATGAAGCTGGAATATTTCACGATGTGAAATGATGCTGGCATATTTCACAGTGTGAAATGATACTGGAATATTTCACTGTGTGAAATGATACTGGAATGTTTCACTGTGTGAATTCATGCTGTAATATTTCACTGTGTGAAATGATGCTGGAATATTTCTCTGTTTGTAATGAGGCTGGAATATTTCACCGTGTGAAACAGTCCTGGAATATTTCACTGTGTAAAATGATGCTGGAATATTTCACTGTGTGACATGAAGCAGGAATATTTCATGATGAGAAATGATGCTGGAATATTTCACAGTGTGAAATGATACTGGAATATTTCACGGTGTGAAATGATACTGGAATGTTTCACTTTGTGAATTCATGCTGTAATATTTCACTGTGTGAAATGATACTGGAATATTTCACTGTGTGAAATGGAGCCGGAATCTTTCACTGTGTGAAATGAGGCTGGAATATTTCACTGTGTGAAATGAAGCTGGAATATTTCACTATGTGAAATGATGCTGGAATATTTCACAGTGTACAATGATAATGGAATATTTCACTATGTGAAATGGTGCTGGAATATTTCACTGTGTGAATTGAGGCTGGAGAATTTCAGTTTGTGAAATGATGCTGGAATATTTCACTGTGTGTAATGAGGCTGGAATATTTCACTGTGTGAAATGGTGCTGGAATATTTCACTGTGTGGAATGATGCCGGAATATTTCACAGTGTGAAATGAGGCTGGAATATTTGTCTGTGTGAAATGGTGCTGGAATATTTCACTGTGTGAAATAAGGCTGGAATATTTCACGATGTGAAATGGTGCTGGAATATTTCACTCTGTGAAATGAGGCTGGAGTATTTCACAGAGTGAAATGTGGCTGGAATATTTCACTGTGTGAAATGAGACTGGAATATTTCACAGTTTGATATGAAGCTGGAATATTTCACTGTGTGAAATGAGGCTGGAGTATTTCACAGAGTGAAATGAGGCTGGAATATTTCACTGTGTGAAATGGAGCTGGAATATTTCACTGTGTGAAATGAGGCTGGAATATTTCACAGTGTGAAATGATATTGGAATATTTCACTGTGTGAAATGATGCTGGAATATTTCACTGTGTGAAATAGTGCTGGAATATTTCTCTGTGTAAAATGATGCTGGAATATTTCACTGTGTGAAATGAAGCTGGAATATTTCACAGTGTGAAATGAAGCTGGAATATTTCACGATGTGAAATGGCGCTGGAATATTTCACCGTGTGAAATGATGCTGGATTGTTTCACAGTGTGAAATGAGGCTGGAATATTTCACCGTATGAAACAGTCCTGGAATATTTCGCTGTGTAAAATGATGCTGGAATATTTCACTGTGTGAAATGAAGCTGGAATATTTCACGATGTGAAATGATGCTGGAATATTTCACAGTGTGAAATGATACTGGAATATTTCACTGTGTGAAATGATACTTTAATGTTTCACTGTGTGAATTCATGCTGTAATATTTCACTGTGTGAAATGATACTGGAAAATTTCACTGTGTGAAATGATGCTGGAATATTTCTCTGTGTGTAATGAGGCTGGAATATTTCACCGTGTGAAACAGTCCTGGAATATTTCACTGTGTAAAATGATGCTGGAATATTTCACTGTGTGAAATGAAGCTGGAATATTTCACGATGTGAAATGATGCTGGAATATTTCACAGTGTGAAGTGATACTGGAATATTTCACAGTGTGAAATGAAGCTTGAATATTTCACAGTGTGAAATGAGGCTGGAGTATTTCACAGACTGAAATGAAGCTGGAATATTTCACTGTGTGAAATGCAGCTGGAATATTTCACTGTTTGAAATGAGGCTGGAATATTTCACAGTGTGAAATGAAGCTGGAATATTTCATTGTGTGAAATGGAGCTGGAATATTTCACTTTGTGAAATGATGCTGGGATATTTCACTGTGTAAAATGATGCTTGAATATTTCACTGTGTGAAATGGTGCTGGAATATTTCACTGTGTGAAATGATGCTTGAATATTTCACTGTGTGAAATGAAGCTGGAATATTTCACTGTGTGAAATGGTGCTGGAATATTTCACTGTGTAAAATGATGCTTAAATATTTCACTGTGTGAAATGAAGCTAGAATATTTCACGATGTGAAATGATGCTGGAATATTTCACAGTGTTAAATGAAGCTGGAATATTTCACAGTGTGAAATGATGCTGGAATATTTCACTGTGTGAAATGAAGCTGGAATATTTCACGATGTGAAATGATGCTGCAACATTTCACAGTGTTAAATGAAGCTGGAATATTTCACTGTGTGAAATGAGGCTCGAGTATTTCACAGTGTGAAATGATGCTGGAATATTTCACTGTGTGAAATGGTGCTGGAATATTTCACTGTGTAAAATGATGCTTGAATATTTCACTGTGTGAAATGAAGCAGGCATATTTCACTGTGTGAAATGGTGCTGGAATATTTCACAGTGGACAATGATAATGGAATATTTCACAGTGTGAATTGATACTGGAATATTTCTCTGTGAGAATTTATACTGTAATATTTCACTGTGCGAAATGATGCTGGAATATTTCACCTTGTGAAATGATGCTTTAATATGTCACTGTGTGAACTGAAGCTGGAATATTTCACTGTGTGAAATGGTGCTGGAATATTTCACTGTGCGAAATGATGCTGGAATATTTCACTGTGTGAAATGATGCTGGAATATTTCACAGTGTGAAATGATGCTGGAATATTTACTGTGTGAATTGTGGCTGGAGAATTTCAGTTTGTGAAATGATGCTGGAATATTTCACTGTGTGTAATGAGGCTGGAATATTTCACTGTGTGAAATGGTGCTGGAATATTTCACTGTGTGGAATGATGCCGGAATATTTCACAGTGTGAAATGAGGCTGGAATATTTGTCTGTGTGAAATGGTGCTGGAATATTTCACTGTGTGAAATAAGGCTGGAATATTTCATGATGTGAAATGGTGCTGGAATATTTCACTCTGTGAAATGAGGCTGGAGTATTTCACAGAGTGAAATGAGGCTGGAATATTTCACTGTGTGAAATGAGACTGGAATATTTCACAGTGTGATATGAAGCTGGAATATTTCACTGTGTGAAATGAGGCTGGAGTATTTCACAGAGTGAAATGAGGCTGGAATATTTCACTGTGTGAAATGGAGCTGGAATATTTCACTGTGTGAAATGAGGCTGGAATATTTCACAGTGTGAAATGATATTGGAATATTTCACTGTGTGAAATGATGCTGGAATATTTCACTGTGTGAAATAGTGCTGGAATATTTCTCTGTGTAAAATGATGCTGGAATATTTCACTGTGTGAAATGAAGCTGGAATATTTCACAGTGTGAAATGAAGCTGGAATATTTCACGATGTGAAATGGCGCTGGAATATTTCACCGTGTGAAATGATGCTGGATTGTTTCACAGTGTGAAATGAGGCTGAAATATTTCACCGTATGAAACAGTCCTGGAATATTTCGCTGTGTAAAATGATGCTGGAATATTTCACTGTGTGAAATGAAGCTGGAATATTTCACGATGTGAAATGATGCTGGAATATTTCACAGTGTGAAATGATACTGGAATATTTCACTGTGTGAAATGATACTGGAATGTTTCACTGTGTGAATTCATGCTGTAATATTTCACTGTGTGAAATGATACTGGAAAATTTCACTGTGTGAAATGATGCTGGAATATTTCTCTGTGTGTAATGAGGCTGGAATATTTCACCGTGTGAAACAATCCTGGAATATTTCACTGTGTAAAATGATGCTGGAATATTTCACTGTGTGAAATGAAGCTGGAATATTTCACTGTGTGAAATGATATTGGAATATTTCACTGTGTGAAATGATGCTGGAATATTTCACGATGTGAAATGATGCTGGAATATTTACTGTGTGAATTCATGCTGTAATATTTCACTGTGTGAAATGATACTGGAATATTTCACTGTGTGAAATGATATTGCAATATTTCACTGTGTGAAATGATGCTGGAATATTTCACGATGTGAAATGATGCTGGAATATTTCACAGTGTGAAATGATACTGGAATATTTCACTGTGTGAAATGATACTGGAAGGTTTCACTGTGTGAATTCATGCTGTAATATTTCACTGTGTGAAATTATGCTGGAATATTTCACTTTGTGAAATGGTGCTGGATTATTTCACTGTGTAAAATGAGGCTGGAATATTTCACTGTGTGAAATAGTGCTGGATTATTTCACTGTGTAAAATGATGCTGGAATATTTCACAGTGTGAAATGAAGCTGGAATATTTCACGATGTGAAATGGTGCTGGAATATTTCACCGTGTGAAATGATGCTGGATTATTTCACAGTGTGAAATGAGGCTGGAATTTTTCACCGTTTGAAACAGTCCTGGAATATTTCACTGTGTAAAATGAAGCTAGAATATTTCACTGTGTGAAATGAAGCTGGAATATTTCACTGTGTGAAATGAAGCTGGAATATTTCACGATGTGAAATGATGCTGGAATATTTCACGGTGTGAAATGATACTGGAATATTTCACGGTGTGAAATGATACTGGAATGTTTCACTGTGTGAATTCATGCTGTAATATTTCACTGTGTGAAATGATACTGGAATATTTCACTGTGTGAAATGATGCTGGAATATTTCACTGTGTGAAATGAAGCTGGAATATTTCACGATGTGAAATGATGCTGGAATATTTCACAGTGTGAAATGATGCTGGAATATTTCTCTGTGTGTAATGAGGCTGGAATGTTTCACCGTGTGAAATGAAGCTGGAATATTTCACTGTGTGACATGAGGCTGGAATATTTCACGGTGTGAAATGAAGCTGGAATATTTCACTGTGTAAAATGAGGCTGGAATATTTCACTATGTGAAATGAGGCTGGAATATTTCACCGTGTGAAACAGTCCTGGAATATTTCACTGTGTAAAATGATGCTGGAATGTTTCACTGTGTGAAATGAAGCTGGAATATTTCACTGTGTGAAATGAAGCTGGAATATTTCACGATGTGAAATGATGCTGGAATATTTCACAGTGTGAAATGATACTGGAATATTTCACTGTGTGAAATGATACTGGAATGTTTCACTGTGTGAAATAGTGCTGGATTATTTCACTGTGTAAAATGATGCTGGAATATTTCACAGTGTGAAATGAGGCTGGAATATTTCACCGTATGAAACAGTCCTGGAATATTTCACTGTGTATAATGATGCTGGAATATTTCACTGTGTGAAATGAAGCTGGAATATTTCACGATGTGAAATGATGCTGGAATATTTCACAGTGTGAAATGATACTGGAATATTTCACGGTGTGAAATGATACTGGAATGTTTCACTGTGTGAATTCATGCTGTAATATATCACTGTGTGAAATGATACTGGATTATTTCACTGTGTGAAATGATGCTGGAATATTTCTCTGTGTGTAATGAGGCTGGAATGTTTCACCGTGTGAAACTGTCCTGGAATATTTCACTGTGTGAAATGAAGCTGGAATATTTCACGATGTGAAATGATGCTGGAATATTTCACAGTGTGAAATGATACTGGAATATTTCACTGTGTGAAATGATACTGGAATGTTTCACTGTGTGAATTCATGCTGTAATATTTCACTGTGTGAAATGATACTGGAATATTTCACTGTGTGAAATGGAGCTGGAATATTTCACTGTGTGAAATGAGGCTGGAATATTTCACTGTGTAAAATGATGCTGGAATATTTCACTATGTGAAATGGTGCTGGAATATTTCACTGTGTAAAATGAGGCTGGAATATTTCACTGTGTGAAATGATGCTGGAATATTTCACAGTGTGAAATGATGCTTAAATATTTCACTGTGTGAAATGAAGCTAGAATATTTCACGATGTGAAATGATGCTGGAATATTTCACAGTGTTAAATGAAGCTGGAATATTTCACAGTGTGAAATGATGCTGGAATATTTCACTGTGTGAAATGAAGCTGGAATATTTCACGATGTGAAATGGTGCTGGAATATTTCACCGTGTGAAATGATGCTGGATTATTTCACAGTGTGAAATGAGGCTGGAATATTTCACCGTGTGAAACAGTCCTGGAATATTTCACTGTGTAAAATGATGCTGGAATATTTCACTGTGTGAAATGAAGCTGGAATATTTCACTGTGTGAAATGATGCTGGAATATTTCACAGTGTGAAATGATGCTGGAATATTTCACAGTGTGAAATGATACTGGAATATTTCACTGTGTGAAATGATACTGCAATGTTTCACTGTGTGAATTCATGCTGTAATATTTCACTGTGTGAAATGATACTGGAATATTTCACTGTGTGAAATGATACTGGAATATTTCACTTTGTGAAATGATACTGGAATGTTTCACTGTGTGAATTCATGCTGTAACATTTCACTGTGTGAAATGATACTGGAATATTTCACTGTGTGAAATGATGCTGGAATATTTCTCTGTGTGTAATGAGGCTGGAATATTTCACCGTGTGAAACAGTCCTGGAATATTTCACTGTGTAAAATGATGCTGGAATATTTCACTGTGTGAAATGAAGCTGGAATATTTCACGATGTGAAATGATGCTGGAATATTTCACAGTGTGAAATGATACTGGAATATTTCACTGTGTGAAATGAGGCTGGAGTATTTCACAGAGTGAAATGAGGCTGGAATATTTCACTGTGTGAAATGGAGCTGGAATATTTCACTGTGTGAAATGAAGCTGGAATATTTCACAGTGTGAAATGAAGCTGGAATATTTCATTGTGTGAAATGGAGCTGGAATATTTCACTTTGTGAAATGATGCTGGAATATTTCACTTTGTAAAATGATGCTTGAATATTTCACTGTGTGAAATGGTGCTGGAATATTTCACTGTGTGAAATGATGCTTGAATATTTCAGTGTGTGAAATGAAGCTGGAATATTTCACTGTGTGAAATGGTGCTGGAATATTTCACTGTGTAAAATGATGCTTAAATATTTCACTGTGTGAAATGAAGTTGGAATTTTTCACTTTGTGAAATGATGCTGGAATATTTCACTGTGTAAAATGAAGCTGGAATATTTCACTGTGTGAAATGATGCTGGAATATTTCACAGTGTGAAATGACACTTCATGTATCACAGTGTAAAATGATGCTGAAAACTTCACTGTGTTAAATGATACTGCTAGATTTCACTGTGTAAAATGATGCTGCAATATTTCACAGTGTGAAATCATACTGGAATACTTCACTGTGTGAAATGATGCTGGAATATTTCAGTGTGTGGAATGAAACTGCAATATTTCCCTGTGTGAAATGAGCCAAATGCTGCTGGAATATTTCACTGTGTGAAATGATACTGCAATGTATCACTGAGTGATATGATACTGCAATATTTCACTGTGTAAAATGATGCTTGAATATTTCCCTGTGTGAAATGGTGCTGGAATATTTCACTGTGTGAAATGATGCTTGAATATTTCAGTGTGTGAAATGAAGCTGGAATATTTCACTGTGTGAAATGGTGCTGGAATATTTCACTGTGTAAAATGATGCTTAAATATTTCACTGTGTGAAATGAAGCTAGAATATTTCACGATGTGAAATGATGCTGGAATATTTCACACTGTTAAATGAAGCTGGAATATTTCACAGTGTGAAATGATGCTGGAATATTTCACTGTGTGAAATGAAGCTGGAATATTTCACGATGTGAAATGATGCTGGAACATTTCACAGTGTTAAATGAAGCTGGAATATTTCACTGTGTGAAATGAGGCTGGAGTATTTCACAGTGCAAAATGATGCTTGAATATTTCACTGTGTGAAATGATGCTGGAATATTTCACAGTGTTAAATGAAGCTGGAATATTTCACTATGTGAAATGATGCTGGAATATTTCACAGTGTGAAATGAAGCTGGAATATTTCACGATGTGAAATGGTGCTGGAATATTTTACCGTGTGAAATGATGCTGGAATATTTCACTGTGTGAATTGGTGCTGGAATATTTCACTGTGTAAAATGATGCTTGAATATTTCACTGTGTGAAATGATACTGGAATATTTCACTGTGTGAAATGATATTGGAATATTTCACTGTGTGAAATGATGCTGGAATATTTCACGATGTGAAATGGTGCTGGAATATTTCACTGTGTAAAATGAGGCTGGAATATTTCACTTTGTGAAATGGTGCTGGAATATTTCACTGTGTAAAATGAGGCTGGAATATTTCTCTGTGTGAAATAGTGCTGGATTATTTCACTGTGTAAAATGATGCTGGAATATTTCACAGTGTGAAATGAAGCTGGAATATTTCACGATGTGAAATGGTGCTGGAATATTTCACCGTGTGAAATGATGCTGGATTATTTCACAGTGTGAAATGAGGCTGGAATATTTCACCGTTTGAAACAGTCCTGGAATATTTCACTGTGTAAAATGATGCTGGAATATTTCACTGTGTGAAATGAAGCTGGAATATTTCACGATGTGAAATGAAGCTGGAATATTTCACGATGTGAAATGATGCTGGAATATTTCACAGTGTGAAATGATACTGGAATATTTCACAGTGTGAAATGAAGCTGGAATATTTCACTGTGTGAAATGAGGCTGGAATATTTCACAGTGTAAAATGAAGCTGGAATATTTCACTGTGTGAAATGAAGCTGGAATATTTCACGATGTGAAATGATGCTGGAATATTTCACAGTGTGAAACAGTCCTGGAATATTTCACTGTGTAAAATGATGCTGGAATATTTCACTGTGTACAATGATGCTGGAATATTTCACAGTGTGAAATGATACTGGAATATTTCACTGTGTGAAATGATACCGCAATGTTTCACTGTGTGAATTCATGCTGTAATATTTCACTGTGTGAAATGATACTGGAATATTTCACTGTGTGAAATTGTGCTGGATTATTTCACTGTGTAAAATGATGCTGGAATATTTCACAGTGTAAAATGAAGCTGGAATATTTCACGATGTGAAATGATGCTGGATTATTTCACAGTGTGAAATGAGGCTGGAATATTTCACCGTTTGAAACAGTCCTGGAATATTTCACTGTGTGAAATGAAGCTGGAATATTTCACGATGTGAAATGATGCTGGAATATTTCACAGTGTGAAATGATACTGGAATATTTCACGGTGTGAAATGATACTGGAATGTTTCACTGTGTGAATTCATGCTGTAATATTTCACTGTGTGAAATGATACTGGAATATTTCACTGTGTGAAATGATGCTGGAATATTTCTCTGTGTGTAATGAGGCTGGAATGTTTCATCGTGTGAAACTGTCCTGGAATATTTCACTGTGTGAAATGAAGCTGGAATATTTCACGATGTGAAATGATGCTGGAATATTTCACAGTGTGAAATGATACTGGAATATTTCACTGTGTGAAATGATTCTGGAATGTTTCACCGTGTGAATTCATGCTGTAATATTTCACTGTGTGAAAAGATACTGGAATATTTCACTGTGTGAAATGGAGCTGGAATATTTCACGATGTGAAATGATGCTGGAATATTTCACAGTGTGAAATGATACTGGAATATTTCACTGTGTGAAATGATACTGGAATATTTCACTGTGTGAAATGAGGCTGGAATATTTCACAGTGTAAAATGTAGCTGGAATATTTCACTGTGTGAACTGATGCTGGAATGTTTCACAGTGTGAAATGAAGCTGGAATATTTCACTGTGTGAACTGATGCTGGAATATTTCACAGTGTAAAATGAAGCTGGAATATTTCACTGTGTGAACTGATGCTGGAATGTTTCACAGTGTGAAATGAAGTTGGAATATTTCACTTTGTGAAATGATGCTGGAATATTTCACTGTGTAAAATGAAGCTGGAATATTTCACTGTGTGAAATGATGCTGGAATATTTCACAGTGTGAAATGACACTTCATGTATCACAGTGTAAAATGATGCTGAAAACTTCACTGTGTTAAATGATACTGCTAGATTTCACTGTGTAAAATGATGCTGCAATATTTCACAGTGTGAAATCATACTGGAATACTTCACTGTGTGAAATGATGCTGGAATATTTCAGTGTGTGGAATGAAACTGCAATATTTCCCTGTGTGAAATGAGCCAAATGCTGCTGGAATATTTCACTGTGTGAAATGATACTGCAATGTATCACTGAGTGATATGATACTGCAATATATCACTGTGTAAAATGTTGCTGGAATATTTCCCTGTGTGAAATGATACTGGAATGTATCACAGTGCAAAATGATGCTGGAATATTTCACTGTGTCCAATGATGCTGGAATATTTCACTGTGTGAAATGATACTGGAATATTTCACTGTGTGAATTGATACTGGAATATTTCACAGTGTAAAATGATGCTGGAATATTTCACTGTGTCCAATGATGCTGGACTATTTCACTCTGTGAAATGATACTGGAATATTTCACTGTGTGAATTGATACTGGAATATTTCACAGTGTAAAATGATGCTGGAATATTTCACAGTGTGAAATGATACTGGAATATTTCACTGTGTACAATGATGCTGGAATATTTCACTGTGTGAAATGATACTGGAATATTTCACTGTGTGAATTGATACTGGAATGTATCACTATGTGAAATCACACTGGAATACTTCACTTTGTGAAATGATGCTGGAATATTTCCATGTGTTGATTGATGCTGGAACATTTCACTATGCGAAATGGTGCTGGAATTTTTCACTGAGTGAAATGATACTGGAATGTATCACTGTGTAAAATGATACTGTAATGTATCAGAGTGCGAAATGATGCTGGAATATTTCACAGTGTAAAATGATGCTGGAATATTTCACTGCGTGAAATGATACTGTAATGTATCACTGTGTGAAATGAGGCCAAATATTTCACTATGTGAAATGATGCTGGAATATTTCACTGTGTGACATGATGATGGAATATTATCAGTGTAAAATGATTTTGGAATATTTCACTGTGTGAAGTGATACTGTAATGTATCACTGTGTGAAATGAGGCCAAATATTTCACTATGTGAAATGATGATGGGATATTTCACTGTAAAATTGATGCTATAATATTTCTCTGTCTGAAATTATACTGCAATGTATCACTGTTTGAAATGATACTGGAATATTTCAGAGTGTGCAATGTTGCTGGAATATTTCACTGTGTGATATGATACTGGAATATTCAGCTGTGTGCAATGATGCTGGAATATTTCACAGTGTAAAATGATACTGGAATATTTCAGAGTGTACAATGTTGCTGGAATATTTCACAGTGTAAAATGAAACTGGAATATTTCACTGTGTGATATGAGGCTGGAATATTTCACAGTGTAAAATGAAGCTGGAATATTTCACTGTGTGAAATGAGGCTGGAATATTTCACAGTGTAAAATGAAGCTGGAATATTTCACTGTGTGAAATGAGGCTGGAATATTTCACAGTGTAAAATGAAGCTGGAATATTTCACTGTGTGAAATGATACTGGAATATTTCACTTTGTGAAATGATGCTGGAATATTTCACTGTGTGAAATGAGGCTGGAATATTTCACAGTGTAAAATGAAGCTGGAATATTTCACTTTGTGAAATGACACTTCATGTATCACAGTGTAAAATGATGCTGAAAACTTCACTGTGTGAAATGATACTGCTAGATTTCACTGTGTGAAATGATGCTGGAATATTTCAGTGTGTGGAATGAAACTGCAATATTTCCCTGTGTGAAATGAGCCAAATGGTGCTGGAATATTTCACAGTGTGAAATGATACTGCAATGTATCACTGAGTGATATGATACTGCAATATATCACTGTGTAAAATGTTGCTGGAATATTTCACAGTGTGAAATGATACTGCAATGTATCACTGAGTGAAATGATACTGGAATGTATCACTGTGTAAAATTTGCTGGAATATTTCCCTGTGTGAAATGATGCTGGAATATTTCACTGTTTAAAATGTTGCTGGAATATTTCCCTGTGTGAAATGATGCTGGAATATTTCACAGTGTAAAATGTTGCTGGAATATTTCACTGTGTAAAATGTTGCTGGAATATTTCCCTGTGTGAAATGATGCTGGAATATTTCACAGTGTAAAATGATGTTGGAATATTTCACTGTGAAATGATACTGTAATGTGTCACTGTGTGAAATGAGGCTCAAATTTTCACTGTGTGAAATGTACTGGAATATTTCACTGTGTGAAAAGTTGCCAGAATATTTTACTGTGAAATGATGCTGGAATATTTCACTGTGTGAAATCAGTGTAGATTATTGCGCAGTGTAAAATGATGCTGGAATATTTCACAGTGTGAAATGATGCTGGAGTATATCACTGTGGGAAATGATGCTGGGTTGTTTCACTGAGTAAATGGGCGAAATGGTGCTGGAATATTTCACTCTGTGAATTGAGGCTGGAATATTTCACAGTGTGAAATGATGCTGGAATATTTCACTGTGTGAAATGATGCTGGAATATTTCAGTGTGTGAAATGATGCTGGAATATTTCACAGTGTGAAATGATGCTGGAATATTTCACTGTGTGAAATGGTGCTGGAGTATTTTAGTGTTTGAAATGATGCTGGAATCTGTCACTGTGTGAATTAGATGTTGGAATGTTGTAGTGTGATATGTTGCCGTTTGTCCATTTCTTTTTTTACAGGCAAGCCAAAGAGATTGTGCTTAAGTATGAAGGAAGATTGACAAGAACAAGAGGCTATCAAGCAGCAGGGGCAGAAGTAAGTTGTTTGCAGCCCTGGGAAACTTAACCGTAACTGAAATGAATGTCCTTTGAAAGACTTTTATATCATGCCCTCAGGATTTTCTACTTCTTACAGTAATTAAACTCCTATCTTCTTTTGAATATTTATTACACAGGTTTAGTTAAGGTCTTCAGAATCTTGTGTAAGGACGTGTCGTGTTACAGAAGTTAATGATCTTTTTGTCACATACCTCAGTTAAGGAATTATTTATTTAAAAGCAAAGTGTGGAATCCTTTGATGTTTGATGTCTGTTATAATAAATCTTTAGCTTGGATTTATTGCTAACATTTAGGATGATTTGATTGAAGTTATGGCTGTCCTGTTTGGTTTGACCCTGTTCCCTACTTTGAGGTCATTTGTAGAACTGTTGTGTTGCTAGTTTGATGTTGCAGCTTTGTTGCTTACTCCCTATCTCTATCTTGAATTTTAGATGTGGAAAAAATTTGGGAGACTGGTGTACAATATCACTGTGCTTTTTATCCCTTGGGAAATGAGAATAAAGAAAATAGAAAGTAAGTAAATCTTGCAAAAGCTTAAAAATGTGTATTTTGTTAGGTGGTTGTTTGATTCACTCCCTCCTGTGCCTATTGCCAGGCACTGCACAGCAATCCTCTCTTTCTGTGATTGAAAGTTGAAACTAAAGCCCGGCAGTCATGGTAAATGGAAAATTCTCAGCATCATTCAAACCTTTCATTCACATGGAAAAGGAACAGGATAATGTATGAATCACATTTTATGATTTGTGTACTCATGCACTAAATTCTCAACCAATGTTATGCTGTATCTCATCATGTCATGCTAATTTGTGTGAGCACTGGCTGAGAGCAGAGAGCTGTGTGTGGATTCCAACATCTATAATGGGGAAGTGGTCCAGTGGGTTACACTTTCACCACCAGGACTGAGGTTCCAATCTAACCCAAGCTGAAGGAATGAAATTCTTTGTCGGCTGCATGATCTTAAATGAAATGACCTTGGGCAACTTAATCTCTGGTGGATATAGTTTACTCTGTATCACTAAGAGAGGCCACGGATGGCTGGTATGGGAATTGGAAAGTATTGTTATGAGAGTGTGGTTTTGAAGTTGGGGTTGAGGCACATTGTTGGGACAGAGTGGAGGAAGATTTACTCTGCCGCTTTCTGAGTACCTGACCTGGGAAAGCTTGATACTGGATCTCGGTACCTGAAGTGAGAAGAGCTCCATTCCCCACACATCCCCTGTTTTGAGGAGGAAAGTAGTGCAAGTTAACATATAGCGAATGATACTGTTTGTAACAAACACCAGAGCTTATTATAAATTTGATATTTCGGTAGAAGGTCAGCCATTATCGTATTGAATGGCAAAGCAGGTTCAAAAGACCAAATGGCCTACTCCTGCTCCTAGTTATTATATTCTTAATAAAACATTGCATCACTGGAGGTGAGCTGCTGTTTTTTTTATTCATTCAGGGGATGTGGGCGTCACTGGCTAGGCCAGCATTTATTTCCCATCCCTAATTGCCTTTGAGCAGGTGGCAGTGAGCTGCCTTCTTGAACTGCTGGAGTCCATGTGGGGTAGGTACACCCACAGTGCTGTTATGGAGGGAGTTCCAGGATTTTGACCCAGCAACAGTGAAGTAACGACGATATAGTTCCAAGTCAGGATGGTGTGTTGCTTGGAGGGAACTTGCAGGTGGTGGTGTTCCCATGCATTTGCTGCCCTTGTCCTTCTAGTTGGTAGAGGTCACAGGTTTGGAAGGTGCTGTCGAAGGAGCCTTGGTGAGTTGCTGCAGTGCATCTTGTAGATGGTAGACACTGCTGCCACTGTGCGTCGGTGGTGAAGGGAGTGAATGTTTATGGCTGGGATGCCAATCAAAAGGGCAGCTTTGACCTGAATGGTGTTGAGCTTCTTGAGTGTTGTTGGAGCTGCACCCATCCAGGCAAGTGGAGAGTATTCCATCGCACTCCTGACTAGTGACATTGGGAAGACAGGAGGTGAGTTACTCAAAGAACAAAGAACAGTACAGCACAGGAACAGGCCATTCGGCCCTCCAAGTCTGCACCGATCTTGATGCCTATCTAAACTAAAACTTTCTGCACTTCCGGACCGTATCCCTCTATTCCCATCCTATTCATGTATTTGTCAAGATGTCTCTTAAACGTCGCTATCGTACCTGCTTCCACCACCTCCCCCGGCAGCAAGTTCCAGGCACTCATCAGCCTCTGTGTAAAGAACTTGCCTCGCACATCCCCTCTAAACTTTGCCCCTTGCACCTTAAACCTATGTGCCCTAGAAACTGACACTTCCACCCTGGGAAAAAGCTTCTGACTATCCACTCTGTCCATGCCACTCATAACTTTGTCGCCCCTCCACCTTCGTCGTTCCAGTGAAAACAATCCAAGTTTATCCAACCTCTCCTCATAGCTAATGCCCTCCAGACCAGGCAACATCCTGGTAAACCTCTTCTGTACCTTCTCCAAAGCCTCCACGTCCTTCTGATAGTGTGGCGACCAGAATTGTACGCAATATTCCAAGTGTGGCCTAACTAAGGTTCTGTACTCGCTGCAGAATTCCCAGCCTCTGACCTGCTCTTGTTGCCACAGTACTTATGTTGCTGGTCCAGTTCAGTTTCTCATAAATGGTGACCCCCAGGATGTTGATAGTGGGGGATTCAGCGATGTTAATGCCATTGAACGTCAAGCGGAGATGATCAGATTCTCTCTTGTTTGAGATGGTCATTGCCTGGTACTTGTGTGGTGTGAATGTTACTTGCCACTTATTAGCCCAAGCCTGGATGTTGTATGTACTGGTGAAATATTTTGTTATTGCTAGGTCACTTTGGCTCTGGAGTTGCTTCGTATTTTATCTTTTTGAGATGGATGTTTGGCATCAACATAGTGCTGACTATAATGACTGGAGCCTTTGTTATATTGCCAGAGGTAGGTGTGTACTGCATAGAGCAGCTAAAAATGTCATGTTTGAAGTTGATTTGTCGAAAACCCCCCTGCCCGTTTTTGTCCCACCAGTAATTCCTGTCCTCACTGCCTTGGACTCACTCCCTGTCCACCATTGTATATACTGGGGGAAGTTTTCACTTTTGGTAGGAACCTAACACAGGTGGTCGCAGAGCAACTACCTATTATACAGCCTGCACAGTTTTCTTTCTATCACTGCTGCAAGGCACTCTGCCGCAAGTGAAAATCGCCCCCTTGAATTTAAAAGCCTCGTCCTTATCTTCAAAACCTCTGGCCTGTGGTTGCCAACTCTGGTTGGATGTAATCCTGGAGGTATCATCACATGACCCATCACAGTCCCTCCATTGGTCGCTCCACCACATCCATCCTTGGAGTGCATCACCTTCCCACGGCCAATTGGAAAGCAACAAACTCTTCACTACCTGATTGGATGATTCCTGGTTGTCAAACAGATTTGTGCCACAATGTAATAAAAGCAAAATACTGCAGATGCTGTAAATCTGAAATAAAAACAAGAAATGCTGGAAATACTCAGCAGGTCTGGCAGCATCTGTGGAGAGAGAAGCAGAGTTAACGTTTCAGGTCACTGACCTTTCATCAGAACTCAGATTTCTGCCACACATCTCCAATATTTTTATAATTAATAAAAGGGTTTAAAGAAATTGTAAATAAAGCACCTTTTTTTATTACCCCACTGATTTCTTCCCTGGGTTTTCTCTTATGACTGGAGACTCTCAGACAATCCAGGAGGATTGGCATCCCCTCTGTGACCTCACTTCCCCTCCTCTGTAACCTCCTCCAGCCTTATGAATCCTCCAATGCCTTCAATCCTCTGACTCCAGCCTCCTGACTGTTTCCCCTTCTTGCCGCTCTTCTATCTATGGCAGTACCTCCAGCTGTCTCGGTCCAACTCTTTTCCTAAACTCCTCTATCTCCTTACTGCTCTGTCCGTCATATCCATTACTTTAAAGGACTTTTTAAAGTAATATTTTACCGTGTCGCATTGTGTGTTGTCAACATGCAAACATGAACACGTTCAAATCCTTTTTCAATCAGTCTGATGTGTGCTGACATCAGTTCAGTCAAGTCAGTAATGGGATTGCATCTGTTTTGTGTTTTTTCTTGCAAGCTTTTAGCAGGTGCTCCGTTTGGAAGTGTTCCCAGCAAGACTATTCCTGCAGGATACGTCGCATCTGCACAAGATCTGGACACCATCTGGTCACTTGGGGCAAGCCTGTCAACATCTTTTATTACTCTGCCAATATTGCATCCCAGTGAATTGCTCAGATGTTTAATTAAGCCAGTGTCTTGCTCTGACTTTCATTCTGTCCACTGTGCAGGGCTACCTCCAATATTCTGTTATGTTTTACGGCTACTATGGCAATGAAAGGAAGATTGGGAGAGCAGGCTATCGTTTGCCGTTGGCCTACTTTATGGTTGGAATGGCCGTGTTTGCCTACAGCTTCATCATCCTCCTGAGAAAGTAGGTAATAATTCTAAACATTCACCTATAATACCAAAATGGATGTTTAGTTATTTGGTGCATTTTCTGTTGGTTTTGCAATGCTCCTTTGACTCTATGGTCACCATATTAACAGGGAAGTGGGGAGAGACCGGGGGAGTGCGGGGAAAACCAGGCAAGGCCAGGGACATAGGGGCTTTTACGAGCTTAACAGCAGGGCCTCATTTAAATTATCCGCTGCAGACTCCCGCCTGACAGCCGAGCAGATTGGCAGCCTGGTCGATGGGCGGGAGTGCAGACACGTGGCAGGAGGCCTCAGCCGGGGTCTCCAGAAGTGAGTACGGGATGAAGGCTCCGGGTTATTTTCGGTGAGCAGGTGGGACAGAGGGAGATGTTGTCCGTGTGGGATACATAGCACTTACCTTGGCCAGTCGGATCCTCCTCCTTCAGATCTGTGGCTGGGAATCCCACAACTCAGGCCTTCCCGTCGTTACTGTTGAATTTAAGCCATAGTGCCGATGATGTCATGGGGTCATGACTTTTTAATATTAATTAGGCCCCTGCCTGCCATTTACAGAAGCCTCGTCGATGACCTGATTTGTGTTTGTTAAATTTTAAACGTTCGGATTGGGGTCAGATTGTTCGATCAGTGGAGGAGGGGGCCTAAAATTGAGGCCAGTGTTTAGGGATTCATATACGTTGTTGCTTCTGCTTGTTTTTTGTTTCATCCCATTTATTTTATTCATGTATTTGCTTGGTTACAAGGGACACAAGTTGTTACTATCAATGCGTACAAAATTTGAGTTCAATTTAGCCTCATTAATGCAAACGTCCTTCTCAGCTTTTAAGCTATTTTGCCTGCTATGAAACAAATACTGTTATAAAATCAGATTACAGATAGGGAAAAACAGTAACCCATTTCTTAATTGCCAGTATTCTGAATAAACAGAACAATGGTAACCTTTAGTTAGTGTGTGTGTGTGTGTGTGTGTGTGTGTGTGTGTGTGTGTGTGTGTGTGTGTGTGTGTGTGTGTGTGTGTGTGTGTGTGTGTGTGTGTGTGTGTGTGTGTGTGTGTGTGTATTAAAATGTAGAATTATTCCTTTATTATTTTGTTGGTTAGAATGGCGAAGAATTCCCGGCTGAGCATGGCTAGTGCTTCTGATGAGAATTACACCTTCTGCTGGAAGATCTTCTGCGCCTGGGATTATCTGATCGGCAATCCAGAGGCTGCAGAGAGTAAAACGGCCGCAGTGATAAACAGTATCCGGGTAAGAGGTTTCTAATGACCTACGCCAACTGCTAGAAATATGTCATCGAATCATACAGTACAGAAAGAGACAATTCAGCCGATCAAGCCTGTGCCAGCTCTTTGAAAAAGCCATCCAATTAGTCCCACTCCCCTGCCCAGCCCCCATGGCCCTGCAAAATTGTCCTTTTTGAGTATTTATCCAATTCCTTTTTGAAAGTTACGATTGAATATGTTTCCACCACCCTTTCAGTACATTCCAGATCATAACAATTAACTATGTAAAAAAAAAAAATTCCTCATCTCACATCTCTGTTCTTTTGCTGATTATCTTAAATCTGTGCCCTCTGGTTACCAACTCTCTTGCCAGTGGAAACAGTTTCTCTTTATTTACTCTATCAAAACCCCTCATGCCATGTCATCTTTGCACATTAAAGCAATGCTTGTTTTATGTGTATTCTAGAAGTTTTCATATGTGATCAAAGTGTTTGTTGGTTACTAACCGGTTAATACAAATTGTCTGTCTTCTTTTTGTAGGAAGCAATTCTGGAGGAGCAAGTGAAGAAGAAGGACAGAAGCTTGTAGGTATTAGCCAGAGGGAAAGTACAAAAATACAACTCAAACAATTACGCTGTTTGTAACTCAATTGAAAATAATATGTTTCATCTTAATGTTTTTCTAGGGCAGTGATAATAAGTTTAAGGATTCTTGCCAATATTTTGGTACTTCTCTCACTGGCTGGTAGTATTTACATCATTTACTTTGTTGTCGATCGCTCGCAGGAGTTAGAGCGCACTAAGGTCGAGTTGTCACTTTGGGAAAAGAATGAGGTACACATTAATCCTTGAGGCTGTTCTACATCAAAATACCTGTTTTGTAAATGTACTCACACACTGACTGGTTTCTCTTTAGGTGAGTGTGGTTGTTTCGCTTATCACCATGATCGCTCCCTCCGTGTTCGAACTCGTGGCTCAGCTTGAGATGTTGCATCCCAGAACCACACTGCGCTTCCAGCTTGCCAGGTACGACCTTGTTTCCCACACAGCCTGTCATCCACATTCAGCATTCCTGCGAAAGGTAAATCAGTTGCTGGCTGGCATTTATTTAGTCGCTAATATACGACAGAGACCGAGCGCCTTGTCGACACAAAGCAAGCTGGTGAACTCTCATTCACCTTGTGCTGCTGTGAGGTAAGGTTGAAACAGGGTGAATTTATGGCACAGTCTATGCTCTCAGAGCTGAGCGCCAAAGCATGGTGACAGCAGCATATAACGCCTCCTGTAAAAAATTTCCAGTAACAGAGGAGATAGAGCTGAATCGTCATATGAAATATTGTAAACGTTATTTCAAATCAAACAGTGTAACATCATAGAGCAGTAACATAAGTCACTTCAAAGCATCTAATATCCTAGGCTGAGATTTGACTTTTTTTTTCCGAAAGGGCAAACCTTATCCTCCTGCAACACCTGCCGATTTCACTGGAATTGCAATTTATTTTTGCGGTTGGTGCTAGATGATAGAGATTAGATTTTCTGAAATTATTTGATTGTGACACATGGTGTTGCTTTTGCTTTTGCTTTCAAGTGGTTTAATGCTTTCTCTCTGTCTATAATGCAGGGTGCTGGTGCTGTACTTGGGCAATCTCTACAGTTTAATCATTGCTCTGCTTGATAAAGTGAACAGTATGAGCATGGTGGTAAGCATTTCAGCTTCAGACAACAATGTGTTTTTTTTATTCATTTTTTTGTGGGATGTGGGCATCGCTGACTAGGCCAGCATTTATTGCCCATCCCTAATTGCCCTTGAATTCAGTGGCTTGCTCGGCCATTTCAGAGGGCTGTGGGTCTGGAATCACATGTCAGCAAGTTTAGGTAAGGACGGCAGATTTCCTTCCCTAAAGGACAATAGTGAACCAAATGGGTTTTTACAACAATCGACAATAGTTTCATGGTTTTATCATTAGACTAGCTTTTAATTCCAGATTTTTTTTTATTAATTGAATTCAGATTTCACCATCTGCCATGGTGGGATTTGAATCCTTGCCCTCAGAGCATTAGCTTGGGCTCTGGATTACCAGTCTAATGATATTAACACAACGCCACCACCTCCCCTGTTTCCCATGGAGGAGGCTAACTAGGGGAGCAGTGAGTTAACCCTTTGACAATTGCAGTGTTATAGTAGCACCAAAGGGAAACAATTTCTGTTTGAGTGAATTTTCCCCCACCTCATCTTCACTGCAGCTTTACACCATGTTAGGATAGTAGGAGCAAGATTTCAGAGACTTCTCCCAGATAATGAAAGCCCATTTCTCATTCATTATCATCTCACAGACAACACTTGCTGCTCAAGAAAAGGAGAAAGAGATAGAGCCAGCAACTACAGGTCAGTCAGCCTAACGTCAGTGATGGGAACAATTTAGAGACATTAATCCGGACAAAAATTATTTGGCAGTTGTAAAAATATGGATTAATAAATGTAAGTCCTCCCTAACAGCACTGTGGGTGTACCTACACCACATGGACTTCAGCAGTTCAAGAAGGCGGCTCACCACCACCTTCTCAAGGGTAATTAGGGATGGGCAACAAATGCTGGCCTAGCCAGTGACACTCACATCCCATGAATGAATAAAAAACAACAGTTTCTCTCTATCTACAGACCCCTCATGATTCTGAACACTTCTACCCAATCTCCTCTCAAACTTCTCTGCTCTACGAAGAACAACCCCAGCTTCTTCAGTCACTCCTCGTAACTAAAGTCACTCATCCCTGGAACTGTTCTCATAAATCTTTTCTGCACCCTCTCTAATGCCTTCACATCCTTCCTAAAGTGTGGTGCTCTGAATTAGACACAATACTCCAGTTGATGCCGAACCAGTGTTTTATAAATGTTCATGGGAGAGAGTGTTTAAATTCCTCTAACAGGATTACTTCTCTGAGATTCTCATAGCTGAGCTGTACTTTAAGAGCACTCAGCCACAGGTCAAAAGCCAGCTGCTTACTTCTTTCAAACTCCAGATAAGTTTGATTGGCTTGTTTCTTGAAGGTTCTAAACTTTTGGCGATAGGCTTCAGGTACTAATTCATAGGCCCCGAGAATAGCATTTTTGGTCAGTTCATAATTTATGACAGGTGACCTGTCATCTGGCAGCAGGGAATAAACCTCATGGGCTTTTCCAGTTAGCTTGCTTTGCAGTAAAAGAGGCTAGGTCTTAGCTGGCCATTTTAGCTGCCTTTCCAGTTTTTCAAAGGACCCAAAATCCTCCACATCTTCCTCATTGAATTTTGGGATTAGATAAGCTAGTTTTAACAATACTGCACCCAGCCCTGAATTACGCTCCTCTATATTGGTCCTGCTTTCACTGGGGTTACTCTGTCTCCCCCTAGTTAACTCAAGCTGCTTCAACTCTCTTTCTTCGTATTCTTTCTGAAATATTCTTTCTCTGTCTCTCTCTCCTACCTTTCATTTCCTTCATGTTCCTTCTGAAAGGCTCTTTCTTTCTCTTCACATTCCTTCTGGAAGACTCTCTTTTTCTCCCTCTCCTGCCTCTCTTTTTCCTCTAAACCAAGTTTCCTTTGTTCCAACTGTATCTTTGCTAGCAGTACCCTGTCTGGGTCTGCTTCTAACACTGCTTCTGATTCTTCAGATTCAAGGGAAAAATGGTTGGCCACGAGCCTTTGGAGTTCAGAATTCCTAACCTTGCCATTTACAGTGATCCCACACTGCTCAGCCATTTTCCTCAACTCCTCCATAAACAGTGCTTTCAACTTATCCCAAGTTACTTCACCCTGGCTTGGAGATCTACTCGCTTCAGTTACAGACATCTTAGCATTCAATCACACACAATCACAAGAAAACTTGTATTAAAATCTTGCTCTTTTTGATTGGGAACAATTTGGCTTCCCACTTCCAATTTCTCTTGTTTGGCTGTGGGTAAAATTCTGGATGCTAGGACCCAAATTTTTGTTATGACCAGGTGAGAAAGAGGTTTAGGGTTCCCTTTCAGCCTTCACCTGGTCTTACTGTAACAGGGTTTTATTTTTAAACACACTGTTTTTAGTTCCCCCTTGGTGAATCCTTGTTCACCGCTTTCCAATTAAAGGGCAAAGAAATGAGCACAAACAGGCTCTCTTAGTCTTAAAGAAGAAAGGTGAAATTTTATTCAAACTTAAACTCTAATTCGGTTGACGCCTATGAATACATGACACACCCACACTAGCATGCATATGCGATGTACACATTATACTCCATTTGCCAGATCTTTGCCCACTCACTTAACCTATCTATATCCCTTTGTAGCCTCCTTATGTCCTCTTCATAACTTACTTTCCTACCTATCTTTCTGTCATCAGCAAATTTAGCAACCATGCCTTTGGTCCCTTCATCCAAGTCATTTATATAAATTGTAAAATGGTGAGGCCCCAGCACTGATCCCTGTGGCACACCACTCGTTACATCTTGCCACATTGATCACATTGCTGTTTGTGGGAACTTGCTGTGTGAAAATTGGCTGCTGTGTTTCCTACACTACCGCTGTGTACACACTTCAAAATATTTAATTGGCTGTAAAGCACTTTTTGGATTGGGTTCTGCAAGACATGATAGAAATGCAATTTATTGTTTCTTATGGGTGGAAAATAATCATGTAAAATTATCGACCGATAACATATTATTCATAAACAAATCTTTTTATTGAAGCTTGCATATGATTACTTTGCTGTTTGGTCATTGATTATAGATTAAAGTTCTCGGTGAAAAATGCACTGAGTAGATTGCAAATCAATATGCTGAGAGACATGACAACCAATCTATTAATGCAAACATTAATCTGCCTTTTGTCTTAAGAAGAACAGCACAGGAGCCAAACAGTTGGCGGAGTTACACAATCCGTCCTACTTCAAAAGACAAATTGAAGATTTGATTCGGTTAACTCCAGGGTCATTTTTTTTTATTCGTTCCTGGTTGTGGGTGTTGCTGGCTATGCCAGCATTTATTGCCCATTCCTAATTGCCCTTGGAAGGTGGTGATGAGCTGCCTTCGTTACCCACTGCAGTCTGTGGGGTAGATACACCAACTGTGCTGTTAGGGATGGTGTTCCAGGATTTTGACCTAGCAACAGTGAAGGAACGGCAATATATTTCCACGTCAGGATGGTGTGTGACTTGGAGGGGAACGTGCAGGTGGTGGTGTTCCCATGCGTCTGCTGCCCTTGTTTTTCTAGGTAGTAAAGGTCGCAGGTTTGAAAGGTGCTGTCGAAGGAGCCTTCGCAAGTTGCTGCAACGCAGCATGAGATGGTACACACTGCAGCCACGGTACGCTGGTGTTGGAGGGAGTGAATGTTCAAGGTGGTGGACGAAGTGCCAATCAAGTGGGTTGCTTTGTCCTGGATGGTGTTGAGCTTCTTGAGTGTTGTTGGAGTTGCACTCATCCAGCCAAGTGGAGGGCATTCCATCACACTTGTGCCTTGGAGGGGTACTCAGGCACAGGGGAGTCAGGAGGAGATTTACTACTGCAGAATTCCCAGTCTCTGACCCTCTCTTGTAGCCACAGTATTTATGAGACTGGTCCAGCTCAGTTTCTGATCAATGGTAATCTCCAGGATGTTGATGTTGGGAGATTTAGCAATGGTAATGCTGTTGAACATCAAGGGAAGATGGTTAAATTCTCTCTTGTTGGAGATTATTATTGCCTGGCACTTGTGTGATGCAAATGTTACTTGCCATTTATCAGCCCAAGCCTGAATATTGTCCAGGTCTTGCTGCATATGGACATGGACTGCTTCAGTATCTGGGCAGTCGCAAATGGTACTGAACATTGCGCAATCATCAGCGAACATCCCCACTTCTGACCTTATGGTGGAGGGAAGGTCATTGATGAAGCAGCTGAAGATGGTTGGGCCTAGGACACTACCCTGAGGAACTCCTGCAGTGATATCCTGGGGCTGAGATGTTTGGCCTCCAATAACCACAACCATCTTCCTTTGTGCTAGGTATGACTCCAACCAGCGGAGAGTTTACCCCCAAATCCCATTGACTTCAATCTTGCTAGGGCTCCTTGACTCTATACTTGGTCAAATGCTGCCTTGATGTCAGGGGCAGTCACTCTCACCTCACCTCTGGAATTCATCTCTTTTTCCAAATTTGCACCGAGGCTTTAATAAGATCTGGAGCCGAGTGCCCCTGGTGTAACCCAAAGTGAGCATCGGTGAGCAGGTTATTGCTGACTAAGTACCGCTTGATAGCACTGTCAATGACACCTTCCATTACTTTGCTGAGGATTGAGAGTATACTGCTGGTGCTGTAACCGGCCAGGTTGGATTTGTTATGATTTTTGTGGACAGGACATGCCTGGGCAATTTTCCACATTGTCAGGTAGATGCCAGTGTTGTAGCTGTACTGGAACAGCTTGGCTAGGGGTGCAGCTAGTTCCAGAGCACATGTCTTCAGTCCTACAGCCAGGACATTGTCAGGGCCCATAGCCTTTGCTGTATCCAGCGATTTCAGCCATTTCTTGATATCACATGGAGTGAATTGAATTTTCTGAAGACTGGCATCTGTGATGCTGGGAACCTCAGGAGGAGGCTGAAATGGATCATCCACTTGGCACTTCTGACTGAAGGTGGTTGCAAATGTTTCAGCCTTGTCTTTTGTACTGATGTGTTGGGCTCCTCCATCACTGAGGATGGGGGGGGATGTTTGTAGAGCCTCTTCTTCCTGTTAGTTGTTTCACTGTCCACCACCATTCACGACTGGATGCAGCAGGACTGCAGAGCTTTGATCTGATCCATTGTTTGTGGGATCTCTTAGCTCTGTCTATCGCATACTGTTTTGCTGTTTGGCATGCATATAGTCCTGTGTTGCAGCTTCACTAGATTGGCACCTCATTTTTAGGTATGCCTGGTGCTGCTCTTGGCATGCTCTCCTGCACACTTTATTGAACTAGAGATGGTCCCTTGAAGATGTGATGTTGTCTCCACAAGGACTGTGCGGTGGTCACTCCTACCAATACTGTCGTGGACAGATGCATCTGCGACAGGTAGATTGGTGAGGTCGAGGTCAAGTAGGTTTTTCCCTCTTGTTGATTCCCTCACCACCTGCTGCAGACCCAGTCTGGCAGATATGTCCTTCAGGACTCAGTCAGCTCAGTCAGTAGTGGTGCTACCGAGCCACTCTTGATGATGGACATTGAAATTCTCCACCCGCAGTATATTCTGTGCCCTTCCTACCCTCAGTGCTTCTTCCAAGTAGTGTTCAACATGGAGGAGCACTGATTCATCAGTTTCGGGAAGTCAGTAGTTGGTAATCAGCAGGAGGTTTCTTTGCCCATGTTTGACCTGATGTCATGAGATTTCATGATTTCCAGAGCCACTCCCTCCTGACTGTTATCACCGCCACCTTTGGTGGTTCTGTCCTGCTGGTGGGACAGACATACCCAGGGATGGTGATTGAGGAACCTGGGACGCTGTCTGTAAGGTATGATTTGGTGAGGACGACTATATCAGGGTGTTGCTTGATTGGTCTGTGGGACAGCTTTCCCAATTTTGGCACAAGTCCCCAGATGTTCGAAGGACTTTGCAGGGTCAACTGGGCAGGGTGTGCCTTTGTTGTTTCCAGTGCCTAGGTTGATGCCGAGTGGGCTGTTTTTTACACTGGCTGTCAGAACCCTTGAGAAACAGAGGACACAGATTCAAGGTGAATGGTAAAAGAGCCAAAGGCAACATGAGAGAACTTGTTTTTATGCAGGATGTGATTAGGATCTGGATTCCACTGCCTGAAAGATTGGTGAAGGTAGATTCAATTGGGGCTTTCAAAAGGGAATTGGATTAGCACCTGAAGATATTTACAGGGCTATGGGGAAAGGGCGAGGGAGTGGGACTAGCTGAATTGCTCGTGCAGAGAGCTGGCATGTGCTCAACAGGCCAAATGGCCCCATTCTGTGCTGTAACCATTCTACAATTCGATGATTTTATGAATTTCCCTTTTAGTTTCACCCTGCATTTTCTATACTCCTCTAGGCTTTCTGCAGTATTGGATCTCTGTATCTGACATAAGCTTTCTTTTTTTTGTGCCTTGTCTTGCTCTGTACGCTCTCCGACATCTGGGGGCTCTACATTTGAGAGTTCTGCCCTTATTTCTGGGAATACATTTGTTCTGAACCCTCTCTACCTCCTCCTTGAATACCTCCTACTGCTGTGTCACTGATTTACCTTGAATTAGCTGCTTCCAGTCCACAATTGCCAGAGCATGTCTCAACTTAGTAAAATTGTCCTTTCCCTAATTTAAAACTTTTGCTCTTGGTCTATTCACGTCCTTCGCCATAACTACTCTAAATCTAACTGAACTATTAGCATACCACCAAAATGCTCTCCCACTGATATCACTTTCATCTACACAGTTTCACTTCCTAAAACTAAGTCCAGAACTGCCCCTTCTGTTGTTCGGCTTGCTACGTCGTGGCTAAAAAAGATCTTCTGAATGTATTTTAAGAATTCTGTATTTTTATTACACTGATTTTATCCCAGTTAATATTAAGGTAGCTGAAATTCCCCACTATTACTGCCATATTGCTTCTGCACTCCTCAGCAATGTGCCAAAAAATTGCTCTTCTATCTCCCTCTGACTGGGGGTCTATAGTACACTCCCAGCAGTACATGTGATTGCCCATATTTTGTTCGTCAGTTCAACCCATATGTCCTTATTCGATGACCCTTCCATTATCTCATCCCTACTCACAGGTCTGATTGTTTCTTTAAGCAATAATACGACATCCCACTCCTCTTTTGTCCCCTTCTCTATCCCATTTGAAAACCCTGTAACCAGAAATGTCAAGTTGCCATTCCTGCCCTTCTTTAAGCCACCTTTCGGTAAAGCTATCTGTCTTTTGGATGAGACGTTAAACCAAGGCCCAAACATCCCTCTCAGCTCTACGCAATAGATCCCATGGTACTATTCAGAGAAGGGCAAGGCCGTTCTCTCCGGTGCCTTGGCCAATAATTATCATTTCCCCAATATCACTAAAGCAGATTCTCCAGTCATTATCACATTGCTGTTTGTGGGATCTTGCTGAGCACAAATTGGCTGCCGTGTTTCCTACATTACTACAGTGATTACACTTCAAAAGTACATTGGCTGTAAAGCGCTCGGAGATGATCTGAGGTTGTAAAAGGTGCTAAATAAATCCAAGTTCTTTCTTTTTTTTAAAGTTGGTTGAAGTGGCTGAAATCTAAAATAAAACAAAATCTGACAGATTAAATAGATATGAAACTATAATGTAACCTGAACTATTAAGAAAAAGTTTGAAATAGCACAAAAGAAATGGAGTAATGTTTATTACGAGATTAGAAAATCCTTCTGTTTTATCTGAACCATTTTCTGCAGGATAATTCCAACAATACAGGTACTTCATTTTTGGCAACCAGAGCCCTCCCTGAGGAGGAAAGTCTCTCAACTATCGTACCTGAGATAAGGCTGAGGCGGAACACTTCATTCAGCTCAGAAGACAATAAAACGAAACCTTTAACCAAGTTTAACAGGACGGCTTTGTTTGATTACAACATCCTATCTCAGCAAGACCAATGTTGGGAAACCTATGTTGGACAGGTTTGTGAATGCAACTGCGTTAACATAGTTCTTTATAGTTTTATATGCACTGTCATTCTGTGTTAGAATAGTAAGGTGACTCACCAAATAATGAGCACTGGGATCGCTTCTGGGACCGGAAAATGTCAACTCTGGTTGGGTCTCTTCCTGGAAGTCTCATCACATGACCTCTTGCTGCGAACCGCTACTCCTCCACAGTGGTCCATCCTCTGGGCGCACAGCCTTCCCAGGACAATTGAAACACAAGCATTCTCAGGCCAGATTTCAGGAGGAGGCAGTGGCCCTGCCCACCGGCTGAATAGTTGGAGGCGAGCCCACCTCCGCTGGGCCTGCAAACCATGCTACTATTTTGTGTGGCCCAGGCCCTTAATTGGAAGAAGTTGGGGCTTCCTCCGCTTTGAGGCAGGAAGTCCCGCCTCCAAGCAGTGCCAGTCAATCAGAGAGCTAGAAGCTCTTCAATCCCAGCAGCACCACTGGGAGCGGTGGCCACTGCTGGGACTGCACCTAGCGTGAGGAGCAACATGGACGTCGACCTTCAAAGAGAAAAGTTTAGGTCGGGCCTCGCCAGGGACAATCAGCTAGCCCTGCTATAGTCAGAGAGCAGAGAGGGGGTGGGGCGGGGGGTGGGTGCGGTGTTGGTGGTAGTTTTACATCCCTTGATTCTGGAAAGGTCCCAGCAGATTGCAAAATCGCAAATGTAACACCTCTATTCAAGAAAGGAAGGAGACAGAAAACAGGAAACTATAGGCCAGTTAGCCTAACATCTGTCATTGAGAAAATGCTGGAATCCATTATAAAAATAAGTAATAGCAGGATATTTAGAAAATCATAATACAATCAAGCATGGTCAACGTGGTTATGTGAAAGGGATATCATGTTTGACAAATTTAATAGCGCTCTTTTAGGAAGTAACAATCAGGGTGGATAAGGGGAACCAGTAGATGTAGTGTATTTGGTTTTACAAAATACATTCGATAAGGTGTCACATAAAAGGTTACTACACGAAATAAGAGCTCATAATATTGGGGGTAATATATTAGTATGGATAGAGGATTGGCTAACTAACATGAAACAGAGAGTCAGGGTAAATGGGGCATTTCAGGTTGGCAGACAAACTAGTAGAGTGCCACAGGGATCAGTGCTGGAGCCTCAACTGTTACAATCTATATTAATGACTTGGATGAAAGGACTGAGTGTATTGTAGACAAATTTGCTGACAATACCAAGATAGGCAGGAAAGCAAGTTTTGAAGCGGGCACAAAGAGTCTGCAAAGGGATACAGATAGGTTAAATGAGTAGGAGACAAGTTTGTCATATGCAGTATAATGTGGGAAAATTTGAAGTTGTCCACTTTGGCGGGAAGAATAGAAAATTTGAATATTATTTAAATGGAGAGAGACTGCAGAATGTTGCGGTACAGAGAGATCTGTGTGTCCTTGTACATGAATCACAAAAAATTAGCATGCACGTACAGCAAGTAGTTATGAAGACAACTGGAATGTTGCCCTTTATTGCAAGGGGGATAGAGTATAAAGGTAGGGAAGTCTTGCTACAATGGTGCAAGGTACTGTGGAAAATTGCCCGGGTATGTCCTGTGCACAAAAAGCGGGACAAATCCGATCTGGCCAATTACCGCCCCATCAGTATACTCTCAGTCATCAGTAAAGTGATGGAAGGTGTCATCGATAGGACTATCAAGCACCACTTACTCACCAATAACCTCCTCACCGATGCTCAGTTTGGGTTCCGATGGTACCACTCAGCTCCAAACCTCATTTCAGCCTTGGGCCAAACTTGCAAAAAGAGCTGAATTCCAGAGTTGAGAGTGACTGTCCTTGACATCAAGGCAGCATTTGATCGAGTATGGCATCAGGGAGCCCTAGTAAAAATGAAGTCAATGGGAATCAGGGGGAAAACCCTCCACTGGTTGGAATCATACTGAGCAGAAAGGAAGATGATTATAGTTGTTCGAGTTGTCCATTGTCACTGTGTCAAAATCCTGGAACTCCTTTCCTAATAGCACTGTGGGTGTATCTACCCCACATGGACTGCAGCAGTTCAAGAAGGCAGCTCACCACCACCTTCTCAAGGGCAATTTGGGATGGACAATAAATGCCGGCCTGGCCAGTTCCGCCCACAGCCCAGGAATGAATAAAATAAAATCATCTGAGCTCCAGGACATCACTGCAGGAGCTCCTCAGGGTAGTGTCCTAGGCACAACCATCTTCAGCTGCTTCATCAATGCCTTTCCCTCCATCATAAGATCAGAGGTGGGATGTTCGCTGATGATTGCACAATGTTCAGTACCATTCGCAGCTCCTCAGCTACTAAAGCAGTCTGTGCCCATATGAAGCCTGACCTGGATAACATTCAAGTAACAATTGCACCACACAAGTGCCAGGCAATGACCATCTCCAACAAGAGGGAATCTAACCATCTCCCCTTGCTGTTCAATGGCATTACCATCACTGAATCCCCCACCAACATCCTGGGGTTACCATTGACCACAAACTTAACTGGGCCTACACTACATGGGCAGCAGTGGTTCAAGAAGGCAGCTCAGCACCACCTACTCAAGGGCAATTAAGGACAGGCAATAATGCTGGTCTTGCTAGTGACATTCACATCACAACAAATAAAATAAATTACACTGCTCAATCTCTCACGCGATACAAGGAGCTAAGATCTGAACAGGAAGTATAATGAAAAACTTATCAAATAAAGCTGTGTACTGACTCTGAAAGTTACATCAGATCATTTAATAATCCATTTCCTAACCAGAAAGTGCTTTTCTGAGTGATTCCGAATAATCGAATGAAGTTGCTTTTTTGCCATTGATTTGTAAAGAACACTTTCAGCCACATCTTCGCTTCAAATCTGAACCTTACTAACCAAAATTCCATTTGCAAGCTAAAACCCAAAGGTCACAAGGACAAGTCACATTCCCTCACCTTCAAATCTCCCTTGAGAGGACTGTTGCCCTTTCCCACCAGGCACATGACCCCCTCCCCACCCACTGCAAGATCAAGCCATTTTGCTGAACACAGAGGACCTTTGGTTCAATGAGATTGCCAGGGGCTGTCTGTGTGTAAGGAAAAAGAAACTAATGATTCCATACAAAACTTTTAATTACTGTTAATGTTTTATTTCTCACGCTCTTCCCATATACAATAGTGTGAAGTAGTGGAATGATTCGCCAGGTGATTAAGTCTGGTAGGTCTCAACGTGATCACTGTTTATACTTGTCAATAGGGTGGTCAGTCCTATACGGTGGGAAGGTTCTACAGGTTCCTGATACCCATACACTGAGTTGGGGCGGATACCCATGTCCACTGGACATGAGCATCCCACTGGATGTCAACCCAGAATTCAGAGCTGGAGCACTAGTCGCCAGTCACTGGGACCATCGGAGCAGGGTTTGAGCCCTGTCTTTCATTCCGGGCGGGAATGCTACCCCAAGAAAAAAGCTTACTCCATCACTCATTGATGACGTTTATGATGAGGGGCATTGATAAGTTAGATAGGAAAAAACTTTTTCCCTTAGCGGAGGGGTCAATAACCAGGGGGCATAGATATAAGGTAAGGGGCAGGAGGTTTAGAGGGGACTTAAGGAAAAAAAATTTCACTCAGAGGGTGGGTGGAATCTGGAACGCACTGCCTGAAGAGGTGGTAGAGGCAGGAACCCTCACAACATTTAAGAAGTATTTAGATGAGCACTTGAAGCACCATAGCATACAAGGCTATGGGCCAAGTGCTGGAAAATGGGATTAGAATAGTTAGGTGCTTGATGACCAGCACAGACACAATGGACCGAAGGGCCTGTTTCTGTGTTGTATAACTCTATGACTCTGAGAAATGCTACGTGTTGAGCATTCAGAAAGACAGTCTCTGTAACATAATAGCAAAGAAGGTTGCCATTCAGCAAATTCATTTCATCCCCGTGGCAAGCTATTTATGTAAATCATTATATCCAGCACGAGTTAAATAAAGGGCTGTTTCTATCTTCAGGAGATGCTGAAGCTGTCTATTATTGACATGCTTTTCACTGTGGGTAGCATCCTGCTCATCGATTTCATCCGCGGGCTGTTCGTGCGATATTTGAGTGATTGTTGGTGCTGGGATCTGGAGAGTAAATTTGTGAGTATTGTACAAATTTGGACATTGCACCAATTTCACTGTTTATTGCAGCATGTTCTCATTTTTTGTTTCAAATCTCTTGCAGCCAGAGTATGGAGAATTCAAGATTGCTGAGAATGTTTTGCATCTGATATACAATCAGGGAATGATATGGTACGTAACAAAACTCATACAGGAGTTAGATATTTCTCATGGGTAATTAGAACAAATGAAACAGCATGAAAGCCAAAACGTAGGAGTGGGATTAGGCCATTCAGCCCCACGAGCCTGTTCTACCATTCAATTAGATTGTGAGCCAACTGTTATCAAAAATGTTGGGAGGCTAGGGTATTTCTTCTCTATTAATGTAATGCATTCAAAAAAAATTTGAGATAGTCTGAGGATGAGGGGCTGATAATTTCAGAGTTTAGTGCTGTTACCAGTGTTATTTTATAAATCAATTTAATGTGAATTCTGTGCCTTTATATTTATGTGTGTGCGAAGCAACTCGTTAGATTAAAGTGCAGGTCGTAGAATTGGCCCTACAGCTCCATCTGTGACCCATCTACTAATGCTCCATTCCTGGAATAGAAGCTCGCAAACCTATCTATTTTTTATTCATTTGTGGGATGTGGGTGTCGCTGGCTAGGTCAGCATTTATTGCCCATCCTTAATTGCCCTTGAGAAAGTGGTGGTGAGCAGCCTTCTTGAACCGCTGCAGTCCTTGGGATGTAGGTACACCAACAGTACTGTTAGAAAGGGAGTTCCAGGATTTTCACCCAGCAACAGTGAAGGAACGGTGATATAGTTCCAAGTCAGGATGGTATGTGGCTTGGAGGGGAACCTGCAGGTGGTTTCAAATCTCTTGCAGCCAGAGTATGGAGAATTCAAGATTGCTGAGAATGTTTTGCATCTGATATACAATCAGGGAATGATATGGCCTTGTCCTTCTATATGGTAGAAGTTGTGGGTTTCGAAGGTACTGTTGAAGGAGCCTTGGTAAGTTACATCTTGTAGATGGTACACACTACTGCCACTGTATTTCGATGGTGGAAGGAGTGAATGTTGAGGGTGGTGGATGGGGTGCCAATCGAGTGGGCTGCTTTGTCCTGGTTAATGTCGAGCCTCTTGAGTGTTGTTGGAGCTGCACCCATCCAGGCAAGTGGAGAGTATTACATCACACTCCTGACTCGTGCCTTGTAGATGGTGGACAGGCATTGGGGAGATAGGAGGTGAGTTACTCACCACAGAATTCCCAGCCTCTAACCTGCTCTTGTAGCCACAGCATTTATGTGGCTGGTCCAGTTCAGTTTCTGGTCAGTGGTAACCCCCCAGGATGTTGATCGTAGGGGATTCAGCAATGGTAATGCCATTTAAAGTCAGAGAGATGGTTAGATTCCCTCTTGTTGGAGGTAGTCATTGCCCAGCACTTGTGTGGCGTGAATGTTACTTGCCACTTATCAGCCCAAGCCTGGATGTTGTCTGGGTCTTGCTGTATCAGGACATGGGCTGCTTCAATATCTGAGGAGTCGCGAATGGTGCTGAACATTGTGCAATCATCAGCGAACATCCCCGCTTCTGACCTTATGATGGAGGGCAGGTCATTGATGAAGCAGCTGAAGATGGTTGGACCTAGGACACTACCCTGAGGAACTCCTGCAGTGATGTCCTGGGACTAGCATGATTGACCTCCAACAACCACAACCCTCTTCTTTTGTGCTAGGTATGACTCCAACCAGTGGAGAGTTTTCTCTCTAATTCCCATTGACTCCAGTTTTGCTAGGGCTCCTTGTTGCCACACTCGGTTAAATGCTGCCTTGATGTCCAGGGCAGTCACTCTCACTTCACCTCTTGAGTTCAGCTCTTTTGTCCATGTTTGAACCAAGGCTGTAATGAGGTCAGGAGCTGAGTGGCCCTGGCGGAACCCAAACTGAGCGTCACTGAGCAGGTTATTGCAACTAATAGAATTACAGCAATATTACACCCACACAAAAGTTAAAGCTGCACCAGATTTAGTGAGGCAATTATCAGGTTTTATTAAGATCCACTTTTTAAAACAAATAATGATGTGAAATATGACCAGAGATGAAGTCATTGCCTGAGATGTCAATTTTTTGTTAGGCCAATATGTTGAAAATTGTGAAAGGCTAGAACCCAGTAGATAGAAGCAGATTGTATCTGTAGTTGAGGGGCCATAGATACAAGATTAAATGTCAGAGATTTAGAACAGAGGGAAGGAGAAACGTCTTCACACAGAGAGTTGTGAGTGTGTGGGACTCATTTCCAGCGTTATTAGTTGAGGCAGAAACTAAATCTACATTCAAGATCAGATTCAGTAGATGGATGAAAGAAAAGGGGTTGCAGGGATGTGGGAACAGGGCAGGTAAATGTGATTAAAATTGATGTGAGTGATCTGTTTCTGCATTGTAACTTCAAGGTAATGCATTTTGGAGTGACAACTATAATCTCTACTAATAAAAAAAAAAGATATTGGAAATATGCAGGTTAGTCAGCATCTGGAAAGAAGACTGGCTAATATTTTGAACATAGGCCCTTCCTGAGGATTCTGATGAAATGTCTAAAGCCAACACAGTAACCTGTAGTCATTTGGTAGTACAGAACTTGAGTATTGTTGAAAACAGACATTTTATTGAAGCTTTTCGTCTTGCACTCATCAGGACAATTCGCAAGAATACCAATGTAAGGGAAAGCGATAAATTTATACTGTATATGTCTCTGTTTTCAGCAATACACAGTAACCTGTCTTTCCACTCCACAAATGCTGACTGACCTGTTGTGCATTTCCAGCACATTTTTATTTCAGATTTCCAGCTTTTGCAGTTTCTTCTTTTTGCCTTCAATCTTTAGGATGGGTGCTTTCTTCTCACCGTGTCTTCCAGCATTCAATGTTCTCAAACTGATTGGCCTCATGTATTTAAGGAG
This sequence comes from Heterodontus francisci, assembly GCF_036365525.1. NCBI lineage: Eukaryota > Metazoa > Chordata > Chondrichthyes > Heterodontiformes > Heterodontidae > Heterodontus > Heterodontus francisci. The sequence goes on along the minus strand of NC_090408.1, from coordinate 11,741,594 downwards.
CTGGGCAGTGTTGACTTGCAATGTTCCACATCAGCAAGTATTCCGCGCTTCAAGGTCAGTGCGCTATATAAATATCACCATGTTCATGGTGAATAGGTTGTGATTGCTTAGCTTAATATTGAACCCAATTAGAAGGTATCAAGAAATCATTGGCTTAATTAGAACAATGCAATTATTGTGACAATTTGTGATCAATGATGTTGTGACAGATGCATATTTGTTAAACTCCCTTGTTAAAGTAACTTCCTAATTACATCACTCCCTCGTCTCCATATAATTAGTATCGATGTTTCTCAAATATGTTTGTTATTCCCCTGAACAGAAGATTATGTTCTCACTTGATTCAAGTCATCTGGATTCCTATGACTTCAGTTTTTCCCTTCGAGGAAGTTGGAGCAAGTTCTATAGTTGAAGACGTGGAATGGGTGATTCCCTGATCCCACATCGCAGCACGGAGTCTGTGCTTGCAGAGAGCTTGGGTCAATGATGGGGTTACAATACTGTGGTCCCAATTCTCCTGGAGTGGGGCTCAGTGCTAGGGATGCTAGGACACATACTCACCCCCGGAGATTTCCCTATGTAGAATGGTATTGGCAAGACTTGGAAGTGGGACAATAACTAGAGATTTCATCAGAGCTGCTCAGGAAGTGTGAGAGGAACCCTGTCCAGTAGCAGGCTGACAGCAGCTCCAAGGAAATTCCCAGCAAATGTCTTTTTGAATGAGCAACCAGTTACATTCGATTCACAATCAGTTAGCATTCAGTCACTAGTAACTAAATTATAAATAAGAGATGAGAACCATCCAGCTAAGTTTCTGAAGCAAATATATTAGAGCACAACACTAGGGGCTGAGGAGAGTGAAATTACTGCTATCACAGAAGAGTTAAAAGGGAAATAACACTTCCCTAATGAAAGTAAAATACTGCAGATGCTGGAAATCTGAAATAAAAACAGGAAATGCTAGAAATACTCAGCAGGTCTGGCACCATCTGTGGAGAGAGAAGCAGAGTTAACGTTTCAGGTCAGTGACCCTTATCATCCCAAGCCTGAATGCTGCATCTGGGCACGGACTGCTTCAGGATTTGAGGAGTTGCAAATGGTACTGAACATTGTGCAATCATCAGAAAACATCCTCACTTCTGACCTTGTGTTGGAAGGGAGGGCATTGATGAAGCAACCGAAGATGGTTGGGCCTAGGCCTGTGGAACTCCTGCAGTGTTGTCCTCGGGCTGAGGTGATTGACCTTCAACAATCACAACCATCTTCCTTTGTGCTGGGAATGACTCTAGACAGTGGAGAGTTTTCCCCCTGATTCCCATTGACTTTAATTTTGCTAGAGATCCCGTCTGCCACACTCGGTCAACTGCTGCCTTGATGTTAAGGTCGGTCACTCTCACCCTCTGGAGTTCAGCTCTTTTGTCCGTGTTTGGACAAAGGCTGTAATAAGGTCTGGAGCCAAGTGGCCCTGGCAGAACCCAAACTGTATATTGGTGAGCAGGTTATTTCAGTGTAAGTGCCACTTGATAGCACTGTCGACGACACCTTCCATCACTTTGCTGATGATTGAGAGTAGACTAATGGGCCGGTAATTGGCTGGATTGGATTTGTCCTGCTTTTTGTGGACAGAACATACCTGGGCAATTTTCCACATTGTCAGGTAGATACCAGTGTTGTAACTGTACTGGAACAGCTTGGCTAGGAGCATGGCTAGTTCTGAAGCACTAGCCTTCGGTACTATTGCCAGAATGTTATCAGGGCCCATAGCCTCCTCTGAAGGTACAGCTGCCAATGGTGGAATGATTAAAATTGAAGTCAGAATTAGAGGAGCACAGATATCTCAGAGGGATGTGGGGCTGGAGGATGTTGAGTTTGATTGCTCCGTGATTGATTGCTCTGTGCTGTGTTTGTTTGTAAGACTGCTCACAATGCTGTCAGTCAACTCTAAGTGGCCGTAGAGAAACTGAGACAGATCTGGGCAGCCATCTGAATAAAAATCTACACACACACAAATCGAGAGTCTAGTTTCTACATGCCTGAGGTATGAAACATAACAGGAGATTACAGAGTTAGGGAGGGGCAAAGCCATGGAGGGATTTGAAAACAAGGATGAGAATTTTAAAATCGAGGTGTTGCTTAACCAGAAGCTAATGTAGGTCAGCAGCCACAGCTGTTATGGATGAATGAGACTTGGTGTGAAGTAAGAACAGAAAGTACTGGAAATACGCAGCAGGTCAGGCAGCAACTGTGAAGGGAAAAGCAGAGTTAATTGTTCAGGTCTGTGACATTTCATCAAAACTTGGATATGGGCAGCAGAGTTTTGGTTGGCCTAAGGTTTACAGAGGGCACAAAGTGGTTTGGAATGTATTAGAATAGTCAAGTCTAGAGATAACAAAGGCTCATAAGAACATAAGCAAAAGGAAGCAGGATTAGGCCATACAGCCCCTCGAGCCACTCCGCCATTCAATAAGATCATGGCTGATCTGATCTTGGCCTCAATTCCACTTTGCTGCCTATTCCCTATAACCTTTGACTCCCCTATTGTTCAAAAATCTGTCTAACTCAGCCTTGAATACATTCAATGACCCAGCCTCCACTGCTCTCTGGAGTAGAGAATTCCAAAGAGTATTTCCAGATTACCCCACAAAGGGAAACATCCTCTCAGCATCTACCCTGTCAAGCCCCCTCAGAATCTTATATGTTTCAGTAAGATCACCTCTCATTCTTCGAAACTCCAATGAGTGTAGGCTCAACATGCTCAACCATTCCTCATAAGACAACCCTTTCATCTCAGGAATCAACCTAGTGAACCTTCTCTGAACTGCTTCCTCAGTCTCTCTTACGAACATACGGGCATATGAATTAGGAGCAGGAGTAGGCCACTCGACAATTCAAGCCTGCTCCGCCATTCAATAAGTTCATGTCTGAACTGATTACTCCACATTTCCACCTACCCCTTATAACCTTCCATCCCCTTGCTTATCAAGAATCTATCTACCTCTGCCTTAAAAATATTCAAAGACTCTGCTTCCACCGCCTTTTGAAAAAGAGAATTCCAAAGACTCACGATTGTCTGAGAGAAAAAATTTCTTCTCATCTCTGTCTTAAATGGGCGACTCCTTATTTTTAAACAGTGACCCCCTAGTTCTGGATTCTCCCACACAAGTAAACATCCTTTCCACATCTACCCTGTCAAGACCCCTCAGGATTTTATATGTTTCAAGTCACCTCTTACTCTTCTAAATTCCAGCGGATACAAGCCTCGCCTGTCCAATCTTTCCTCATAAGACAGCCCAGCCATTCCGGGTATAAGTCTAGTAAACCTTCTCTGTACTGCCTCCAATGCATTTACATCCTTCCTTAAATAAGGACACCAGTAAATGTACACAGTACTCTAGATGTGGTCTCACCAATGCTCTGTGTAACTGAAGCATAACCTCCCTACTTTTATATTCAATTCCCCTCCTGATAAACCATAATATTCTATTAGCTGCCATTCCTGCTTCTGGTAAAATGTCCCGGCAGCAGAACTGAGCAGCGACCCCTCCCGACACGGTTTCGTGGTACTTTACCGGCTCCACTTTGCTGCCTCCTAGCCCACTACACAGAGACCGGTAAAATCTCCCACCTTTGTGCCCTCCTCATGACTTGCTTTCCCACCTATCTTTCTATGATCAGCAAATTTGGCTACAATACACTCGATCCCTTCATCCAGGTAATTAATATAGATTGTGTAGATAGTTAGATGGATTTTTGTTCTACAAGTAAGCCAAGGGTTAGGAGGGGACAGGCAGGAAAGTGAAGTTAAGGCCACAATCAGATCAGCCATTGGGTGGTGGTGCAGGCACGGGAGAGCCGAATGGCCTACTCTGTTCCTATTTCTTATAATTGTAAATAATTGAGGCCCAGCACTGATCCCTGTGGTACTTCACTAGTTACAGTTTGCCAACCTGAAAATGACCCATCTATCCCGATTTTCTGTTTCCTGTTGTTAGCCAAACCGCTATCCACGCTAATATATTACCCCCAACGCCATGTGCTCTTGTGTAGTAACCTTTTATGTGGCACTTTATCGAATGCCTTTTGCAAATCCAACTACTGGTTCCCCTTAATCCACCCTGCTTGTTACATTCTCAAAGAACTCTAATAAACTTATCAAACACCCTTTCATAAAACCCCATGTTGACTCTGTCTGATTGTATTCTGATTTTTAAATGTCTTGCCACTACTTCTTTAATAATGGATTCTAGCATTTTCCCAATGACAGATGCTTGGCAATGCTTTCTGTTTCCCTCCTTTCTTGAATAGACGTGATACATTTGCGGTTTTCCAATCCACTGGGACCTTTCCAGAATCTAGGGAATTTTGGAAGATTACATCGAATGCATCCACTATATCTGCAGTCACTTCTTTTAAGACCCTAGGGTTTCAGCAGCATCGTTAGATAGAGTGTGAAGAAGGGAGTTTGGTAAGTGAGTGGATTTTAAGGGTTAATTTCTCAAGACTAGTTTTTGTTTTGTTTACATTTAGCGATTAATTGAAATTCCTGTTTCAGTTACGAGGTAAGATGGTTTCTTGCAGTTTTAAACAGGAGTGTAGAAACACTCTGAGTGTAGCTGTAGCTAGTTAATTAGGTAGCTATCTTAAACTGGTTTCTGAGCTCTTGCAGAGCTGACACAGCATTGTTGTCAGAGCATAAATTCAGGGGACTCCCAGTGCTGCTTGTCTGCATTCAATGCTGCTGGAGGGCACAGAGTGTGAAGAAATCAGTTTGTTAATGAGGGAGTTCAGTCAGACGGGGCAATATAAATTAAGAAAAAATAAATTTGACTGCACTGAGAGCTGCTTTAAGTGCACAGAGTGTAAAGTGGGAGTTTGGTACATGAGGGAGGGCTCCTTTCTTTCTTTCTTTCTTTCTTCTTTCTGTCTTCTACCTTTTTTCAGCTTCCAGTAGCTGCCTGTCTCTTTGGTACAGGGGTAGAAGCTGATTGGTGAGTAACTGGTAAGTTATTCTACTTCTCATTGTAATAAAAAGTTTTTAAAGTGACATTATGGCAGGTCGGCTTAGCCAAGTGGAATGTATGTCCTGCGGTATGTGGGGAGTCATGGACACACCATGTGTCCTAAACGAACACATCTGCAGGAAGTGTCATCGGCTGCAGAAGCTTGAGCTCTGGGTTTTGGAACTCAAGCGGCGGCTGGAGTCACTGTTGTGCATCCGCAAGGCAGAGGACTACGTGGATTGCACATTTAGGGAATTGGTCACACCACAGGTTAGGACCATGCAGGCAGGAAGAGAATGGGTGACCACCAGGCAGTCTAAGAGAACCAGGCAGGCAGTGCAGGAGTCCCCTGAGTCTATCTTCCTTGATAATTGGTTTTCCATTTTGGATAGTGGTAAGAGCGATGGTTCCTCAGGGGAGTGCAACCAGAACAAAGTCCATGGCACCATGGGTGCCACAGCTGCAGAGAAGTGGAGGAAGAAAAGTGGAAGAGCAATAGTGATAGGGGATTCGATAGTCAGGGGATTAGACAGGTGTTTCTGCGGCAGTAAACGTGACTCCAGGATGGTGTGTTGCCTCCCTGGTGCCAGGGTCAAGGATGTCATGGAACGGCTGCAGGACATCCTTCTGGGGGAGAGTGAACAGACAGAGGTTGTGGTCCACATTGGTACCAATGACATAGGTAGGAAGAGGGATGAGGTCCTGAAAACATATTTTAGGGAGTCAGGAAGAAAATTAAAAAGCAGGACCTCACGAGCAGCAATCTCAGGATTACTCCCAGGTGCTAATGAGCATAGGAATAGGAGGATTGATCAATTGAACACATAGCTGGAGAACTGGTGTTGGAGGGAGCGAATCAGATTTCTAAGGCTTTGGGACTGGGGCTCTGGGGCAGGTAGGACCTGTATAAGATGGATGGGCTACACCTTAACAGGACAAGAACTAATATCCTCGCAGGGAGATTTGCTAGTGCTGCTAGAGAAGGTTTAAACTAGCTTGTCAGGGGGATGGGAACCTGAGGGGTAGCTCAAATTGGAAGGAAGTAAAGAGGTAGAAAAATAGTAAGTGACATTAGAAGGCAGGCAAAACACAGATGAGCATCAACTAGACTTAGAATGCAGAATAATATCAGGAAGACAAGGTTAAGGGCACACTACTTGAATGCACGCAGCATTCGCAACAAAGCAGATGATTTAAAGGCCCAAATAGAGGTAAATCAGTATCATCTAATTGCCATAACGAAAACGTGACTACAGGGTGACCAAGACTGGGAACTGAATATTCAAGGGTATTCGAATTTAGGAAGGACAGGTAAAAAGGAAACGGAGGTGGCGTTGCGCTGATAGTAAGGGATGGGATCAGTACATTAGTAAGGGAGGATCTCAGATCAGAAGAACAAAATGTGGAATCTGTTTGGGTGGAGCTAAGAAACAGCAAGAGGCAGCAAACCTTGGTAGGAGTTGCTTATAGGCCACCAAACAGTAGTGGTAGTGTGGGGCATGGTATTAATCAGGAGATTAGAGAAGCATGTTGCATCGGTAATACAGTAATCATGGGTGATTTCAATCTGCATATAGACTGGGTAAACCTAATGAGTACTAATGCTGTGGAGGAAGAGTTTCTGGAGTGTGTAGGGGTGGTTTTCTAGAGCAGTATGCTGAGGAACCAACTAGAGAACAGGCTATTTTAGATCTAATATTATGTAATGAGAAAGGGCTAATTAATAATCTTGTTTTAAAAGAACCTTTAGGGATGAGTGACCATAATATGATAGAATAGTACATTATGTTTGAAAGTGAAGTAGTTTAATCTGAAGCCAGGGTGTTAAATTCAAACAAAGGAAATTATGAAGATATGAGGGGCAAATTGGTTGAGGTGGATTGGAAAAATACATCAAAAAGGTATGATAGTACATAGGCAATGGATAGTCTTTAAAGAAATATTACATAGTTTACAGCAACTATACATTCCTTCAAGACACAACAACCCCAAAAGTGAAAGGCAGTCAATCGTGGATAACAAAGGAAGTTAAGAATTGTATAAGATTAAAGAAAAGGCCTAAAAAGTTGCCAGAAATAGTAGTAAACCTGAGGATTGGGAGGATTTTATAACACAGCAAAGGAGGACAAAGAAACTGACAAAGAAAGGAAGAATATCACCAGGGAGCATAATTTTAAGGTGATTGGAGGAAGGTTTCGGGGAGATGTTAGAGGTAGGTTCTTTACACAGAGAGTGGTGGGTGCGTGGAATGCGCTGCCAGCGGTGGTAGTAGAAGCAGATACATTAGGGACATTTAAGCGACTCTTGGATAGGTACATGGATGATAGTAGAATGAAGGGTAGGTAGGTAGTTTGATCTTAGAGTAGGTTAAAGGTTCGGCACAACATAGTGGGCCGAAGGGCCTGTACTGTGCTGTACTGTTCTATGTTCTATGAATGTAAGCTAGCAAAAAAAAAATTAAAATGGACTGTAAAAGCTTCTATAGGTACGTAAAAAGGAAACATTCTGCCAGGACTAATGTGGGTGCATTACAGGCAGAGCCAAGAGAATTTATAATGGGGAATAAAGAAATGGCAGAGAAGCTAAATGATTACTTTGTGTCTGTCTTCATTGAGAAAGATCCAAGAAATCTCCCAGAATTAGAGATCCAAGGGATTAGGGGGAATGAGGAATTGAAGGAAATTAGTATCAGTAAGAAGGTTGTATTGGAGAAATTATTGGGGCTGAAGGTTGATAAGTCCCCACGACTTAATAGTCCACATCCCAGAGTGTTGAAAGAGGTAGCTGTGGAGATAGTGGATGCATTGGTGATCATCTTCCAAAATTCTATAGATTCTAGAGTGGTTCCTGCAGATTGGAAGGTAGCAAATGACACCGCACTATTTAAGGGAGGGAGGGAGAGAGAAAACAGGGAATTACAGGCCTGTTAGCCTTGCATCAGTAAGAGGGAAACTGTGAGAATCTATTTTAAAAGATGTGATAAATGGACACTTGGATAGTAATGATCTGATTGGGCACAGTCAAACATGAATTTATGAATGGGAAATCTTGTTCGATGAACCTGTTGGAGTTTTTTGAGGATGTTACTACCATTGATAAAGGGGAGTTGGTGGATGTGGTATACTTGGATTTTCAGAAGGCTTTTGATAAAGTCCCCCACAGGAGGTTGGTTAGCAAAATTAAAGCACATGGAATAAGAAATAATATACTGGCATGGGTTAAGGATTGGTTGACAGGCAAAAAGCAGAGAGTAGGAATAAATGGGTCATTCTCACATTGGCAGGTTGTGACTAGTGGGGTACTACAAGGTTCAGTGCTTGGGCCCCAGCTGTTCACAATATATATCAATGATTTGGATGTGGGGACCAAATGTAGTATTTCCAAGTTCGTGGATGACACAAAACTAGGTGGGAATGTGTGTTGTGAAGAAGGTGCAAAGCAGCTTCAAGGGGATTTGTGCAGACTTAGTGAGTGGGCAAGAATGTGGCAAAGAACAAAGAACAAAGAAAATTACAGCACAGGAACAGGCCCTTCGGCCCTCCAAGCCTGCGTCAATCCAGATCCTCTATCTAAACATGTCGCCTATTTTCTAAGGGTCTGTATCTCTTTGCTTCCTGCCCATTCATGTATCTGTCTAGATACATCTTAAAAGACGCTATCGTGCCCGCGTCTACCACCTCCGCTGGCAACGTGTTCCAGGCACCCACCACCCTCTGCGTAAAGAACCTTCCACGCATATCCCCCCTAAACTTTACCCCTCTCACTTTGAACTCGTGACCCCTAGTAATTGAATCCCCCACTCTGGGAAAAAGCTTCTTGCTATCCACCCTGTCTATACCTCTCATGATTTTGTACACCTCAATCAGGCCCCCCCTCAACCTCCATCTTTCTAATGAAAATAATCCTAATCTACTCTCCTCATAGCTAGCGTCCTCCATACCAGGCAACATCCTGGTGAACCTCCTCTGCACACTCTCCAAAGCATCTACATCCTTTTGGTAATGTGGCGACCAGAACTGCATGCAGTATTCCAAATGTGGCCGAACCAAAGTCTTATACAACTGATGGAATATAATGTGGGAAAATCTGAAGTTATCCACTTTGGTAAGAGGAATAGATGTGCAGAGTGTTTCTTAAATGGTAAGAGATTAGAAAGTGTAGATGCACAAAAGGGACTGGGTGTCCTTGGCAATACATCACTGAAAGCTAACATGCAGGTGCAGCAAGCAATAACGAAGGCCATTGTTAGCCTTTACCGCAAGAGGATTTGAGTACAGGAGTAGTGAAGTCTTGCTTCAATTGTATAGAACCTTGGTTAGACTGCACTTGGAGTACTGTGTGCAGTTTTGGACTCCTTACTTTAGGAAGGATATTATTGCCATAGAGGGAGTGCAACGAAGGTTCACCAGACTTGTTCCCAGGTTGACGGGACTGTCCCTATGAAGAGAGATTGGGGAAACTGGGCTTGTATTCTCTAGAATTTTGAAGAATGATAAGTGATCTCATTGAAACCTTCAAAATACTTAAAGGGAGTGATAGGGTAGATGCAGCTCAGATGTTTCCCTTGGTTGGGGAGTCAAGAACCAATTTCAAAATACGGGGGAAGCCACTTAGGACAGAGATGAGGAGAAATTTCTTTATTCAGAAGATTGTGAATCTCTGGAATTCTCTACCCCAGAGGGCTGTGGAAGCTCAGTCATTGAGTATGATTAAAGCAGAGACTGACAGATTTTTAAATACCTTTGACATAAAGGGATATGGGGATAGTGTGTGAAAAAGACATTGAAGTGGGTGATGATATTGAATGGTGGGGTGGGCTCGATGGACTGAATGGCCTGCTCCTGTTGCTATGTTCATATTTAAGGGGCTAGTTGTATTCGTGCCTCGTCTATCCAAATCCAATGCAAAGCAAATATTAATCTAGCTCATCTTTTGAGAGAATTAATCAACAGAGCATCAGTTGCTTTTGGTAAGAGTTTATTCCACTTGCCTACTATAGGGTGGGTAACCAGAGGAAATAGATTTAAGGTAATTGGTTTGGCAAAAGAACCAAGGAAGAGATTAGGAGAAATTATTGTGAATTGTTAAAATCTGGAATGCACTACCTGAAAGGATGGTGGAAGCAGATTCAACAACAACTTATAACAGGGAATTGAATATGTGGTTGAAAAGAAATAAAATGCAGGCTGTGGAGAAACAGGAGGGGCATGGGACTACTTGGATAGCTGTTTCAAAGAGCCGGCACAGTCACGATGGGCTGAATGGCCTCCTTCCGTGTTGTAAGATTCTATTCTGTACAGAAAGGGGTATAATTTATTTGAATCTCTTACCTCAGCTGAAGATTGTTAATGTTAAATCTGTGACTTCCACCTCTGTGCTAACATAGGCTGCATCCATCCACAATCAGATTGGTATCATTTACCCACAGAGATTACCAGGACAAAGCCTGTGATGATTCATGGCTGTCAGGGTGGATTAAATAAATGAGTACTGAGTGTTCTGACTGTTGTGTAGCTTACAGAGAGTGAGTCATGAGGATGAATTTATCGAGACTACACTTCCAGTTTACAGCCTCAGCGATGTGCCGCAGAGATTGGGTGCGGAGGTGGAAGATTTTGGTTCTGATGAAAGATTATGAACCTGAAACGTGGATGTTTTTCTCTCTCCACAAACGTTGCCAGAGCTGCTGAGCATCTGCAGCACCTTCTGTTTTTATTTCAGATTTCCAGCATCCTCAGTATTTTGCTTTCATATTTATGAAGATTTTAGTTGCCTGAAAATCAGGAGTGATGTGAACCAAAGGCATTGATTTTCTCACCCAATCCTTCAACTAATGCTGCTATTGGATTACACTCCACACTGGGACTGGAGTCACAGAATCACAGAATAATACAGTGCAGAAGAGGCCCTTTGGCCCATCGAGTCTGCACCGATGCATTAAAGACACCTGACCTGTCTACCTAATCCCATTTGCCACCACATGGCCCATAGCCTTGAATGTTATGGTGTGCCAAGTGCTCATCCATGTACTTTTTAAAGGATGTGAGGCAACCTGCCTCTACCACCCTCCCAGGCAGTGCATTCCAGACCGTCACCACCCCCTGGGTAAAAAAGTTCTTCCTCAAATCCCCCTTAAACCTCCTGCCCCTCACCTTAAACTTGTGTCCCCTCATAATTGACCCTTCAACTAAGGGGAACAGCTGCTCCCTATCCACCCTGTCCATGCCCCTCATAATCGTGTGCACCTCGATCAGGTCACCCCTCAGTCTTCTCTGCTCCAGCGAAAACAACCCTAGCCTATCCAACCTCTCTTCATAGCTTAAATGTTCCATCCCAGGCACCATCCTGGTGAATCACCTCTGCACCCCCTCCAGTGCAATCACATTCTTCCTATAATGTTGCAACCAGAATTGCACACAGTACTCCAGCTGTGGCCTTACCAAAGTTCTATACAACTCCAACATGACCTCCCTGCTTTTGTAATCTATGCCTCGATTGATAAAGGCAAGTGTCCCATATGCCTTTTTCACCACCCTATTAACCTGCCCTTCTGCCTTCAGAGATCTATGGACAAACATGCCAAGGTCCCTTTGTTCCTCGGAACTTCCCAGTGTCAGGCCATTCATTGAATACTTCCATGTCACATTACTCCTTCCAAAGTGTATCACCTCACACTTTTCAGCGTTAAATTCCATCTGCCACTTTTCTGCCCATTTGACCATCCCGTCTATATCTTCCTGTAACCCAAGACACTCAACCTCACTGTTAACCAGTCAGCCAATCTTTGTGTCATCCACGAACTTACTGATCCTATCCCCCCCCCCCCCCCCCACATAGTCATCTATGTCGTTTATATAAATGACAAACAATAGGGCACCCAGCACAGATCCCTGTGGTACGCCACTGGACACTGGCTTCCAGTCACTAAAACAGCCGTCTGTCATCACTCTCTGTCTCCTACAGCTAAGCCAATTTTGAATCCACCTTATCAAGTTACCCTGTATCCCATGTGTATTTGCTTTCTTGATAAGTCTCCATGTGGGACCTTGTCAAAGGCTTTGCTGAAATCCATGTAAACTACATCAACTGCACTACCCTCATCTACACACCTGGTCACATGCTCAAAAAATGCAATCAAATTTGTTAGGCATGACCTCCCTCTGACAAAGCCATGCTGACTATTCCTAATCAAATTTTGCCTCTCCAAGTGGAGGTAGATTCTCTCCTTCAGAATTTTCTCCAATAGTTTCCCTACCACTGATTTGAGACTCACTAGTCTGTAGTTCCCTGGCTTATCTCTACAACCTTTCTTAAATAGTGGGACCACATTAGCTATTCTCCAGTCCTCTGGCACCTCCCCAGTGGCCAGAGAGGAATTAAAAATTTGGGTCAGAGCCTCTGCAATCTCCATCCTCGCCTCCCACAGCATCCTGGGACACAAATCATCCGGACCTGGAGATTTGTCCACTTTTAAGCCTTCCAAAACCTCCAATACCTTGTCACTCCCTATGACAATTTGCTCAAGAACCTCCCAGTCTCTCTCTCTGAGTTCCATATCTACATCCTCATTCTCTTGGGTGAAGACAGATGCGAAGAATTCGTTCAACACCCTACCAATGTCCTCCGGCTCCACCCACAGATTTCCCCCTTGGTCCCTAATGGGTCCTACTCTTTTCCTGGTTATCCTCTTCCCATTGATATACTTATAGAATATCTTGGGATTTTCCCTACTTTTACCAGCCAGAGCTTTCTCATATCCCCTCTTTGCTCTCCTAATCGCTTCTTTAAGCTCCATCCTACACTTTCTGTACTCCACTAATGCTTCCATTGATTTGCTGCACGATATCACCCCATTCTTCAGTTCGTGATGATAAACAGCAGATGTTTTGATAGTATTATGTTTTTTTCCTCCCAGGTCAAACAATTTCTATCTAGCCATGACCCTGTTCATGCTCTTCTTGTGTATGTTACCAACTGTCTTCGCTATAGCAAGATATAGGCCATCTCCAAGTTGTGGACCATTTAGGTAAAGTTCTTCTGTACAAAGTCATTCAGAAAAAATTCTTACTTGTCAATAATAGATCAGAACTCCTGTTTATTGAAGTACAGTAGTATTTAATAATATATCATCACAGTAATGTTAATCCAGATTTTGGTCTTTTTTTAAACAGTGGTCAAGATAAAATTTATGACATTGTGTCTGAGACGATAGTCAATGATTTCCCCGTCTGGTTCAACACTGTGATGAGTTATGTCACCAGCCCCGTGGTAGCTCTTCCTGCCCTGCTCCTACTCTTGTAAGTACAAACACAGCTGAGTGTGTCACCTCCAACCTACTGTATTTATGGCTCCATTGAAGCCATAAATTTCACTGTCTTTGTTGTCCAATCTGCACAAGTACAGCAGGAGTGAATTTATATTAAAAAGCCATTGGGAGGGATTAGCGGAATTAACCTAGGTTTGGAGCACCCTTTGTAACTTAATACTTGCTATTTCTACTCGTTGATACTTCACGATTAGACAGAAAGACAGAATTGCATTTTTATTGTACCTTTCATGTTCTCATTACATCCCAAAATGCTTTGCCAATCAAATACTTCAGAAGTGTAGTCACAATTGTAATAGAGAAAATGCAGCAGCCAATTTGTGCACAGCAAGCTCCCACAAACACCAATGAAATAAATTACCAGATTATTTGTTTTAGTGATGGGTGAGCGATGAATATTGGTCACGACATCAGTTTAAACTCTCCTGCCCTACTACAGAATCATGGAATCTTTACGTATTATGATTTACATCTACCTGAGAGAGCAGATTGGGCCTCGGTTTAAAGTCTTGTCTGAAAGAAGCCACCTCCAACGGTGCAGCACTCCCTCAGCACTGCACTGGAGTGTCAGTCTAGATTGTGGTTCAAGTTTGAACTTGAGAATGCTACTAACTTTTTAAATGCATTTCTGTGACGATTTTAGTTCAAGGTGAATTTCAAATACAACTGGTACCAGTTTGCGGTGTCTGGTTGACATTTTGCAGTCGTGTCCGTAAGTTTCCTCGGAACTGCTCCCACTCCAACACTGTCACTTCATTGGAAATGCAATGGAAATCCTGATTGCACACGGAAGCTTGGTTTCCACCACTTATACAATGAAGTAACAGCAGTGAAGCAGGAGCAGTTCCAATGAAATTCCTGGCCAATGTGTAAAAAGGGTGATTTTCTCAAGACATGCTGGCAGGGGGCTATTGTGTTTTCCTCCGCATGTATTGGCAAAGGACAGGCACAGTGTCTATAATTCTCCATTAATTATAGATTCTCCATCTCCATCAGCAGTGTCAGCTGTGGCTCAGTGGTAGCACTCTCAGCTCTGAGTCAGAAGGCTGTAGCTTCCAGAGATTTGAATTCAAAATCCAGGTTAACACTCCAGTGTAGTTCTGAAGGAGTGCTTGCACTGTCAGAAGTGCTGCCTTTCATATGAAACGTTAAACTGAAACCCTCTCTGCTCTCTCAGGTTAATGTAAAAGATCGCATAGCATTATGAACAGGAGCATTCTCCCTTTACTAACACCACTAAAAAGTAGATTATCTGGTCAATATCACATTTCTGTTTGTGGGAGGTTACTCTAACCAAACTAGCTGCTGCATTTCCTACATTACAACAATGACTACCCTTCAAAAGTATTTCTTTGGGATGTTCTAAGGTTGTGAAAGGCACTATGTAAATACAAGTCTGTCTGTTTTCTTACTTCTCTATTAAAATTGTTTGGTGGAAGATCTTGGGAGGTGCGATTGCAGTTACCTGATAGACATTGCCGATACTCCTCGTGACGAAGGGACAAAGGCACTGCCGATACTCCCTGTGACCAGGGCGATGCCAATACTCCCCGTGACCAAGGCACTGCCAGTACTGCCCGTGGCCAAAGCACTGCCAATACTCCCCGTGACCAAGGCACTACCAATACTCCCTGTGACCAAGGTGCTGCCAATACTCCCCGTGACCAAGGTACTGCCAATACTCCCATGACCAAGTTGTTACCAATACTCCCTGTGACCAAGGTGCTGCCAATACTCCCCGTGACCAAGGCACTGTCGAAACTCCCCGTGACCAAGGCACTGCCAATACTCCCCGTGATCAAAGCACTGCCAATACTCCCGTGACCAAGGTGCAGCCAATACTCCCCGTGTCCAAGGTGCTGCCAATACTCCCCATGACCAAGGCACTGCCAATACTCCCCGTGACCAAGGCACTGTCGATACTCCCTGCGACCAAGGCACTGCCAATACTCACATGACCAAGGCACTGCCAATACTCCCCGTGACCAAGGCACTGCCAATACTCCCCATGACCAAGGCGCTGCCGATACTCCCCGTGACCAAGGTGCTGCCAATACTCCCCGTGACCAAGGTGCTGCCAATACTTCCCATGACCAAGGCACTTCCGATACTCCCCATGACAAGGGACCAAGGCATTGCCGATACTCCCCGTGACCAAGGCGCTGTCGATGCTCCCCGTGGCCGGCACTGCTGCTACTCCCCGTGACCAAGGCACTGCCAATACTCCCCGTGACCAAGGCACTGCCGATATTCCCCGTGACCAAGGCACTTCCAATACTCTCCATGACAAGGGACCAAGGCACTGCTGATACTCCCCGTGACCGAGACGCTGCCGATACTCCCCGTGACCAAGGCACTGGCAATACTCCCTGTGGCCAAGGCGCTGCTCATACTACCTGTAATGAAGGGACCATGGTGCTGCCAGTACTCCACATGATCATTTCACTGCCAATTCTTCCTGTGACCAAGGCTTGGTAAAACACATGAGGGAATGTTGCACTGTTAGAGGTCCATTAACACAGTTAATCCTTATATGTTACACTGATGTAAATTCATTCACTTTGGGACATAGCAAGGCATTATGTATGTATTCCTGGTAATAATGGGCTCCTTTTTCTCCTTCTAGTATGCTGATATATTATCTCCAGTCAATTGCACGCTCGCTCAAGTTCACCAATAATCAGCTCAGGATGCAGCTCCAAGTTGTACGTATATGATATTTGATCTTTTGAAACCTTTGGGATTCTCTCGCACATGTCAATCTCATTAAAACAGAGAAGTAATGTAAATGTTTGTGTCCTTTCTGCCTGCAGGAAAGAACAGAGGATAAAAAGAAAGTATTCCAGATGGCAGTTGGTAGGACAGTTTCTTGTTTCGTATCTAACAAATCCCTCATTATATTACTTCATGCAATACATTAAACTGAGGAGAAATTACATTACATAAGGTCAAAAGAACTATGAGCAGGAGTAAGCAATTCAGCCCCTCGAGCCTGCTCCGCCATTCAATACGATCATGGCTGATCTCATCTCGGCCTCAACTCCACTTTCCTGCCCGTTCTCCATAACCCTTCAACCCATTACTAATTAAAAATCTATCTCCTCCTTAAATTTACTCAATGTCCCGGCATCCACCGCACTCTGGGGTAGTGAGTTCCACAGACTCACGACCCTTTGAGAGAAGTAATTTCTCCTCATCTCTGTTTTAAATCTGCTACCACTTATCCTAAAACTATGACCTCTCATTCTAGATTTCCCCACAGGAGGAAACTTCCTCTCTGCATCTACTTTGTCAATCCCTTTAATCATCTTATATACCTCAATTAGATCTCCTCTCATTCTTCTAAACTCTATAAAGACCTAAACTGCTCAATCTCTCTTCATAAGACAAACCCCTCATCCCTGGAATCATAGGAGAAGTGCTATTTATATTTTATGTCAGTATTGATGTACAAACTCTCAGGAAGTCACTATGCACTTGAAGACTCTCTAATTGAGAGAGAATGCGGTAGGTATCTCCCTGCTTGTTCAGAGAAATTACGGAAAAGACTGGGACCAATGTTAATATGAATGTGTAAGGGGTGATTGCACAATCCTGTGCTCCCAACTGAGAGCCTTACTCGTAGGGAGCACAGTTTGGAGAATCAGAGTATCTCTGAACCATGCTTGTTACTCGGAGTCTAGGATCTTCTCTGGAGCTGCCCAATCAAAAAAGGAATGAAATGAGTTATTTCATCCCCATCCCTTGATAATGTGCTGACACAGACTGGGGTACAAGCATCTCTCCGACACTTCATCCTACATCTGTTAGCCTGGACTCTGAACCCCCAGTTTGGCGATATAAAAACAGAAAGTGCTGATGAAAGGTCACAGACCTGAAACGTTAACTCTGCTTCTCTCTCCACAGATGCAGCCTGACCTGCTGAGTATTTCCAGCACGTTCTGTTTTTATTTCAGATTTCCAGCATCTGCAGTATTTTGCTTTTATTTCCCCCCATTTGGTGAGACGCCCTTCCTGCAAAAGCTTTTCTACCTGCGCTGTTGATACGCCCAGCCTTGATTTTGCATTTCTGTTGCACCTCTCAGGACCTCAGGACATCCCAAAGCACTTTACAGTCAATGAAATACTTGTGAAGTGTAATGTATTACATTACTTTATAATTTAGAAAACACGGCAGCTGATTTGCAAACAAATATTGGTTGGGCGATACATATTGGCCAGAACACTGGGGAAAACTCCCCTGCTCTTCTTTGAATAGTGCTGTGGAATCTTTCACATTCAGCTGAGAGGGCAGATGGGGCCTCATTTTAACATCACATCCCAAAAAGCACCTCTAACAGTGCAACATTCCCTCAGTACTGCACTGGAGAGTCAGTCTCCTTACCTAAGAAAGGACATTCTTGCCCTAGAGGGAGTGCACTAGACTGGTTCTTGGGATGAGGGGGTGGTTCCATGAGGAGAGGTTGAGTACACTAGGCCTATATTCCCTGAAGTTTAGAAGAATGAGGGGTGATTTAATTGAAACGTATAAATTTCTTAAGGGGCTTGACAGGATAGATGCTGAGAAAATGTTTCTCCTGGCTGGGGAATCTGGAACACAGGTTCACAACCTCAGAATAAGGGATCAGCCATTTAGGACTGAGATGAGGAAAAGTTTCTTCACCCTAAAGGTTGTGAAGCTTTGGAATTCTCTACCCCAGAGAGCTTTGGATGCTCAGTCAGTGAGTATATTCAGGACAGAAATTGATAAACTTTAGGGTACGAAGGGATATGTTGATAGTGCGGAAAGGTGAAGTTGAGTTAGATTAGCCATGATCTTGTTGAATGGTGGAGCAGGCTCAAAAAGCCAAATGGCCTACTTCAGCTCTTCTTATTTTCAGTCTAGATTATGTGCTCAAGGATCAGGAGTGGGACTTGAATCCATAACCTTCTAACTCAGAGGCAAAGTGTATCACTAAGCTACAAATAACACTTGGCAGATAGCAGAAACTGAACCATAACAAAGGGAGATATTTCACATGCGTTCTTCTTGTAATATAATTCTTATGTCAAAATAAATATTCAAGCTAGTTGGCAATAGATTGGCATCTTTTATTTCAGAGTATTTTTCCCGAAGATATAACATTCGTTATTATGAGGAGACCTTGGAGTGTAATTTTTACAATGAGCTTACTCGCATCAGGAGACCCTCTAATGCTTGACTAACAATTTACTAACAATAAATTAACAACAATATCAATCACATTTGTTGAAGTCACACCAGGTGACAAACATAAGGGAGGTAATCTGTACTCTAGAAGATCTGGACCACTTAAACAGCTGGACCCAGGCCGGGAGGTAAAGTAATGCAGATAAAAGCACGGGAATGCATAGCAAACCATCTAATGTGTCTGCAGCAATAGGGTGTCCTTTAGCAAACAGCTAGGAGAGGATTCGGATGTGAATATTGATCATTCACTGCAAGTGTCCAATGAATGTGAATTTGTTGTCAACAAAACTAATCAAATGTAAGATATATCTCAAGGGCATTTGCGTGTCAGTTTGAACAAATTTTTCTCGCCTTGAACCGATCACTGGTGAGGCCAAGCTTGAGACCACGTGTACAGTTTTGGACACTCTCACCCATTCCTTTTCAATATTGATGGTATGATTGAGGGGAGGGTGGGATTGGACTTTGAGGAGGATGTTTGAAGATGTTTCTCAGTGGAAAATAGAAAGTTTCTAACTGATATGATTGCTGTTTTTAGGATTTTAAAAGGACTAGATAATGTAGATCATAACAAGGTGACACAACCAGCACTTGAAGGAAGGAAAATTATGCACTAATCTGTGGAAACAATATTTCAGTGAACAGTTGATCTATCTGTGGAACAAGTTCCCTCGGGAAACAGTGGAAGCAGCTAGTATTGTTTCATTCAAATGCAGAAAAATGAGTGTAAACCTGTCTCACTCCAATTTCAGCTCCCCTTTCCATTCACCCAAGTAAAAGACAAGACATTCAAATGCAAATTAGACAGATTTCTTCCTATGAATAGCATTTTGTGTTTCAGTATTTGACTAATTTGAGATATGACACGCGGTGAGTCTGATGTGCTCAGGAGGAGCAGATGACGTTGGACCTATAGTTCCCAAAGCTGTCCTCCACTGGGGTTTTCCTCACCTCATGCCTAGGTCTGTTGTAGACTGGTTACCTGGCAGGGGAGAGACCATGATCAGTGGCCTTTGATCCTGTCCTGGGTACTTTTTGAGCATATGGCTATAACCAATTTTAGAGCTTCGGGACAGGGAGTGCGCAACACCATTCGGGTGGTTGTGAAGGATAAGGAAGGAGGTGCACCGTTTGACCGCACCTTTTTCATCAAGAGAATCCTCATTGATTGCTGTGGATTCCAAGCTACAGACACCTTCTGCCTGCAGGACCTCCCCAGCAGTGGATATTTTGATGTGACGTTTAAGAATGTGGTGGGATGCATCAAGTTCCTGAAGGTGTTCGTGGAGAAGGGAAACCAGGCACCGCTGTCCATCCTCACAGTGGAGCCACTCTTCACGTTGCCATCACAACGTGACTGGGTGGTGACAATTCACCTCTGTAACCCCCATGTTCCTGTCGTGGATGTACTCACCTTCCTAGCCAGGTATGTCGAAGTGGTCGGCAGCAGCACTGATGTCAGGGACCCTTTTGGGATTTGGACAAGTAAGCGGCAGGTCAAGGTGATCTTGAAGGTCGATGCCAACGGAACCATCATCCACCCTCCCTCCAGCTTCGCTATCGGGGGAAGTCGAGGCTTCTTAGTCTATACGGGGCAGCCCAGAGTTTGTCGCACCTGTGGCAAATCTGGTCACGTGGCAGCTAACTGCAGTACAGTCGTCTGCAAGAACTGCAAGAAGGAAGGCCATCAGACCAAGGACTGTAAACAGAGTAAGTGTTGCAACCCGTGTGGTGGGGTAGGCCACCTCTACAAAACCTGCCCCAAACGTTGCCTCAGTTATGCTCAGGCGGCAAGGCCCAAGGAAAGACCAGGAGAAAGAACAACGAACGCGTCTGGTGCTGGGAAGGAGAAAAGCAACCCTCTCCGCAGCAAGGAAAGCCTACCTGAGAAGAAGAAAGGGGAGGCAGCTGAAACCAGTGACCCAACACCTACCCTGTGCCTGGAAACCCCTCCTCCACAGCCAGAGTCAATGGAGGAGGAGGCCGCTGACGGTCAAACAGGTCAGTGGCAAGTGGTACCAAAGAAAACCACAAGTAAAAATCTGCCTGAAGCAGAACAGGTCACCACCCAAACCAGTGGCAAGAGGAGGCTACCGTCTGAGACAGATTACAGCAGCTCCTCTTCACTGGACGAGGAAGTGTCGGAACGACGGCACCTACAAAAGAAGCGGCAGAACTCAAAGGAGCTGGAAGATGAAGCCCCCCAGCCCCCAGGCACTGAAAGCTGTGATGGGCCCAGTGCATCCCAAACCCAAAGCCCCGAACCTAGCGACGTGCCCAGCGCATCCCAGCTCTGGGACACCGAGAGCAACGACACGTCTGGTGCACTCCAGCTCCAGGAAGCCGGGAGCAGTGATGTTCTCGAGGAGGCAACAACAGCAGAGGACAGCCCAATCCTTGTTGTCTACAAGACCCCCTGCCTCCCCCGATGTCACCCCAGCGGAACAAACCCTGCATGAGAAACCAGGAGCGGTTTCTGAGCCCGACAAACGTGAAACAGCTTGTGTACACCATGGGTATGCAGGAACATACCAAAGGACTGGGTCGAGCAAGAACAAATGGTGTGGGAAGCAACAACTAACCTAGAAATGGGTATAAGGATTTCTTCAATTAACGTGCGTAGCATTAAATCCACTACGCAATGTGCTTCAACCTTGGATTACCTCGCCAAGGTCAAAGCCGACCTACTGTTTCTGCAAGAGTGTGGAATACCACACCTCAGCACCTACAGGCAGTGGCTGTGATGGTGGTCCCACGGGCCATCGACCTGGTCAAGGGGTTATGATTCCCGTTCCTCCGTCCTGGCTATTCTGCTGCGGGGAGGTAACTTCACCATCTCTGAGGTTAAGGAGGTGGTGGGCGGTCGCCTCCTCGTAGCTGATGTAATATACAACAATGTTCCGCTCCGGTTGATCAACGTGTACGCCCTGGTTCAATGAAGCGAGCGGCTGACCGTCTTCCAGCAGCTCCCACTGCTGCTGGCGACGTCCAGGCCGGTCATTCGTGGCGGTGACTTCAACTGCATCATTGATGCAGCTGGACGATCCGGCAGTGATGACAACAAACTGGATGCTACGTCTAGATTCCTAATGGAAACAGTAAAAGATGCCAAACTGCACGACGTCTTCAGCAAACCTGCAGACTGAGCGCAGCGTAGATACACCTGGTCAAGATCGGATGGGTCTGCCCATTCCAGGATTGACTTCCTGTTTGTGTCCCGTGCTGTCACGGTCAGATCCACCGACGTCAAGCCAGTGTTCTTCTCCGACCATTGCCTCTTACTGGCCGACTGTCACTTACAGGACGACCAGCGGGTTGGCAGGGGGATGTGGAAGCTCAATGCTACACTGCTAACCCTAGAGAACGTTGAGGAACTCAAAAGGGATTACAAAGGTTGGAGAACCGCGAAACCCCTCTTTGAGTCTCCAGTTCACTGGTGGGAGGCAATCAAGTAGAACATCAGGAGGTTCTTTATATTCAAAGGTGTTCAGAGGGTGAGAGAGAGACAGAGGGAAATATCCCGGCTCCAGAAAAAGAATGCAAAATCTGCTCCGGCTACAGTCAATAGGGGTCGAGGTCAAGGAGGATCTCCATGAGGTGAAGAGCCAGCAGGCCTCGCTCTTTGCCACGGAGGCCTCCGAGATCATCTTCCGGTCCAGAGTCCGCTCCATTGAGCAGGATGAGACGTGCGTGCATTACTTCTTCCAAAAGGTACACAGAGAGAGCTCTGTTATCAGCAGCCTGAAGGAAGAGGATGGCTCGGTAACGTCTTCGCAGTCCGACATACTAAGGATCAGCAAATCCTTTTATGCTGGGCTGTACGACGTGCAGCCCACAGACAGCAGAGCCTCCCAGTCCTTCCTGTCTTCTATCACAGAGGTCTTAGATGACAGTATGAGGGAGAGACTGGACAAGCCGTTAACCCTGGACGAGCTGACAAAGGCCGTCGAGTCCTTTGAGACGAGTAAAACTTCCGGAAGTGATGGCTTACCGGTTGAGTTGTATTCGGCCCTGTGGGACTGGGTCAGCCCGGATCTGCTGGAAGTATACGAGAGTATGCTCCTGGCCGGCAGCATGTCAGAATCCATGAGCAAAGGCATCATCACCCTCATTTACAAGCGAAGGGGGAGAGGGCAGAAATCAGAAATTGGCGGCCCATCTCACTGCTTAAAGCTGACTACAAGATTCTGTCCAAAGTCATAGCCACTCGAGTCAACTCTGCTCTGGAATTAGTGATTCACCCCGATAAGATCTGTACTGTACCCGGCAGGAAGATCTCTGATAGTCTCGCGCTACTCAGGGATACGATCGCCTACGTACGGGACAGGAGGGTGGACACCTGCCTCATCAGCCTGGACCAGGAGAAGGCTTTTGACAGGATATCACACACCTACATGATGGGCGTGCTTTCCAAAATGGGGTTTGGGGAGGGAATCTGCAGTTGGATCCAACTGCTCTACACAAACATCAGTAGCGCAGTCTCAATCAATGGGTGGGAATCGGAAAGACAGGGCTGTCCTCTCTCTCCTGTCTTGTTTGCTGTATTGAACCATAAGCTGAGCATGTGGGAGCAGCGATTTATTGCCATTGTGGGTAAGAACCTGGTCATCAGGTGCGAGGCGCTCACGTTGCTGCTGTCCGTGGCACAGGTCTGGCCCATGCCCCACTCCTGCGCCGTGGCAGTCACCCGAGCCATTTTCCGCTTCATATGGGGATCCAAAATGGAGCGGGTCTGGAGGGTGGGAAAAATGTACCTAACGTTGCCCTCATCCTGATGACCACCTTCGTGTGCGGCTGCATCAAGCTGTGCGTAGACCCCCAGTATGCAAACACCAAGTGTCACTACGTGCTGACTTTCCATCTGTCCCCAGTGTTGTGAAGGATGGGTCTGGTCACATTGCCGCTGAACGCTCCATCCAGTTGGACCGTACCGTACCACCTATCCTTCGTGGAAAAGTTTCTACGGAAAAACACCTTTGACCACCAATCCATCAGGCAGTGGTCTGCAAGGAATGCCCTCAAGGCCCTACGGGAAAAGGAGATGGTGGATCCTGTCGGATGGTTCCCCGAGCAGACTGCCAAAGTCATTTGGCGGAAAGCCTCATCACCAGATCTTTTAAACGAGCACCAAGATATAGCTTGGCTGGTGGTAAGAAGAGCCCTCCCCGTCAGATACCTTCCTGCACGCCCGGAGTCTCACACCCTCTGCAAAATTCCCTCGAGTTGGCTGCGGTGGGGAAGAGACGGTTGTCCACCTCTTTCTGGAATGTGTCTTTGCAAAGCAAGTGTGGGGTATGGGCCAGACCTGTGCCACGTACAGCAGCAACGTGAGCGCCTTGCATCTAATGACCAGGTTCTTACCCACAATGGCAATAAATCGCTGCTCCCACATGCTCAGCTTATGGTGTATCCTGGCTATTCACTCCTTCCAGGTTTTGGTGCACGTCCCGGCCCCTCCGAACCATATCTCCAGCACCTTCAGGTAGTCTGACCTGACGGTGAAGGGAACACAGTGGCGCAGTGGTTAGCACTGCAGCCTCACAGCTCCAGGGACCCGGGTTCAATTCTGGGTACTGCCTGTGCGGAATTTGCAAGTTCTCCCTGTGACTGCGTGGGTTTTCCCCGGGTGCTCCGGTTTCCTCCCACAGCCAAAGACTTGCAGGTGGTAGGTAAATTTGCCATTGTAAATTGCCCCTAGTGTTGGTAGGTGTTAGGGAATATGGGATTACTGTAGGGTTAGTATAAATGGGTGGTTGTTGGTTGGCACAGACTCGGTGGGCTGAAGGGCCTGTTTCAGTGCTGTATCTCTAAATAAAATTTTTTTTTAAATAAAATAAAAGAACAGTACAGCACAGGAACAGGCCATTCAGCCCTCCAAGCCTGCGCCGATCTTGATGCCTGCCTAAACTAACACCTTCTGCACTTCTGGGGCCCATATCCCTCTATTCCCTTCCTATTCATGTATTTGTCAAGATGTCTCTTAAACGTCGCTATCGTATCTGCTTCCACCACCTCCCCTGGCAGCAAGTTCCAGGCACTCACCACCCTCTGTGTAAAAAACTTGCCTCGCACATCCCCTCAAAACTTTGCCCCTCGCACCTTAAACCGATGCAGTTGGTTTTGTCGAGGTTCATCCCAAGCAGCTCTGTAACACAGGAGTTTGTGCTGTATGGGCTGTTCCCAGGGACGCACACCGAGATAAACATCAACTGCTGCTGGAGGACAATCAATTCGGTGAAAGACGCCCTTTGGTCTGCCCGAAATTTGCTTGTCTTCCAGCGCAAAGAGTTGCCCACGATCGAATGTTGCAGACTGGCACATTCCAAGGACCAGGACTATGTGCAGAGGGACGCACTAAAGCTTGGGGCAGCTGCGGCAAAGGCTCAATGGGGAAAGACCACTGTGTAAGGTCCCCCGCACCAAGGTGAACTGAGGGGCTGGATCCATGGAAAACCCCTCGAACTGTAGCCAGAAAATATTTCTTTGCTGTAGAATATACATGGCATGTAAAATGAAATGGAAGGTTTGTGAGGCAGCTCACCCCTGTATTGAAGGAAACTGATCTCCTTTGCACTTTTTGTATTGTTTGACCTGGTGCTTCTTGGAACTGTTTTGTAATGTATTTTTTACAGAATTTTATGAATAAAGTATATTTTGGAAATAAAAAAAATGTACACTGGTTGATGGAGATCAATTGCCACAATTGGTCGATAACTCCATTAATGTTGTATCATGCGACGATTAGAATGGTCGAAGGTGATCTTGGTCTTGTCTTTTACTTGGCTGAATGGAAAGAGGAACTGAAATTGGAGTGAGACATTTATCTGCCTGTCAAATTTTCTGAAGTTTAATTATTAGCTATACACGGATAGAAAATTGTGTGCAGAATGCTTGGCTTTTGGATGCAAGCTTCTGGGGCAGGAAAGTTGCACACCTGACAAACTATTTCATCAAAACATTCCACAGTGTTCTCCTTGTTTTGTCCAGGACAATCATTTTGGACTGAATGAATAACTTACGAAAATTTCATTTGTGAAAGTTATTCTTTTTCAGCGAGAATCCAACATTTGGAGGATGGCGACAAGAAAACTGAAAGTGACGTCACCAGCCATGAGTCCTCGATCCAGTCGTCACCTCGGAGGAACGGAAGTGTCACGAACTTTGACTCTCCAGTCAGCACAAGGAGTCACGTTCAGAGCATTTCACAACAGGTGGCGAATGCTGCCAGCCCACCTCAAAATCCATCTGCAGCCGCTGCACGAAAACACAGGCATGAGCGCGTCTTCCAGAGGTCAGAGACCCTTTGATTCCTCTTTCTCTAAATTAATAATTGGTCAAAATTACCATGCCATGATAAAAAGTTTAGGTTTTGAAATTTTAAGAAGATTCATAATAAAACAGTCATAATTTTTGTTGCAGGTCCTTGAATTATGAGCTAAGAGTGAATTCCACAATCCTGACCTCGCAGTATGGAGCTGCATTCACCAGGAGTGGGGAATGGAGAATCCGGGCTGTTATGTTGTAGCCCTGTCTCTGATCCTTGTTCCCTTTTCTGTGGCTTCCCCCTGAAAGTGCAGGATTATCCCTTATAGTCCCAAGCACTTCACAGGAACAATTATCAAACAAAATTTGACAGCTAACCATATAAGGAAATAGTAGGACAAGTGATCAAAAGCTTGGGAAAAGAAGTAGATTTTAGGGAACGCCTTAATGGAAGAGAGAGGGATAGAAAAGTGGAGACGTTTAAGGAGGAAATTCCAGAACTAAGGATCTGGACAGCTGAATGATGGAGTGATGAAAATTGAGGCTGTGCAAGAGGACCCAATTGGAGATGTGCAGAGAACTTGGAGGGTTATAGAGCTGGAGGAGGTCTCAGAGAGAAGTAGGGGTGCGACCATGATCCAGGGTAGCGTAATAGAACATAATCATTCTTTTTACTTCCATTTAAAAAAGTATTCCTTGATGTATTTTAAGAGTGGTAACTTGGTGCAGTTTTATTATATAGCTGAAATTAGGTTTATCAACAAAGATATGCATTTTTATTAAGGGGTCTAGTGTACTATCTGTGAGTAACCTGATCTAAAATCACTGAAAATGACTTAGAAAAAACTGTTTAGAATTATTTAATAGTTCCATTGATGTAAATTAGTAAAGTTTTGATCTGAAAATTTTTTTTTAAATGTGTCAACCAGTGTGCCTAAGAAAATGAGAGCAATTTGAAGAGTCTTCCTGCACCAGCACAATTGGTGGAATCTCACTATGTTAACCTGGGGGAGGGGGGGCAAGGCCAGCTTTGTGGGTGGGACCTGATTTAGGCAAATTGAATCTTGAACCAGCTTAAAAGATTGCACCAACACAAACGTAAGTTGAATTGGTTGTAACTCACCTACTTTTAAAATTCATTGATCTTTTGTACTGGTTTGGCTAATTCCTCTGAGATTGTGATGGAACCTGAGCGCAGGTTCCCCTCTACAACTTTAAGCATACATGTCCACTGTCAGCATTTTACAAGAAAATCAGCCTTTTTCACTTGAAATGGAAGTTGTCAATATTAACCAATCAGATTGGTTAATATTGGTTAATATAGACCCCCAAACAGCAGAGGTGATGAAGAGGATGGCATTAAACAGGAAATTAGAGATGTATGCAATAAGGGTGCAACTGTAATTATGGGTGTCTTTAGTCTACATATAGATTGGGCAAACCAAATTAGCAATAATACTGTAGAGGAGGAATTCCTGGAGTGCGTACGTGATGGTTTTTTGGACCAATACATTGAGGAACCAACTAGAGAACAGGCCATCCTAGACTGGGTATTATGTAATGAGAAAAGATTAGTTAACAATCTTGTTGTGCGGGTTCCTTGGGGAAGAGCGACCATAACATGATAGAATTCTTCATTTAGATGGAGAGTGAGAGTTGATTCCGAGACTAGAGTCCTGAATCTAAATAAAGGAAACTATGAACATATGAGGCGCAAGTTGGCTATGATAGATTGGGGAAAGTTACTGAAAGGGTTGACAGTGGATCGGCAATGGCCAGCATTTAAAGAGTGCATGGATGAATTACAACAGTTGTTCATTCCTATCTGGCACAAAAATGAAACAGGAAGGCTGGCTCAACTGTGGCTTACAAAAGAAATGAGGGATAGTATTAGATCCAAGAAGGAGAAATACAAAATGGCCAGAACAAGCAGCAAACCTGAGGATCGGGAGCGGTTTAGAATTCAGCAAAGGAGGACAAAGGGATTGATTAAGAAGAGGAAAATAGAGTATGAGAGTAAGCTTGCAGAGAACATAAAAACTGACTATAAAAGCTTCTATAGATCTGTGAAGAGAAAAAGATTAGTGAAGACAAATGTGGGTCCCTTACAGTGAGAAATGGGGGAATTTATAATGGGGAACAAAGAAATGGCAGACCAATTAAATACATACTTTGGTTCTGTCTTCACAAAGGAAGACACAAATTAACGCTCAGAAATGTTGAGGAGCATAGGGTCTAGTGAGAAGGAGGAACTGTATGAAATCAGTATTAGTAGAGAAATGGTGTTAGGGAAATTGATGGGATTGAAGGCCGATAACTCCCCAGGGCCTGATGGTATGCATCCCAGAGTACTTAAGGAAGTGGCCCTAGAAATAGTGGATGCATTGCTGGTCATTTTTCAAAATTCTATAGACCCTGGAATAGTTCCTACAGATTTGAGGGTAGCTAATGTAACCCCACTATTTAAAAAAGGAGGTAGAGAGAAAACAGGGAATTATAGACTGGTTAGCCTGACATCAGTAGTAGGGAAAATGCTAGAGTCCATTATAAAAGATGTCATAGCAGAGCACTTGGAAAACAATGACAGGATCGGACAAAGTCAATATGGATTTTTGAAAGGGACTTTCAAATCATGCTTGAAAAATCTGCTAGAATTTTTTGAGGATGTAACTAGTAGAATAAATAAGGGAAAACCAGTGGATGTGGTGTATTTGGACTTTCAGAAGGCTTTCGATAAGGTCCCACATAAGAGATTAGCATGCAAAATTAAAGCACATGGAATTGGGGATAAGGTACTGACATGGATAGAGAACTGGTTGGCAGACAGGAAACAAAGAGTACAAAGAGTAGGAATAAATGGGTCTTTTTCCAAGTGGCAGGCAGTGACTAGTGGGGTACCGCAGGGATCAGTGCTAGGACCCAACTATTCACAATATGTATTAATGATATAGATGATGGAATTAAATGTAATATATCCAGGTTTACAGATGACACAAAGCTGGGTGGGAGTGTGAGCTGTGAGGAGAATGCAGAGAAGCTCCAGTGTGATTTGTCAGGTTGATTGAGTGGGCAAATATGTGGCAGATGCAGTCCTTTTGGGCCTCCTTATCTCGAGAGACAATGGATACGCGCCTGGAGGTGGTCAGTGGTTTGTGAAGCAGCGCCTGGAGTGGCTATAAAGGCCAATTCTGGAGTGACAGGCTCTTCCACAGGTGCTGCAGAGAAATTTGTTTGTTGGGGCTGTTGCACAGTTGGCTCTCCCCTTGCGCCTCTGTCTTTTTTCCTGCCAACTACTAAGTCTCTTCGACTCGCCACAATTTAGCCCTGTCTTTATGGCTGCCCGCCAGCTCTGGCGAATGCTGGCAACTGACTCCCACGACTTGTGATCAATGTCACACGATTTCATGTCGCGTTTGCAGACGTCTTTATAACGGAGACATGGACGGCCGGTGGGTCTGATACCAGTGGCGAGCTCGCTGTACAATGTGTCTTTGGGGATCCTGCCATCTTCCATGCGGCTCACGTGGCCAAGCCATCTCAAGCGCCGCTGACTCAGTAGTGTGTATAAGCTGGGGATGTTGGCCGCTTCAAGGACTTCTGTGTTGGAGATATAGTCCTGCCACCTGATGCCAAGTATTCTCTGAAGGCAGCGAAGATGGAATGAATTGAGACGTCGCTCTTGGCTGGCATACGTTGTCCAGGCCTCGCTGCCGTAGAGCAAGGTACTGAGGACACAGGCCTGATACACTCGGACTTTTGTGTTCCGTGTCAGTGCGCCATTTTCCCACACTCTCTTGGCCAGTCTGAACATAGCAGTGGAAGCCTTACCCATGCGCTTGTTGATTTCTGCATCTAGAGACAGGTTACTGGTGATAGTTGAGCCTAGGTAGGTGAACTCTTGAACCACTTCCAGAGCGTGGTCGCCAATATTGATGGATGGAGCATTTCTGACATCCTGCCCCATGATGTTCGTTTTCTTGAGGCTGATGGTTAGGCCAAATTCATTGCAGGCAGACGCAAACCTGTCGATGAGACTCTGCAGGCATTCTTCAGTGTGAGATGTTAAAGCAGCATCGTCAGCAAAGAGGAGTTCTCTGATGAGGACTTTCCGTACTTTGGACTTCGCTCTTAGACGGGCAAGGTTGAACAACCTGCCCCCTGATCTTGTGTGGAGGAAAATTCCTTCTTCAGAGGATTTGAACGCATGTGAAAGCAGCAGGGAGAAGAAAATCCCAAAAAGTGTGTGTGCGAGAACACAGCCCTGTTTCACACCACTCAGGATAGGAAAGGGGTCTGATGAGGAGCCACCATGTTGAATTGTGCCTTTCATATTGTCATGGAATGAGGTGATGATACTTAGTAGCTTTGGTGGACATCCGATCTTTTCTAGTAGTCTGAAGAGACCACGTCTGCTGACGAGGTCAAAGGCTTTGGTGAGATCAATGAAAGCAATGTAGAGGGGCATCTGTTGTTCACGGCATTTCTCCTGTATCTGACGAAGGGAGAACAGCATGTCAATAGTCGATCTCTCTGCACGAAAGCCACACTGTGCCTCAGGGTAGACGCGCTCGGCCAGCTTCTGGAGCCTGTTCAGAGCGACTCGAGCAAAGACTTTCCCCACTATGCTGAGCAGGGAGATTCCACGGTAGTTGTTGCAGTCACCGCGGTCACCTTTGTTTTTATAGAGGGTGATGATGTTGGCATCGCGCATGTCCTGGGGTACTGCTCCCTCGTCCCAGCACAGGCATAGCAGTTCATGTAGTGCTGAGAGTATAGCAGGCTTGGCACTCTTGATTATTTCAGGGGTAATGCTGTCCTTCCCAGGGGCTTTTCCGCTGGCTAGGGAATCAATGGCATCACTGAGTTCCGATTTGGTTGGCTGTATGTCCAGCTCATCCATGACTGGTAGAGGCTGGGCTGCATTGAGGGCAGTCTCAGTGACAGCATTCTCCCTGGAGTACAGTTCTAGGTAGTGCTCAACCCAGCGGTCCATCTGTTTGCGTTGGTCAGTGATTATGTCCCCCGATTTAGATTTGAGGGGGGTGATCTTCTTGATGGTTGGCCCAAGAGCTCTCTTCATGCCATCATACATTCCTCTGATGTTTCCGGTGTCTGAGGCCAGCTGAATATGACTGCATAGGTGTTGCCAGTAGTCGTTTGCGCAACGCCTAGCTGTTCTTTGTGCAGTACTTCTGGCTGCTTTAAGTGCTGCGGATGTTAAATCGCTGGGGGCTTTCTTGTAGTTCAAAAGTGCAATGCGCTTAGCGGCTATGACAGGTTCCAGCTCTTCATTATGAGATTGAAACCAGGCTGCATTTCTCTTCGCACTTTTGCCGTAGGTGGTCAAAGCTGACTCATAGATGGCGTCTCTGATGTGGGCCCACTTGGTCTCAGCATCCCCTGTGGGAGTGTTTTGAAGGGCTGTTACAAGTGAATTTAGAAATTTTTGTAACAGCTGTGGGTGAGAAATTCTGCTCGTGTTGATGCGCGGGTGGCCCTTCTGCTTGGAATGATGCAACTTCTTTGGTCTGAGTCTAACCTTGCTGCACACCAGGGAGTGGTCGGTGTCGCAGTCCGCACTGTGGAAGCTGCGTGTGATTTGAACACTGTTTAAGGCGGCTCGCCTTGTGACAATGAGGTCTAGCTGGTGCCAACGACGTGATCTTGGGTGCCTCCATGAAACCTGGTGACAGGGTTTAGTGTGAAAGAACGAGTTGGTGATGCAGAGGTTATGATAGGTACACAACTCAAGCAGTCTCTGCCCGTTCTCATTCATCCTTCCAACGCCATAGCGCCCAAGGCAGGAGGGCCATGAGTCATGGTCGGCCCCAACCCTGGCATTAAAGTCCCCCAGCAGGAATAGGTGTTCGGTGTTGGGGATGCTGCTAATGATGTTATGGAGTTGTTCATAGAACTGGTCTTTAGCTTCAGGTGCGGAACAGAGTGTTGGAGCATAGATGCTGAGTAGGTGTACTGGACCAGAGGTGGTGAGCAGTTGGATGGACAGTATGCGTTCCGAGCCATTTGAGGGAGGCTCTATCATGCTGAGCAAGGAGTTTCTGATGGCGAAGCCCACTCCATGCTGTCTTGGTTCTTCAGGATCCCTGCCCTGCCAGAAGAAGGTGTAGTCTTGCTCTGCTAGAGAGCCACTCGCGGGGAGGCGAGTCTCCTGAAGTGCTGCAATGTCCACATTGAGTCTACTGAGCTCGTTGTTAATGATGGCGGTCTTCCGAGAATCGTTGATTTGTGTAAGGTCTTCCGACAGGCCAGGACACATAGTTCTGACGTTCCAGCTTGCAAAGCGAAGGGCTGGTACCTTCTTTCCTTTTTTCATGTTGTTTGGTGCGGTGTATCAGTCCACCTTTCGGGCAATGACCCTGAGCTCCAAGCACCCATTGAAGCAGGCAGACTGTGGCGGGACAGAACCTTATTGACCGGGGGCTGCCCGGTTTGAGGCGGGCGGTAGCTGTCCAGTGAGGTGCAATGACCTCTCCCACCGACAAAGGCAACCCGTGGCGCCCAGTTTCTACGCCAATTTATCTGGACTTATAACCCGTAACTGCT
Organism: Heterodontus francisci; assembly: GCF_036365525.1. Taxonomy (NCBI): domain Eukaryota; kingdom Metazoa; phylum Chordata; class Chondrichthyes; order Heterodontiformes; family Heterodontidae; genus Heterodontus; species Heterodontus francisci. The sequence continues at coordinate 11,709,232 of NC_090408.1, read as the reverse complement.
GCCTTCCATGTTGTTTCAGTCGCTGTGAGGCAACTATGGAGTGACCTCTCCATGGCGCATGCCTGGGCAAATTTATGGAGGTTGAGAGTTGCCCAGTCGTCAAAACCCCCCTCTCGGCCTTTCTGGTGGGGTCCAAAGGAGTGCAGGACACGACGTTTGGCACCAGTATGGCTGCAGGAACTGCCGGAAACATGCCAAAGGTGACACATGACCGCCTACGGGGTTCCGCTCCGGATTTTCTGTTAGGGTTTACTCCCTTAGCCTTGGTCTCTCCCGAGACGCCCACAAGGCAGTGGGGTTGTTGGGGCCCCTACACAGGTGTAGGATGGTGCCGGTGGGAGGAGGGGATGCAAGGGGGAGGGGTAGAGGGAGGGGGTGGGGGGGTGGTGCAGGGGAAGGGGGTGCGGGGTGAAGATGGTGCGAGGGGGGGGCGGGCTGGGACGGGGTTGTGAGGGGGTGAGCTGAGAGGGTGGAGCAGGGAAGGGGACGGGGGTGGGGGGGGTAAAGGGGGGGGGGAGGGGGGGTGGAATCTGGTGCAGGTAATAAGCCATTTCCTCAGTGCCCACCATCGACGTCCGGAAAGCTCATCCACGTCCTTCGGGAGGTGAAGCATCATTTGGCAGACTTAGAGGTGATTACATTTGCTAAGGGCAGATGCGGTATAATGTGGATAAATGTGAGGTTATCCACTTTGGTAGCAAAAACAGAAAGGCAGATTATTATCTGAACGGCGATAGATTGGGAGAGGGGGAGGTGCAGTGAGACCTGGGTGTCCTTGTGCACCAGTCGCTGAAAGTAAGCATGCAGGTGCAGCAGGCAGTTAAGAAGGCAAATGGTATGTTGGCCTTCATAGCGAGAGGATTTGAGTACAGGAGCAAGGATGTCTTGCTGCAATTATACAAGGCCTTGGTGAGACCACATCTGGACTATTGTGTGCAGTTTTGGTCTCCTTATCTGAGCAAGGATGTTCTTGCTATGGAGGGAGTGCAGCGAAGGTTCACCAGACTGGGATGGCAGGACTGACGTATGAAGAGAGATTGGGTCGATTAGGCTAGAGTTTAGAAGAATGACAGGGGATCTCATAGAAACCTACAAAATTCTAACAGGACCGGACAGACTAAATGCAGGAAGGATGTTCCCGATGGCGGGGGAGTCCAGGACCAGGGGTCACAGTCTAAGGATAAGGGGTAAGCCATTTAGGACTGAGATGAGGAGAGATTTGTTCACCCAGAGAGTGGTGAACCTGTGGAATTCTCTACCACAGAAAGCAGTTGAGGCCAAATCATTAAATATATTCAAGAAAGAGTTAGATATAATTCTTAGGGCTAAAAGGATCAAGGGATATGGGGAGAAAGCGGGAACAGGGTACTGAGTTTGGATGATCAGCCATGATCGTATTGAATGGCGGTGCAGGCTCGAAGGGCAGAATGGCCTGCCTACTCCTGCTCCTATTTTTCTATGTTTCTAACTGGTGGAACTGAAGGTTTTAAGATGCAGTCTATTGGACACTACTGTCTCCACTGCTAGTTGTGCACAAAATGTTTTCAGATGAGTTGATGGTTTCAGAGAGTTGTTGTTATAGTTGTGTTTATTTAATGTCTGTCCCTGTAAAAGTTACATTTAACAAGTAAGCTGCTAAAATGCAGCTTCTCAAGGATACTAATTTTCCTCAAAGGGGCTTGATGCCTTGTTTTATGTGAAGGTTCATTTTCTTCAAAACTGGTTGCAAAATATTTTTTGAGAAAGCACAGCCTGATCCTACTGTATAAATGTTAACTTAGTATATTTAAATATCACTGTCAATGCACTTTGCAGAATTTGGAAATAAAATAGGGAGACGGAGTGGTGATGAGATTTTCTCAATTTAAAGAATCACTGAGATTCCAATATTTTGGATTTTACTATAATGTATTACTGTGTTCTTATAATATAGACTGTCAGCCTATTGGTGTGTGGGGATGTGCTTGGCTATGATCTGTAACTTTGAAAGCTCTTTTCAGTTTGAGATGGAAGTAGATCTTTTTGTATTGAGGCTGGAATAGAAGAATGAGCTGGTACTGTCCATATCAGAGCATCCACCGTTCAAGGGATAATGAGATTAGTGATATTAATAACCATCTAATAGATTGCAAACCCCAGATTGCAGCAGTCAGGTTCACGTGAGACCACAAAAAATTTAGCTCCTCTTTCCAGCAAATCATGTTTTGGTGCATTTTTCTTGAATGATTACAGTGTGCGATGGGTTTTTTAAAATTGAACCTTTTTAGGTTATAAATCCTTCCCTGCTGGGAGCTGCTTTCATGAGCTTTTAGGCTTTCGCACTGCAATAAAAGTGATTGAATGCTGTGTGTACCTACAGTTCAAATTATGCCAAGCCCTTGTCACACTGCACTTCCAGTCTAACTCCCTGTTTTTATGTGTCGTTAGGACTACACTGAAGATGATCTGTTAGCTTTTTGGAAGTCTGTTGGTCAGCATGGGTCAGGTTTCGTGGTTGACATATAAATGATGTAAAAATGGAGAGCAGCAGTGTGATTCATTTGGGAAAATAACTATTATTTTATGTACTTATAGAAAACAGCATAAGATTTTGTTGTAGTTTGAAACGCAGTCCATATTACTGAATCTTTTCTGCAAAATTGCAGTGACATTGAGGCTTTATATGATAGAAGTTACTAGACAACTATTTTATTTTCATACCTTGCTGTTGTCCAGGCTTTCAGAGAATAGCACATGATGTTGAATAGTGCATGTGTTTGGTACATGATTTAGCACAGTTCTGAACATTGACTTTTCTTTCACTTTCCCCTCTGTAAAGAAGCAGTGGAGGTGAAATCTGCCTTGGGGAGTAGCACAAAACGGTTGTCAGTGAATCAACTGCCTGTTTTACACTCTGCCTCAATTTTCTTTTTAATGGGGTTTAAAACAAATGGTCTATTTGCTATTGCCAGTTTTCTGTTAGTGCCCAAATGCTAATTCTCACCTTTACCATTTGGGCGCTAATCTGGAGGAGCGGATCGCCTGTACATTGTGGAAGCTGCCTGATTGTTCCCCTGATTTCGGGGGCGTGGGGGAGGGGTGGCTGGATGCAATCCATTCTCCTAGGTTACTGCCCGGGTTGTGAAGGTGAAAGTGAAAATGAAAATGACCCAAATTTCTACTCCAATATGACAACAAAGAACTGGTAGCCGTATCCCTGTGGATGTTGATCACTAATTACATGGCGAATGGAACACTATGACCCCAAGCAGACCACGCTGAGATACGACTGATTTTGGTGAGCGGAGTCATCAGCGTGACCTGGTCATACACCAGCACACAGCCTATGTGTCTACAGTCGAGAGTGGTAATGGGAACACATTCCCTTCGAGTGTCCTTGGAGCCTTCAGTTCGCTCTTGGAGTTTATTTCCAGTCCAATGATGTAGTCCTTAACATTGATGAGAATGCCTTTAAGCTTGGGTATAACTTTATGTTATTAGTTTGTGGTGTAAATAATGGGAAAAAATGCCAAGACAGGCAATTACTCCTAAACTGGCAGTAGCTGCAGACAAATCCTTCTGACACATCACAGCCTTCAGGTACGTCTGCTGCCCAGGTCCCCAGTGGATGTATAAAAGTGACTCGGAATGATTTTACAGACATCATTTGTAACATGGAACTATCCTCCACTCACTGCAATTTGCTGGAGAAATAATCTGCTTTAATCAGGTGATTCTGCTATAGTTTCAGTCATGAGATTTTTTTTTCTATAATTCCTAGTGACTATGTTTAAATCGACTGCTGTAAAATAGACTCTGCTGTTTGGTGTAAAATAGACTCTGTTTACTTTAAATTTTGCTCTGCCTCCAATTCATTGGCTCACACCAATACATCAGTACCCACCTTGTCATTTTTTTACTGCAAAAAAGGCAAGTCCCTCCCCACGTGAAGATAGGGGTTTTACTTAGGAGGCATGCCAGGGAGAACGAACTTAAAAAGTGAGGCTTAATAACATGCTTTTTTTTTAAATGCAAGTGTGGAAAATATTTCCACTCATGCCCTCTAACTGACTGTGAGTTTATTGATCACTGAAACTCTATCTTTACTTTCTCACTAGGAATCCAGGTGTGTTTCAGGGAGGCACAAGTGGCCACTACAGAGGAAAACCATCCGGCCGGGCAACCAAATTACCTGAAGACGTTCGGCCTGATGCCCCATTTAGGAAATGCATCAGACCACTGCACTATTCACCTGCAGAAGGGACTCCACAGATGATTCTAGGTCGCAGAGTGCACACAGCCCGTTACATACTGGTCAACGAGCGCGAGCCAAGGAAGAGATTCATGCGCCCAGCCACTCGAATCCCAAAGCATTACAAGGTGGATGAGTCTAGTGGGGTGGTGGAAATGTTGCCAAGAAATCTGAAAAGGTATGCAGTTCACGGAGGACAACGAACGAATCCACAACTACACTTCAGCGAAGAGGAGGAGGATGAGGAGGAGCTAGAGCAAGGTACATTTAGCAGGTCACCTCGCCCCCACTCGCTGTCTGATCTCCACCAGCCGACTCGCTTCTACATCGGGGATAGTAAAGACAGTCGTATGTTGATCGGAAAAGACGTAGCCCAGATTCAGTATGAGTGTGAGGACTGTGAGCCGCTGCAGAATCCTGTGGATCCTGGGTCATCGCACGTTCAGCGGAATAGCAAATGTCCAGCACCTACCAACCAAAGCGTAGGAGCTCACGTCAAGTGGAAACCGAAGCACAAAGCAGACCAATCGCTGACCGAATCGGACTCTGTATCGATAGCATCGAGCAGTGACCAGCAGAATAGCAGCACCGATCAGTACATCCAGGTCATCCACAGTAAGGACAAGTACTTGAAATCTTCCAACGAGAAGCTAAGTAGAACCAAGTCAAGAGCAAACATTGAACTAAATGTCACAGAGGCAACTGATCTGATATGTTCAAATGTCTAGACCAGTCCCTTTGCAACCACATAAGCAGGAACAATATAGAACTCGCTACCACATGGAGTAGTTGAGGCGAATAGCATAGATGCATTTAAGGGGAAGCTAGATATGTGCATGGTGGAGAAAGGAATAGAAGGATATGCTGATAGAATTAGGTGAGCGAGGAGACTTGTGTAGAGCATAAACAGTAGCATAGTCCTGTGGGGCTGAATGGCCCATTTCTATGCTGTATATTTTATGTAATTCTATGTAGTATAGAAGCTCCATGATCTGATTCAGAATAGGACATCTGTCAATTTAAAAAAAAAATTGCATACTATCTTCTTAGCTCACTAATATTATGAGGGTTGTTTCCAAAACTGATTTTTGTTGGGTAAGGGCATGATGGGATATGGACCAAAGGCAGGTTAATGGAGTTAAACTATAAGTCACCCATGATCTAATTAAATGGCGGTACAGGCTCGAGGGCCTGAATGGCCTCCTTCTGTTGCAATGTTGTTAAATGTACTGCAGCCTTCTCAAAATTAGCTAAGTAGGAGATGCCGCTGATCGCTTAACTAATTTTAGAACCATCAATGCTTTGAACAAGTTTCACCTGCTAACAGGTTACAGGTAAAGGGGCTGGAACTGTGGAGCAAAGTCTATGTCTGCTGAGTTAGTATAGATTTACCCTTATGAATCAGCAATTGTCCATGACTTTTAAAAGGAGTGTCTTAGCTAAAAAAAAAGGACCCTCCCTCTCGTTAATCACTGGTTTTCCAACAAAGAACATCCACTTTGTGGCCAATGAAAAAGGTTTTGAACTGGGTGCACTCATTCAAAAAATGCTCTGTTTGCTGACAACACAACCACTAGGTGGCGCAGTACTGTCACAAACGCAAATGCAGCCTCATCCACTGAAACGTCACTGTCTGCGACATCTCAGGCAGCTGCCAGTAATAAAGATGGCACTGTTCAATTTGACACTATAAAGCAAATTAAACCCAAACGCCCCCTCAATGGCTGCGATGGCCGCCTCCAACCCCCCCCCCCCCAACAATTCCCCACTCCCTCCTACGATCACCGCCTCAATCGCCACATTCAGTGTCCCGCTCCACTCCCGGGATCGCCGAGTCCCTTCGCCTCTCCCTCCCACACCTGCCTGCTCGTCGTTCCCTCCCGCCACGCCCTCTCTCACCCGCCTGCTTACCACTCCATCCTGCCACTCCCTCTCTCACCCGCCTGCTTACCACTCCATCCCGCCACTTCCTCTCGCGCCTGCCTGCTCGCCACTCCATCCCGCCACTCCCTCCATGCCTCGTTGCCCAGAGAAGCATCCGGGGTGAGCAAGCAGGGTACGAGCGGCGAGTGGGGGGGGTGGGGGAGGTGGGGAGTGGCGAAGCACAAAGCGAATGGCAAGCAGTAGAGAGAAGGAGAGAATGGCAGGATGGGCCCGCGGGCAGACGGGCGTGTTAGGGAGCGGGGAAGAGAAGTGGCGATCGCAGGGTGGGGGGAGCGCGGTACTGTTGGGGGGATGGATGGAGCTGGTGATTGCCGCCATTGAAGGGTGAAGAAACACTAGGACATCATTACGCCTGACAACATTATGTAGTGCACGCAGATTCATACTGAAAAGCTGGCAAGTGTTCGGATGCACTGATGACATCGGCGATCGCTTTGCATTGTTTGGAGACACTCCATTCAGGAAATTAGTCCTTACATCCCCTTAACAACAACAACAACTTGCATTTATACAGCGCCTTTCATGTAATAAACCCCCCAAGGCGCTTCTTAACAAAATTTGACACTGACTCAAAGTGATACTAGGACAGGTGACCAAAACAGGTAGGTTTTAAGGTGTGTCTTAAAGGAGAGAGGTAGAGAGGTTTAGGGAGAGAATTCAAAAATTAGCCCCCATTAGCTGCAAAAGGAGCTAAATTCCTTAACCTGAACAGAGACTTGTGTATATTTTTATTTTGTGCATTTTAAATTCAAATGTGAAGTTGGGTCGCATATAAAGAGAAAACTGATTTTACAGCATGTCATTTGGAAACTGAATGAAAATGTATTTCTAAACTACTCAATCTTCCTACATTCACATCCACTGTTTCTGTAACTTATATGGTATGTATTCACAGCTCATTTGCTTTGCTGCACACTTGAAGCCTTCGGTGTGAATTTAACTCTCATATTTTGTGTTGCAAATAGAACTAAATAAAATCCTGAAATTGTGTTGTGTTCAGATATGAATTTTCATTTAAAAGAATTCTTTAAAAACTGAACAAGTTGTCTTCTGTTGCTTGATCAGGACTGGAGTGGCACAAAGGTGGGGTTGGGACTACAAGCTGACTCCACTCCATAAAATGAGGCGCCTAGTGTGTGGTATATTGGGAGAGTGCAGGTGGCTGCATTACAGGGAATCGGCAGCTGTCGCTCAGGTGGGTGCGAATGGGCAGCTCGATATACAAACGGAGCATCGGAGGCCAGCTTGGAGGAGGTGCGACAACAAAGGGTGGCTTTGTTGGTAACACTATCTGAGTCAGAAGTTTGTGTCCAAGTCCCACACTAGAGAGTTGAGCAAAAAATCAAGGATGATACAAGCAGTATAGTATTTAATGTAATTTTTAATTTAGAGATACAGCACTGAAACAGGCCCTTCGGCCCACCAAGTCTGTGCCGACCAACAACCACCCATTTATACTAATCCTACATTAACCCCATATTCCCTACCACATCCCCACCATTCTCCTACCACCTACCTACACTAGGGGCACTTTACAATGGCCAATTTACCTATCAACCTGCAAGTCTTTGGCGGTGGGAGGAAACCGGAGCACCCGGCGGAAACCCACGCGGTCACAGGGAGAACTTGCAAACTCCGCACAGGCAGTACCCAGAATCGAACCCGGGTTGCTGGAGCTGTAAGGCTGCGGTGCTGAGGGAGTGCTGCACTGTTGGAGATGCTATTTTTCAGATGAAACATTAAACCGAGACCCCATCTGGCCTCTCAGGTGGATGTAAAATATTCCGTGGCACTATTTTGAAGAAAAGCAGGAAGATTCCCTTTGGTGTCCTTATCAATAGTTACCCCTCAACCAACAACTAAAAGAGGGTGATCTGGTCATTTATCACATTGCCTTTTGTGGACGCTTGCTGTGTGCAAATTGTTTGCCACACTTTCCATTACAACAGTGATGGTAAAGCACTTCAAGCGGTCCTGAGGTCATAAAAGGCTCCATAACAATGCAAGTCTTTCTTTTACTGCGTGGAGTAGAAGCCCAGCCAACAATAAAACAAAGCATTGCTAATCAGGCCTCTCTTGAAGCATCGACTGCTCAGGCACTTCAGGTGCATTATGGGACTTTATCCTAATTTAAATAAAATTGGTTTCCTCATGAACACTGCACATAAAGCATGTAAATGTTCAAGGTGCTCCCAAGTGGCTATGCATAGGGCACAAAGTAGACCTCAGGCACAAAGTAGAGCCCCGATTATACAGGGCTCTAGAACGCAAACTACAGCAGAACATTGGCTGCATGTGATCACATGAGCAGCCCCGATTTTGTGCACAAGGAGATGACAGAAGTGACAAAGAGCTAGGAATTGTAATGCAAAATCTCAACACTCGGTGCACTGAAATGCTTGGACTTGCACTTCCAACGAGTTATGACACAAAAGGTTTTTGAGATTGAACATGCTGGAGAAAAGTCCAATAGTGGCACACAGCATGAGATGTTCTACTCCAGCAAATACTGGGCCAAGAAAAAATCAAACACCAAAGTGATGTTTATTCAGTGTACTATAGTATAAACCAAGCATACAATTCCTAAACTGTGAATCACATATAGATAAGTTGATAGCAACAACACCACAAATCTCTTTAATATCTTCAGGTGATGATTGCCTTTGATTACCAAATTCGGGAGATATGAGTTCATGAACAATCACCCACAGATATCACACTAACACCCTCAACATTTCCAGGCTTAGAAGCAGAAGGACTTTAGGTTATATTATAAAACTTGCAGAGACCTTCAAAACACTTACGGTCAAATTAGTATCTTTATTACGTAAGTATTTCTTCAAATACAGGATTTCTAGAAATTCTACACCAAAACTTTAACAGAATCAAAACTTCTCACTCTGGAAAAAGTTACATAAAGCTGTCGATGTGTAAAAACAGACCGAGGAATATAAATACAAATCTGGCCTTGTGACTTGTTTACAGTCATAGAATATGAAAGTCTAATTGGGAATTGTTTCCTCCTGAATTGAAAAGGCAGGTTTACGTCTGATGGGTTCAATATTTTTTTTTTTGATTTAGAGATACAGCACTGAAACAGGCCCTTCGGCCCACCGAGTCTGTGCCGACCGTTAACCACCCATTTATACTAACCCTACACTAATCCCATATTCCTACCACATCCTCACCTGTCCCTATATTCCCCTACCACCTATCTATACTAGAGGCAATTTATAATGGCCAATTTACCTATCAACCTGCAAGTCTTTTGGCTGTGGGAGGAAACCGGAGCACCCGAAGGAAACCCACGCAGACACAAGGAGAACTTGCAAACTCCACACAGGCAGTACCCAGAATTGAACCCGGGTCGCTGGAGCTGTGAGGCTGCACCACTGTGCCACCCATTATTTGAGAACTAAACACCCTATTTCCTTGAAATCTGTCTGTTATAATTTCAGCATCTATCATCAAAGAAAACAGCTTCCTAACTACCAACTTTGTTCCGTAACAAAGGGCTGAATTTTACCCTCGGCGGTCGGGAGCCTTCCACCGACTGAAAAGTCAGTGGCGAACCCGCCTCCGCCTGGCCTGGGGATCCAGATCACATTTTGTGGACCCCAGGCCTTTAATTGGTCTGAGCCGGGACTTCCACCTCATTGAGGCAGGAAGTCCCACCTAATGGAGCTGTCGGCCAATCAGGCAGCTCTCTGTCCCAGCAGCACCACCGGGAGCGGTGGCTGCTGCTGGAACTGCAACCCAGCTGCAGACAGAAGATGTCGGGGAGCCCCTGAGAACCAGTAGCTTTTGGGGCATCGACGGGGGCAATCGGTTCAGGCCCCGGCGAGGCAAGGGTGGTCAACTGGGGGTCGGGGGTGTGTTGGGTACTGAGGGTGGTTGGGGCAACAGGCGGCTTCTCTCGGGTCTGGGCCACCCGAGCAGCCAAGGGTAAATTCCCCATGGCGGCGGGAGGAGGCCCTGAAGTGGCTGTTAACCGGCCATTTAAGGGCCTTAATTAGCCTGGGGCAGGCAGGGCCATTTTACGCTGCCGCCGCCTTGCATAAAGTGGCAGCAGAGGTGGGACTGAGTAGGGAAGGGCCCCCCGTGTGTCCCGCTCCATTTTACGCCCCCCCCTCCCCCCGCCATCTTCCCGCTCTTTGGGGGGGTATAAAATTCAGACCGAAGTCTTTGTTTATGATTCAAGTTTCGTAGCAACATTATAACTGCTCTTTCCTTGAGTCTAGGTTTGTACAGTGGCATGCCCATGGGAGTTAGACTGTGTAGAAATTCTGGAGGGTAAAGACTTTTCTCATCTTCATCTATAGAATCAATGCTGATGTTATTCTTTTAATTCACCTGACAACTTTTCTAAAACTTTTTAATTCCAATCTAGTGAATCGCCATTTTTCGCACAAAGACTAGCCTTTATGTAATAAATTGTACCAAATAATTGCCCCCACCATTTTGCCACACTTAACTAATTCTGATGTCGGACGACCTTAACAATGGATCACCTTAACAGCTGTAAGTGAAGGTCACCAGAGGAAGTGATGTCACGTCACACATGACCAGGGAATTGTGGGTGTAGCCCCCACAGAGTGAGATGTGTTTAGAGGTGGCTTGTGCAGTAACTGTTGGTTCTAAGGCTGAGGAAATTCAACTCCTCACAGGCATGCATGACACACGTGCCTTTTTCAAAGCGATCTATGGGCCCACTACACACAGACCAACACTGGTAAGATCCAAAGATAACAAAACCCTCAAAAATACAGACAGAATCAACACCTGCGGGAAAGAGCGATTTATAGAAGTACTCAATCAGAACTCCATGGGTAGACATGCACCTGCTGGCGAACCTCCCACAACATAAAATCATAAGGGAGCTCGATGATGATCCAACACACGAAATCATAACTTCTATCAATCAGATGAAAAGCAACAAATCTTGTGGTCTGACAATCTCCCTGTGGAAGTATTGAAACACGGAGGAGACATACTGAGCTCCCAGATACGTGTCCTTTTAGTGAAACTCTGGCAGAATGAAGAAAGTCCAAGTGATCATAGAGACACCATGATAATCACAGTCTTCAAGAAAGGAGACAAGTATAACTGTAGCAACTACAGGGGCACAGCATTGCTCGCAACTGTTGGCCTCTCGCCAATTGTAGACGAGGTCCTTCCAGTGTCCCAGTGCAGCTTCCAACCCGCCAGAGGATCAACCAACATGATCTTCACAGCATGCCAACTTCAGGAAAAGTACAGGGAGGTAAACATCCCGTCCGCCCCCCCCCCACACATTGTAAAATATGGGGCAGGGACTCTTTAGCCTAGCTTGCAGACCTCCTGAGACAAACATTCCCAAATGATTTTTTTTGCTGAGCCCCGCTTCAAGCATTCACATCCCGTGAACGTATTTCTAAGAAACACTGGCCCTGAGATTAAAGGGGAGGTGGGGAGGGAGCCGGGTAGTGCAGGAAAAACACAGCAAGACCAATTTTAGTGGGCAGTACTTCATTTAAATAAACAGTTGCTGACTCCCACCTGACATCCAGCCTGATTGGCAGCCTGGTCAGTGGGCGGGAGCACAGACAAACGGCAGATGGTCGCAGTGGGGGACCCATGGGGACATTCTCCGGCACTTAGTTGTGGGCAGGTCTTGCCTCGATCGGGAGGAAGGGGGGAGGTTCCCGAAGTGAGGGAACCCAAGGCCAGTACAGCACTCTTACCTCACAAAGAAAGTTAAAAAATCAATGTAAAGCTTACCATCTGGACAGCTTTTTTCAAATTAGCTTATGGGATGTAGGCATCGCTGGCTAGGCCAGCATTTATTGCCCATTCCTAATTGCCCTTGAGAAGGTGGTGATGAGCTGCCGTCATGAACTGCTGCAGTCTGTGTGAGGTAGGTATACCCACAGTGCTGTTAGGAAGGGAGTTCCAGGATTTTGACCCGGCAACAGTGAAGGAACGGCGATATAGTTCCAAGTCAAGATGGTGTGTGGCTTGGAGGAGATCTTGCAGGTGGTGGTGTTCCCATGCATCTGCTGTCCTTATCCGTCTAGGTGGTAGAGGTCGCGGGTTTGAAAGGTGCTGTCGAAGGAGCCTTCGTGCGTTGCTGCAGTGCATCTTGTAGATGGTACACACTGCTGCCACTGTGTGTCGGTGGTGGAGGGAGTGAATGCTTGTGGATGAGATGCCAATCAAGCGGGCTGCTTTTTCCTGGATGGTGTGGAGCTTCTTGAGTGTTGTTAGAGCTGCACCCATCCAGGCAAGTGGAGAGTATTTCATCACACTCCTGACTTATGCCTTGTAGATGGTGGACAGGCATGGGGGAGACAGGAGGTGAGTTACTCACCGCAGGATTCCTAGCCTCTGACCTGCTCTTGTAGACACAGTATTTATATGACTACTCCAGTTCAGTTTCTAGTCAATGGTTACTCCCAGCATGTTCATAATGGGAGATTCAGCAATCATAATGCCATTGAATGTCAAGGGGTGATAGCTAGATTCTCTCTTGTTTGAGATAGTCATTGCCTGGCATTTGTGTGGCGCGAATGTTACTTGCCACTTATCAGCCCAAGCCTGGATATTAGAAACATAGAAACATAGAAAATAGGAGCAGGAGTAGGCCATTCAGCCCTTCGAACCTGCTCTGCCATTCATTAGGATCATGGCTGATCATCCAACTCAATAACCTGTTCCCGCTTTCGCCCCATACCCTTTGATCCCTTTAGATCCAAGAGTTATATCTAACTCCTTCTTTAAAACATACAATGTTTTGGCCTCAACTGCTTTCTGTGGTAATGAATTCCACAGGCTCACCACTCTCTGGGTGAAGAAATTTCTCCTCATCTCAGTCCCAAAAGGCTTACCCCATATCCTTAGACTATAACCCCTGGTTCTGGACTCCCCCACCATCGGGAACATTCTCCCTACATCTATCCTGTCAAGATAGAATTCCTGTTAGAATTTTATAGGTTTCTATGAGATTCCCCCCTCACTCTTCTGAACTCCAGCGAATATAATCCCAACCGACTCAATCTCTCCTCATACATCAGTCCCGCCATCCCAGGAATCAGGCTGGTAAACCTTCACTACACTCCTATAGCAAGAACGTCCTTCCTCAGATAAGGAGACCAAAACTGCACACAATATTCCAGGTGTGGCGTCACCAAGGCCCTGTATAATTACAGCAAGACATCCCTGCTCCTGTACTCGAATCCTCTTGCTATGAAGGCCAACATACCATTTGCCTTTCTTACCGCCTGTTGCACCTGCATGCTTACCTTCAGCAACTGATGTAGGAGAACACGCAGGTCTCGTTGCATATTCTCCTCTCTCAGTTTATAGCCCTTCAGATAATAATCTGCCTTCCTGTTTTTGCTACCAAAGTGAATAACCTCACATTTATCCACATTATACTGCATCTGCCATGCATTAGCCCACTCACTCAACGTCCAAATCACCCTGAAGCCTCTCTACATCCTCCTCACAACTCACCCTCCCACCCAGTTTTGTGTCATCTGCAAATTTGGAGATATTACATTTTGTTCCCTCATCTAAATCATTAATAGATATTGTGAATAGCTGGGGTCCTAGCACCAATCCCTGCGGTACCCCACTAGTCACTGCCTGCCATTCGGAAAAAGACCCATTTATTCCTACTCTTTGTTTCCTGTCTGCCAACCAATTTTCTGTCCATCACAATACACTACCCCCAATCCCATGTGCTTTAATTTTACACGCTAATCTCTTATGTGGGACTTTGTCGAAAACCTTCTGGAAGTCTAAATAAACCACATCCACTGGCACCCCCTCATCAACTCTACTAGTTACATCCTCAAAGAATTCTAGTAGATTTTTCAAGCATGATTTCCCTTTCGTAAATCCATGCTGACTCTGCCCGATTCTGCCACTGTTCTCCAAGTGCTCTGCTATAAAATCTTTGATAATGGACTCTAGAATTTTCCCCACTACCGATGTCAGGCTGACTGGTCTATAATTCCCTGCTTTCTCTTCAGCTCCCTTTTTAAATAGTGGGGTTACATTAGCTACCCTCCAATCTGTAGGAACTGTTCCAGAGTCTAAAGAGTCTTGGAAGATGACCACCAATGCATCCACTATTTCTCGGGCCACTTCCTTAAGTCCTCTGTGATGCATACCATCAGGCCCTGGGGATCTATCGGCCTTCAATCTCATCAATTTCCCCAACACCATTTCTCTACTCGTACTGATTTCGTTCAGTTCCTCTCTCTCACTAAGCCCTGTGTTCCCCAACATTTCTGGTATGATATTTGTGTCCTCCTTTGTGAAGACAGAACCAAAGTATGCATTTAGTTGGTCAGCCATTTCTGCACAGTGGTTAGCACCACAGCCTCACAGCCCCAGTGACCTGGGTTCGGTTCTGGGTATTGCCTGTGCAGAGTTTGCAAGTTCTCCCTGTGAGTGTGTGGGTTTCTGTCAGGTGCTCTGGCTTCCTCTGGGGATGTGCTAGGGAATATGGGATTAATGTAGGATTAGTATAAATGGGTGGTTGTTGGTGGCACAGACTTGGTGGGCCAAAGGGCCTGTTTCAGTGCTGTATCTCTCTATGACTCAAGTCTGTTGCTTTTCCTGGCAAATTTATATGCCCCGTCCTTGGATCTAATGCTATCTCTAATTTCCCTTGTAAGCCATGGTTTGGCTAGCTTTCCTGTTTTACTTTTGCGCCAAACAGGGATAAACAATTGTTGCAGTTCAACCATGCGCTCTTTAAATGTTTGCCATTGCCTATCCACCGTCATCCCTTTCAGTAACGTTTCCCAATCCATCATGGCCAACTCACACCTCATACCTTCGTAGTTTCCTTTACTAAGATTCAGGACCCTTGTCTCAGAATCAGCTACGTCACTCTCCATCTTGAAGAAGAATTCTGTCATATTATGGTGGCTCGTCCCCAAGGGGTCTCGCAAAACTAGATTGTCAATTATTCCTCTCTCATTACACAATACCCAGTCTAGGATGGCCTGTTCTTTAGCTGGTTCCTCAATGTATTGGTCCAGAAAACCATCCCATATGCACTCCAAGAATTCCTCCTCTACGGTATTGTGACAAATTTGATTTGCCCAATCTATATGCAGATTAAAGACACCCATAATTACAGATGTTCCTTTATCGCATGCATCTCTAATTTTCTGTTTAAGGCCATTCCCAACATCACCACTACAGTTTGGGGGTCCATATGCAACTCCCACTAACATTTTTTGCCCCTTAGTGTTTCTCAGCTCTACCCTACAGATTCCACATTGTCAGAGCACTATTGCGTTAATTTCCACTGCAACTCCACTGTCTTTTGCTTTTTGTCTGTCCTTCCTAAATACTGAATACCCCTGGATGTTCATTTCCCATCCCTGGTCACCCTGCAGCCATGTCTCCATAATCCCAACTATATCATACCTGTTTACATCTATTTGCGCGATTAATTCATTCACTTTATTGCCAATGCTCCGCGCTTTGAGGCACAAAGCCTTAAGGCTTGTCTTTTTAACATTACTTGTCCCCTTCCCACTATTTTTCACTGTGGCCCTGTTTGATTCTGGCCCTTTATTTATCTGCCTATCATTTTTCTTATTCCCCTTTACTGTCTTTTGTTCTTGTCTTTGATCCCCCATCCTCTGACTCCTTGTAAAGGTTCCCATCCCCCTGCCATTTTAGTTTAAACCGTCCCCAACCGCTCTAGCAAATACTCCCCCGAGGAGATCAGTCCCGGTCCTGCCCAGGTGTAACCCGTCCAGTTTGTACTGGTCCCACCTCCCCCAGAACCAGTCCCAATGCCCCAGGAATCGAAAACCCTCCCCCTCGCATCATCTCTTCAGCCACGTATTCATCCGATATATCCTGCTATTTCTACTCTGACTAGCACGTGGCACTGGTAGTAATCCTGAGATCACTACCTTTGAGGTCCTACTTCTCAACTTACTTCCTAGCTGCCTATATTCTGCTTTTAGGACCTCATCCTTTTTTTTACCTATGTTGTTTGTACCAATGTGTACCACGACCACTGGCTGTTCACCCTCCCCCTTCAGAATGTCCTGTAACTGCTCTGAGACATCCTTGACCCTAGCACCAGGGAGGCAACATACCATCCTGGAGTCTCTTTTGCAGCCTCATAAACGCCTGTCTATTCCCCTTACAATTGAATCCCCTATAACTATTGCATTCGCACACTTTTTATACCTCCCCTGTGCAGCAGAGCCAACCGTGGTGCAACGAATTGGGCTGTTGCTGCTTTCCCCTGAGAGGCTATTCCCCCCAACAGTATCCAAAGCAGTATATCTGTTTTGCAGGGGAATAGCCACAGGAGATTCCTGAACTGCCTGCCTAGTCCTCTTGCTCTGCCTGGTGGTCACCCATTGCCCTCCTGCCTGTGGGGTCTGAGCCTGCGGTGTGACCACCTGTCTCTACATGCTATCCACTATACTCTCCGCCTCGTGGATGCTCCACAGTGTCCCCAGCTGCCGCTCCAGCTCCGAAACCCGGGCTTCCAGGAGCTGCAGCTGGAGACACTTCCTGCACACATGCTGGTGCTGGGCACTGGAATTGTTCCCTGCTTCTGACATGGAGCACGAGGAGAACACCACGGCTTTGAGCTCTTCTGCCATGACTTAACCCTTTAAATTAAATTAAACCTTCTGGAAGATCTTAATGTCCAATAATATCAGTTACTCAACGGCCCTTCTTCCCTGGTCCTCGTTACTACAGAACTCCTTAAGAAAATAATTACTTCCTATATTTGAAATAAACTTTAAACTTTTCTTACCTGAGATACTTACCCAGCTGTTTAGAGCTATGCCCTGACAGGAGTGACTCACCAACCAATCACCTTGCAGCTCTCCTGTGACGTCACTGTTGGCTTTTTTTTCAAAACTCCTTCCCACTGCCACTGCTCTTTTAAACTCTGCCGGTGTCGCTCAGTCTCGCTCCTTCCCGCTGCCGCTGCACTTTTAAACTCTGCCGGTCTCGTTCAGACTCGCTCCTTCCTGCTGCCACTGCACTTTTAAACTCTGCCAGTCTCACTCAGTCTCGCTCCTTCCCGCTGCCACTGCACTTTTAAACTCTGCCGCTCTCGCTCAGTCTCGCTCCTGGCTATTGTCCAGGTCTTGCTGCATTTCTACAGGGACTGCTTCAGTATCTGAGGAGTCGTAATGGTGCTGAACTTCAGTGAACATCCCTACTTCTGAGCTTATGTTTGACGGAAGGTCATTGATGAAGCAGCTGAAGATGGTTGGGCCTAGGACACTACCCTGAGGAACTCCTGCAGTGATGTCCTGGAGCTGAGATGATTGACCTTCAACAACTACAACCATCCTCCTTTGCGCTAGATACAACTCCAACCAGTGGAGTTTTCCCCCGGACTCCCATTGACTCCAGCTTTGCTAGGGCTCCTTGATGCCATACTCGGTCAAATGTTGCCTTGATGTCAAGAGCAGTTACTCTCACCTCTTGAGTTCAGCTCTTTTGTCCATGTTTGAACCAAAACTGAAATGAGGTCAGGAGCTGAGTGGCCCTGGCGGAACCCAAACTGAGCATCACTGAGCAGGTTATTGCTAAGCAAGTGCCACTTGATAGCACTGTCGACGACATCTTCCATCACTTTACTGATGATCGAGAGTAGACTGATGGAGCGGTAATTAGCCGGGTTGGATTGTCCTGCTTTTTGTGTACAGGACATACCTAGGCAATTTTCCACGTTGCTGGGTAGATGCCAGTGTTGTAGCTATACTGGAACAGCTTGGCTAGGGGCGCAGCAAGTTCTGGAGCACAGGTCTTCAGTACTATTGCCGGAATGTTGTCAGGGCCCATAGCCTTTGCAGTATCCAGTGCCTTCAGTTGTTTCTTTTTTCACGTGGAGGGAATTGAATTGACTGAAGACTGGCATCTGTGATGCTGAGGACTTCAGGAGGAGGCTGAGATGGATCATCAACTCGGCACTTCTGGCTGAAGATTGTTCGAAATGCTTCAGCCCTATCTTTTGCACTGATGTGCTGGGGTCCCCATCATTGAGACTAGGGATATTTGTGGAGCCACCTCCTCCAGTTAGTTGTTTAATTGTCCATCGCATTCACAATTAGATGTGGCAGGACTGCAGAGTTTCAATCTGATCCATTGGTTATGGGATCGCTTAGCTCTGTCTATCGTCTGCTGCTACGCTGTTTGGCATGCAAGTAGTGCTGGGTTGTAGCTTCACCAGGTTGACACCTCATTTTGAGGTATGCCTGGTGCTGCTCCTGGCATGCCCTCCTGCGCTCTTCATTGAACCAGTGTTGATTCCCCAGCTTGACGGTGATGGTAGAGTGTGGGATATGCCGGGCCATGAGGTTACATATTGTGGTTGAATACAATTCTGCTGCTGCTGATGGCCAACAGCGCCTCATGGATGCCCAGTTTTGCATTGCTAGATCTGTTTGAAATCGATCCCATTTAGCACGGTGGTAGTGCCAGACAACGCGATGGAGGGTATCCTCAATGTGAAGGCGGGACATCGTCTCCACAAGGACTGTGTGGTGGACATTCCTACCAATACAGTCATGGACAGATGCTTCTGCAGCAGGCAGATTGGTGAGGACGAGGTCAAGTATGTTTTTCCCTCAAAGAACAAAGAACAAAGAACAAAGATAATTACAGCACAGGAACAGGCCCTTCGGCCCTCCAAGCCTGCGCCGATCCAGATCCTCTCTCTAAACATGTCGCCTATTTTCTAAGGTTCTGTATCTCTTTTCTTCCTGCCCATTCATGTATCTGTCTAGATACATCTTAAAAGACGCCATCGTGCCCGCATCTACCACCTCCGCTGGCAACGCGTTCCAGGCACCCACCACCCTCTGCGTAAAGAACTTTCCACGCATATCCCCCCTAAACTTTTCCCCTTTCACTTTGAACTCGTGTCCTCTAGTAATTGAATCCCCCACTCTGGGAAAAAGCCTCTTGCTATCCACCCTGTCTATACCTCTCATGATTTTGTACACCTCAAATCAGGTCCCCCCTCAACCTCCGTCTTTCTAATGAAAATAATCCTAATCTACTCAACCTCTCTTCATAGCTAGCGCCCTCCATACCAGGCAACATCCTGGTGAACCTCCTCTGCACCCTCTCCAAAGCATCCACATCCTTTTGGTAATGTGGCGACCAGAACTGTACGCAGTATTCCAAATGTGGCCGAACCAAAGTCCTATACAACTGTAACATAACCTGCCAACTCTTGTACTCAATACCCCATCAGATGAAGGAAAGCATGCCGTATGCCTTCTTGACCACTCTATTTACCTGCGTTGCCACCTTCAGGGAACAGTGGACCTGAACACCCAAATCTCTCTGGACATCAATTTTCCCCAGGACTTTTCCATTTACTGTATAGTTCACTCTTGAATTGGATCTTCCAAAATGCATCACCTCGCATTTGCCCTGATTGAACTCCATCTGCCATTTCTCTGCCCAACTCTCCAATCTATCTATATTCTGCTGTATTCTCTGACAGTCCCCTTCACTATCTGCTACTCCACCAATCTTAGTGTCGTCTGCAAACTTGCTAATCAGTCCACCTATACTTTCCTCCAAATCATTAATGTATATCACAAACAACAGTGGTCCCAGCACGGATCCCTGTGGAACACCACTGGTCACACGTCTCCATTTTGAGAAACTCCCTTCTACTGCTACTCTCTGTCTTCTGTTGCCCAGCCAGTTCTTTATCCATCTAGCTAGTACACCTTGGACCCCATGCGCCTTCACTTTCTCCATCAGCCTGCCATGGGGAACCTTATCAAACGCCTTACTGAAGTCCATGTATATGACATCGACAGCCCTTCCCTCATCAATCAACTTTGTCACTTCCTCAAAGAATTCTATTAAGTTGGTAAGACATGACCTTCCCTGCACAAAACCATGTTGCCTATCACTGATAAGCCCATTTTCTTCCAAATGGGAATAGATCCTATCCCTCAGTATCTTCTCCAGCAGCTTCCCTACCACTGACGTCAGGCTCACCGGTCTATAATTACCTGGATTATCCCTGCTACCCTTCTTAAACAAGGGGACAACATTAGCAATTCTCCAGTCCTCCGGGACCTCACCCGTGTTTAAGGATGCTGCAAAGATATCTGTTAAGGCCCCAGCTATTTCCTCTCTCGGTTCCCTCAGTAACCTGGGATAGATCCCATCCGGACCTGGGGACTTGTCCACCTTAATGCCCTTTAGAATACCCAACACTTCCTCCCTCCTTATGCCGACTTGACCTAGTGTAATCAAACATCTGTTCCTGACCTCAACATCCGTCATGTCCCTCTCCTTGGTGAATACCGATGCAAAGTACTCGTTTAGAATCTCACCCATTTTCTCTGAGTCCAAGCATAACATTCCTCCTTTGTCCTTTAGTGGGCCAATCCTTTCTCTAGTTACCCTCTTTCTCCTTATATATGAATAAAAGGCTTTGGGATTTTCTTTAACCCTGTTTGCTAAAGATATTTCATGACCCCTTTTAGCCCTCTTAATTCCTCGTTTCAGATTGGTCCTACATTCCCGATATTCTTTCAAAGCTTCGTCTTTCATCAGCCGCCTAGACCTTATGTATGCTTCCTTTTTCCTCTTAGCTAGTCTCACAATTTCACCTGTCATCCATGGTTCCCTAATCTTGCCATTTCTATCCCTCATTTTCACAGGAACATGTCTCTCCTGCACGCTAATCAACCTCTCTTTAAAAGCCTCCCACATATCACATGTGGATTTACCTTCAAACAGCTGCTCCCAATCTACATTCCCCAGCTCCTGCCGAATTTTGGTATAGTTGGCCTTCCCTCAATTTAGCACTCTTCCTTTAGGACCACTCTCGTCTTTGTCCATGAGTATTTTAAAGCTTACGGAATTGTGATCACTATTCCCAAAGTAGTCCCCTACTGAAACTTCAACCACCTGGCCGGGCTCATTCCCCAACACCAGGTCCAGTATGGCCCCTTCCCGAGTTGGACTATTTACATACTGCTCTAGAAAACCCTCCTGGATGCTCCTTACAAATTCTGCTCCATCTAGACCTCTAACACTAAGTGAATCCCAGTCAATGTTGGGAAAATTAAAATCTCCTATCACCACCACCCTGTTGCTCCTACATCTTTCCATAATCTGTTTACATATTTGTACCTCTATCTCACGCTCGCTGTTGGGAGGCCTGTAGTACAGCCCCAACATTGTTACCGCACCCTTCCTATTTCTGAGTTCTGTCCATATTGCCTCACTGCTCGAGTCCTCCATAGTGCCCTCCTTCAGCACAGCTGTGATATCCTCTTTGACCAGTAATGCAACTCCTCCACCCCTTTTACCTCCCTCTCTATCCCGCCTGAAGCATCGATATCCTGGGATATTTAGTTGCCAATCATGCCCTTCCCTCAACCAAGTCTCAGTAATAGCAATAACATCATACTCCCAGGTACTAATCCAAGCCCTAAGTTCATCTGCCTTACCTACTACACTTCTTGCATTAAAACAAATGCACCTCAGACCACCTTTATATTCATCATCTGCTCCCTGCCTGCTCTTCCCCTTAGTCACACTGACTTCATTATCTAGTTCCTTACAGGCTTTTGTTACTACCTCCTTACTGTCAACTGACCTCAATTGGTTCCCATCCCCCTGCCACATTAGTTTAAACCCTCCCCAACAGCGTTAGCAAAAGCACCCCCAAGGACATTGGTTCCAATCCGGCCCAGGTGTAGACCGTCCAATTTGTAATAGTCCCAATGTCCCAAAAATCTGAACCCCTCCTTCCTGCACCATCTCTCAAGCCACGCATTCATCCTGACTATTCTTTCATTTTTACTCTGACTATCACGTGGCACTGGTAGCAATCCTGAGATTACTACCTCTGAGGTCCTGCTTTTTAACTTGTCTCCTAACTCCCTAAACTCTGCTTGTAGGACCTCATCCCATTTTTTACCTATATCATTTGTGCCTATGTGCACAATGACAACTGGCTGTTCACCCTCCCCCTTTAGAATGTTCTGCAGCCGATCTGAGACATCCCTGACCCGTGCACCTGGGAGGCAACATACCATTCGGGAGCCTCGTTTTCGACCACAGAACCGCCTATCTACTCCCCTTACAATCGAATCCCCTACGACTATAGCCCTTCCACTCTTTTTCCCGCCCTTCTGAACAGCAGAGCCAGCCACGGTGCCATGGATCTGGCTACTGCTGCCTTCCCCTGGTGAGCCATCTCCCTCAACAGTATCCAAAACGGTATACTTGTTTTGGAGGGAGATGACCGCAGGGGACTCCTGCGCCGCCTTCCTGCTCTTTCTCTGCCTTTTGGTCACCCATTCCCTTTCTCCCTCAGCAATCCTAATCTGCGGTGTGACCAATTCACTAAACGTGCTATCCACGACCTCCTCAGCATCGCGCATGCTCCAAAGTGAGTCCATCCGCAGCTCGAGAGCCGTCATGCGATCTAACAAGAGCTGCAGTTGGACACACTTCCTGCACGTGAAGGAGTCAGGGACATTAGCCATGTCCCTGAGCTCCCACATTGAGCAAGAGGAGCATGACATGGGTCTGAGATCTCCTGCCATTTTTAATCTTAAGCTTAACTTAGTTAAATGAAAAAGGAACGAAAAGTTTTTACCAATCACGATAAAACCAGAGAAATAGAAAAAGCCTTACCTTATAAACACCCCACCGAGCCCTTTTTTTTTGGTTAGAGGAAGAGGGCGGGTGGGAGACACTACAAGTGTGGTGTCTCGGGTTCAGAAACCGCCCAAATATATAGTGTTTTACTTACCCAGCAGCCCCCTGGCCTCCGCCGAAAACAAAAGGAAATTAAGTTTACTTTCAAACTGACCTTCCCAGCTGCTCACTCGCTCACACTCTGCTCCCGAAAAAGCTGCTGCAATGAAAGGAAAGTTATTTTAAACCGCCCAAATATATAGTGTTTTACTTACCCAGCAGCCCCCTGGCCTCCGCCGAAAACAAAAGGAAATTAAGTTTACTTTCAAACTGACCTTCCCAGCTGCTCACTCGCTCACACTCTGCTCCCGAAAAAGCTGCTGCAATGAAAGGAAAGTTATTTTAAACCGCCCAAATATATAGTGCTTTACTTACCCATGTTGGTTCCCCCACCACCTGCCGCAGACCCAGTCGAGCAGCTATGTCCTTTAGGACTCGGCCAGCTCGGTCAGTAGTGGTGCTACCGAGCTACTCTTGGTGATGGACATTGAAGTCCCCCACCCAGAGTACATTCTGCAGCATTGCCACCCTCAGTGGTGTTCAACGTGGAGGAGTACTGATTCATCACCTGAGAGAGGGTAGTCGGTGGTAATCAGCAGGAAGTTTCCTTGCCCATGTTTGATCTGATGCCATGAGACTTCATGGGGTCCAGAGTCAATGTTGAGGACTCCTAGGGCAACTCTCTCCCGATTCTACACCACTGTGACGCCACCTCTGCTGGATGTGTCCTGCCAGTGGGACAGGACGTACCCGGGGATGGTGATGGAGGTGTCTGGGACATTGTCTGTAAGGTATGATTCTGTGAGTATATCTATGTCAGGCTGTTGCTTGACTAGTCTGTGGGACAGCTCTCCCAACTTTGGCACAAGCCTCCAGATGTTAGTAAGGAGGATTTTGCAGGGTCGACAGGGCAGGGTTTGCTGTTGTCGTTTCCGGTGCCTCGGTAATCCATCCAGTTTCATTCCTTATCGACTTTATAGCAGTTTGATACAACTGAGTGGCTTGCTAGGCTGTATCCAGGATCCAGTTGCAGGTTTTGCCTGACGAAGGCTCCAACATTATTTCGCCCCCCCACCGCACATCCTCCACTCTGGCCTCAGGTTAATATGGCAGTTCTCGATGGCATCATCGGTTTTGATCTGTAGGATTCCACTTCCTTCCTACAGGGCACGTTAATATGGGGACATGGTGGGAAGGAAATGCGATTAGTGGGGGGGGTAATTGACACCCCATATTTTAACTGCACCCACCGCCAACAGCTTGGTTTCTGCCAGAGCAGTACTTTTACAGAGAACAAGAGGATTTTATTTCCTTGGCAAACTTAGCATTTTGCTTAAGACCTCTCATCCACCCTTCAAACCTTCAATAAAAAAATGACAAAGTCTCTTCCTGAACCCCTGTACTCACAGCTAAGGGTGTTACAGTACAGGAAATGAAGCTTTATCCCTCACTAATAAGCACTGGGTCACCCTGTGCATTTTACCTTAGTTTAATTACCAGTGCCAAAATATTGATTGCATTCTCGAGTGGAGATGGCTGCATAATTTGAATGCGATCGTCTCTTCCCACAGGCCCTATAACAAACTACACAGTGACATGACCCAAACGCTCATTCGCAACATCTATTGCACAAACAGGCACACTTTCTCACACTCAGCAATGCAAGGGCAACTGTTGAAAAAACATGCCAAATAAAAAATTCTATCAAGTTCTGTTATTGTGCATTATTATTTCAACAACATTTGAAGATCCATAATTGTGTAAATTTCATCCACATGAAACTACAGCCATTTTTTCTGTTTAGTTTGCTAGAAACTGGAGTTCTGAATGGTCCTTTATTAGGGATGATCTTTCCTGCTATTACTTGTAGAGAAGAGGACAAAAATCAGAGAGAATAAACTTTGAATAAAATTAAACAGACCAAATGAATTTGAAGCTCGAATTGCACTAAGCAAACAGTGAGCCAACCCAAAAGCAAAAATCTGCAGATGCTGGAAATCTGAAATGAAAACAGAAAATGCTGGAAACACTCAGCAGGTCAGGTAGCATCTGTGAAGAGAGAGACAGACAGAGTTGACGTTTCAAATCAATGACCATTCATCATCATTTTCATCAGTTAATCTAGCCCATTTTCCTCATGTCCCCTGATAACCTTGTTGCACTTCCCCAATGCTTTGGGCAGGGCAGCGGGGGGGAGGGGTGGCGGGTGCAGGAAGTAGTTGGCTGTGCATGTGCAATGTTTAGGAATGCCTGTCCGAGAAAAAGGTACTCTGAAGGTCCATAAGGAAGGCAAAGGGGAACCAACTCAGCCACTCTTCCCTAGTAAGTGACTCAAGAATCTTGTACGATGCCTGTGTTTGGTTCTGCCCTGGGGCAGGACACAATGGATGGACAGATATTTAAAGCCGACCAGCCACAAGATTTCTCTCAACATTGTGGACTCCTTCGCCAGTATGAGAATTCATTCCGTGTTCCACTAGCATAGTATTTGGCAGAGCCATGCCAAGCAGGGCAGGAAATGGCTGCCATTATTTAAGAAAGGTTGTAGAGATAAGCCAGGGAACTACAGACTAGTGAGTCTCACGTCAGTGGTAGGGAAACTATTGGAGAAAATTCTGAAGGAGAGAATCTATCTCCACTTGGAAAGGCAAAATTTGATTAGGAATAGTCAGCATGGCTTTGTCAGAGGGAGGTCATGCCTAACAAATTTGATTGAATTTTTTGAGCATATGACCAGGTGTGTAGATGAGGGTAGTGCAGTTGATGTAGTTTACATGGATTTCGGCAAAGCCTTTGACAAGGTCCTACACAGGAGACTTATCAAGAAAGCAAATGCACATGGGATACTGGGTAACTTGATAAGGTGGATTCAAAATTGGCTTAGCTGTAGGAGACAGAGAGTGATGACAGACGGCTGTTTTAGTGACTGGAAGCCATTGTCCAGTGGCGTACCACAGGGATCTGTGCTGGGTCCCCTATTGTTTGTCATTTATACAAACGACATAGATGACTATGTGGGGGGTAGGATCAGTAAGTTCGCGGATGACACAAAGATTGGCTGAGTGGTTAACAGTGAGGTGGAGTGTCTTGGGTTACAGGAAGATATAGACGGGATGGTCAAATGGGCAGAAAAGTGGCAGATGGAATTTAACGCTGAAAAGTGTGAGGTGATACACTTTGGAAGGAGTAATGTGACACGGAAGTATTCAATGAATGGCCTGACACTGGGAAGTTCCGAGGAACAAAGGGACCTTGGCGTGTTTGTCCATAGATCTCTGAAGGCAGAAGGGCAGGTTAATAGGGTGGTGAAAAAGGCATATGGAACACTTGCCTTTATCAATCGAGGCATAGATTACAAAAGCAGGGAGGTCATGTTGGAGTTGTATAGAACTTTGGTAAGGCCACAGCTGGAGTACTGTGTGCAATTCTGGTCGCCACATTATAGGAAGGATGTGATTGCACTGGAGGGGGTGCAGAGGCGATTCACCAGGATGGTGCCTGGGATGGAACATTTAAGCTATGAAGAGAGGTTGGATAGGCTTGGGTTGTTTTCGCTGGAGCAGAGAAGACTGAGGGGTGACCTGATCGAGGTGTACAAGATTATGAGGGGCGTGGACAGGGTGGATAGGGAGCAGCTGTTCCCCTTCTTTGAAAGGTCAGTTACGAGGGGACACAAGTTTAAGGTGAGGGGCAGGAGGTTTAAGGGGGATTTGAGGAAGAACATTTTTACCCAGGGGGTGGTGACGGTCTGGAATGCACTGCCTGGGAGGGTGGTAGAGGCGGGTTGCCTCACATCCTTTAAAAAGTACCTGGATGAGCACTTGGCACGTCATAACATTCAAGGATATGGGCCAAGTGCTGGCAAATGGGATTAGGTAGACAGGTCAGGTGTCTTTAATGCATCGGCGCAGACTCGATGGGCCAAAGGGCCTCTTCTGCACTGTATTATACTGTGTTTCTGTGATTCTGTGATGTCAGTGTGATTGAAGAGTGGGCACAGACCAAATGGAGAGGTGACAGAGAGTGACTGGAGGGGGTATAGAGTAAGAGACTCATAGAATGAAGAGACAATTTGGCCAATTACCTTAAATCTGTAAATCAGTAATCATAACAAAAAAATGCTAGAAACAGGGCAATTCATCTGTGGAGTACTTCCCCTTAAAGGAAAGCATATGGTGTGTCTTCTCAATTTTCTAACCTTGCGCTCCAGTAAATTGGTCCCCCATGTAGTAGAGAGCTTCAAGTCAGTGTTCCTGTATGGGTGGAAGTGGCCCATTGCCTCTTCTCACTGAATCAATAGATATCTCTGTAACTGTTGTGCTACAGGTACTGATGTAGTCACTGCCTCAACCTCCATGCTATGTGTCACATTGGTGGCCAATAGATTGGGCTAGATGAAATAGATGTTATTTAGCCCTGAACAACATCTCTCTGATCTGTGTCAGCTCCTGGTATTACTGGTCAAACTCAAACTCATGTAATTCCTTCTCCTCCATCCCACCTCCAAGTAGTTCCTGCCTGCAGGCATAAACTAGGAATGGAGATTTCTGGCCTCAGGCCTTGCCAAGATCAGAAGTGCTTCACGCAATACAAGTGCCAGAGTGATAGGAAGGGACAGAAAGTGATAGGGGGACATAAGGTGATGGGAGAGGCACCATGTAATTGTATATCTATAAGGATGTATGGGATAGAATACCATTTTGAAGTAAAACATCAGAACTGCAATGCAGATTAGTTCTGTGCAGAAATGATCATGAAATGATCTTTCTGTTCCAATTCTAATTGTAATTGTGAGCACTGTGGGAATCCAGCATCTGCCGATGGTGTTCTGTCCCATGGCAGCTCCAATCAACAATTAACTTAACCATATGTCTCTCCTGGCTATGCACCAACACCTGCCTCTCAAACACATCTTCAGAAATTCTCAACCAGAAGATACGCATCTGAGCTGTGAAACACAAGCTATTTCATGTCACCCCTTGAACTAGTGTGATCAATGTTACTTTAGCTGGGTATTGTGTCCAATTGATGCTGCCTTATGATAATGATATTTGAGGCAATCAAGTCACACATACGTTAGATCTATGACAAGGTGTGATTCTTTCACTTATGACTGTGACTTTCAAATGTGACACCTTGAGGTGTGATGGACATGCAGTCAATGATTCATTTACAGTGTAGTAATGTGTGCAAGAAAAAGGTTCTTTTCTGCTATGATCTGGCAAGTTAACGTCAATTTGAAATCTTATGTGCTGTGTCTAACAGAGGCTGTAATCTTTAACCACTTTAAACAATGAGATTCTGGTTTCCGCTCCAGAGTATGCAAAGAAATAGGTGAGGAAATTGCAGGTGCATCAGTGGTAGATTCAGGAATTGTGCCTTTGGATTGGAAAATTGCATGTATTTCTCCATTATTTAAGAACGGAGGGAGGAAGAAACCAGGAAATTACAGTCACATCAGCTTAAAATCAGTTGTGGGGACATTCTGGTATTTATTGACAGAAACAGAGGCTTGGGTTTC
This sequence comes from Heterodontus francisci, assembly GCF_036365525.1. Lineage (NCBI taxonomy): Eukaryota > Metazoa > Chordata > Chondrichthyes > Heterodontiformes > Heterodontidae > Heterodontus > Heterodontus francisci. Next base: position 11,680,796 of record NC_090408.1, on the reverse strand, counting down.
CTCCATGAAGGCAACCCAGATGCTAACACTGAAAATACACTCAATGTCAAACCCATTTTTTTTTGATAAAAGCAAATGGTGGAAATCTGAAATACAAACAGAAAATGCTGGAAATACTCAGCACGTCTGGCAACATCTGTGGAAAGAGCAGCAGAGTTAACGTTTCAGGTCTGTGACCCTTCATCAGAACTGGCAACGGTTAGAAATGTAATAGGTTTTAAGCAAGTGAAGCACATGTTTGTGTTTTTGAACAGAACTGTTCATTATTCTGTCATGAACACTCTATCTGGACTAATGCTTTATCTTTCACCACACCATTAGCACTCCCTTTACCTTTGTCCCATGATATCTTTGTCATGTAATCTCTCCTGCTCTATGCCCTTTCGTACACCTTCCCTTTTGTTCTCATCCCCCCTCCCCCACCTCCGCTTCACTTGCTTAAAACCTATTACATTTCTAACCTCTTGAGTTCTGATGAAAGGTCACAGACTTGAAACGTTAACTCTGCTTTTCTCTCCACAGATGCTGCCAGACCTGCAGAGTACTTCCAGCACTTTCTGTTTCCATTCCAATTTTTTCATGTCAGGTTTTGCCCAAGTATCCTCCAAATCTCATTAACATACACAAAAACTCACTGAAACCAATTCACACAGAGTTAAAATTGGGCCCACATATTTCTTCTTTAAGTATGAAAATTTAAGTTTCAATCCATCCAGCCCTCATTCATGGATACCAGGCACAACATGTTTAGGAACTGCAATCTGGGAAGTGTTTCAATTTTTAATGTGACTCAAACTTATATCAAAAAATGTATGAAAAGAAACAGAAAATACACAGCAGGTCTCAATGAGCTTGGAGATCTACCCGTTATATTCAGAGATCCCAGAACAAGCACAATCAGAGGATCCTCATGTTTGAGAGTCAAGGGTGGGGCCACTTTTATAGGCAGAGAATTGTTTGAGCGGAGGGCTTGAATGAACGGATGTATAAGGTCAAGGAGACTTGGGGATGATGTAGTTACACCCATAATTCACTTATGCCCAACATTCCAGGATCTTGTAAGGCATGTAGTTACGGGTGTCTCTAGACGCAAATGCAGGCCAGAGTGACTGTACACTTGGTCAAGAATGAACTGAAGCAAGTCAGCATAGATTGGTGCTGGGTAGTTCTTGTCTGACTAATCAAGCTGAATTTTTTTAGGTCACTAACATGGTGGATAGGATGTCTATAGGGAGTCTATGGATGATGTCTATATGGACTTCCAGAGTCATTCGATAATGCTCGGCGCAAGAGATTATTAGCAAAAACTAAAAGACATGAAATTGGAACTAACATTGTGACATGGGTTGGTAAATACTTAGAAGGTAGGAGACAGAGTAGGGATAAAGGTTCTTTGATTGGTGGCATATCACAAGCAATGTTCTTCAGGAGCTTAGTTTTTCACCGTATATAACAATAACTTGGATGAAGGTGTCGAAACTTCAATATCTGGCAAGGACACAATGGACCGAAACACCTCCTTCTGGGCCATAAATCTTTCTCTGTTTCTCAAATCTTTCTGTTTAAGTTTACAGATGATACTCAGGGGGCAGAGTAAGTTATGTAGCTGGAAGCAGGAAGTTACAAAAGGACAGACAGGTTTAGTGAGTGGGTTAAACTTTGGCAGTGAACTTTGGTTCAATGTAGGGGAAGTGTAAGGTTTAAATCTGAGAAAGAAAAATCATAATAGTTTCCTGAAAGTGAGAGACTCGGAGCTGTTGAAGAATCGCAATGAATTGGGTGGCACTTTGTGCACAGATCATTTAAACTGGTGCGCAGGTAAAAAAAAAAATCAAAAATCAAAAAGGCTAATGGAATGTTGGCCTTTATCTCGAGAGGGCTGCAATCGAAAATGTTATCTGGGCTTTAAGGGTTAAATAATGAGGACAGGATGTATAAACTTTGTATTCTGTTGTGTTTAGAAGTTGAGGGGTAATCTAAGCGAGATCTTTAAAATGATTGAGAGATTTGATATGATAAATACATAGAAACTAGTTCCTCTGGTGAGAATCCAGAACAAGGGGGCACAGTTTTAAAATTAGAGTGGGAAAATTTAGGAGTGAAATCAGGAAGTGTTTTTCCACATGAGGATAGTGGAAATCTGGAACTCTATCCTTCAAAAACCTATGGATGCTGGGGGTCAGTTGAAATTTTTGGGCATGAGGTCGATAGATTTTTGTTGGGTAACGGAATCAATGGAAATGTAGCTAAGGTGGGTAAAGGGAGTTGAGGTATAGCCATGATCTGATCAAATGGAACAGGCTGAAGAGACTGAATCATCTTCTGCTGCCCCGATATTCCTATGTTCAACCCATTTTGGAACACATAAATACTTCCTGTTTGAACTGAGGTTTTGTTGAAGGAATTATAAAGAAAATGCTGGAAATATGTGGAAAGAAAAGATGTGTCAGAGCTGAGAAAGGATCTACACCTGAAAGGTCAGCCTATCTTTTCTCTCCACAGATGTTGACTGGCCTGCTACGTACAGATGATAATTGCTCTTCTTGTTTCACGTTTCCATTACTAGCAAAGAAGAGGTTTGCATTTATGTAGCACCTTTCACATCCTCAGGCAATCCCAAAGCCATTGAAGCACTTTTTTGGAGGTACTGTTGTAAAGGCAAATATGACAGGCAATTAGCCCACACAGCAAAGTCCCACAAACAGCAGTGAGATCATCTGTTTTGCTTGTGTTATTGAGGGATAAGTGTCAGCCAGGACATTGGGAGAATTCTCCTGCCCTTTCTCAAATAGTGCTGTGGGATCTGTTATGTTCATGTGTATAAGTAGAAAGGGCCTTTGTTTAACATTCTCATCCAAAAGATGGCATTTCTAACAATGCAGCACTCCCTCAGCAATCAATGATTTTTTTTAAATTTCCAAAATATACTTTATTCATAAAAATCTGTAAAAAAAATACATGACAAAACAGTTCTAAACAGCACCAAGTCAAAAAATACAAACAGTGCAAAGGAGGTCAGTTTCCTTCAATACAGGAGTGAGTTGCTTCACAACCCTTCCATTTCATTTTTCATGCCATGCAAACAAAAATTTCCCGATACAGTTCGAGGGGTTCCCATGGATCCAGCCCCTCAGTTCAGCTTGGTGGGGGGACCTTACACAGTGGTCTTTCCCCATTGAGCCTTTGCTGCGGCTGCCCCAAGCTTTAGTGCGTCCCTCAGCACGTAGTCCTGGACCTTGGAATGTGCCAGTTTGCAACATTCGGTCGTGGACAACTCTTTGCACTGGAAGACCAGCAAGTTTCGAGCAGACCAAAGGGCGTCTTTCGCCCAATTGATAGTCCTCCAGCAGCAGTTGATGCTTATCTTGGTGTGTGCCCCTGGGAACAGCCCGTAGAGCACAGACTCCTGTGTTACAGAGCTGCTTGGGATGAACCTCGACAAAAACCACTGCATCTCTTCCCACCTCTGCTTTGCAAAGACACATTCCAGAGGAATTCCACAGCGCAGGAGTGGGGTATGGGCCAGACCTGCGCCACGAACAGCAACAACGTGAGCGCCTCACACCTGATGACCAAGTTCTTACCCATAATAGAGAGAGATCGCTGCTCCCACATGCTCAGCTTGTGTTGTACCCTGGCTACTCGTTCCTCCCAGGTGTTGTTGCATGCCCCGGCCCTTCCAAACCATATCCCCAGCACCTTCAGGTAGTCTGACCTGACGATGAAGGGGACAAAGGATCAGTCAGCCCAGTTCCGAAAGAACATGGCCTTGCTCTTGCCATGGTTAACTTTTGCTCCCGAGGCCAGTTCGAACTGGTCGCAGATACTCATCAGTCTGCGCACAGACAGCGGATCCGAGCAGAAGACGGCAACGTCATCCATGTACAGGGAGGTTTTAACCTGAGTGCCTTCACTGCTTGGAATTGTCACCTCTCTTATGCTCGCATCCTTCCTAATAGACTCAGCAAAGGGTTCAATACAGCAAACAAGACAGGAGAGAGAGGACAGCCCTGTCTTTCCGATTCCCACCCATTGATTGAGACTGCGCTACTGATGTTTGTGTAGAGCAGTTGGATCCAATTGCAGATTCCCTCCCCAAACCCCATTTTGGAAAGCACGCCCATCATGTAGGTGCGTGATATCCTGTCAAAAGCCTTCTCTTGGTCCAGGCTGATGAGGCAGGTGTCCACCCTCCTGTCCCGTACGTAGGCGATCGTATCCCTGAGTAGCGTGAGACTATCAGAGATCTTCCTGCCGGGTACAGTACAGGTCTGATCGGGGTGAATCACCAACTCCAGAGCAGAGTTGACTCGAGTGGCTATGACTTTGGACAGAATCTTGTAGTCAGCTTTAAGCAGTGAGATGGGCCGCCAATTTCTGATTTCTGCCCTCTCCCCCTTCCACTTGTAAATGAGGGTGATGATGCCTTTCCTCATGGATTCTGACATGCTGCTGGCCAGGAGCATACTCTCGTATACTTCCTGCAGGTCCGGGCCGACCCAGTCCCACAGGGCCGAGTACAACTCGACCGGTAAGCCGTCGCTTCCGGGAGTTTTACTCATCTCGAAGGACTTGACGGCCTTTGTCAGCTCATTCAGGGTTAATGGCTTGTCCAGTCTCTCCCTCATGTTGTCATCCAAGACCTCTGTGATAGATGACAGGAAGGACTGGGAGGCTCTGCTGTCTGTGGGCTTCGCGCCATACAGCCCAGCATAAAAGGATTTGCTGATCCTTAGTATGTTGGACTGCGAAGACGTTACCGAGCCATCCTTTTCCTTCAGGCTGCTGATAACAGAGTTCTCTCTGTGTACCTTTTGGAAGAAGTAAGGCGAGCACATCTCATCCTGCTCAATGGAACTGATTCTGGACCGGAAGATGATCTTGGAGGCCTCTGTGGCAAAGAGCGAGGCCTGCTGGCTCTTCACCTCATAGAGGTCCTCCTTGACCTCGACCCCCATCGACTGCAGCCGGAGCAGATTTTGCATACTTCTCTGGAGTCAGGACATTTCTCTCTGTCTCTGTCTCGCCCTCTGAACACCTTTGAAAATAAAGAACCTCTTGATGTTATCCTTGATCACCTCCCACCTGTGAACTGGAGACACAAAGAGGGGATTCATGGTCCTCCAACCTTTGTAATCCCTTTTGAGTTCCTCAAATTTTCTCTGGGGTTAGCAGTGTAGCATTGAGCTTCCATATCCCCCTGCCAACCCACTGGTCATCCTGTAAGTGACAGTCAGCCAGTAAGAGGCAGTGGTTGGAGAAGAACCCCGGCTTGACGTCGGTGGATCCGACCGTGACAGCACGGGACACAAACAGGAAGTCAATCCTGGAACGGGCAGACCCGTCCGTTCTTGACCATGCGTATCTACGCTGCGCTCCATCTGCAGGTTTGCTGAAGACGTCGTGCAGTTTGGCATCTTTTACTGTTTCTATTAGGAATCTGGACGTAGCGTCCAGTTTGCTGTCGTCTCTGCCGGATCATCCAGCTGCATCGATGATGCAGTTGAAGTCACCGCCTAGGATGACCGGCCTGGACATCGCCAGCAGCTGTGGGAGCTGCTAGAAGATGGTCAGCCACTCGCTGCATTGAACAGGGGCGTACACGTTGATCGACCGGAGCGGAGCATTGTTGTACATTACATCTGCTACGAGGAGGCGACCGCTCGCCACCGCCTCAACTTCGGAGATGGTGAAGTTACCTCCCCGCAGCAGAATACCCAGGCCGGAGGAACGGGAATCATTACCCCCTGACCAGATGCTTGAATTCAATGGACATGAATGTTGGGAGAGATGTATAACAGAAGGCTGATCCGAAATCACTCATTTTACACCACCTCGCAGTCAAACTTACCCCACTGTCTGAAATTTCTGGTTTCACTCAAAGTCCAACAATATCTGTCAAACCAATTTTACATCACATTTAATTTCTTCCAAGTGTAGCTTGGTCTTTGATGCCTGTGCTTCTGACATGCGTACTGAAGTGTCGATGGAGATTAAAAAAAATAAGATGGAAATAGGATCAATTTGCATGTTTACAATTACCATTTGGGAGCATTGTGTTACATGATGTGTAAGACAATGGTCAATTTGAGCTGTCACCAACTTGAAACTCACTAAAACTGCCCCGCATAAGATGGAGGTTGTGCCTTTCCCATAGTCATTCGTATTGATATAAAAGGCCTGTTGTACTTCAATTCATCAAGTATTACCTGTTCTCCAGGGGTGGTACATGACAGATACAGCCTCAGGGATCAATTCATGTCTTGCTCAAACATCAAGACTGGATTAAATGATTTATTCTGTTCAAGCACATTAAGAGTAATGAAAACATTGTTGAGTTTACATTAATTTATTAAAATAACTGGGGAGATTTTCCAATGTCTGCATGGAGACTTGGCAGTGCAGTGTGAAAACCCAGTGTCCTTTCACCCCTGGGGCCTAGGCTTGTTAACCCAGGCTGAAAGGTTCTTCCCTCACCAGCTGTATGATCGCTGCATGAAATGAGATTGGGAATTAACCCATTTCCGAGGGAGCAATAAAACAACAGCATGAAATTGCTCTTACAATCAATATCAGTTGGCAATCTCAATCAGAAAGAACAGCTATTGTGGGTTGTACATCATTCTTGGAAGGTCAAGGTTAGTAGTAGCAGAGCAATGCTCTGCATCAGGTGTGGTTCTTCACTTGAAAGTGCTAATCCTGACATGGCTTGCCAGAAATGAGAAATTATTCCATGACTCAGAGCTGATATTCCTCACCTTGCAGTTCACCAATATTTAAAACATTGGATAATGCATGAATAGGTTGACCTTATGTTTTCAGCAAGATTACTGTATTATTTTAATCTTAAACAGTTACTTACATTCAAAACTGGTAAGGGAAGAAGGGGCGGCACAGTGGCGCAGTGGTTAGCACTGCAGCCTCACAGCTCCAGCGACCCAGGTTCAATTCTGGGTACTGCCTGTGTGGAGTTTGCAAGTTCTCCCTGTGTCTGCATGGGTTTCCTCCAGGTGCTCCAGTTTCCTCACACAGCCAAAAGACTTGCAGGTTGATAGGTAAATTGGCCATTATAAATTGCCCCTAGTATAGGTAGGTGGTAGGGAAATATAGGGACAGGTGGGGATGTGGTAGGAATATGGGATTAGTGTAGGATTAGTATAAATGGGTGGTTGATGGTCAGCACAGACTCAGTGGGCCAAAGGGCCTGTTTCAGTGCTGTATCTCTAAATAAAAAAAAATAATTCCAATTTGGTAATTTAATTATTATGAAATTATTTATCAGCTGTGGTGCAGTTGGTAGCACTGTCACCTCTGAGTCATGAAGGTCAGGGGTTCATGACCCTGGCTGACATTGGTGCAGTAGTGTGGGGTTGCTGCAATGTCGGAGGTGCTGTCTTTCAGATGAGATGTTAAACTGAAGCCCCATCTGCCTTCTCAGGTGGATGTACAAGATCCCAGGATATAAAAGCAGGCGAGTGCTCCTGGTGTCATGGTCAATATTTATCCCTCAACCAGCATCATTAAAAATGTTACCTCATGGTAATTTATCTCATCGCTATTTGTGGGACCTTGCCTTGCTCAAGTTGGCTGCTGTGTTCCCCTACCTTACAACAGTGAACAGACTTCAATAGTATTTATTTGGCTGTAAAACACTTTCAGATGTCCTGAGACTGTGAAAGGTGCTATAGACAGATAAGTCTTTCTGTATGGGGCAACAGTTGTAATTAATTGAAAAGTTATGACTGGGATAAAAAAGGTTGGATTGGGGTTTATGTAGGACACTCTTCCACTGATGAGATTGTGCTATGTATTTTACAAATTACTTTTACTATTATACTTTTATTCAGTGCCTCACATTTGCTGTAAATTATTAATAGTACTTGAATTATTTCATGTAAAATTAGAATATACTTTAAATTTCAAACCCAATTAATTTATTTAATCACCAGAATATTTCAGTCATTAAATTCCAGGGAAATTTTCATTCCTTGCTACTTATGAGCTTATTTTAATAGTTTCATTTGATTTCTGCTAATTTAGTGCTACTTAGAACTGCTCTGAACTTCCAGAATGAATAAAGCCACATTAGAAATTAGGCGGGTGTGTAATGGGTGGGGTGTATAACAACAGGCTATATAATGGGTGAAGGTAAGAACTTAAGAAATTGGAGCAGGAGTAGACCATACGGCCCATCGAGCCTGCTCCACCATTCAATATGATGGTGGCTGACCTTCTGCCTCAACTCTACTTTCATGCCCGCTCCCCATATCCCTTGATTCACTGAGAGAACAAAAATATACTTCAGCATTAAACGTACTCAATGATGGAGCATACACAACCCTCTGGGGTAGAGAATTCCAAAGATTCACAATCCTCTGAGTGAAGAAATTTCTCCTCATCTCAGTCCTAAACGATCAACCCCTTACCCTGAAACTGTGCCCCCATATGCTGGATTTCCCAGCCAGGGGAAGCAACCTCTCAGTGTCTACCCTGTCAAGCTCCTTCAGAATCTTGTATGTTTCAATAATATCATCTTCCATTCCTCTAAACTCCAGAGATTATAGGCCCAATTTATTCAGCCTCTCATCATAGGAGAACCAATTTGTAACAGGCGGCTGTGTAACAGGTGAACAGGCGAGGTGTATATTGGGCAGGTGTGTAACAGGCGTGACTGTAAAGGACGGTGTGTACAATTGGCGTGTGTGTAACAGTCGGCCTATTTGCTATTGCCCACTTTGCTCCCTCCACCCACACCAAGTTGAACTTTGTCGCCCCTCCATCCTCTCTCTTCGATCTCCACTTCCTGAATAGCGCATCAGATTTCCCCTTGCATGAGCTATTGGTGCATCACTGCTTAAAGTGTTCGTATGGCCTTAACTCATTTAATTCATTTTAATGGTTTAGAAAAAACTTGGTTAAAACAGTGCACAAACGAACCTTAAATAAACATATTAAATTTTCATAACTTAGCATCTCACACTGTAATCCCGAAGCTGGTAATTGTTTAACCATCAGCACCCAAATGAAGGGATTTTCTCAATGGTGTAGCTGTTAAACTCTGGTTGATGCTTTGTGTTATAATCCAATCTGCTCTTCCATCTCCCATTATGTTTCTTTGGCATTGGCATCCACTAGGTGGAGTTATTGGTGGCAATGAATTGGTTTCCATAAACTTCATCACTTCTGGAAATATTTATGCTCGTTTTAAGCTAAAAAGCAAAATCATCTTGGCTGGCCTGCTCCAGTAAAAAGCCTTTGCTACTTTTATCACATGTAAATCCCTTCACAGTATTTACAACCTCAAAAACAGCATATGAACACAGGAACATAGGAGCAGGAGTAGGCCATTCGCCTATCGAGACTGCCCTGCCATTCAATATGATCATGGCTGATCATCCACTTCAATGCCTTTTTCCCACACTATCCCCATATCCCTTTACGTCATTGGTATTTAGAAATCTGTCAATCCCTGCTTTAAACATACTCAATGACTGAGCTTCCACAGCCCTCTGGGGTAGAGAATTCCAAAGATTCACAATCCTCTGAGTAAAGAAATTTCTCCTCATCTCTGTCCTAAGTGGCTTCCCCCTTATTTTGAAATTGTGTCCCCTGGTTCTAGACTCCCCAACCAGGGGAAACATCTTACCTGCATCTACCCTGTCTGTCCCTTTAAGTATTTTGTAGGTTTCAATGAGATCACCTCTCATTCTTCGAAACTTTAGAGAATACAGGCCCAGTTTCCCAATCTCTCTTCATAGGACAATCCCTCCATTCCTTGCACTGCCCCTGACTGCCATTCCCTCCCACACCCCTCCCAACCATGTAACCATTGGACGCTTAAATCTAATATCACACCAAGACCAGACAGTGTTGTCTCTGTGTGATATATTGGCTGACGTGCACATTGTGACATTTCTCCCAACCGCATAACTGAGTGCTGGGGATTCCTCATTCAGGTCCCTGGCAGCAGCCTTCTGCCACCCAAAACACCAGTCCCACCCATCGGCCAGCGATTCCCTCTAGGTTCAGTGGGAGACTGACAAGGCCTGTGCAGATCAGACCCAGAAGTTAAAATCTCCCAGGCCTCGCAATGCAGTGCACCAGATGGACTTCTGCCTGCCTTAGTCCCTGTTGCACCACTCCAGGGGATTTATAGTTGCTTTAACATTTCTTTATTAGACAAGAATTTTGAATTAAACTCCTGAGTGATTTTATATTTAGTTAGCAACTCAGTACATAACTCTGACTTTTAAAAAATATGACATAATCGCATATCTTTTCTAATCAGCACTGAAGAGAATATCAGCCCATGTCTATGTCATGCTGGAAGAGATGAAGGAGGGAAGCCTACTGATGAATCATTCGCCTCTCATCCTGCAGGAGAACCGAGACCATGACGCTCGGGAAATGACCAGAACGGGTGGTGGAATGCCCAGCTCCACACTCTGGCAGCACTGGAGATTGCCAGGGTGCCATCGAGGCTTTCGGTGGGGGTTGGTGAGATGGGAGGCCATAAGCAACAGGGTCATTGGAGAGCTCTTTCTTGAGGTGAAGGGCATGGAGGAGATTCCTGCCCAATCCGTGCTATGGATCTAAGACGAGACTCATCTGAGGGGATGGTTGTGCTGGGCACTTGTTGAGTAGGACATGTCCTCATTTCCATTTTAGATTAGATTAGAGATACAGCACTGAAACAGGCCCTTCGGCCCACCGAGTCTGTGCCGACCATCAACCACCCATTTATACTAATCCTACATTCCTACCAAACATCCCCACCTGTCCCTGCATTTTCCCTACCACCTACCTATACTAGTGACAATTTATAATGGCCAATTTACCTACCAACCTGCAAGTCTTTTGGCTTGTGGGCTTGTGTTTCCCAGAGGGTCAGTTGCAGAGGGTGAGCTAAGTGAACCAGCCATATCAGCGCTGACATCCTCAGTGAGGTTGGGGGTGGGCGGGGGAGGAGTGGGGTTTGAGGGGAGGTAGCAGTGGGGGACAGTCTACAGAACCTGCACCGTAACATCATACCTCGGGACCTTCAACCAGCGCAGACACACTCACCTCGGTTGGGCCACAGACTGTGTTGGAGATATGGTCCTGCCACCTGATGCCAAGGATTCTCCAGAAGCAGCGAAGATGGAATGAGTTGAGGCGTCGTTCTTGACTGACATATGTTGTCCAGGCCTCGCTGCCGTAGAGCAAGGTACTGAGGACACAGGCTTGAAACACTCAGACTTTTGTGTTCCGTGTTAGTGCGCCATTTTGCAACACCCTCTTGGCCAGTCTGGACATAGCAGCGGACGCCTTTCCCATGCACTTGTTGATTTCTGCATCGAGAGACAGGTTACTGGTGATAGTTGAGCCTAGGTAGGTGAACTCTTGAACAACTTCCAGAGTGTGGTCGCCGATATTGATGGATGGAGCATTTCTGACGTCTTGTTCCACGATGTTGGTTTTCTTGAAGCTGATGGTTAGGCCAAATTCGTTGCAGGCAGCCGCAATCCTGTCAATGAGTCTCTGCAGACACTCTTCAGTGTGAGATGTTAATGCAGCATCGTCAGCAAAGAGGAGTTCCCTGATGAGGACTTTGGTCTTCGCTCTTAGACGGGCAAGGTTGAACAACCTGCCATCTGATCTTGTGTGGAGGAAAATTCCTTCTTCTGAAGACTTAAACGCATGTGAGAGCAGCAGTGAGAAGAAGATCCCAAACAGTGTAGATGCGAGAACACAGCCCTGTTTCACGCCGCTCAGGATAGGAAAGGGGTCTGATGAGGCACCGCTATGCTGAATTGTACCTTTCATATTGTCATGGAATGAGGTGATGATACCTAGTAGCTTTGGTGGACATCCGATCTTTTCTAGTAGTCTGAAGAGACCACGTCTGCTGACGAGGTCAAAGGCTTTGGTGAGATCTATGAAAGCAACGTAGAGGGGCATCTGTTGTTCGCGGTATTTCTCCTGTAGCTGGCGAAGGGAGAACAGCATGTCAATGGTGGATCTCTCTGCTCGAAAGCCGCACTGTGCCTCAGGGTAGACACATTCAGCCAGCTTCTGGAGTCTGTTTAAAACGACACAAGCGAAGACTTTCCCCAGTTGTTGCAGTCACCGCGGTCACCCTTGTTCTTACAGAGGGTGATGATATTGGCATCACGCATGTCCTGTGGTACTGCTCCCTCATCCCAGCACAGGGAAAGCAGTTCATGGAGTGCTGAGAGTATAGCAGGCTTGGCATTCTTGATTATTTCAGGGGTAATGCCGTCCTTTCCGGGGCTTTTCCACTGGCTAGAGAATCAATGGCATCACTGAGTTCCGATTTTGTTGGCTGTTCGTCCAGCTCATCCATGACTGGCAGAGACTGGGCTGCACTGAGGGCGTTATCAGTGACAACATTTTCCCTGGAGTACAGTTCTAGGTAATGCTCCACCCAGCGGTCCATTTGCTTGCGTTGGTCAGTGATTGTTTCCCTGGATTTAGACTTGAGGGGGGCGTTCTTCTTGATGGTTGGCCCAAAAGCTTTCTTAATGCCATCATACATTCCTCTGATGTTTCCGGTGTCGGAGGCCAGCTGAATACGATTGCATAGGTGTTGCCAGTAGTCATTTGCACAGCGTCTGGCTGTTCTTTGAGCAGCGCTTCTGGCTACTTTAAGTGCTACGGATGTTAACTCGCTGGGGGCTTTCTTGTAGTTCAACAGTGCAATGCGCTAAGCGGCTATGACAGGTTCCAGCTCTTCAAAGTGAGATTGAAGCCAGTCTGCATTCTGCTTCTCACGTTTGCCAAAGATGGTCATTGCTGAGTCATAGATGGTGTCTCTGATGTGGGCCCACTTGGTCTCTGCATCCCCTGCAGGATGTTTTGAAGGACTTTTTCAAGTGAATTTAGAAACTTATGTAACGGCTGTGAATAAGAAATTCTGTTAGTGGTGATGCGTGGGCGGCCCTTCTGGTTTGAGTCTAACTTTGCTGCACACCAGGGAGTGGTCGGTGTTGCAGTCCACACTGTGGAAGCTGCGTGTGATTTGGACACTGTTTATAGAGGCTTGCCTTGTGACGATGAGGTTCAGCTGGTGCCAACAATGTGATCTTGGGTGTCTCCATGAAACCTGGTGACAGTGTTTAGTTTGAAAAAACGAGTTGGTGATGCAGAGGTTATGATAGGTACACAACTCCAGCAATCTCTGTCCATTCTCATTCATCCTTCCAATGCCATAGCGCCCAAGGCAGGAGGGCCATGAGTCATGGTCGGACTCAACCCTGGCGTTAAAGTCCCCCAGCAGGAACCAATGTTCGGTATTAGGAATGCTACAAATGATATTATGGAGTTCCTCATAGAACTGGTCTCTAACTTCAGATGGGGAACAGAGTGCTGGAGCATAAATACTGAGTAGGTGTACTGGACTAGAGGCGGTGAGCAGTCGGATGGACAGTATGCATTCCGAGCCATTTGAAGGTGGCTCTATCATGCTGAGCAAAGAGTTTCTGATGGTGAAGCCCACTCCATGCTGTCTTGGTTCTTCAGGATCCCTCCCCTGCCAGTAGAAGGTGTAGTCTTGCTCTCTTAGAGATCCGCTCGCAGGGAGGCGTGTCTCCTGAAGGGCTGCAATGTCCATATTGAGTCTACTGAGCTCATTGTTAATGATGGTGGTCTTCCGAGAGTCGTTGATTTGTGTAAGAGCTTCCGACAGGCCAGGACACATAGCTCTGACGTTCCAACTTGCAAAACAAAGAGCTGGTAACTTCTTTCCATTTTTTGTCGTGCTGTTTGGTGCGGTGTTACAGTCCACTTCTTGGGCAATGACCCTGAGCTCCAAGCACCCATTGAAGCAGGTGGACTGTGGCGGGACAGAACCTTTCTGACCGGGGGCTGCCCGGTTTGAGACGGGCGGTAGCTGTCCAGTGAGGTGCGATGATCTCTCCCACCGACAAAGGCAACCCGTGGCGCCCAATCTCTACACCAATTGAGCTGGACATATAACCCGTAACTGCTGCCTTCCGTGTTGTTTTGGTTGCTGTGAGGCGACTATGGAGCGACCTCTCCATGGTGCATGCCTGGGCAGAATGTACGGAGGTTGTGAGTTGCCCAAGTGTCAAAACCCCCCTCTTGGCCTTCCTAGTGGGGTCCAAAGGAGTGCAGAACATGACGTTTGTCACCACTTTGCCTGCAGGAACTGCCGGAAACATGCCAAAGGTGACACATGACCGCCTTGGGGTTCCGCTCCAGACTTTCTGTTAGGGTTTACTCCCTTAGCCTTGGCCTCTCCCAAGATGCCCACAAGGCAGTGGGGTTGTTAGCTTCTATCCCTGAGCAGGGGCCCTAACAAGTAAACTGTGCGATTTTATGGAGGGAGAGGGAGGGGGGGGTGTGGGGGGAAGGGGGTGAGGGAGGGGAAGAGGGTGCGAGGGGAAAAGGGGGAGGGGGTGGTGGAAAGGTGGTGTGAGGGGGGAGGGGGTGGGGGGGGGTCAGTGCTATGGCCGGCCGCCATGTGGAGCTTCTTCTCTCGGAATCCGATCAAGGATTTTCCATACGAGACCAGCGGGGGGCCGAGGCCTCGCTCGGCCTTTGGCATGTGTTCATCGCCACCCTAGTCCGGGCACTCCATATGGCCTTCTGTCTGCCCTGATGGAGGGGACAGGGGCAGCAATCCCCTGCCCTCCTCTCCACACTCTGGCTCTGGGCTGTCGGACTGTCCCGTTTTAAACTCCGGACGTAAGTCACAATATAGCATCTTTATATCATCACTCTGACAGGTGTGTTGCTTATGTCTCATCTCAGAAGGGGGGCGGTGTAGCATTGTGGGGTGGGTGAGGGGGAGGTGGGGCCCTGGGAATATGTGGCTGGCAATGGGACCTTGCAGTTAAGGGTGACAGAGGTACAATAGTTCTCTATGCTGGAAGGTGAGTTTAGGGGTTTTCAGCCACGAGGGGCACAGGGGTGATCAGGTGAAGCGCTGCTGAATTAGTGTGGCCTTTATTGCCATGCCAGCCTGCAGTTCACCCTGAGGTCTGGGATGGCATTGACAGCCGTCCTCCGCTGCCTGGGCACCGGCCACCACTTGAGCAAGCCCTTCCTCCTCCCACTCTTCCTCCTCTTCTTCCTCCTCCAGGTCCTCTTCCAAGGTGGAGTGGCTTTCCAGCACCTCCTCCTCATCCATCTTCTGGCCTCTTTGCAGGGTGTGTAGGGTGCAGCAGATTGCCACAGTACTGGAGACTCTGGCTGGCTCCTACTGGAAGGCACCACCACAAGGCAACAGAAGCACAACTTCAACAAGCCAATGGTCTGTTCATTGTAGGTCCATGTTAGGAGATGGCACTGGTTGTAACGCCTCTTTCCATCTGTGTCTGAGTTTCAGACCAGCGTCAGGAGCCATCTCTTTAGGGGATGACCCTTATCCGCCAGCAGCCACCCACGGAGTCTGGATGTGGGCCTGAAGAGTTGCAGCATCTGGGACTCTGGCAGGATAAAGGAGTCATAACAGCTGCCCTGGAACCGGGCAAGATTCACTTCCTGTGGTCACAGACCAGCTGGATATCCAATGAGTGTTAGCCCTTTCTGTTCAGGAATCTGACTCACTGGTCTGTCAGTCCCTTGATGGCTATGTGGGTGCAATCGATGACCCCACCACCACCACCCCGGACCTGAGGGGATCCATCGATGGCAGCAAAGCCCAAAGCCCTTTGTGCCTGCACTGGCCAATCTGGTGTCAAAGTGGATGCCATAGAGTCATGGAGTCATAAAGGCACAGAAGAAGGCCATTCAGCCCATCGAGTCCATGACGGCTCTATGTAGAGCAATCCAATCAGTCACATTCCTCGGGCCTGCAAGTTTATTTCCCTCAAGTGCTCATCCAATTTCCTTTTGAAATCATTGATTGTCTCCACTTCCACCACCCTCGTCGGCAGCAAGTTCCAGGTCATTACCACTTGCTGCGTAAAATAGTCCTTTCTCAGAACCCCGCTGTGTCCCCTAGTTCTTCTACCATCAGCTAATGGGAACAGCTTTTGTCTACTTTATCTAAATCTGTCATTATCTTGTGCACCTCTCTCAAAACTCCCCTCAATATCCTTTGCTCCAGGAAAGCAACCCCCAGCTTCACCAACCTAACCTTGTTGCTAAAATCCCTCATCCCTGGAAGCATTCTGGTAAATCTCCTCTGCACCCTCTCAAGGACCTTCACCTCCTTCCTAATGTGTGGTGACCAGACTGGATGCAATACTCGAGTTGTGGCAAAACCAGCGCTTTATAAAGGTTCAGCATAACCTCCCCGCTTTTGTACTCAATACCTCTATTTATGAAACCCAAGATCCCATAGGCATTTGTAGTCCCCCACCTTCCTGAATAGGGCATCCGTGACCTACCTGACGGTGTGATGATCTGCCAACTGCGAGATGCCACCTAGGTCCACAGCTGATCCCTGGAATGACCTAGTTGCATAAAAATTCAAGGCAACTGTGGCCTTGATGGCTGCAGTTAAGGGACTGCCCTGGGGGCCGTGAGGCCTTAGATCATTGTGGATCAGAGCACAAATGTCTGAGACCATACGCCTAAATAGACAGATCCCTACGGCATTGTCACTCTGTCATTTGCTGGTGGCTAACTCTTGAGGGGTGGACACTATGTCTAGGGTAGCTCCTTCTTCCCCTGGCAACACCCCGCTGTGCTCCTTTGGCCTCTTGCTGTCCAGGAGGTTGCATCTGCTGAAGCTGATCCTGGCTGCTCTGTCCAATGTCAGAGTAGCCTGTTCCCATCTGAATCCCCTTAGCTGGGCTTTGTGCATTCACTAGGCCTCCCCCTGCCAACCCCATCTGTGTCTATATGATGCCAGTGGCCTCATGTCCCTCTCCAGATTCCTACCACTCACTCACAGGAAAGCATGTCTTAACAGCACCAGCAATGGCTACACTGTGGCACTTTTGAAACAGCTGAACTTTGCTTTGTGCCTCTTGTCATGATAATTTGATTTGTTGAATGATAACTTTCTTTAATCCACTGACTGGAGATCTGAATTTTTTTTAAGAAATTTTAAAAAGCACAGATAAAAGATGGCTTTGCTGACAGCTTAGGATAGCCATCGGATTTGCAACACTCTATCCTACATTGCAAAGTCTGTGAGGAGGGAGACAAAATTTCTGCTCATCCCAGCCAGAACCAAGACTCAGGAAGTTTAAGGGAACTGCTTGTTCTTTTTCTTTTAGCAAGAAGAAATACTGCCAACTACTATGCTTGACTGTCATGTGACAAGCCCCTCCTCACCTGTGGTTTTAAGCTTGTGTTTCTCTGCAGCAGCAAGGAGAAGTATCTGGACTCTGACACATGCAGACCCAAGTGGTTGGGGGGGGGGGGGGGGGGGGGTCCCTCCCTCTCTCTCTTTCTCCATTCCAGCTTACAAGATTCAAATCTTGCCTGCTGACTGACCACCGTTGCATATTCCGACTACAATAAGAAAACCCGTTGGAGGTATTCATCTGCATCGCTGTCTCCAGGAGATCCACTGAACCGGTCATCTACCTCTTCAAACTAAAACCCTCAGGACTATCAAATTCAGCTAGAAACGAGTCGAATCACCAAACTTCACATACTGTCTACCCCTTTTTTCTATGGACTCTAACTCAACCAATCTTCTTCTCTCTGCTCTATAGCCTATTTGTGTGAGTGTAAACCTCTAGTGTGTGTGAGTGAAAGTTGGCACGTAGTTTATTATTTTCATTAGTTTGGTTTAGGTACAATAAGTCAACCTTTTTCTTATCTTAACCTCAAGAAAACCTGTCCGATTGGTTCTTGTTATGATCATAGTAAGTAAGTAATCAAACACCTGCTGAATTGGCCAGTACATCCACATTAAAAATGAATTAAACCTGTTGCGGTCTAACAAGGAGAGGGAAAAGAGGGAAGCCCTTCGATCCCTCCTTACTTGACTGTAATACTCTGCATTATGTAAATTAGCCCGCATGGCCCTCTGCATTGTTCACATCTTCTAAACCCTGTCATGGTGCAAACATACTGTTCTCCCCATGCCCTTCCATTGAAAATCACAAACTGCCGTTGACAGGCCTGGTAATGAGCTCCACAATGAGCTCAACAGGTGATTAATTGGCGGCATGCGGACTTCCTGTTCCCTCCTTCCTGGCGTCCCTTTAAAAATAGCTTCGCGCTCCAGAGGCAGCGGGGCCAGGTACCGATCTCTGAAAACGCGATCTTTAAATTGCGTGCGCACCTACCTACCTCAACTCCCAATAGGCTTTGAAATTCTAGCCCTTTATGTCAGCCGCATTTCAAAGACTCATGAAGAGGAGAGCAGACAAGCACTCAGGCCTGAGTACATACAGGGCCTCTTATGTACATTGGGAATCATCTCTGGTATTGTTCATCCATTTCCTACTACAATTATACATCACTACTGGATAAACAGAGCTTTCAATATTTAGACTGTTTAAGTGGCTCATTAGCTCCTTGTGAAGTAGTAGAGGATTATTGTTGTTTTTCTTACAGCTAACAAGATCTTTTCCCTCAACAATCACACAGCACAAAATGCTGCAGTATGATCAGCAATTGGAAATCCACCGGCATCTCAGCCATTTTGCGTGAAAAATAGAAGAATTTCAGTTCTCATACATGTCAGACGAATAAAGTGTTGTATGAAACAATGGGTGAAATTTTACTTCAACTGGCCAGTTTGCAGCGGGTTTGTAACTGAAGTGGGCTATGCCAGGGCTCTTTAATTCAGCCATGGCATCAGCATCCCACCTGCTGGTTTCCCAACCAATCACAAAGTGTGGGCATGATGACAACCCGCACTTGGGAATGAAAGGGACCCCGACAGAGGTCAGAATGGCTGCAGCCAACATTCTTTCCAAAGTCTGCAGGAAGAAGATTAATGGCAGGAAGACATAGGAAGGTTTCCCTCTAGATTCTTTGACTCTTCCCAGGAGGTGATGCTGGAGGCGGTGAAGGCCAGAAGTCCTGATACCTGCAAATGGGAGGAAGAGGTCAACCACCTAAATCTGGTGTGGCTGGAGATATCAGAAGTAGTGAGCAGTAGGAGTGTGGACGCTCACAGCTGGATTCAGTGCTGCAAGAGGGTTTAATGACCTAATATGGACAGGAAAGGTGAGTGGTATCACACTTCCAGGTGCCGAGCCCCACATCCTGACTTCCCCAGCATTCTCCTGCACAGTACTCCTCAGACAACACACCTTGCAGCTCCACTCATTGCTCTCTTTCTCAAGGCACCTCCTCACATCCCCATCTGAGCAGCCAACATTCATACACACCCTCATCTTAGGGTCATTTCACACCCACCCTTCACAGTCACCTTCCATAAATCTCACTGAAGAAGAGAATGCAGAACTCCAAAGAAAGACAGAGAACCAAGGGTGGTCCTGCAGCGATAGTCGCATTGACCATTGCGGAGCAGGCATTAGAGATCAGCAGGGTGTCATAGTCCATAGGCATGAGTGATGGAGCGATGGGGGTCTCCCATAGACCAGGTGACAGCATTAGATATCATACTGCCATGTGGCACATTACACTCACTCATACTGAATTGATGTCACCACTAACTGAACTGTCATGTTATGCACTATTCTGAGTTTGAACCTTTTCCCCATGTCATCAGTAACTAATGACTTTCATCTCACACAAGTGCTTCAAGGGTGACAGAGGAGCTGGAGCAGGAGGAGGCTGAGGAGCACTCTGAGGATGCACCATCACATAACTCATGCACACCCTCACCAGCACAGATGCACACATCTCATGGGTACTGCAGTAGAGATAACTAGGTTGTCAAATGGTATGACACATATTACATGTAAGCAGATGCTGGAGATAGGGGCAGCATTAAAGCATCTTTGTCAGGGTGCAGGACACTCCAGATTCTGTTCAGCTGGGCGTAGATGCTGAGCCTTGGGATCATCTACAGAAAGAGCAGTTCTGGAGCAGCAACGGGCTATGTGAGTGCTTCTGTCAGCATTTCCAGAGGTAGTGTGTGTTATCTATTGTTGTCGCGATATTGTATGTTGTTGGTAAGCATTGTTACAGGTTTCTTCACAAAGGTCTCAGAGTCTTTGGGTGACTAAACATCAACTCTTTATTTACATTTACATTCTATTTACTCTCCATGAGGATCTCGAGCTAGCATTTCTCATGGTGCTTCTAGCTCCTTCCAAACCTACTGCCCATTTGACTATTACCACATCATCACTACAGTGGGAGGCGTCACACTCACTGTCTCAACCATTAACCCTTTCAGGCACTTATATTGCATCTCCCCCCAAGTCTCTGACATCACAGATTCAATTGGGCAGGAGGTTTCACGACTATCCCTGATCATGCTCTTGTCAGACTCGGAAGATCAGTAGACTTTCTTGTAAGTCTTGCTTGACGGACTTCAATGGTTGTTATCAATGATTATAGTATCCTGTTATCTCCGGGGTTCTCTATCATCATCATCTGGTTCTTCCAGATATATGACTGGTTGCTGTTTTTGAGGTGTAGGGATAAGGTTTCTTCTATTTCTGCGTATAGTACCCTTGGAAGTGTGTACTATGGAAGATTGCAGATGAAGTTCATCTCTCTGGACAACTCTACCTTTACGTCCTAGATCTCATATCCATACCTTCTCACCATCTTTTAACCTTGGCAGGTTTCTGGTACGAAATCATTTATTATAATTGTGACCTTGTTGGTTCTTGTAAGACTTCTCTTTGTCTTTAACTTTTTCACATCCTTGTACTTCAGTTCTGGGATGTAGTTATCTGGGAAACATTGGAAGTTGAGTTTTCTGCTTTCTGCCCATCAACAGCTCTGAAGGTGAATGTCCACATAACAATGGAGTAGATCGATAATTCAATAATGCAGTTGGAAGATGATCATTCTTCTTCAACAACAATTTAATAGTTCGTTCTCCTCTCTCTGCTTCACCGTTCATCAACGAGGAGCACTTGCGAGATGTTCAAATCCCCACTTCCTCACAAATTGTGTGAAGTATTCATTTGCAAACTGTGGTCCGTTGTCTGACACAACCTTGTCAGGGATACCATATGTTGCAAAAATCTCCTGTGAAGCTCTCATAACAGATACTGTTGTCACTGACTACAATTTTTTCACTTCTATCCACTTTGAAAAATAATCGATCACTATCATGTAAGATTTTCCATTGGACATAAACAAATCCATTCCTAGACGTTCCCATGGTCTGGTTGGAAATTGTGTAGTTATCAGAGGTTCTCTCTGTTCTAGTCTGTGTACCGCACATCTCTGACAATTCAAGATCATACTTTCGATGTGTTTTGATATTCCTGACCACCAAACCGATGGTGGAGCGCGAGCTCTACATTTCGTAATTCCCATGTGGCCTTGATGAATTCTTGCCACGATACCTGATCAAAGTGAAATAAAAACAAGAAATGCTGGAAATACTCAGCAAGTCTGGCAGCATCTGTGGAGAGAGAAGCAGAGTTACCGTTTCAGGTCAGTGACCATTCTTCAGAACATCTGATCGAAGTGAACTTGGAATGACATTATTGAAGTGAACTCGAAGTGAACTGGTCTGTCATTATACACCAACGCATCATCGATGATTGTGAAGTGTTTCCTGAATTCGAAGAAAATTTTTATTACTTTCCCACTAGGACATTCCTGTGGCCTACCTTTTGCACAATACTGGTGTATCCATAGACATCCCTCATCTCACTTTTGAACGTGATGAATTTCTTGTAGTTTCTATGTACTTGCCAGCCACTGTGACCCTGTGTACTGTGAATATGATTCTATCTCTTCGACAAAGTTAACAACCTGTTGTGTCGGATGGTCAACAGTTGCTCTCGACAGTGTATCAGTGGAGGTTTGCATCTTCCCTTGTACATATACCATCTCATAGGTATATCTCATCAACCTCAATCGGAATTTCTGAATTCTTAGAGATATCCTTGTAAATTTCCTTCTCCTCCAGTAAGGAAATCAGGGGTTTGTGGTCTGTCTCAATAACCATTTTCAGGCCAATAGTGTAATCTGCAAACTTCTCGCAAGCCCACGTGACTGCTAGTGCTTCTTTTTTTAATGACAGCATACCTTGTCTCTGTCTCAGACAAAGCTCTAGACCGGTCTTCGATATCTATTTGGCTGTTCCTGAAAGAGGACTACCCCCAACCCTGTAGATGAGGTGTCGGCCACAATTATAGTCAGAAATGAAGGGTTGCAGTGTGCTAATATCACTGTTGAAACTAGCATCTCTTTAATTCTTCAAAAAGCTTGCTCTTGATGTATGTTCCAACACCAGGCTTGATCTTTCTTCAAAAGTTGTCTTAATGATTCTGTTACCTGTGCCAAATTGGGTAAAAATTTTGCCTACTGGTTCACCATTCCGAGGAATCTTTGGAGCTGTTGGACTGTAGTTGGGATACAGAACTCACTACTGGCTCTCGTTTTTTGTGTGTCTACCATTATGCCCCTACCACTCACAATATGGCCTAAGAAACGAAAAGACGTTTTCAAGAACTCACATTTATCATTAAGAGTCAGCCCTTCTTCTTGAAGACGATGTAGAGCTGCTTTGACTCTCTGGTCATGTTTATCGACTGATTCTCTATGGATCAGGATATTGTCCATGTGACAAATCACCCCTTTTAGACCTTGAAGAATATTGGACGTGGTTCTTTGGAAGATTTCCGGTGCCGGCGTTATACCGAATGGTAAGTGATTGAAGCAAAATCTTCCAAATGTTATGACAAATGTTGTAAACAATCCTGATTTCTCACCATACGGAAGTTGCCAAAAGCCACTGTACGCATCATGTTTCGTGAACATTATGTCTTTTGATAGCTTTGCCAGGCTTTCATCCACCGAAGACACTGGATGAATTTCCCTCGCCCCAGCCTTGTTAAGTTGTGTTAAGTCCACACAGATATGAAGAGTACCATCTGGTTTTGGGACTGTAACCATAGTCGAACACCAGTCTGTTGGCTTCGTGATTGGAGAAATGACTCCCAAATTGTTCAGCTCCTCCAGCTGATGCTGAACTTGATTCATCAATGGGTATCTTCCTTGGAGTAAAGATACATAACAGTCTGGCATCTTCTTTCAATCTTATACTATACTTGGCCATGAGATGGCTTGGCCATGTGAGCCGCATGGAAGATGGCAGGATCCCCAAAGACACATTGTACAGCGAGCTCGCCACTGGTATCAGACCCACCGGCCGTCCATGTCTCCGCTTTAAAGACGTCTGCAAACGTGACATGAAATCCTGTGACATTGATCACAAGTCGTGGGAGTCAGTTGCCAGCGTTCGCCAGAGCTGGCGGGCAGCCATAAAGGCGGGGCTAAAGTGTGGCGAGTCGAAGAGACTTAGTAGTTGGCAGGAAAAAAGACAGAGGCGCAAGGGGAGAGCCAACTGTGTAACAGCCCCGACAAACAAATTTTTCTGCAGCACCGGTGGAAGAGCCTGTCACTCTAGAATTGGCCTTTATAGCCACTCCAGGCGCTGCTCCACACACCACTGACCACCTCCAGGCGCTTACCCATTGTCTCTCGAGATAAGGAGGCCAAAGAAGATACTATACTTGGTCTTCAGTCTTCATACACCCAAAAATAGTTTTGGAAAGTCTGCATGTAAGTGACTGTTGGACTCTGGCCATTTAATTTCTTCCACTTTTTCAAGTTGATATAGGTCTAAGCATGTTCTTCTGCTTAACAATGAAAATTCTTGATTTTTCAATTCATACAGGGTTTTCTTAATCTTCCTTCCCTTTATATTGGAGTGTGGCTTGCAGATTTCCTTTGATCTTCAGTTGTATCCCTCCAGGACCTTGTAACTGAGTGTCTGCTGGTTTTAAGGAATGTCTCACCAACCATGGCTCTTGGTCTGACAGAAATGTGACACTTGCACCTGTGTCCAATTTAAAATTCGTAATGTATCCATTGAATAAATGTCTGCCATCCAGAATGCCTGATTGTGGTTGTTAATTTCCCCTAGGAAAGCTCCTGTTTTTTTTTCCAATGGAAATTGGTGCAACTCATTCACAACTGTATGTACGAAGCTTTTTGTTTGGCACTTTCGTGAGAAGAGGTCTTGCTCTGGCACATTTTCCTATAATGGCCTGACTTCTTGCACTTAAAGCATTCTATTTTACTAGCAGGACATTGATCACGTCTGTGGGTCTTTCTGGCTCAACAGCACTGATAGGGTTTCCCAGTGTCTTGCACTCTCTCACCTTCTCTACAGTGTTTTTCCCCTTCTTGGGCTTGAGGAACTGTACTATCGTCAGACTCTTTCTGTTCCAAGGCTTCTCTTCAGACTGCAGGATGGCTCTATTTTGTCTTCTGACTTCTGCCTGTTGCATAAATGGAATTGCTTTCTCCAGAGTGAGGTCCTCTTTTGACTGTAAGAGATCTGATAAAGACTTGTCAGCTATTCCCACAACTATACAGTTTCTAATCAATTCGGACTTTAGTGCTCCATATTCACAACCGTCAGCCAATCTATACAAATCATTAATGAAAGCATCCATTACTTCACCTAGCTTTTGAATCCTTTCACTGAACTTCACCCTTTCTATGATCTTATTGCTTCTTAACTGAAAATAATTAACAAAAGCTTGCAACACATTTTCAAATTTATCTGAAGCATAATTGATGCCTTGTCTCACGAACACATCATCAGCAATTTCACCTAGGGAGTACTGTAAAGTATTTACTTGCTCCACTTCATATTTAGTATGTAATTGTGAAGCTATTCTGAATCTTAAAAATCTTTTTCTTCATATTTTCCAGTTTTGAATCTTGTTGGGCCCTTCTGAATTTTGGAAGCTTTCTGGCATTTTATACTTTGAACCATCCAGTGCTAAACTCTTTAGGGTATTCCCTTCTTATTTTAAATTTTCTTTCCCTTAATTGAGGTGTTCTCCCACTGTAGTCCATGTGGTGTAGATACACCCACAGTGCTGTTAGGAAGTGAGTTCCAGAATCTTGACCCAGCGACAATGAAGGAACAGTGATATATTTAAGAACATATGAACTTAAGAAATAGGAGCAGGAGCAGGCCATTCAGCCCCTCGAGCCTGCTCCGCCACTTAAGATCATGGCTGATCTGATTGTGGCCTTAACTCCACTCTCCTGCTGGCTCCACATAAGTCTTGACTCAAGTCAGGATGGTGTGTAACTTGGAGGGGAACTTGCAGGTGGTGATGTTCACAAGCATCTGCTCCCTCCCTTGGGGCGGCACAGTGGCGCAGTGGTTAGCACCGCAGCCTCACAGCTCCAGGGACCCGGGTTCGATTCTGGGTACTGCCTGTGCGGAGTTTGCAAGTTCTCCCTGTGTCTGCGTGGGTTTCCTCTGGGTGCTCCGGTTTCCTCCCACATGCCAAAGACTTGCAGGTTGATAGGTTAATTGGCCATTATAAATTGCCCCTAGTATAGGTAGGTGGTAGGGAAATATATAGGGACAGGTGGGGATGTGGTAGGAATATGGGCTTAGTGTAGGATTAGTATAAATGGGTGGTTGATGGTCGGCACAGACTCGGTGGGCCGAAGGGCCTGTTTCAGTGCTGTATCACTAAACTAAACTTGTCCTTTTAGGTCAGCGTTGTCCAACATAAGGCCAACGGGCCAGGATTCAGCCCGCCAAAGGTTCTCATCCGGCCTACAGATATATTTCAGAGAAATGAGAAATTTCCCGTTCTCTTCTTCATTCAGCCCAGCTTTTTAAAAAAAAAATTGTGCTGTCAGTTTTACAGCTGGCAGGTACTGGGAGCGGGAACAGTGGTTTCTGAACTTCAGACAGATTCAGGGTTTTCCAACGGATTCTTACTTTTTTAAAACCCCTCCGGAAAACCACAAAACTGTCCGAAGTTCAGAAACCGCTATTCCTGCTCCCAGCACCTGTCAGCTGCGAAACTGACAGTGTGATTTTTTTTTTAAAAAGGACTGACCAATCACTAATCTGCTGTGCTGAGTGCTCCTGCTCCCTGCAACTGTCAGAGAGAGAGAGAGGGGCAGAGAGGGGGGACAGAGTGAAAGAGAGGGGGAGCTGAGAGGGGGGCATAGAGAAGGATGACGGGGTGGGGGGGGTGGACACAGAGAGCAAGGACGACACGGGGTGTAGGGAACAACACAGAGTCAGGGGAACAACACAGAGATGGGGGAACACAGGGGGAGAGAGAGAGGGAGAGAGAGGGGGGGAGAGAGAGTGATCAAGATCACTTGTGACAGATGGACATCTATCCGGAATACTCCGCATCGCTACAAGTGTGTGGGCAAACATTGACTGACTATTTGTGGAAGCAAAAATACTAGGTATCTCACTAAATCAGTGTTTAACATAGTGATGGGAAAGTAAGCCCATAAACTAATCTTCTCATGTAAAGCTTCTTCACAAAAATACACATTTGTTGCTGTTTTGATAATAGTAAGATAAATTTTTAATGCCTTTATCTTTTCAAAATTGTCTCACCGGACCCCATGTGAGACTAAAATTGTAATGTGGCACCCACCCTGTGTGAAAAGGTTGGACAACCCTGTCTAGGCGGTAGTGGTCGCAGGCTTGGAAGGTGCTGTCAAAGGAGCCTTGGTGAGTTGCTGCAGTGCATCTTGTAGATGGTACACACTGCTCCCACTGTGCGTCGGTGCTGGTGAGAATGAATATTTAAGCTTGTGTATAGGGTGCCGATCAAGCAGGCTGCTTTGTCCTGGATGGTGTTGAGCTTCTTGAGTGTTGTTGGAGCTGCACCCATCCAGGCAAGTGGAGAGTATTCCATCACACTCCTGACTTGTGCCTTGTAGATAGTGGACAGGCTTTGGGGAGTCAAGAGGTGAGTTACTCGTTGCAGACCAGGTATGACCAGTTTGGAAGATGAGCAAAGGGTGTGAATGTATTGGTTTGAAATGATTTTGGGGATTGTGGGGGGTGGGGAGTTGGTTTGTGGAGGGCACTCAGATTAGTTGAAGCGTGCTTGTATGAAGCGGTCATGGGCTTCTCTGGTAGCCGGGTGAGTGGCTGTAGGCTGTCTGGCCACATTTGGCTTTTGCTCATCCTCCTCGGATGATGCTGAGCAGTCTTCAGTTTCCTCCTCCTGCAGCTCCATTTCTCTCTGCAGCACGGTGTTATGCAAGGCACTGGAGACCACTACCATTCTGGAGACCCTTGCTGATGCGTACTGAAGGGTGTCCCCAGGTCTGTCCAGGAACATGAATTGCATCTTCAGCAACCCAATAGCTTGCTCAGTGATCACCCTTGTGGTCATGTGGCTGTTGTTGTACCTCTCATCTGCATCAGTGGTGGGACTCCTCAAAGATAACATCAGCCAGGTGCTCAGAGGGTAGCCCTTGTCTCCAAGGATCCAGCCACTAACCGTGTGCAGGTGCAAAAATCTGTGAGAGATGTGACTGCTGCAGAATGAAGGAATCATGGCAGCTTCCAGAATATCTTGCACAAACATGCACAATAGCGTTCCGGTAGTCACAAACAATCTGAACATTGAAGGAGTGGAATCCCTTCCAATTGATAAATACCCCAGACTGATCTGAGGATACCTTGGTTTCTGCATGTGTGCAGTCAATGACTCCCTGTACCTGTGGGGATCCAGCCACTGCAGCAAATGCGAGAGCCCTCTGTGTCTGACTGGCCTCATACATGTCAAAGTGGACATAAGTGGCAGCCTTGGCAAACATGACATCAATGACCTGGGAGAAACACTTGTGGGCAGCAGATCATTGGAAAGAACTGGAGGCGAAGAAATTCAGGGCTATGGTAACCTTAATGGCGACTGGCAATGCATGCCCACCTGGCCCTCTTGGAAGGAGGTCTGATTCCAGGAGGCTACTCCATGTGAGACCACATTCTCACCAGTCTCTGAGTAACGAAGTTTCTCCTGAACTTCTTATTTGATTTATTACTGATATCCTAAATTTATGGCCACTAGTTTTGGCCTCCCTTACATAATTTTGAAGACCTCTATCAGGTCACCTCCCAGCCTTCTCTTTTCTAGAGTAAAGAGCCCCAGCCTTTTCAGTCTTTCCTGATAGTCATACCCAGTTCTGCTGTCATCCTTGTAAATCTTTTTTGTACCTTCCCCGGTGTTTCTACATCCATTTTGTAATGTGGAAACTTGCTTTTTAAAGTGCAATTTATGACCTAAGGATCAATAAGCATTACAGCCAGTTTTTGAAGGGAAGTCACTGTTTTCTTATGGAAAACATGGCAGCCAATTTGCACACAGCAAGCTCCCAACAAAAAGCAATGAGCTAAATGACCAAATAATCTTTTACTTAATGATGTTGCTGCAGAATAAATATCGGCCAGATTAGTGGAAAACTTAAATAAAGCAAAATATTGCA
The DNA here is from genome assembly GCF_036365525.1 of Heterodontus francisci. Lineage (NCBI taxonomy): Eukaryota > Metazoa > Chordata > Chondrichthyes > Heterodontiformes > Heterodontidae > Heterodontus > Heterodontus francisci. Next base: position 11,652,467 of record NC_090408.1, on the reverse strand, counting down.
GATGCTGGTAATATGAAATAAAAACAGAAAGTGCTGGAAATACTCAGCAGGTCTGGCAGCATCTGTGGAGAGAGAAGCAGAGTTAATGTTTCAAGTCTGTGACCTTTCAATAGAACTGGCAAAGGTTAGAAATTTTATAGGTTTTAAACAAGTGAAGGGAAGAGAACAAAAGGAAAGTTGTGTGATAGGGCAGAGGGCCGGAGAGATTAACTGACAAGGAGATCAAAGGGCAAAGGCAAAGAGAGTGCTAATGGTGTGATGAAAGACAAAGCATTAGTGCAGAGAGAGTGTTAATGACAGAATAATGAACAGCCCTGCCAAAAGCACAAACATGAGAAACCCAGTTTAAGGCAGGCACATGGTAAAAATAATGATAAAACAAAATGAAATAAAATAATAAAATAAAAGGGCCACTCATGCTCTGAAACTATCGAACTCAATGTTCAATTGGAAGGCTGTCGCGTGCCTAATTGGACAATGAGGTGCTGTTCCTCAAGCTTTGCGATTGGAAGCATGTGACCAGTGGTGTACCGCAGGGATCGGTGCTGGGACCCTTGCTGTTTGTAGTGTACATTAATGATTTAGATGTGAATATAGGAGGTATGATCAGTAAGTTCGCAGATGACACGAAAATTGATTGTGTTGTAAATAGTGAGGAGGAAAGCCTTAGATTACAAGATGATATAGGTGGGCTGGTAAGATGGGCAGAGCTGTGGCAAATGGAATTTAATCCTGAGAAGTGTAAGGTGATGCATTTTGGGAGGACTAACAAGGCAAGGGAATATACAATGGGTGGTAGGACCCTAGGAAGTACAGAGAGTCAGAGGGACCTTGGTGTACTTATCCATAGATCACTGAATACAGCAGCATAAGGCGGTTAGGAAGGCATATGGGATACTTGCCTTTATTAGCCGAGGCATAGACTATAAGAGCAGGGAGGTTATGATTGAGCTGTATAAAATGCTAGTTAGGCCACTGCTGGAGTACTGTGTACAGTTCTGGTCACCACGCTGTAGAAGGATGTGATTGCACTGGAGAGGGTGCAGAGGGGATTCACCAGGATGTTGCCTGGGCTGGAGCATTTCAGCTATAAAGAGAGACTGGATAGACTAGGGTTGTTTCCCTTAGAGCAGAGAAGGCTGAGGGGGGGACCTGATTAAGGTATACAAAATTATGAGGGGCATAGATAGGGTAGATAGGAAGAAACTTTTTCTCTTATCAGAGTGATCAATAACCAGGGGGCATAGATTTAAGGTAAGGGGCAGGAGGTTTAGAGGGGATTTGAAGAAAAAAAAATTTCACCCAGAGGGTGGTTGGAATCTGGAACAGACTGCCTGATGGGGTGGTAGAGGAAGGAACCATCAGAACATTAAGAAGTATTTAGATGAGCCCTTGAAACGCCACAGCATACAAGGCCAAGTGCTGAAAATGTTATTAGAATAGATAGGTGCTTGATGGCCGGCACAGATACGATGGGCCGGTTTCTGTGCTGTATAACTCTGTGACTCTAAGCTTGCGTTGATGTTCACTGGAACACTGAAGCAGTCCAAAGTGTTTGAACATCCTGAAGCATGTGCTGGGTATCTGCGTGTGTTAATAATTTGTCATAAGCAAAAAAAAACTGAATTGGCCCGGAGCATTGTTGATGTTTTATTTCAGAGTATGTTGCTCCCATTGACTGAAGCTGCTCAAAATAACCTCTCCATTAGAGAACAACACCACTTTCATTGAAGTATGAACTATGAGGAGAGCAGGGACAGTTTCTTCAATGAGAGGTGGAGCAGAAACTGACTGGCTGACAACATTTGGCAACATCAATACTGCCTCTGTGATAACAATGAGTCAACACTCCTGCATTGAATAGTTTGCACTTTCGCAAGTGAGGAATTCACAGTGAGGGAAGTGTTTTATGGAGCTGGGAGTGTTCCGAAATCAAAGCTGCCGGTAACTGCAATGCAAACACTGCAGCAGCAAGCCAGCACACAGCTCACCGCTGATTGGTGGCTTCAGCTGCCAATCACAGGGGCTGTGGGTGGAGTGGGTTCTGCCGCGTGGGGTGACGGGAGTTGTAGTCCGGCCTGGTTTCCGCTGCGGTAGGAAGTCGCTGGGTGGGGCGGGCTTGCAGACTACACCTCCCGGCGCGCCCCGCGGCAGTGCCCCGGCGGCCGAGTGGAGGGGATGGGAGAGCCCGGCGACCGGTGCTCACACCGTAAACCGGCAGCTGTGCTGGGAAGTCGCTATACGTGCTGCCGGTGGAGGCCGGCTGAGCTCTGAGTGCGAGGCCGGGCTGGGCGAGCCGCCCCTCTCCTCACGGAGCCGGTGTTGGGGGCGGCATGAATTACAGAATGGTGGCGGACGCGGTGGCCGAGAAACTGCTGACTTACAGCAAGGATGGCGGAGGCTGGAGGGTCTGCAAGAATACGGTGAGTCCGGCATAGGGGAAGGGAAGGAGATGGAGAGATGGATGAGGGGAGCGGAAAGATGGATGAGGGGAGCGGAGAGATGGAGGGAGGGGAGAAATGGAGGGAGGAGGGAGGAGGGAGAGGGGAGGGGAGAAATGGAGGGAGGGAGGAGGGAGAGGAGGAGGGGGGGAAGAGGGAGGGAGGCGAGGGGAAGAGGGAGGGGAGGGGTGAGATGGAGGGAGGGGTGAGAGGGAGGGAGGGGGTGAGGCGAGAGGAGGGGGGGAAGAGGGAGGGAGGCGAGGGGAAGAGGGAGGGGGGGGGAGGGAGGCGAGGAGAAGAGGGAGGGAGGGGAGGGGTGAGATGGAGGGAGGGGTGAGAGGGAGGGAGGGGGTGAGGCGAGAGATGGATGGAGGGAGGGAGGGGAGGTGAGAGGAGAGATGGATGGAGGGAGGGACGGAGGGGAGGCGAGAGATGGATGGAGGGAGGGAGGGAGGGCAGGCGAGAGATGGATGGATGGAGGGAGGGAGGGGAGGCGAGAGATGGATGGATGGAGGGAGGGAGGGGAGGCGAGAGATGGATGGATGGAGGGAGGGAGGGGAGGCGAGAGATGGATGGATGGAGGGAGGGAGGGGAGGCGAGAGATGGATGGATGGAGGGAGGGAGGGGAGGCGAGAGATGGATGGATGGAGGGAGGGAGGGGAGGCGAGAGATGGATGGATGGAGGGAGGGAGGGGAGGCGAGAGATGGATGGATGGAGGGAGGGAGGGGAGGCGAGAGATGGATGGATGGAGGGAGGGAGGGGAGGCGAGAGATGGATGGATGGAGGGAGGGAGGGGAGGCGAGAGATGGATGGATGGAGGGAGGGAGGGGAGGCGAGAGATGGATGGATGGAGGGAGGGAGGGGAGGCGAGAGATGGATGGATGGAGGGAGGGAGGGGAGGCGAGAGATGGATGGATGGAGGGAGGGAGGGGAGGCGAGGGATGGATGGATGGAGGGAGGGAGGGGAGGCGAGAGATGGAGGGAGGGAGGGAGGGAGGGGAGGCGAGAGATGGAGGGAGGGAGGGAGGGGAGGCGAGAGATGGAGGGAGGGAGGGAGGGGAGGCGAGGGATGGATGGAGGGAGGGAGGGGAGGCGAGGGATGGAGGCAGGGAGGGGAGGCGAGGGATGGATGGATGGAGGGAGGGAGGGGAGGCGAGAGATGGAGGGGGGGAGGCGAGGGATGGATGGAGGGAGGGAGGGAGGGGAGGCGAGGGATGGAGGGAGGGAGGGGAGGCGAGGGATGGAGGGAGGGAGGGGAGGCGAGGGATGGATGGATGGAGGGAGGGAGGGGAGGCGAGAGATGGATGGAGGGAGGGAGGGGAGGCGAGAGATGGATGGATGGAGGGAGGGAGGGGAGGCGAGAGATGGATGGATGGAGGGAGGGAGGGGAGGCGAGAGATGGATGGATGGAGGGAGGGAGGGGAGGCGAGAGATGGATGGATGGAGGGAGGGAGGGGAGGCGAGAGATGGATGGATGGAGGGAGGGAGGGGAGGCGAGAGATGGATGGAGGGAGGGAGGGGAGGCGAGAGATGGATGGAGGGAGGGAGGGAGGGGAGGCGAGAGATGGATGGATGGAGGGAGGGAGGGGAGGCGAGGGATGGATGGATGGAGGGAGGGAGGGGAGGCGAGAGATGGAGGGAGGGAGGGAGGGAGGGGAGGCGAGAGATGGAGGGAGGGAGGGAGGGGAGGCGAGAGATGGAGGGAGGGAGGGAGGGGAGGCGAGGGATGGATGGAGGGAGGGAGGGGAGGCGAGGGATGGAGGCAGGGAGGGGAGGCGAGGGATGGATGGATGGAGGGAGGGAGGGGAGGCGAGAGATGGAGGGGGGGAGGCGAGGGATGGATGGAGGGAGGGAGGGAGGGGAGGCGAGGGATGGAGGGAGGGAGGGGAGGCGAGGGATGGATGGATGGAGGGAGGGAGGGGAGGCGAGAGATGGAGGGAGGGAGGGGAGGCGAGAGATGGATGGAGGGAGGGAGGGGATGCGAGAGATGGATGGAGGGAGGGAGGGAGGGGAGGCGAGAGATGGATGGATGGAGGGAGGGAGGGGAGGCGAGAGTTGGAGGGAGGGAGGGGAGGCGATAGATGGATGGATGGAGGGAGGGAGGGGAGGCGAGAGATGGAGGGAGGGAGGGGAGGCGAGGGAGGGAGGGAGGGGAGGCGAGAGATGGAGGGAGGGAGGGAGGGGAGGCGAGAGATGGAGGGAGGGAGGGGAGGCGAGAGATGGAGGGAGGGAGGGGAGGCGAGAGATGGATGGAGGGAGGGAGGGGAGGGGAGGCGAGAGATGGATGGAGGGAGGGAGGGGAGGGGAGGCGATGGATGGATGGAGGGAGGGAGGGGAGGCGAGAGATGGATGGCTGGAGGGAGGGCGGGGAGGCGAGAGATGGATGGAGGGAGGGAGGGGAGGCGCGAGATGGAGGGAGGGAGGGGAGGCGCGAGATGGATGGATGGAGGGAGGGAGGGGAGGCGCGAGACGAAGGGAGGGAGGGGTGGCGAGAGACGAAGGGAGGGAGGGGTGGCGAGAGACGAAGGGAGGGAGGGGTGGCGAGAGACGAAGGGAGGGAGGGGTGGCGAGAGACGAAGGGAGGGAGGGGTGGCGAGAGACGAAGGGAGGGAGGGGTGGCGAGAGACGAAGGGAGGGAGGGGTGGCGAGAGGCGGAGGGAGGGGTGGCGAGAGGCGGAGGGAGGGGTGGCGAGAGGCGGAGGGAGGTGTGGCGAGAGGCGGAGGGAGGTGTGGCGAGAGGCGGAGGGAGGGGTGGCGAGAGGCGGAGGGAGGGGTGGCGAGAGGCGGGGGGAGGGGTGGCGAGAGGCGGGGGGAGGGGTGGCGAGAGGCGGGGGGAGGGGTGGCGAGAGGCGGGGGGAGGGGTGGCGAGAGGCGGGGGGAGGGGTGGCGAGAGGCGGGGGAGGGGTGGCGAGAGGCGGGGGGAGGGGTGGCGAGAGGCGGGGGGAGGGGTGGCGAGAGGCGGGGGGAGGGGTGGCGAGAGGCGGGGGGAGGGGTGGCGAGAGGCGGGGGGAGGGATGGGAGGCGAGAGGCGGAGGGAGGGATGGGAGGGGAGGCGAGGGAGGGGAGGGGAGGCGAGAGGTGGAGGGAGGGGAGGCGAGAGGTGGAGGGAGGGGAGGGGTAGGGAGGGAGGTGGGGGGAGGGGTGGCGTGGGAGGGGAGGTGAGGAGTGGAGGGAGAGATGGAGGGGAGAGGCAGCGAGAGATGGAGGGGGGAGGGGAGGAAGCGAGAGATGGAGGGGGGGAGGGGAGGAAGCGAGAGATGGAGGGGGGGAGGGAAGGAAGCGAGAGATGGAGGGGGGGAGGGGAGGAAGCGAGAGGTATAGAGAGGGTGGAAGGGGAGGTGGGGAGAGGGTGGGAGGGGAGGTGGGGAGAGGGTGGGAGGGGAGGTGGGGAGAGGGTGGGAGGGGAGGCGAGAGATGGAGGGAGGGGAGGCGAGAGGAGGGGGGAGGGGAGGCGAGAGATGGGTGGAGGGAGGGGGTAGGTGAGAGGTGGAGGGAGGGGGGGAGGCGAGAGATGGAGGGAAGAGAAGCGTGAGATGGGGGAGGGGAGGAAGCGAGAGGTGGAGGGAGGGGAGAGGGCGGGAGGTGGAGGGAGGGGGTGAGGGGAGGCGAGAGGTGGAGGGAGGGGAGGCGAGAGGTGGAGGGAGGGGAGGCGAGAGGTGGAGGGAGGGGAGGCGAGAGGTGGAGGGAGGGGAGGCGAGGCGAGAGGTGGAGGGAGGGAGGGGAGGCGAGAGGTGGAGGGAGGGAGGGGAGGCGAGAGGTGGAGGGAGGGAGGGGAGGCGAGAGGTGGAGGGAGGGGGGGAGGGGAGGCGAAAGATGGAGGGAGGGAGGGGAGAGATGGATGGAGGGGGGGAGGCGAGAGATGGATGGAGGGAGGGAGGGGAGGCGAGAGATGGGTGGATGGAGGGAGGGAGGGGAGGCGAGAGATGGGTGGATGGAGGGAGGGAGGGGAGGCGAGAGATGGGTGGATGGAGGGAGGGAGGGGAGGCGAGAGATGGGTGGATGGAGGGAGGGAGGGGAGGCGAGAGATGGGTGGATGGAGGGAGGGAGGGGAGGCGAGAGATGGGTGGATGGAGGGAGGGAGGGGAGGCGAGAGATGGATGGAGGGAGGGGAGGCGAGAGATGGAGGGGGGGAAGCGAGAGAGGGGGGGGCGAGGGAGGGAGGGGAAAGGACGAAGGATGCAGCTTTGTGAGGAAGAAGGTGGAGGGAGGGCTGGAAGGAAGGGGAGGAGGAGGGAGTAGTGATGGTTTGGAAGAGGGGATAAGATGGATTAGGAAGGAAGGGGGTGGAAGGAAGAAGGATGGTTGTGGGAAAGCAGGTGGAGGGAGGGAAGGAAGGAGGAGGGAGTGTAGGAAGGGAAAGGGGGATGGGTGGAAGGGGAGGCTGAGTACAAAGAATTGGGGAAGGGGGAATTGAGGGAAGATGGAGGGCATGGGGGAATGGAGGGGAGGGGCTGGTAGGACAGGGGAGCGTTTGGGTGGAGGGAGAAGGAAGGGGCAAAGCCTGATGGGGAGGGTGGGACAGGAGGATGAGGTGCTGTGAGCAAGGGTAGCTGTTTGCTGATGCTCAGCCTCTCCTACAATCAAAATTTTACATTCAGTTTGTTTTACTGAAATCATATTGTGAATTCTATTTTGAATTTGCAGTTCTGCACATGCAGGCAATCAAATTGTTTTTTTAAACTGAATTTGAGCGTGAAAACCAAAATACAAGTCCGGAACAAAAACAGAAAATGCTGAGTCACTTTGCTTCAGCTGAATCTCTAAATGATTTGGCCTTCTAGTACTTTCCTGTTCGTATTTTATGATTGTGAGGAGGTCTCCAGTATCCAGTGGTTTTAGTTAAGATTTTATTCCTGATCTTTTATTTGACCAAGCAGCTCCAAAGTTAAAAGTATTGAAGTCTCAAGTGAAGTCCTGAAATTAAATTCCAGCGTTGGCTGTCACTCAAGCTGGTGCTTTTTCGAATCCATGGTTTGGTGACCTTGAGGGAGGGAATCCATCTTTGAATGACATGCTTTCGTAAAACAACAAAGGAGCATCATTGACTACATTCGTGATAATGTAGTGTGGAAGGTCCAGCCTTGTTCATTGAAATTCCCAATGAACGCAGGCATGAAAAAGAAGTTGTTAGAAAAAAAGTTAACATGATGTCCATTTGTACATTGCAGCTGCTAACTGGAGCTCCTTTTTTGTCAGATGTTTACTGTCACTTGCACTTCAGTGGTCTGGTCACAATCAGGGTGCAGCATGATCTAAATACTAATAAAGATTAAATTAATATGATTTTCAGTGGGAATATTGCCTTCTAAATTTAAACTTGGTCTTTTACTTGTGTAAAAGATGATCGTTTTGTTAAAGATGTGCTTTTTAATTATCAGATTTTGGTATCGAGAATGAATTCTGTTTTATGAACAGAAAATGCTAGAAATACTCAGACTAGGCAGCATCTGTGGAGCGAAGTAGTTAATGTTTTGTCAGAACCGGGAAAGTTAATAGGTTTTCAGCAAATACAGAGGAATGGAAAAGGGATTGTGAGGGGAGGGGGGGGTGTGGTGGGTGGAGAACCATAGAAAAGTTACGGCACAGAAGGAGGCCATTCAGCCCATAGTGACTGTGCCGTCTTTAAAAAAAAAAACTAGCCGCCCAATCTAATCCCACCTTCCAGCACCTGGTCCGTAGTCTTGCAGGTTACAACACTTCAGGTGCATGTCCAGGTACTGTTTTGGAGAACAAAAGGGAATGTCTGCAATAGGGTGGAAGACAGGAGAGATTAAATGACAAAAGGACTAATGGCGCAAGGCAGAAGGAGATGGAAATAGGACAAGTAGAGAAACAAAAGATGGGTCTAGAGGAGGTGTAAATGGGAATAGCAGAATCAACACCAACAGCTGCTGGCTGAAAATGGGGGCAGAGGTTATAATCTGAAATTGTTGAACTCAATGTTGAGTCCACAAGGTTGTAAAGTGCCGAATTGAAAGGCAAGGTTCTGTTCTTCAAGCTTATATTGAGCTTCGTTGAAACAGCACAAGGATAGCATTCGGAGTGGGCAGAGAATTAAAATGACTGAGGACCGGAACGTTAAGGTCATGCTTGCGGACTGAATGGAGGTGTTCCACAAACTGACAGCCAAACTGCATTTGGTGGTCTCAATGTAGAGGAGACTGCATTGTGAGCAATGATTAAATTTAAAGAAGTAAAAATATATTGCTGTTTCACATGGCAGGAGTATTTGGGGCCTTGGATAATGAGAAGGGAAGAGGTAAAAGGGTAGATGTTGCATCTCCTGCATTTGGGGAAGGGTTATTGGGGTGATTGAGGAGTGGACTTGGGTGTCACGGAGTGTTTGCTACTTCAGAAGGCTGAAGTGGGGGGTGGGGCGAAGATGTATTAGTGGGTGGCATCACACTCAAGGTGGTGGAAATAGCAGAGGTTGATCAATTGAATGTGGAAGATGGTGGAGTGGAAGCTGAAGACAAGGGGAGCCCTATCGTGGTTCTGGGAGGGAGGGGAAGAGGTGAGAGCAGAAATACAAGCAATAGAACAGGGAAGGGAAGAAAAAAAATTAATATGGGAAGAATTGAATTTAAAATACTGCTAATTATAGTTTGCATGTTTGTTTTCTGATGTGACAGCTGAAGTATAATTTTCCAAAAGTCATATGCATACAAACAATTGAAGTCTCAGTTGTTTGAGGTAATTTTACATTTAATCATCCAGTGCTAATCCATATTTCTGTTGCCAACTGTTTGTAGTATTGCAAAACCAGAGAAAGTTGTCATTGATCCATGAGCAAAAGAATGGGGCTGTTCTTGTGCACACCCCAACTATCAGATTTGGTGTAATTAGTCACTTTTTCCCAGCTTACAGTCTCTAGTTTATTATCCCTTATATCTGTTCTAAGAAAATATCAGGCTAGATCAGATTTGTGCAAGCTATACCATGTGTCACATGGACCTTGAGATCTGGCAATCTGCCCAAAAAGTTTAGGTAACAACTTGCATTTATGTAGCTCCTTTGACATCGTACAGTGTCCTGAGGTGCTTCACTGGAATGTTAGCAGACAGAATTTGACACCAAGCCAGAAGGAAACAGGGCTGGTTACTAAAAACCAGATCAGAGGTAGGATTTAAAGAGTGTCTTGAGGAGAGAGAGAGCAGTTGTGCACATACTGCTTATTTGCTGGTTTGAAATTTGTAGCCTTAAGGTTTGGAAAGAGTTGTTGATGGTGTCCCATTAAATCCTAAAACAGAACACCAAGACCAGTCAGCTGAAGCATGCGAGGAGACAGAATGCTGCTTTGTTGGCCAGTTAAGCTTTACGAGCGGACAAAAAAAGCAGCAAAAATTGTTGGAAGTTCGCAGAATTTTAACTTGACTTCAAACATTTTGGTTTAGTTTAGACTTCTGAGGACTAGATTCTACTTCCTCTAGTCGACATATACCCTCATCATTTAAAAAAAAAATCAATCTACCTATATTGCCCTCAAGGCCTTTACTGGACATGAAGACAATAGTCACACCCTGAAGAATGATTTATGCAAGGTTGTACTACCACCTCTAACATCGCCCAACTTCTGTAAATTTAAGCTCATCCAAGAACTGCTGTCTGTATCCTAACTTGCACCAAGTTCCATTCACCCATCACCCCTATATTGACTCCCGGTTGAGCATCTCCTAGATTTAAAAATTCATTCTTGTTTTCAAATTCCTCTATGGCTTGGCCTTTTCCTATCTGTAATCTCCTACAACCCTCTGAGATATCAGCGTTCTTCCAGTTCTGGCCTGTTCAGCATCCCTAAGGCTCTGCCTTGCTACCTCACTTTCCTCCTTAAAGACACTGATTAAAATCTTATCTCTGACCCAACTTCTGGTCATTTTCCCTAATATCTTGTTGCATGGCTTGGTGTCAGATTTTGTTTGTTGCTGTGAAGCATCTTGGGATGTTTTAATCCATTAAAGTTGCTATATAAATGCAAGTTGTGTTCTGCATGTTACCTTGGTCTCCTGCCCATCTTGCTGCAACAATGTTGAATGTCATTCCTGGATATGCCTACAGTTAGGACAGTCTAATGAAGTGAACGGCATAAATGCAAAGATTTGTTTTGGGAGATAACAAGGGAATTCACTTATTTATCTGTTTAAATATTAAATGTAATCTGATACTTTATCTTTCCTAGCCTACAGTAGCATTTTACTGAATCACATTGGAATAAAGCAGCCACATTGGTCACAGAATAACTATAAAATTTTTGTTAGTCATTTTTCTCTACCCTCCAGGACTAAAGATTTTGCTTTTACAGTGCAAACACTCTGCAATTTAGTATTGTTACGAAGCAGTCTCTGTTTAGGATCAACACTAAGCATGACTTATAAATTGTGTGTGAGTCCTTCAGGAAGTCTTGTTCTACTTTGTGAAGTTGAATCCTGTCTGGGGATAATGGCTGCCTTACACTACAGCTGCAATGTCAATGCAAAATTAAACCATGCTTCCTTAAATAGTGCTGCAATTAACAAGTTTTCTTTTTTTTCCCCCTCTAATCCATGGCATTTAAAAAATCTAAACAGTAACTATTTAATGACTACATAATGTCCAAAAAACTCAATCCAATGATTTCTATCAAAAGCATTGTGCAATGAATCAAACATTGTACCATTGGCACAATACACAGGCCATTTAAACACTTCCACAGGTAATCCTGACTTATTGTTGCCATAATGTTCACACTGTTTACATGAAGGGATTGCATGTCTTTGTAAGTTTAGAGATTTACTTTGCAAAATATAAAGTTTAATCATTTTAAATGCGTTTTTCTTCTTTGTTTGTAGAATGAAGTTCGTGTCTCCTGGAGACCATCGTCAGAATATTCTGGAAACTTGTGAGTGTGGAGATGAGTGTATGTTTATTTTTTGTTTAAGCAGCAATCCTCCCTGATTGCAGTTCTGATAAAGTAGGCAGTGAGGTAACTTGTGCCATTTTCTACTCACCTGGGAATTCATTGCTGCTGGTATGTAATTTTTAATTATAGAATCAAATCTTCTGAGTGTTGCATAGTTCAGTCCTACTAATATTTTTCATGAAACTTACTTATGCCAACTCTTAATGGTCAGAAGGAGCAGAGTCTACCGTTATGTACAGATCTGCCAGTAGCACCTTTCCACAGAAAGAGTGGTGGAAGTCTCGAATTCTCTCCCCAAAAGGCTGTGGATGCTGAGGGTTTGTTGGAGCTATCAGGGGAGAGATTGATAGATTTGTGTTGGGTAAAGGTATCAAATAGGAAATGAAGCAAAGGTGGGAAAATGTTGAGGTATAAGTCAGCCATGATCTAGTTGACTGGGAGAATGGGCTCGAGGGATTGAATGACGACCTCCTGTTCCTGTAATCAGATGGTCTGTTGACCTGCTTCATAAACTTATTTGCAGAGTGCTTGCCAATATTTTGGGTTGTTTTTATGCAGCACCTGTTCATTAATGGTATTTTTGTCTAACTGTGGCCTGTGTAGAAGGGTTAGCATGCCTGTCTGATTATCAATGTAGACGGGAGTTCATGCATGGGTATGGATTGGAAATGTTTCCCTCATCTTCAGGTGTAAACTGGGTACATGGTGCCCACTGTAAGGAGAAAATCCGATGCCTGGTTAGAATTGCTCTAATTCTTTATTTTCATGTGTTCATTCACACTGGCTGGCTGTATACAGAGCCCGCACAGGATTGAAAATGGTGTACTGATTGTACCCACAGGCAAAGCCTAAGCAGAAATCTGCCAAAAATAGCACCAGTTGCCAGATTGTGTTTGTGCCTTTATGCATTACGACAACATTTATACAACACCTTTAACATAGAAAAACGCCCACTTGGCGCTTCACAGACGTAATCATGGAAACGGGCGTTGAGCTAAAGGAGAGGATATCAAAAGGAATTACCCAAAGCTTGGTCAAAGAGGTGGAAGTTAAAGAGAACAGGGTAGTATAGAGGCAGAGGGATTTAAGGAGGGAAGTTCCAGAGTAAGGAACCTTGGCGGAAGGCATAGCCACCAGTGGTGGAGTTAAGGGCTCAAGTCGGAGGAACGCAGGATTTGGGGGTGGGAGAGGTTTACAAGGTTAGATAGGGAGCGGGTGAGACCATGAAGGAATTTAGACATAACGGATGTGAATTTTCACTGAGATGTTGCCTTGAGATTGCCTGCATGCTCGCCACCATTGAAACCAGCAGTGAAGTATTGGCTGTAACCTCATCACATTCACGTTTTCATAGAATCATAGAAAGTTTAAGGCCACTTGGCCCATCGTGTCTGTGCCAGCTGAAACACGATCCACCTATTCAAATCCCACCTTCCAGCATTTGGTCTGTAGCCCTGCAAATTATGGCACTTGAGGTGCATGTCCAGACTCCTGTTCAATGAGTTGAGGGTCTCTGCCTCAACTACCCTTTCAGGCAGTGGATTCCAGACCCCCACCACCCTCTGGGTGAAAAAGCTTTTCCTCGTCTCCCCTCTAATTTTTCTACCAATCACTTTAAATCTGTGCCTCCTCGTCACTGACCTGTCTGCTAAGGTAAATAGACCCTTCACCTCCGCTCTATCCAGTCTCCTCAAAATTTTGTACATTTCATCCAGTTGTAATTCCTACAACCAATAAACAGCAGTGAATTGGTCAGCCTCACCCAGGAACTGGAGGCAATCTGTTCAGTTCTTTGTTAAAACTAATATTTTACCGAACCATACACTGGGTTAATTTTAGGGATTTGCAAAAGTATTTCATTAGCATGGGTTGGATGCAGCTAAAAGATTCATGTACTCCACGCCAACAATGTACCTTGTCCTCAGCAGCAGGAAAGCCCCTTTCCCACAAACAGTTTGGTGAAAAGGTTGCAATACCTGCCAGTTATAAAGCGACCATTAGTTATTAGTATAAGTAATTACTGTTCTGATACTTTCCCTTTTCTCTTGTGGCCTTTGATTTCAGGTACAAAGGTGAAGGGGTAATTAAAGCGGCACCACAGGAAGTCTGGGAGTGTCTAAAACCCGTGCCCGATGGGCTAAGAGTGAAGTGGGACAAAAATGTTAAAGTATTTGAGCTGATTGAAACTATTGATGATGTAAGTTTGTTGGCCATGATTGACTTGTGAGAAGAATTTGGTTTTTAAATAGTTTTATCATTGATTTTATTTACTGTTGAATGGCAAAAATAAGTGCCTGTTTAGTTTATAATGCCCATAAAGTTTCTTCATGAGATTGATTAATTGCATATTAAAAGGCTTGAGCATAGTATGTATTGTCTCACACTTTCAACAGTACTTTTCATAACGGCTCTCCATCTCATTTATCCTGGCACTTTTATAATATACAAATGTATTAATATATCTACATTTTATACCTCTTACTGGGTCACAAAATGTATATTTGCTTGTGCTAATTTATATAAAGAGCCAAGATTAGCTAAATGCATTGTTATGACCAGGCGAGAAAGGGGTCTAGGGGTTCCTCTCAGCCTTCACCTGGTCTTGCGGTAACAGGGTTTAATTTTTAACACACCGTGTTTTTAGCTCCCCCTTGGTGAATCCTTGTTCACTGCTTTCCAATTATAAGGCAAAGAAACCAGCACAAACAGGTTTTCTTCGGTTTAAAGAAGAAAGGTTGACATTTATTGAACTTAAACTCTAATTCGGTTAACGCCTACGGATGCACGATGCGCCCACACGAGCATACATAAGTGATACACATGCAGATAGAGGCAGAACAGAGCAGAAGAATTAAAGTGGAAAAGTTTGAGGCAATCTCTGAAGAGGTTTTTGTTACGGATCTTCAAGCTCACTGTAGAGTCCTTGATTGTGGGTAGATCTTGCTTTTCGGTTTAAACCTTGTTGGCTGTAGGAGACTTTTATCTCTTGGTGTTCATGTGTCTCCAGTGGCTTTGGAGTTTCGTGAGAAAGAGATGAGAGCAGACAGGAGAGGCTGTGATGAGCCAGCCAGCAGAGGTCTTTTCAGTCCAGGAGCAAACAGTCACACTCAGTTCAAACGGTTTGTACAATTCAGAAAAACCCTGTTGCTAAGCAGGCTAGTCACGTGATCAGCTGGTCTGACCACGTCTGTTTGTGGATTCGGTTATCCCAGCAGTCATCCTGAAATTTGAGCCCCCTGACCTTCAATGTCTGGTGCTCAAAGTCCATTGTGGGTTAAGTTGGATAAGAGAAGTAACCTCCTTTGTCCCTATTTGTATCTAAATGTTTTCCAGCCAAGTGTATGGCAACCCTTGTAACAGGCCTTCTCTTTCCAGCAACAATTTGAAATTTAATGTCCATATGGTAAAATTAATATGCCTCATTCTTGGCAGGTGGGAGTCTAGCATGACACCTCCACACCCAGCAAAATGAAATGCGATTTGAGAAAAGGCATGTTTCATTCAAAGGGTCTAGAGAATATAAGATACTGAAAAAAACATGCATTTCTCTCATTCATTCCCATTTATTCATAAATCCTAAAACTTATTACAGCCTGTCTTAATGGCAGAGCTGCTTTAATTTCCCCTTTTTGGCATCCCAAGAAACATTTTTTTTGAGGAAGTTTTTCTTCAGTTCGCCCATTTCCATGGCTGCCTAGGGTCTTGGTTCCTATTGAGGTCTGAAAAGAGGTGGGGGCGGGGTTAGTTTTAATTAGCTCTAAGCTGGAATTTTTTTCCTCAGGAGAGTCAGTAGTGGCTGAGTCTATCCTGAACACTCCAGTGCTTTGAGTCAAGCTAAGGCTTTTGACTTTAGGGGGCTGGGTGGTTCTCTTTTCTGACTGCGGAGGAGGGTTCTTTGCACATTTCCCCTTTGTTCTCTGGGACCTCCAGGTATTTGTACAGACTCTACTGCACTCCTGTGTGGCACTTTGACTAGGTGAGGCATCACCCTCATGGTTTCTGTGCCCCTTAAAGGTTCCTGTAAATGCTGTTAGCAGCTCTGTGGGGTGTTTCTAGTGTCTTCATTTACATAGGAGGATGTGGGGTGTAACTTTTCACATTTTTTGGGGTTGGCTAACTAGACAGTAGGGGTTTTCATCCGGGATTCCTCTTGGACCTCCTTTAACCTTCCTGCCTGTCCCCTTTTGTTCTCTGTGGGAGTCCCTTGCAGTTCACCAGTCCTCTGCTGGAGGGTCCTCCTAACACCAGTACATGACTTAGGGGTGCACGTGTCACTGTAGGTTGGGGTTTCCCCTCATCCTGGCACATGTGGCAACTCCTGCAGTACTCCATCACATTGTGGCGTTTTGGCCAGTCAAGATGCTGTCTTATGTGGGCTTTGGTCTTTGAAATACCGACATGTACAGCCACTGTAGTCTCGTGGGCCCTTAATATTTCTCTCTGGTACCTCTGCGGCACCACTAACTGGTGAGTTACTGTCCAGTCCTTGCTGTCAGGTCTGTAAGGAAAATTCCATTTCCTCATCAGTACCTCAATCTTTAGACAGTAGCAATCAGGGACTCCCTCT
This sequence comes from Heterodontus francisci, assembly GCF_036365525.1. Taxonomy (NCBI): domain Eukaryota; kingdom Metazoa; phylum Chordata; class Chondrichthyes; order Heterodontiformes; family Heterodontidae; genus Heterodontus; species Heterodontus francisci. Next base: position 11,636,562 of record NC_090408.1, on the reverse strand, counting down.
GCTTCACTTTCAGCCTGTGCTAACCCTCGCAATACTGGGTCGGCTCGCTGAGCCTCAGCTAGGGAAAATCCATTTAATTCATTCCCTGGGTCTCTTAACTTTCCAAAGAAAGTCCCATACAGACAGACACCTGGCCATCTGCCTGCAGTGCTAATTCAGTCTCCTTTGGGGTAGCTGGTTTGATCATGGCCTGATCTACTGCACATTCAGGGAAACTGCAGGGGTTGATCTCCTGCCACTGTCCTGTCCCTCTGACCTCCTGTGGTCTTTCTTTCGCTATGGGGGAGGAGTGGGGGGGCTACCAACTTTATCCCCGCCAGATCAATACCGAGGAGCAGGTCAACCCGTCCAGTCAAACTAGGGACAATCCCTATGGTCACTGGTCCCGAAACTAGGTTGCACTCCAGGTGCACAGGTACAGGCATACACTGCCCTCCAATACCATTCACTGCCATTTTGGTGTTCACTCTGCACTCTGGGGGAAAGGTCAGGCCTTTTCCCACTAAAAGGCATCTAGTGGCCCCTGTGTCCGAGAATTACTGTGGGCTTGCTTGCCCCACTTGAGGGGTATGGGGTTACTTTCCCTTCAGACACAAAACCCTGATAGCCTTCAGGAATGTTTAGTTTAGTTTAGAGATAAAGCACTGAAACAGGCCCTTCAGCCCACCGAGTCTGTGCTGACCATCAACCACCTATTTATACTAATCCTACACTAATCCCATATTCCTACTACATCCCCAACTGTCCCTATATTTCCCTACCACCTACCTATACTAGGGGCAATTTATAATGGCCAATTTACCTACCAACCTGCAAGTCTTTTGGCTGTGTGAGGAAACCGGAGCACCCGGAGAAAACCCACGCAGACACGAAGAACTTGCAAACTCCACACAGGCAGTACCCAGAATTTAACCCGGGTCACTGGAGCTGTGAGGCTGCGGTGCTAACCACTGTGCTGCCCAAATCCTATTAAATTTTCCTGTACTTGCTGTAGTAAGCTTCCTGGGTTGCACCCTTACTGCAATTAAAGCCACAGCTGCTTCTGCTGTGCTTTGCAACAGGTTCACTTCTTCACTGAGCAGGTGTGCCCTGATTAACCCTACCGGTTTGCCCTTTAGTTTCCAGCAGTCAGTTCTTAAATGCCCTGCTTTATTACAATGAAAGCACACAGGTCTCTGGGTCTCATTCCTGCTCCCAGAACCTATTTGGCTAGAGGAGGTCCTCCTCTGTCCCCTGCTTTTCTTTCTCTCCCAGGACTGCTTGGGCTCCTATCACCTTCTCACCCCTTGTCCTTTTCAGGTTTGTGGGGGTGATTAGGAAAGGTCCTCCCCTGGGAAACCAGCTTCTAAATTAAAGCAAACCCATCAGCTAGAATGGCCGCTTGCCGGACCCTCTGAACCAGCTTCTCTTCTGCGTGGGTCTTTATGGAGAGTGGGAGAGAATGTTTAAATTCCTCTAACAAAATTACTTATCTGAGCTTCTCATAGCTGAGCTGTACTTTGAGCCCTCAGCCACTGGTCAAAAGCCAGCTGCTTACTTCTTTCAATCTCCACATAAGTTTGATTAGCTTGCTTCTTGAGGGTTCTACACTTTTGGCGATGGGCTTTGGGTACCAATTCATATGCCCCGAGGATAGCATTTTTTGTCAGTTCATAATTTGATGAACTTTCATCTGGCAACAGGGAATAAACCTCATGGACTTTTCCAGTTAGCTTGCTTTGCAGTAAAAGAGGCCAGGTCTCAGCTGGCCATTTTAGCTGCCTTGCCAGTTTCACAAAGGACCCAAAAATGCTTCTGCATCCTCCTCATTGAATCTTGGAATTAGTTGAGCTAGTTTTAACAATTCTGTACCCAACGCCAAGTTACACTACTCCATATTTGCTCTGCTTTCACTGGGGTTGCTCTGTCCGCCGCTAGTTAACTCAAGCTGCTTCAGCTCTCTTCACAATCCTTCTGGGCTAGTCTGTCTCTCTCCCTCTCCTGCCTCTCTCTCTTCGAATTCAAATTTCCTCTGTTCCAATTGTACCTTTGCTAGCAGTACCCTGTCGGGTGTCTGCTTCTAACCGTGTTTCTGCTTTTTCAGATTCAAGGGAAAAATGGTTGGCCACTGGTCTTAGTTTAGGCTTTCTAGCCTTGGCACGTACAGTGATCCCACACTGCTCAGCCATTTTCCTCAACTCCTCCATAGATGGTGCTTTTAACTTATTCCAAGTTACTTTACCTTGGCGTGGGGAGCTACTAGCTTCAGTTGCAGACATGTTTAGTATTCAAGCACACAACCACAAGAAAACCTGTATTGAAATCTTACTTTTTTTGATTGGGAACAACTTGGCTTCCCACTTCCAATTTCACTAGTTTGTGGGTCAATTCCAGATGCTAGCACCCAAATTTCTGTTACGACCCGGTGAGAAAGAGTTCTCGGGTTCCCCTTCAGCCTTCACCTGTAACAGGGTTTAATTTTAAACACGCCATATTTTTAGCTCCCCCTTGGTGAATCCTTGTTCACTGCTTTCCAATTATAAAGCAAAGAAACCAGCACAAACAGGTTTTCTTAGGTTTAAAGAAGGTTGAAATTTATTGAACTTAAACTGTAATTCGATTAACACTTACGGATACACGACGTGCCCACACTAGCATGCATAGGCGATACACATGCAGGTAGACAGAAAAGAAGAAATAAAGTGGAAAAGTTTGAGGCAATATCTGAAGAGGGTTTGTGTTACGGATCTTCGAGCTCACTGTAGAGTCCTTGATTGTGGGTAGATCTTGCTTTTCGTTGGGGCCCAGTATTCTTCTTAAACCTTGTTTGCTGTCGGAGACATTTTTCTTGGTTTCTGTATCTCCAGTGGATTTGGAGTTCCGTCTGAAAAAGATGGGAGCAGATAGGAGAGGCTGTGATGAGCCAGCCAGGAGAGATCTTTTCAGTCCAGGAGCAAACAGTCAGTTCAAACTGTTTGTACAATTTGAGAAAAACCGGGTTGCCAAGCAGGCTCGTCATGTGACCAGCTGGTCTGACCACATCTGTTTGTGGTTTTAGCTATTCCAGGAAATCCTGACATTTGAGCTCCCTCACCTTCAATGTCTGGTGCTCAAAGTCCATTGTGGGTTAAATTGGATAAGGGAAGCAGCCTCTCTTGTCCCCATTTGTATGCAAACGTCCTCCATCCAAGTCTGGCAGCCCTTGTAACAGGCCCTCTCTTCTTCCCAGCAACAATTTGAAATCTAATGTCCGTAAGGCGAAATCAATATGCCTCATTCTTGGCAGGTGGGTGTCTAGAATGACAGCATCAATTGAAAATTCTTTTCTGTCCTCTATTCCATCCTGGTGTTCTCCAATAAATTTTTCATACTCAAATGCATCTTTTAACTACTAGAATTGCATATTTCAAATTTAATCCTGTGCAGCAGCTTCATTAACATTTTCTTTTGGTGGCCCAATGTATCTGCTCTGTTGCCTGCTCAGTGATTTCTGTTTTTGGATTTCTGTTACTCTTTTCCTTCTACCTGTGGCCCATTAAATTTGAGCAGTTGCCTCATATCAAGGCCATTGCAAAAGGAGCAATATAGAAAACATCAGACACATCTGCAATAGCATAGATACTAATAAACAGCCTGTAGCAGTATATGCAGCTGCTTTTCCTTTTTTAAAAATTCTCCTCCCTGACCTGTGTTTTATTTGTTCATGGGATGTGGGTGTCGCTGGCTAGACCAGCTTTTATTGCCCTTCCCGAATTGCCCTTGAGTAGGTGATGGTGAGCTGCCTTCTTGAACAACCGCTTCTTGGCCACGGTGACTTGTTTTGGCTTTCTTCATTGTCCTCCCCTTCTCAATCAAACCTCACTTTTCACTTTTAAAAGATCTTGCTCTCCTGCTTGTTGGTACCATGTCCTAACTTCAACTCTCCCAAATGGCCACTTTTTCCTCCCATATGCCACCACTGCAATTGACTCTCTGCTGCAGCCCAGCTCACTGCACTCCTCCCTCCATCCTTGGGCCCTGCCTTCTCATAGGAATAGGACATTCAGTCAGTCAAGCCTGCTCCGCCATTCAGTTAGATCGTGGCTGATCATCTACCTCAGCCATTTTCTTGTGCGATCTCGATATCTCTGATGTCATTAGTATGCAGCTATCTATTGACTTTTGTCTTGAACATGCTCAATGGGGTAGCGAATTCCAAAGATCCTCTGAAGAAATTCCTCCTCATCTCAGTCTTAAATGACATACCCATTATTCTGAGACTGTGCCTTGGTTCGAGACTCACCAGCCAGGAGAAACATCCCATCTACATCCACCCTATCACACTAAAAATGTTGTAAGTTTTAATGCGATTCCTTCTTTGAAACTCTAGGGAATACAGACCCAGTTTCCTCAGTCTCTCCTCGTAAGACAATCTTGCTATCCCAGGGATTAGTCTGATGAACCTCTGTTGCACTCCCTCTATGGCAAGAATATCCTTCCTTAGATAAGGCCAAAACTGTACACAGTACTCCAGATACCATCTCACCAAGACTCTTTACAATTGCAGCAAGACTTCTTTACTCCTGTACTCAAAGCCCCTTGAGATGAATGCCAACATACCATTTGCCTTCCTAATTGCTTACTGCACCTGCTTGCTAGCTTTTAGTGACTCGAGCCAGGACCCCTGGGTCGCTTTGGACCTCAACACTTCCCAACCTGTCACCATTTAAGAAATACTCTGCATTTGTTTTTTTTCTGCCAAAGTGGATAACGTCACACTTATTCACATTTCCATCTGCCATGTACTTGCCCATTTACTTAGCCTGTCCAAGTCGCCTTGAAGCCTCCTTGCATCCTCCTCACAACTTACATTGCCACCTAGATTTGTGTCATCAGCAAATTTGGAATTACTACATTTGGACACCACATCCAAATTTTTTACATAGATTGTGAACAGTTGTGGCCCAAGCACTGATCCTTGCGGTACTCCACGAGTAACAGCCTGTCATCCTGTGAATGACCTGTTTATTCCTTCTGTTTTCTGTCTGTTCACCAATTCTCAATCCATGCCAGTATATTACCTACAATCCCATGCGCTCCAATTTTGTTTACTAACCTCTTGTGTGGGACCTTATCAAAAGCCTTCTGAAAATTCAAATGCACCACACCCACTGGTTCTCCTTTATCTGCTACAAGTAACATCCTCAAATAAAATTCCAACAAGTTTGTCAAACATGATCTCCCTTTTATAAATCCATGTTGACTCTGCCCAATCATTTTCTAAGTGTCTAGTTATCACATCCTTTATAATAGATTCTAACATTTTCCCTAATACTGATGTCAAACCAAAAGGTCTGTGCTACTGTTTACACTCTCCCTCCTTTCTTAAATAGTGGGGTTACATTTGCTACTTTCCAGAATCTATAGAATTTTGAAACAATCACCAATGCATCTGCTATCTCTCTAGCCACCTCCTTCAACACTCTGGGATGTAGCTCATCTGATCCAGGAGATTTATCAACCTTCAATCTGGTTGAGCACTACCTCTTCATTAATACTAATTTATTTCAGTTTCACACGTCCCTTGGTTCCCTAGTATTTCTAGGAGATTTTCTGTATCTTCCTCCA